>NC_081406.1:394117938-394835938 GCF_030272615.1 Cryptomeria japonica | reverse complement strand
TAGGTAAAATCTAAATGAAAACAATTTTTTTATTTCTTTCCAAAATACAAGAAGCTTTTGCATGCAACACAAATTAACTTTTCTTTTTCAAATAAACCAGAAGTAGAAATAACAAGCTTTTCTTTTTTAAAACATCTCTAAGATATTCTACCAATTTACAGAATGTTTTCTCTGAATAGTCACAACAATAAAACTTCAAGTCTACTTTCACAAAATACAACTTGCTTCACTTTTCTATGAATGAGGCACATTTCTATAACAACTTTAAACAAACATCTGCAACTGAATTCAAGTATCTTCAATAACAATCTTCTGTATCTCTTTCATGGTTCCTATTCTCTTTCCTCTGATTTTCCTGCATAATAGAAAACACAAATGTAATGCCCCGCCAGGAAACCCCTAAGGGTTTAAGTTTAAAACACTCAAATAGAGTGTGAATTTTTTTTATTTTTTTTTAAGTTATAATTAAGTGCGTTACTGAAAAGTTACAATATTAAGGTAGATTAAGTTAACACAATTCATTATTAGACACAACATTAAGATACCTTGTAGTTATCTATCAACTTAGTTATCACAGCGGAAGGCTCAACCAATCCTAAGGAGTTTCCTAACGCGATTACATAACCTTACACCTAACTCAACTTGCATCATTAGATCTATTAAACTGGGTAACTTAATTACGGGATAACGCATAGATCTTGATTAATGGTTTGGCATCTTCGAATTTTAGGAATCGATCATCTACTTCGGGTGGATAGGAGGCCCTTGATAGGTTATTTAATTAATGCACTTTATTTTCATAATTTCATTAAGAGGTCTTCCAAAAGGGTTCATGCTTTTAATATAGAGAGGTTCATTCCTTGGGTTTGGGGTATCCATTCACAAATGATTTCATCCTTTAAGGTGTTAATAATAGGCTTAATGAGATTCATACATTTAAGGTTAAACTATGATTAGTAAAGCGTGGTTTCCTTCATTTGACTTTAAAATTTTCACCCACATTTGATACCTCTTTTAAAATAGTAAACAATATGGTTAGTACGATAAATTTGTTTCTTTCGGATTAACTTCCGTGAGTAGAGTGAGGTCTCTTCTTTTGTTTTCATACATAACCAACTAATGAGTTGAAATTCTTTTATGAAAGGTATAATGTGAGTAGCCATGGAATTCATTTGAAGTGTTAATAATGCAATAAGTGGACTAACTTCATTAAGATGGATATGCATTAGGCCACACGAGAACAACTTTTAAATTAAAGTATCGTTAACTAGATGACAATCAACATTTCAAGATTTGAATAATTAAAATCACGGTGACATTCTCTCTTAGGATTAAAATACAATTTCCTGATTTCATATCACTTTTTTTTTTTTTTCTTTTTGTTAAATGAATATAAGGTGAGAGAGATTCTTTTATTAGGTTTAATGTATCAACAACTAATTGAATCCCTTCTTTTTTTTTTTCAGTTCATCTTTAACAATCATAAAGAAATTCATTTGTTGGAGTTATAATTAGGATGGACTAGTTGAGTTTCACCAATTATCAAGTTAAAATTTCGGTAAGGTTGATTTGTTAAGATTAAACGTATTTGACCAAACAACTATATCTAATATATTGAAACATAATTAACATGACATTTCCCATTCTAGTTCAATCTTAGCAAGCATGAGGGATTCCTTTTTATAAGATTAACATATGGGTTTTCTAGTTGGGTTCACACAATTATAAAGTTAATTTAGTGAGGATTATTGTTTTTAATTAAAACATGAATTACTAAGTATATTCATCCAATATACAACATGAGTTACCTAATTGAGTCCACACGATTATCGAATTACTCTGGTGAGGTTTATTGTTAAGATTAAATCGTGAAATAACTTAACAAATTTACCCAATGCAATGAAACATAATTGACATGGCGAGGTTCGTTTACTAGGGTAAAGGATAGATATTTCTATTATGTTCATCTTTTAGATTTCAATTTAAGAATAGTGACATAATTTTATCTTTGTTTCCTTTTTACATCCATCCCATTTATATACTTAATATCAAGATGATCCCATAAAGTAATTCTAATTAGATTTCTGCCACTATTACAATTTAAATTAACGTTACCAATTTACCCTTTTTTTTTTTTTTTTTACACTTTAATTTCTAATATTTAAATACCATGCCATATCCATAACTTACAACGTTTTATGAACTTAAATAACTACGTTTATCCATATGAAAAATGTTATACATTTAAATTTGAATTCATTTAATCTACACTTTACACTTTGCAAGATTACAACCATTCAAGATAATTTAAAGCATAAAACAGAGAACGCTATAAACATCGCATAACACAGATATGATCTCGGAGTTCACCCCGGATGGGCTACATCTCCGGGTCTGCTCAATTGCAAGACCCCTTTGGTATTATGTTGTTAGAAATACATGATTTATGAGTCTTTTACATCTTGCCACTTAGGCGAATAAAATCAATATACAATAGACTCCTCGGACGTTAATTACATAAAGATCCCTTTTAGAAGCGGGTCAGAATGAGTCATAACAAACAAAAAAGAAACAAACAATCCTGGATACTCTTGTTTGGCGGTTTCCTAATTAGGGCTTGACCAACTTGCAACCAACACTATCATGTCAAGACTTACCATTACATAACCAAATTCAATAATAGAAGATTAAATCCAGCATAGGCATTATCCGGTAGAGGTATTCATTTTATCATATTGCTTTGACTAATAATGTCGATACTTCGATATACTAACTAAATTAACTTTTACTTAAAACTCTTAATAAACCGCCATCACTATTTCTTCTATGTTAATGGCAGTACTAACCCGGGTATGAAGTAATCAACATGAAATTAAAACTGGTATTAGGCTAAGGATTAACTAAATATTGCTTCTCGAACTCCAAATGTATTATTTACTAAGTTTGAAGTCAACTAAGATAAGATACTGAATTTAAAATTACCTAATATCAACGCAGACTGGAATTCAATTCCCTTATGCTAATTTTTAATTCACTAAATAATCTGAAATTCTTCTTCTTTTTACATGTGACATAAATATACCTTTATCCCTTTTTTTTTTCTTCTTAAACATATTATATAATATAATAAACAATTAATAATTAAATGTCCATCAAACTGAACCCCTTTTTTTTTAAAAAAAAAAAAAACAAATTATATAAAATAAAATATTAATATTTACATAAAACAATAAAATAAACTGTTTTTTTTTAAATTTCAAAAAAAAGGGAGGGGAGAGGGTACCCACGTGGACATCCACGTGGGCCCTTCCCCATCATTGGCAGCCTCGCTACCTTTTGGTAGCGCTGCTACCAAATGGTAGCAAAGCGCTACCAAAGGTAGCGCTGCTACCATTTGGTAGCAGATCGCTACCAACTGGTAGCAATGCCGTGGGGGGGGCAATAAAACCCAGTTTTTTTTTAAATTTTTTTTTTTTAAATTTCCTTTTTCTAAAATTTATTTTATTACAGACATTAAACACAGTCTGAAAACAATAAAGGAAATAGCAAGAATTCTCAGTGCACACACACAGCCTGAGACAGAAAGAAAGGGCATTCTCCAACATTTTTATATGTATTTTTTTTGAATATCATGAACAATACACCCCAAATGAAAATGTAAGACAAATAAAACCCCCTTTTTTTTGCAGTCCTAAAGTAGATTTCCAGATTTCTCATAACAGATAACCAACTGGGGAAACTAATTTTTTTGAAAAGTTCATGAACCAAACAACCAAAACAAATGTAAAAACCCTCATTCTTTTATCAGATTTTTCCAAAAAAATAAACTCCATTATGAGAAAACTATATTTTCTCATCAAGCTGAAACACAACATCAAACTTCATTCTAAATCAACCAAGCTTAAAGAAGCAAATGCAACTATTCTTCTAAGAAAACACATTCATGAGTAAAAATGCTCTCTTTTTTTTTTTAAACAAGAAGTAGATAGGAAGATTCAAATCCTACCTCATAGTGCAATCCCGGGCATGAATCTTGATGAAGAGTTTTCCCCCAATCTGCTGCTCCATTGCAATTTCCCCATTTTTCTTCCAAAAAAACTCCCAAGCCAAGAACCCCCAAAATGTCTCCAAAACTAGGTTAAAAAGAAAAAGCCCTAATTTTGCCCTAATTTCAATTTCGAAATTAGGTATTTATTTTTAAAAATAAAATGATTGAAAGTCCCAAATGGAAGTCATTTCTTTCCATTACTTATTAATCTTATTTGTTTTCCCTTATTAAAATTAAAATGCTTCTTTTTCTTATTGAGTTTTAAATTTTTAATTTCTTAATATCGATTTAGGCCTACATTTATATTTTGGGACTACTTACCGGGTAAGGCGTTTTAATTAAATTTTAATTTTCTAAAAATCAATCTTTTTATACCATGTCAACTATACAAGTAAAAAGGAAATAATTTTCGTTTAAATAATAATAATTTATCCCTTTTCTTCCAAAATGCGAAAATGAGTAATTTATTACTATCTCCCAAACGACTTTAAAAATTTTCCTTTCTAAAATGCATAATTTATTAAAATCGTAGTTATTAAAATTAACTATTAAATTAACCCGCTATAACTTAATAAAGCGACATTTTTAAATAAATGACTAATCTAATGCAAGAGTCTTGTTTATTCAAATTTCTCAACTACAAATGCATAAAAGTTACAAATGCGTAAATGAGCACACTAACCTCAGTTAAATACCTTAAGCTTGCTACAATAACAATTTAAAGCAATCTCTTAAATTAGTGATTAATCATATAAAAGAAACTACCTATTTAAATTCCTATATCACTATTGTGTACGCCTACTCATTAATTTTGAATTTAATACTTAGGATAACAAACCTCACTTATCTCGCGCAAGGCACACAAATCGAGGAAGTCCCCCAAATCTCTCGACATGCATCCCAATGAAAGCAAGCTCCTCAAATCCACGCACGATGCTCACCTAACCATGGCTAAGGCAAGACGAGAGTTATATGACCACTAAATCCGAATTCAAAAGATGAAAGAGCATACTCAACCTTGCAAGTTCCAAAGGAGGTGAACCTTGCCCTAAGTGGTGTTGTACCTGCAATCTCCTGCACCCATGAACTCATACAAGCATGCATATACATATACATATTCAATGAAGGCGTTAGCTCAAGATTTATCTCAAGGGTTAGGGAACAATTGCATTTACACGAAAATCGATGCAAAAGCACAATAATAAGTATGCACAATTTATTTATATTATCTAAACTACACATTGCATATCGGTTACTCTACCATTCAAAAATGCCACATAGGAAGTCAATCAAGGTTAAACGGGTTTTAAAAGTCTGACTAGGGTATATGCATTACAACAAATATGACCACGGAGTGCTCACCTCCCAGCCTAGGCTAACTGGTAGCCACCCCCGAGCTCGGAGAACCAATTCCTAGACGGGTAACAAACAGGCAAACACATAGAAAGCATTGCATACAGATTTCTTTCAGACACATTCCCAACTTGGCTTTCACAGCACCACACTTTGGTGATGAACATTTTCAATGGGTGGTAGTGGACCAAATACCCTGAGGAGAACTGCAAGTATGAAATAAACAAGAAGCCACCTCATGGCACAATAAAAATATCAAGAATCTCAACCCCTTATTCCTTATGCCCCCCAAAGGCATTCTAGCCTTATATCCCTCCTTATGACCCCCATTGCACAAACAGGTCATGCAGCAAGGGTCACACAAAGATCCCTTGTGATCGCTCTCAAAAGAGAGTCTCTCACTCGAGGGCTGTCACTACTACCACCCTCAAGATCCTCTTCTCTCCCAAGAGTAAGAGATCTTGAGAAAACTCCCAAAACACAACATTTTCATAAAGCAAAAATACCAAGAGATTTTCAAACATAAACTTTCAAGAACACAGATTTCTTATACAAACAACTTCCAGACATAAACAAGAAGAAGACATTACAAATAATAATTGAAACCAACCTTAATCTGCCCAAAGGTTATTATGATATCTGATGAAGAGCTGCCTAATCCACCAATCTTTTTCTTCTACCCTTATTCCTTTTCTCTATTCCATAACATTATTTTCCTTCTAAATTTTCTTCTGTCTCCAAAAATGGAGAGTGGGTGATTACCCTGCTATTCCCAAAAATCTTCCTTAAGAAGCTTCCTCTCTGAGTTCTCACAAGATTCTAAAAAAAACAAAAAGAAGAAAGAAAGCAAAATGCAAAAAGACTCTCCTTCCAAAAAGAAAAATCTTGATTTGATTTAACTTCAATTTTCAATTTTCGCTCAACTCAGAAAAGCCAATTTTTAAAGCGTTAAAAAGATCATTATAAAGTAGAAACTTGCCTAAAATTACCCCTAACCCCTAGGTATACCTTATGGGCTTTAGGAAACCCTATTAAACTACCCCTAGGTGTTCATTTAACCCATTTTAAACCCCTCTGAAGTTTATTTTCGGGTCAAACATAAGTTGACCACTCCAAATATTATATTCCCAAAGTATTTATGACAACACATTAATTTATTTAAGAAAACTATAATTAAACACTTTCCCACCAAGAGACAAAATAAAACATTTAAATTTAAATACACACGTGTCAAGTGACACAAATAAAACATTTTTACAAAAATAAAACATGAGATTGTCTCTCGTGGTTTTTACACATTAAATTTAATTAACACTTAACACTCATGTAGCATATACTGTTACAAATAAAATACAACACAAACGGGGTGTTGTCTCTCCAAATAGACAAACCCTGGCTTTACGAACATACATAAGTCTAGGTTTGATTCTCCGTAATTTTCCATGGTCACATGGTAAATTTCCTGCGCATCTCAATTTCCACATTAGTACTTCCAAATATTCATATATAATATAATTCAATAATATAACAATACACATCATTACTTGCATACAATTTTCATCTGCACAGATTGAATACATCTTTTATCAAACAATTTCACATAAGCAATTTTCATCCCAATTCACATAAATTAAACATACATCATAGTTCTATATTCAGAGTAAAGTCTTGCAAATTCAATAACGACATCTATCATTGCAATATCATTCTATCTAATAATCATGTAGTGTTCTATCTCATAAAGCATGTAAGTAAATCATCAAATCATAGCAATGTTATCCAAATCCTAAAACCATATAAGTTCTAAGTCTCAAAATGCATCAAAATAAAGTATCCATAATAGTCTAAAATATAAAATCCACTGAATGTCAAACTGAGTCGAGGTGAGGCCTCACAAAAAGACTCTATGAGAAAGGAATTCATACTACTGAGAGAGGAGAATCATCAAAACAAGCTGGAAACAGGATTAACATCAAAAGGAAGAAGCCTATTTGCTACTACTGTGGAAATCAAGGTCATACTGCCAACATAGTAAGCAATCAAATATCTCTAAGTCCAATGGATATTGTTATAATTGCAATAAATATGGTCACACACCTAATCAATGTAGGACAAAGTCTGTTAACAACTATTAGAAGGCAAAATTCAAAGGGTTTTGTAAAAGCTGCAATAGATATAGACATAGTACCGAGAAGTGTTGGTTTAGGCAAAAGAACTACATGAATTATCCACACCGAGAAAACACTAGAGGTTACCGAACTCACACAGATCCTTACCGACAATATGCAGCAGTACCATGGGATTACAATACAACGATATGGTGTGAATGTTGTAGAAGATATGGACATATAAGTGCCAACTATTTTATAAGATTTGGAATGAACAACCAAAGATCATGGAGAAATCCTGGTATGGCATGTTTTCATTGTCACAAAGTTGGACATTTATCTAGAGATTGCAGAGATCAACCAAGAAGAGACACTGAAGAGATAAAAGAAAAATTCAAGATGATTTGGAAAAAGAAAGAAATTATGTCTGATGAAGAAAGCACCTTACCTACCGAGTTAGGTGCACCTATTTCAAATTAGTCAAGAAAAGGTATGAAGGGACTGCATTCTTTAAAAGTTAAATCATAACAAATCCTATTCTATTATGTACAAAATTCAAAATCTGCATAGTTAAGACGCAATTAGTCAGTTTATATACTATACAAGAAACCTGTCAAGTCGGTGTATACAGGAAACCTGTCAAGTCAGTTAATAAAGGAAAGTTTGTTACTCGGTGAAAATAGAAAAAGGAGTAAAATGGTAAAAAGTGAACCGAGTGCATTTAATATCTTGACCTAACTTGCACGGAGCCCAATAAGGTATTTTTGAGTACTTAAAAGTGTTTTCGCGGTCATTTTCATTCACCCAAGTTTTCGAGAAGCAGAGCAGAGCGAATCAAAGTGATCAAACTTCATTCAGAGTGAATTTCGAGGTATTTACATCAATCTATTCACACTGTTAAGCTGGTTTCCGATCTAGTCAAATTGCTATTGTCTACCGAGTGTGAAGTGTCAGTCATTTGTAAACCCTAAGGATAATTTGTCAAATCTTACCCAGAACCTACCATGGTGACCAAGATCCAAGACCCTGTAGTTGTCCAAAATGTGGAGAAGCCCTCATTGAAATATTCTCTAACTCCTAAAGTTGCCTCAGAACCGGATGATAAAACTACATTCTCACTCATCCCGGATCGAGTCTTGTTAGTGGAAGATGTCAGATTCTTTACCAAATGTCATGTTGAGGAACTCGGTCATGTAGAGATTAGTGACACATATGATGAACTGTGCATTGATGGCAAACTGGATAGCAAATTTGAGCATATCAAAATCAAGGGATTAACTGAAGCCCTAGTCTATCCTCGTGTGTTCAAACCCCAATGGGTTAAGTTTGTATTGAGCAGAGTACATGATGATTTCATGTGGCTACAAGAGCAACCGTTCAAGATCATGAAGGAAGTCATTCACCTGATCACCAGGTATCCCATCTACGATCATGCTCATGCATAGAAAATGATATCACAAAAGGAGCTAATCAGTCTAACCGGAGTAGAATCTGATTACCGAGGACTGAAACTGAATAATGTCACTGATGCAAAACTAAAGTTTGTAATTAGAGTTATTGGTTACTATTTTTTCCAATCTGCAAGGGAAAACAGTGTACTATGTGTTGCAGTTACAAAATAGTGAAGAAGGGAATGAAAGTAGACTTATGTGAAGTGCTACTAAAGAACTTGTTTGAGAACCTGAACACAATAAGGAAGCCGAAGAAGAACAACTCAGTAAATACACTAAAGTTCAGTTCACTACTTGTATGTATGTTTTTCTATTTTGAGAAGTTCTTTCCCTCAATCGGTAAAGTAGTATGGGAGCTACACCAACCTATCACCCATCAGATCAATGACTACATCAAGAAGTTAGGAGATAACTTTAATGATATCATGGATGATTACTTCAGCAAATTCCAAGAGAAAATGCACAACAGGTACAGGATTCCACCACAGCTGGTCAAAAAATACAAGGATGAAATATGTTTTGAAGTCGACACTGATTATTGCTATGTAAATGTTGTTGAACAGAGGACTCAATCATTGCAACCAATGGGTTATGAGATTGACTATGATATTACACAACAACAAATTGATGCCTATTTATCACTTCCAAGACATGCAACTAAACTAAGGTATGGAACCTATGAAGAGGTAAAGGAGAAAGTAAAAATGAGCATTGTAGTACCTAAGGCTACAAGAAAAGCTACAAAGATGATAAAGGTTTTATCTAAGAAATTCAGAGAAGAATCCTCCTCTACACCTGTCAAAGGCAATCTTGCCATTACTGAAGAGGAATTAGAAGCACAGGAGGCTGCAATAACATTAAGCACAGAGTTGCCAAAGGGTAAAGTTCTGAAAAGAAAGAAACAGGACATCACAAAGGCCCTACCAACTCCACCAACAAAGAGACCCAACACCAGAGCATTAGCTGCATCACCGAGTAAGAAGCAAAAGAGTGTTACTGCACCAAAGGTAACCAAGACTTACAAGAAATCTACTCGGAGACTCATTTTGGCAAAAGAGTTGAGTGATATAGAGTCTGATGATGCAAACAAATTCCAGATTGTGAAAAGCAAAAAGGTAAACATTCACAGTGTTGAAAACTTTTGTGCCAATCTTAAAGAATATGGTGGATTTGCAGGATTCAGATATGGTAAGTATGAGACTAGGAATAATGATGAGAAATGACAGATTGAAGAAAATGTCATCTGTACACTTCTGAAGTTTTGGTTAGCACCATTAGAACTAGCAAAGTCACTTCCGAGTGAACTCTACTTACATATTGATAATAGATGGAAATATGCAATGGACTTAGAGAGACAAATAAGAGAAAGAAGTCTAGTCCATCTATTTCTTGACATGTCCATAACAGAAATCAAGGAGCATTTAACCACATACAATTCTAAATTTCTTGTGAAACAAAGAGCCTTAAAATTGATGAATGGGCTATATATAGATGTGGAGAATGAGACTAAAGCCAAGTGGTAGGAGATCTTCAAACAAAAGGATGTTAGTGAACAATCTCAAATTGAAATTGTTGATGTCACCGAGCAAGATCCAGATGTCACCGAGCAAGGTCCAGACCCGGTTGACACTATACAAATTGATGAAGATGTAATGGATGAAGCCGCACCTGAGCAGGAAATGATTGAAGGCACCACTTATGCAAAACTTGTCTCTAGTGAATCTATCTTAGAACAAGTTTAGCCTTATCTGCTGGTGAAGCCACCAGTCTCAACTAAAGCTCCCAAGGACACCGAGCAAGGCATTGAAGGTAACAAATCTGAAGCTACAGGTGATACAACCAAAGATTAGACATCTCAAGCACAGACAAGCACTGCAAATGTTACAACTGAGACCCCTATCACCGAGCCACCCAAAGACACAGCAACGGCTACAGGAACCGACCAAAGTGTTGCATCTACCGAGCAACCTATCTAGGGTTAGCAAGCCTCACAAGCACTTGTCTTAGTGCCTAAGACCAAAGGAAAAGAAAATAAGGTGAGAAAGCATGGTTTTAAATTTGACTTATCTAAACCGATCGTGTTGCCCAATGTAGACATCTCCAAATTGAAAGGGCAAGCACTCACTGAATTTGGTGAACTATGCAAAGCAAAGGCCGAACAAGAGAAGCAATTGGCCATACAAAAAAAGAATAAAGTACTTCAGAAGGTTAGGACACTACTAACAGACATGCTACCATCAGCAACAGTGTCAACCAATGCAGCCATCCATATTCAGTTGGATGAACTTCTCAATCAGATTGAAACATCTAGAGTTGATGCATCTGAGTACTTAAGAAAGCTCAAGGATAAAGAGCTTACATCAAAAATGATAGAGGAAGTACAGAAATCAATTGCTGTTGGCAAGGTAAAACTTGTCAAATTCATTACTGAGTTGTCCCCTCAACTCAAGCATATTCTTTATTTATTCCATAAACTGTGTACATTTTCCTTATTTATTAAAGATATCAAAAATAAAACTGATGCAATTGAGAAAGAGATCACTGATCTCTCATCTAAGTTGACCACTGAGCCTAATTCAATTCAGAACTTTTACACAAATCTACAACAGCTCATGGCTCAACAGTTAGAATTGAGGAATGAAGAGCATAAAATCAAGATGGATATAATGACCCTTCAGACATTATTCCTTCCTCATCTCTCATCAGTACAAGAACAGATCAACCGAGCTACATGCTTATCAACTACACACGAGGGAAGCACTCTTGATGGCTTAATATCACTCTTATATGATATTCAAGCACAAAATTCTTTAATGGAAAGTGTCAAGGACTCACTCTCAGTCGCCCTCACCGACGCCCGGACCAAGTATAAGACTATTTTTGATCAGTTACTGCCTCCGGATGGAAATTAAGTTTTTAATGTTTATCAAAAAGGGGGAGTAATATTATGATACTACATAGAGGAAAGTAATACCCAGCAAAGGGGGAGTAATTCTACATTTGGAGAGTAATACAGTTTTTGATAACACAATTTTGAGTATTGTATACAAGGGGAGTATATCGTGCAGAATATATAGAGCATTCAGAGCACACAAGTACAGAACAGAACCAAACATGCAAAATTTAGAGTTATGTACAGAATAATGATAAGGGGAGTATATCTGCATATACTATTTTATTGACTATTGTATATATTGTCAAGTATAGTCATTTTGCAAGTATATAGTTTTTGAGTTATGACTTTCTAAGTAGTTTTTGTCAAACATCTCAACTAATGTCAAAAGGGGAGATTGGTACTACTTATCAAATTGCCATTAGTTTCATATCCAAAGTCATACTATATATTCTAGTCGGTTAGTATTACCGAATCATGCAGTCGGTACACACAGAGAAGTCGGTATGAACAGCCTAGTCAGTTACAGAAGAAAGCAATCACAGAACACAGTATTCACCGAGTTGTTTACCGAGTAATGTTTCATGGCTATTGAGAAATAAAGTTAACTCACCGAGTTGATATTCACCAAGTGAAACATTTTACCAGATACATTGAACCTGGACATGCACATGAAAACATGTTACAAGATCGAGGCACATCTAACCATTTTTGCATTGGAAATTGCACTAGAAGATTGTGTATGATTACAAGGTCAATCTAACCAATGAAATATTTTTTTTAGTTATTCATTTGAGGAATCTTTTTGTAAGATCGAAGCAATGAATCAGATCATCATTGTAAGAGATCTATTTATACAGCATGATTTTAGGGTTAGAAAAAGAGAGATATACAAGAGATGTGAGATATGTGTGTGTAGGCATGAAAGTAGACTGTTACAGAGACACAGAGAGGTCACCAAGAAGGTTATCAGTGAATAGTCGAAGAATAGAGTAAATATAAGGGTTTACCGAGTTACAATATGGGTTACCGAGGTATGCTACAAGCTAGGTAATCTTATTTTGAGCACATAGAATCTGCTATAACATTTCAGATGTAAAGATGTAGATATTTGTAATGATTCTATTGTAATATTTTGAAGTTGTAAGAGAAACCTTTAACAGGGTAAAAGACTCTAACCAAGTCTATAAATTGTAAATCCTTTAACTAGGTGCAACATTTATACAATGTTGTAAAATCCTTTGGTAAGGTAGATCTAACTGATCTTGATACTCCTAATAGGGTAAGCTATCAGAAATAGCTAAATGTAGCTATAACCGAGCATTCTTTATTATTGCAGTAGTGAAGTTGTGGGTGCCATCCCCACTGCAATTTTTCTCTCTAATCAAGAGTTTCTGCGTGACCAAAATATATGTGTTATGGAGTGAATCATGTATGATTGTTATCTGTTGATTTTAGTTTTATTTTATGCTATTGTACTATTCTGTTTATGCATAACAGTAAGGTTATTATCAAAGAAAAGTTTTGGAGTACTGATTCACCCCTCCCCTCTCAGTACATTAGCTTTCCATATTGGGCCTAAAAGGCTCCCCATCTCATTATTGATCTAGATGCAAAGGAAGCACTGTGCGATATGGCATCCTCTATTTCTGATACAGACAAGGTCTCAACCGACGTAGACACTACTTTCCAGGATCCAGGGACACTTGATATCCAGTCTCATGCAGACAGTGCCACATTGCCACCCTCAGCAAGATTTCCACCCATGCCATCTAAGGAACTGACTCTAGCACCCAAGTGGTTGAGTGATTCAATCACCAGGAAAAGGAATGTGGTTCCTATTTCGGTATCAATGGAGGATGTTGTGAGTAAGTGTCTAGGAAAGTCTACAAAGCCCAAAAAGCTAAAAATGGAGGCCATGATTGATTTCGACGAAAGCACGAAGCATTGGACCATAGACATTGCCAAACCCGCATCTGACAAAGATGTTGTTATTGCTTCAGAAGTAGACTATGCTATTGAACGAGTTGATTTGGGAGTCAGAACCAGAGCTGTAGATGTGAAACATCTGGAGACTTTGACTAAACGAATTATCTCTCGTACTTGGAAAGATGAAAGAGATAAGGCTGAGTTAAAGAAAAATTTAATGCAAATGGCTATGTATATTCATGCTCTGCAGAACAGCCCATTACTGTTGTCTCAAAATTTAGGACCATTTAGCCCAAAATCACCTGGTAATCAAAAATTCTTTGATGAGGTTCAACGAAATAGGATGATTGCCGAAGTTTTCTCAGAATGGCTCACCTCGATCATGCATCAAGCGACCAATGACATAACGGATTTAGTCTAGATCTTCAAAGATGCTAATGAAGTCACCAAGGCATTGGATTCTGACTTAATCTCATGGCAAAAAGAGAAAACTAAATGGGCAGTGATTTCAAAACAGATGCGCGATATTCAGCATTATGGTCTGATGAATTTTCTTGCTGAAAATCAAGTGCCAGGGTTAAATGAAGATGTAATGTTTATTTTCAATGAGAGTATTGAATGGTGCTAGTAGATTATTGAACAGGGTCATAATGAATCAGCCAGTCTGCATGGTGAATTAATAGCTTTAAGGGCGACCATGCAGAAGGATTTGCATTGCGTGGATGTTCAATTGCTTAAAGAAGATAGCAAAACCCTGGAAGATACCACAGAGATGATTAACTAGTTCAGCAGCCACATTAAACAAATCAAAGTGGAGAAATCCTTGGCTATGGAAGATTTCACGAGGATTTCCAAAGTGGAGTCGATGCTCACAGTTTGTATCGATCACCTGGATTCTCATAGAGACAAAGTGCATATGGTGAAGAGAAAGAAGGAGCTCTGGAAGCCGAGGGTAATTCACATCAGTTTGCCACACATAACTGTAATTCAAGAATTTTAAAAGGTGCATCAAGAGTGGAGTGCGGCGAAGGTGGTGATGGTGTTTGTCCAAAACACCAACCCAAGTGATCACACCAGGACCGAGCAGACGACATGACTAGCACTATTGGCAGTTGTTTGCCAGTGAGTCTAGTCATTTTCCTTAGTTTCGGTTATACAGTTAGGGTTGTTTTCTATTAACTCTTACGAGTTAATTTTACTTTGGTTAAAAACTATTGGTTTGGCAACCTATATATATGTTTTGTAATGACTTTGAAAGGGTTCACTAAGTTTTTGAAAAGACTATCTTTTAAATTAGCTAAAGATGTTGTGTATGCAAAAGGTGGATATTCATCAATGAATGAAAATCTCATTAACAGTTTTCTTTGATTTCAAATCTGTGCGTTTGTTATTTTGGAATTTAAATTCTATGAAAATCTGTTTCAAGGAAGGAGCCATTATACTTTCTATGTGTGCAAAAAATTATTAGCAAATTTCATCTTTAAAAGGCTTTTCATTTTGTTTTAGTGTACGTGTGAAGTTTGTCTGCTTTATATAAAGAGTTATATATGGATCAATGCTTGCATTCATTTTGTATTGACTGGTGAATGCAATTACCTTTTAGTGTTTTCTGGTGAAAAGCATTCTATTGATTGTGTGTAATTTTGAGCAGATTGAATATTTATTAGAGGGAGTTGTACCTTAATTAAGAGGTTAATCAAATATAATGATTTTCCAACTGATTGGTAGGGAATTTGTCTCTCTTTTCATGAGCCATAATGTGCAAGGTTAAATAAATAAAGAGAGACAAATATGTTTACCAACACTGTAAAAGACATAAACCAGTAAGATCTAGATCTTCTCAAAACCTAATATCTCATCTCAACTTCACCCATATGCTTAAGTGAGTAATTCATGAAAAATACAATAACCATTGGATCAACTTGCATTACCACTTAATAGAAAACACTAAAACATCACATGAAAAAGCATCACACATAAGACACTGATTTTTCACGTGGAAACCTAACTGGGAAAAACCATGGTGGGGATGAATACCCACAAGTTGTTCTTGAACTCTTCTGAAGTTCGATCTGTTAGGATCCTAGTGCGGTTAAAGACTTTACAACTGGTTCTGCTAGGAACCGATCCTGCTAGGGATCACCCAGTTAAGGGATGACTAAATACCCGGTTAGAGGTTAAAACCCTGTTAAAGGTTACCTTGTAAGAGGATTTGAAGAACTCAATGATTTTGAGTCACCCTGTTAAAGGATTTACAAAAATCCTGTTAAAGCTACTCGGTAAAGGGATTTTCCGTCTGCTGAAATGGTTAGAAGTCAATAGGTAATATAGTGATCTGATAACAACACTTAATGCCAAGGTAGATCTGCTTTAGTTTTCTTTACATCTGCAATCACACTCTACAGATCTATGCTTACTCCTTTGGTTTGGCAAGAATCACCTCACATACATTCATTTGCCAACAACCTCAAATGAAAATCATCATCAACCTTATAGACAACAATTAGGTCGGTAGCCAAAACCTAAAACCCTAAGAATCTAGGTTAACAATACAGTCGGTCCAATCCTGGCCGTTCAAACACATTACATAGGGTAAAACAATCTTGAACAAATCTCAAGACGTTCTCCATCATCTGTTCTTTACTGCTTCTAGAAGCTGATAACCCATCACGTGCTCTCCACCATTTACTAAGATTTTGCACATTCCCGAGGTAGATAGAATCAATCTTCTTCATGCAAGATCCTTAAGGAGATTCTTCATGTGCACAAGGCTGATGTGGCAACACGATCTAATCTTCACTTAAATGCTAACTCATCATAGGATGTTGTCAGTTGAATCACACAGACTTGGAATGCATCAACCAGAAACCCTGAAGCTGTGACTACCAACTGGTAGTCATATCAAATGAAACCCTAATATAAAATTTGCATATATCGGTTCACACTCCAACATACCGGTTCACTTTTTGTATATACTAGTTCATATCATAATACTGGTTCACTTGCCAGTTTTCTTACTTCAATATACCGGTTCATACTTCAGCATATTGACATCAATGACAACATACAATTCCATCATGTCATCAAACTCTGCACATATGCCAACAGTCTCAACTAAGGTACTTCAACGGTTGAGTGAAAACTAGTTACGGCCTGAATGGCTTCCTTGGTTATGGTATGAGTCCTCTCTAAGTACATGTTCTTCCCACAAACTCTACTCAAGATAATCTAGATATGCTCTTCTTCAAAATATTCAAGGAAGTAAGTCGCGTTATGAAAACCTTTCTCAAAAACCCTAATATTTGAATTTTCCCGTTTTCATCACAAAGTAATTTTAACTGAGAATATATTGACAGTGATCCCAAATCCTCAATTTTGCAGTCAATGTAGCTGGACAAATCTCCTTTTACCACGACACCACTAGGAACTTATGACAAAGCATTATAAGACACATATTTTCTTCTTTTACAACTTCCATAGGTTCTGACATGATCATCAATTTCCCTACTGACTTAGAAGACAATGCCATTCCAGATAAACTAGATTACGAAGCATGATTATCAAGAAATACCTTATTTCACATGCTGCCTCGTTTACCGATTGAATTCTCAAGTGCACACCGGTTTTGTCTTCTCCAACCTTCAAATCAATTTGATTAATCAAATCTCAATGCAACTTTGATTGAAATTAGCTAATAATATTTACTTAGCTCTGCAAACTCAAAAGTTCTTTCTCGAAAGAGTTAGTGTAAAAATAACAAAGTAAGAACTCACTTTTATTCTTTTTACCAACTACCATAAATCCTCTCCCATTAGGGTTATAAACCCTAATTACACCACTAAAGGAAAATATGGTTGATAAATAAATGACAAAAAGTTATCAAAATTTCATGCTTTCAAGTTCTCTTACCACATATTCACTTCAAGGGGTCCAGAGGTGGATTTACCATTATGATCCCCTTAGCCATATGAAAAGGCTTAATTTGCCGGTGTAGGATTCTCTTCACTAGGTGAAGGAATAGATCGCTCTCCAGGTAAATCATCACTCTTCTTCTTCCAAGTTTGATTCATTTCTTCTCTTATTTCTTCAATATTGACCTTTTGCTTGCCTTTCTGATCTTCATAAGGGTTGACCATTTTTCTCTTCTTGGATCTACAAAAAATTTCTATATGTCCTAGCTTATGATAGTGATAGAAAGCCATACCAGTTTATTTCCAACGTCCTGCATTACCTCTCCCAGTTCTTCTTCTGCAGTTCATCGCCACATGACCAAAGTTGTTACAGATGGTGCAAATGACATTTGTTACCTTTTCCATCTTAAATGGACTAAACCGGTTGTTGTAGGGTCTTTGCCAGTTCATATTTCCTTGGTTATCATAATTTCTCATCCAGTTGTCATTAGGTCTGGGATGCATATGTGGTACAAGATTGTTTGCTCCATATCTGCATTCAACTGATATATGTCCATACATTCTACATGTGAAGCAATGACCTTAAAATTTCTTGGACACATACCTAGCATTAGTCTTGTAGCTTGTATTTCTGTTAGGTTTGTCTCTACAAACATTTGCAATGTGACCAAGTTTATGGTAAACAAAACAAACTTGTTTGAAGACCTTCTTACTAGTGGGATTTTTTACCTTATGAGTGTTTCTCTTTGTACCAGATGATTCTCCTTTCTCAGATGTGTTAAAACCAAGTCCAGAGGTATCACCTTTCATCCTTTATGATTGAATTTGTTCATATAGCAAGGTAGAACTCTTGTTGAACTTTTGCAGTCTCTCATTAGCTTCGGTGAGCTTCTTGGTGAGATCTTCATTATGTTTTGACAGGATCTCTCTCAGAGATGATGCTAGTTCAAGATCTAGCCATAGGTTCCCTTTTTCTTCTCTTTCTGCAACTAAATGCTCATGCATAGTGACATTTTCCTTCTTGATCTTGGCAATCTCTTGATCTATTTCCTTGATAAGATCTTCAGCTGTTCTTCTGGCTTCCAATTCCCGACTCATGCGAATATTCAAGATTTCTAACTCTCTCCTTAGATTTGGTTTCTTACCATTTAACTTTTCAACTTCCTCGGATAAAGCGTCAATATTGGCCTCATCTGAAGAACTATTATCAAATATTTCCAATATTTGTTCAGTTAGCTCTCTCCTTTTGACTTGTGAAGCTTTCAGTTTGACCCTAAGGTTTTTAAGCTCATTCCTACTAGGTTCAAGCTCTCTAGCCATCTCAAAGTAGCTCATGTCCCCCATGTTGTTTTCAAGGCTCCCTTCTAAGCGATTAGGCTTTGAAGAAGTTAGGCTATGATACAAATTGATGAACTTGAAAAGCACTGAGGGGGGGGGGGGGTGAATCAGTGACACCAATAATAAAACTACTTTAAACACTGACCAATAGATGAACTTAACAAAACTTTTAAACACAATGCATGCAATCCAAATGATATAACAACATCCTGAATAAGTAAAACATCCACCATAACACATGTTTGTACGTGGAAAACCCAAATAGGTAAAAACCATGGTGAGATGGAACTCACAAGTTAACTATCTACAGTAATAGATAACTGACCGATTAAGGTCTACAAAGTGCTCTGATAGGAGCGAATCTTGTTAGAGATCCCAAAGCTTGATTAAAAGCTATACCCTATAAAAGGTAGTACCCTGTTATGAGTAACCTCGGTGGAGGATTTCTGAATCCAAACTAATGGATCACCTTGTTAGAGGATTTGAACAATGAATCTTATTAGAGCTTACCTGGTTAGGGGATTTTAATTCTAATGTAATTATTAGAAGACAACAGGATTTGTTTGATATGTCTGACTAGCACAATAATTGCTTGATCGGATCCTTTTAAGCGTATTCAACATTGCTTTTCAACATATTGTACAACTTAACACTTTTGTCTTTGCACATAACATATCACTTTCTCTCTTACAAATAATTCATTGTGATGTTAATATATAAACAATTAGATTTCATGTTGGCCTCAAGAAATCATAACATAATTTTCTAGGTGCAGTGTATCTGGTCAAGTGATCATAACTCATCACAAAAATAATGCCAAATCATTTTAGTGGTGATAACTCATCACATAATCTATGAATACCGGTTGGAACACTTAATATTGTTTAGAGTTAAACCGCTTGTCCTTGATGCTTCTGAGATAGTCTCCGCTGGATCTTCATGTTGATGTTGAGACATGTATAACCAAGTGGTTATCTCCATGCATATACCAGCTGTCACCAAATATAGGTTAGAAATAAACCTCTAGAATACCAGTTGTAGTATAAACAACTTGAAGTCATACTGGTAGACAATATAAACATATGTGTGTGTGTGTGGTTCATCAATGAAAACATATGATGAATTCATTACAATCATCATCAAGCCAACACCCTTACCGGTGACCAAAAGCCTTACTAGAACAAATGATAGCTCCTGAGTCATCAAATCTTGAACTAGCTGATCGGGATACCCATCTTAATAGCATGAATGAAAGATCCAAACCAAATCCACAAACCAGATAATACCAAAGCATACGGGATCAATGACATAAACCAACCACTCTACCGGAAGCCAGGAAACAACCAAAACAACTGGTGTTGCCATCAATGACAAAACATAATCAATTCCTCCAATTGCCAATAGATATATCTGATCTTTGACGATATTTTTTACCAATCCTTATTTCGTGATTTTGACGGGAATTTTATATGGTATATAAAAATTTGGTGAATCACACTTAACTATAACACGTCTTATGTGATTTTCAAGGTGATTATGGGTCATCCAATCAATTGGAAATTATAATAGAGTTGGTGAAAATTGGGGTGAATTGAGACATATTTCCACAAAATTCCAAGCGAATTGGGTCCTCCTAGCCAATAAATTTTTTAATTATGGCTGTCTACTAAGACAACCTCAAAAAGTGTAGGCAAAAATATTGAATTTACCGTGTGGAAAACGTAGATTCTATTGGTGAAATCTTGATAGAGATACAATTAATTACATAAAACAATGAGAGATTGGACCATGCATTTGATAGATATTTATAAATTTTGGGTGACATGGCCACCCACGATCGATACAATATATTCACCATTTTCTAGGTCTCTAGCGTGAAATATTCACCCTTAGCAAATATTCGCCACTAAAGTAAACTTTGTCAAGCATTTACTTGGAATTGAGGCACTGATTTTGAATCTCTACTTGCTTCTTGCTCGCCCTTGCTCTTTCCTTCACTTTAAGTAGCCATCAAGATTTCTTATACTGATCAAATTTGTGTGAGATTACCCTTTTAAATCCAAGCCAGAGAGTTTGTGTTGTTTTAGAAGTAGTTGCAGAATGGTCATTAATACTTGAATTCAAAAATTCATGTGATATGACTTAAAATTGGCACAACATTAATGTTGGGAGATCTTATGGATTATTACATCGCCACTTGGGATTTTTGGTGTAAGTAACATTTTCAGTGAAATCATTTTAGCCTTCCCCATTGTTCACAAGTATGATGGAAACCAATTTTGTTGGTGTAGCACTTTACCAACTTCCCTGACATGTTTCTTTTCAGTGTAGCAGATGCTTTCAGTAAGATATTTTCACATTTGGCAGAATAGCTATGTTATACCGATGCTTATGTTTTTGGTGAGACCTGAAGAGAGTTACATCGATAAAGAGTCTTTTTGGTGTAACAACTTTTCGGAGAAGGTTATTTTCACTTTGTTGGTGTTGCTTGCTACTTCGAAATGGCGTCTTATCATTGTAGAGTTTAATGTACTTTGTTGAAATAGGGTCTTTCACACAAAGAGAAGTATAATGTTCTTCCTCTTGTTTCTTTAGGATGCTATAATGAAATTTACTAGTTTCATTGTGAGACTTACTAGCTAGAAAACACATTGAATTGAATTTCTTTTCAGGAATTGATTATTATATTCGGTAGACAGTAGTGGGAAAATAATTCTCATATTGGCTAAGGATCTGATGATTTGGTGAACATAAGTAGGAAGCAGTTGAATGTGATGGGTTTAATGGATAGCACTAAGAAAATAATTAAGATTTTTAAAATTTTATGCACAAAAATCATATGATTTTTGGGGAGTACTAACAGATCCATCTCCATGTCAACCACATAATGTACCACTCTATATTGAAGCCTTTCTCCATAAAAACCACATTAAATAAGTCTTGATAGATGGAGGAGTAGGTCTTAACATCTGTGCATTGAAAACTATCTTACAATTGGGATATTCCAAATAAGTTGTGGACTCAAGAAATAAGATTAGTGTAAAAGCATATGATGATGAAGAACACTCATCTAAAAGAACAATCAACCTACCTTTAAGCATTGGGCTAGTTACAAAGGATGTGGTTTTCCAAGTCCTTGATCTAGATCTCACACACACTATACTTTTGGGACATCCATGGACACATGAAATGAGAGTAGTACCATCAACATATCACCAATGCATCAAATTCCCACATAATGGAGTCAAAGTGATAGTCAAAGGTGATCCAAACCCATTCATATATTGCAAGAACTTGTGACCAAGACAAAAGATGATAGTTCCAATAAATAGAGAGGTGAATCCATCTTCAACATATGTTGATCCAAAATAATTGAAAGCTTCCACATCAAAGAAAGGAGAGCTCAAACAAAAATACAAGGATGACGACATGGGAGAATATAGCCTGAATCAAACCATGTACCTAAGGCAATTGATGGACTCTCCTAAGGACAATAGATAACCAAATCCTTCAAAGAAAGTATCTACAATCATTATAAAATGGGATCCCACTACATTCAAGAAATGGGGTGAGATGGAAGAAGAGGTGGTACAGTCACCGGTTAGGAGGAACCTCAAAGAGATCAATCTGGTCTGGTCAACAAGAGTAAACACAACAAAAACACAAGGATATGATAGAGGTGGTATAGAAATAAATGAATTATATCATGAAAACTTATTACAATCAACCAGTAACAACCAGGTTATAGAAACTAGCTCACTGGCCTGCTAAAACATGCACAATTACAGAACAGGTCACAACTGGGACCTCAAATCTTAAGATCTAGCTTCTATATTCTATCTACTAATTTCTATCTTCTATCTGAATTCTAATACTTAATTAAAATTATTTATATTTGATCCAAGAGATCTGTTCGGCCCAAAAAGGGATCAAATGCCAAAGAACAAGACCTAACGTGTAAAAACAACAAGGTCGGCCTCTGACAAATAAATTCCTCCAGAAAATGCAAAGGATGAAGTGTAGATCAAAGGGAAGATCGACCACATGCCAAGGAACATCAAAATCAACCCTCAGGTCTCCATAAGCTATGAAAGGGATCTGATAGATCACAAATGCAAATAGGTCTAGGCAACCCGTACCAGAAAACTATCTCGGAAACCAGTAGCAATAACTTGCCGGAAAATGATCCAAATTCTTCATGGTTTGGGAAAAAGGTAGATGATCAATTCTTCAAGAAAAAATTCAACTCCTTAAGATCCAGTGAGCCAATGCAAAAAAATATAGAATGAAATGTTGAAACTTCAAAACAGGAAGCAAAACAGAAAGGAAATATTTTTGGTTGATGCAAGATTGCTAAGAACCGGGGATGCTCCTACATTAGAAATCCGGGGTTGTTGAAAAGAAAAG
Organism: Cryptomeria japonica; assembly: GCF_030272615.1. NCBI lineage: Eukaryota > Viridiplantae > Streptophyta > Pinopsida > Cupressales > Cupressaceae > Cryptomeria > Cryptomeria japonica. Next base: position 394,812,500 of record NC_081406.1, on the reverse strand, counting down.
TGAGTCTCTCACTTTGCTAAGGTCAGAGGAAAATCAAGGTGGTCTACCTCTGCCTGAGAAATCTAAGATGAATCTTCCACTGGTCTATCCTTCCACTTCACAAGATACTACTTATACTAACTGCTCTGGGTACTACACCCAATCCTACTATCTAAAATATCTTCAATCTGATCCAGTTCCTTTCGGGGCATCTGTTTCTCCAAGTCTATAATACCGTTCTCACTGAATTTTGGTTCATAATACTAATGTAAATCTACAATGTTGAATATAGGCTAAACACTCAGACTATCTGGTTGTTGTTCACCAAAAGTGATAACCCAAGTATACCTGCAAGTCTATCTATGAGATAGCCAATCTCAATCAATGAAACACCTCAGGGCTTGGACAACATAACATAGGATCCTAATGATCCTCCCGCACTTCAAGTTCTGCTAGACCTAGGGGGGGACACCCTTTTGATGCATTGAATACAACAATCACAAACATAAGACTGCATCAACAATGAGCAGACAAACCATTCCACAAGCTCACCGAATTAGGAACACATTACAGATTGGCTAGATCTGTATAAATCATAAATGAAAATAGATCTTGGAATGAGAAGAACACACCCCTAAACATAAAGGGAAATAGATTTATCTTTTAAATTGTTGTTCTGAGACCATTCCCAAATCTGTCAAAGACTAGTGCCTTGTTCATTGGGCAGCAGAGTCACACACAGAACTACAAATATAAATAATAGATGCAAGTTGTTTTTCCTTACAACATATCCCTACACTAATACCTTGTACTAATGCATTACTCAATCCATTCATAAAATTATCAGATCTGGGACACATTCCATTGTTTATGACTGATTATAGAATTTAAACTCTTCATTGAAGAATGCCTACAAACAATCATACAATCTCCTTGAGATGACAAATTATAAGCCTCCTTGAGGATTCAATTCATAACAATTAAATGCATACACAGAGACAATATCATGGGAAGTTACTCATGCCTGACATAAGCAAGACCTGCAACTAAGATCACATTTACAACAATGCATTGCAATCCTCTGTACCCTAAAACAAACCAAATGCATTTACAAATTTGGATCCTGACATTCAGAAAGTGGAAGCCATCAAATCTGGAGCATTTTCCAAATTTCTGGAACCCTTACAACTGAGAAGAATTCGGAATAAAAAGAGGAGGGAAGAAAATCAAATCTGCAATTGAATTGCCAAGTGTCTCCCCTCTAACTGAATTTTGTTTCTATGGAAACTGCCTCCAAAATATCCCACATTTATCAAAATTAACCTCATAATCAGATTCCTCACTCTGAGAGCTTTCCGGCGATATATAATACTTTATATTTTGGCCAAAATTTAGACCCTGGGCGAATTAATTCCCATTTGTGCTCAGTCATTTAAATATTTCGAAATTTAATATAGTCAAAACTATATCATTTATTCATTTTAATTTTGATTTTTGCCTCCATTTGGTCCTGATGCTTTTGCCACGTGGCGGCCTCCGATTGGTCGATGGGGTTGATCGGACGCCACCTGGGATGACACCTCATCATCGCCATGTCATCTGCTTCGTCTCTGCCACTTGGCCGCCACGTCATCGCCACTAGATTGCCACCTGTGCGCCAACTGTGTGCCACCTCACCGGGACCCGCCTGCTGGACTGCCACCTATCACGACACGTGGATGACTCTCGTTCACTTTCGCTATTTCGCTGGTTTAAACGATGTGCATCTTCCCTTCAAGAAATAGCGTGCACCGTTGATCTATCTCGAACCTGCTCACTCGTTAAATCAACCTTCCTCTGCAAAATTTCACCAGTCTACCTTGGGAAGCGTGCCTACGTGGGGTCCACTTGGTCTTCATTGACTCACCTCCTCTGTTGCCTCGAGAAGCATGCTCGCGCATGGGCCCACCTTGGGCGCCCATAGGCACCATCTGTCAAAAGCCTTTATGGCTTAGACATTATACTACTGTGTGGATTTACATTTAAACATTTAAAAATGCTCTTGCCCAGCCAATGTGGGACAAAGCGTTTTGCCTATAGCTGCGTTTTTGAAGCTTCTCTAAGACTTTAATGGTGCCTTTGTTAGCAATATGTAATTCAAAGCTTCTTACATGCCTTATTTAATTTTCCATTGCACTAGAGGAAGAACTGGTACCCACACCCGCCATTTACATTTTGCATTTAAAGTTCTGAAACTTTCAAACTCCAATGCCCAAACCGCACCGTGAGGGAGGAGCTAGCAAAGAATGTGGATTTTTATACTTTACACTTGCCAATGGCGTTTGATAGAGTTATAGTTTATGCTGTTGTTTTATCCTCACCCTGCATACCACGTGAAACCTTGGAAGAAGATGGGAGGGTGCGTGAGGAGAAAGAGGAGGCAGCAATATCAATTTTTTTTGAAACTTAAAAAAAAAAACTCCTCCCCAATCCATGTCAACAGCCTCTGCACCTTCCAGCACACCACGCATGGGGGAAGGGAGATACCATACTTGCTTTAGTGGTTTTAAATGGTGCTCCTAGACTCCACGCAGGGAAAGGGAGAATACTGTTTTGCCTTTGATTTCAAAGCTCCAACGCAGCCCACTCACCATCCTCCATGTCACGCAGGGAGAAAAGAAGACAGGAGACCATAAAATGGAGGATATCACTTGAAATTTGGAGCATTTCTTTTGGATCTCCCTGCAGCACGTGAGAAGAGGGAAATTTGATGCAGTTTATAAACACTTGCTGGGACTCTAAACACCACGTGGGAGTCAACCTGTTTGCATTCCATTCCCCTTTCTTAGCCATGCCATGTGAGGGAGAATGCTGGTCTTCAATCATCCGCTGGAGATATTTGCCAAAATAAACCTATGTGGAAGGAGGTCTCTTTGTTTGATTGGCATTTAATTTGCCAAAAGTCTGCATTCTCTTATGCTTTCAACGCTCCTCACCTCTAGTTAATACTTCTCAATGAAAATGTGTGTGCCTCTGCAATTGCATATAAATAACTACCAGCATACCCAGCAGTCAAAATATTATGCATAATGTGCTTATATTTCATGTCTGTCTTTATTTGCATTTGCTTATGCTACTGAAAGTCTTCTCAATTTCGTGACAAAGAACAATTAATTGACATGAATAATTCTTCTTCAGTTATGGTCTCTTTGTCAGCAGGATCTAAAACCATTTCCATATCAACTACTTCTTTCTCTACTTCATCATTTGTCAAAAGGGAAATTGCATACCATGAAAACTGAACAATTCACCACAAAAAATTAGTGCACAGGCATGGGCCAGGTCGGGCCCCAAAGTGGGTCCGACTAAAAAAAATTTTGTTTTCATGCAACTGACCTTCGGAATGCTTCAGGAACCTCAAACACACCTCTGGAAATGATCGGCATCACTTTCGGATCATTAATCCGCATTTTACAACCTTCAGGCAGCTACGCCACAATTTTCGCATTTAATCGCGAAGACGTAATTTTCAAAGCTGTCAAAACACCTTTCTGGAGCTCGCCATCTGACAGGCGTGTACTCTGATATACAAGGATGACTTCTACCAAACAGTTTCTCAAGATGAGTCCCGAGCAAAGAGATATTAATTTCCAAAAATGGCCAACTGGCTTTGTCGACACTGCGGACCTGATGAAGTCAATGTTCTGGCAACACATGATGCCTTTCTCAAAAATATCAAACGACCTCCGTAGGCTCTCAAATTCGGAACATAGGTACCTTTAAGTACATATTAAATCTTTGAATTCTCAGTTTGATCACCCGACTGACAGGATGCAAACGGCGCACTCACCAAAATGGCTGCACTAATTGATATAACACTGGAGTGCGGATAACTGAATTTGATGGCAAAATGAGCTCTTTTGAAAACTGATCAAACGGATTGGTAGAGGCTTGAAATTTGAAACATAGCTCATGATTTATACCAAAATTAGCCCGGAACAAACATTCTGACATGACGCTTACTGAGGCAACTTTTACACTTGTGCGAAACAGGGCTCCGACTAGCTGTCGAAACAGGGACTTGCCAAAACATAGAAACTGCAAATGGATTTGGCTTCAAAAACTGAGCAAATGGATTCGTTAAGACTTGAAATTTTGCAAGATGACTCACATTTATGTATAGAATTGAATCCATTTTGAAATTCTCCATGATGATCAACAAGGAAAAAGATGTAATTGCTCAAAGTAGACTACTCAATAAAATCTGCATTTGTGCCTAAAATGCACTTCCAGCTCACCCCTCAAAATGGGTACCTCATAAACTTATCCAAATTGAAATCTGAAAGTTGCACATCACTGAATAGGCTAAATGAAAGGCGTGGGACATGAATCCCGAGCCTTACCCTTTGAAAATCAACTGGCTCCATTTTACCCCCTTGCTAACTAGGCCATTCAAACTGACTTATTTTAATCATTCGGAAATGCAGGGCAAAATTTTGAAATGGGCCTATAAACTTGACTCAGTTTTAATCAGTCCCAACAGTGGCTCTGACTGGGGATGGTTGATTGCGAGATCAACACAAGAATCCAGATATCTTTGGTTAAGCAGACCACCCGAAAATGGATCATTCTTCTCTTCTCGTCTCATTTCAAAAACAAGGCTTCCTTATTCTACCCAAACAGCAGGGTACTTTATTGAAAACCACACAACTGAAGCAAAGCGACTATACAATAGATACAAACAAACTCACAACTGATTATAATTGCTCCACTTACAAACATTTACCTCTGTCAAAAATCTGATTCTCATCTCTTGATACCATGATCCAAACAAAGGCACCTTCCAGTAACAATTAAGCATAATCATTATAATTAAACCTTACCGTCATACTGCTGAAATAGCCAGTGTGCATGTCATTTGTCTGATTTTGAGCTTTGTAACCACACATTACTTCAACAAAAATAAGATCATGAAACAAAGCACAATAAGGGCTTTCCCACGAGCTGCCATACACTTCACTATCCCACTCAACTCTATCATTTACAAGGACATCATCATGCTGAACTTGAAAAATAAAAAACTCATTTTCAACATTGCAATTCCTATCAGCACATGCTTTATTACCATTTAAATCAATAGAATGAGGGACACTACTAACCAACTGATGCAAACAAGGAACATGAATGTTACAATTCGGGTGTGATACTTCACTATGCTGATCACACTCTATACTCTCCTTGTTTATCAAACTCAAAACTTCCACATTCTCAAAATCCCATTTATGGAAAAGAATGCATACCTCCGGCTGAAGCAAATCCACAGCTAAATCTTCTTCATCCAAACTTATATCCATCTGAAACACTTCCATTTGTGGTTTTACATGATCATCACATAACCCATGCCTCTTACCTTCATCATGAAACAATTTTTTACAACCCACGCCATTGTTGTTCGGAATTTCATCAGTATTATGGACTGGTTCATCATATACAACATCTGGCTGATCAATTATTTCTTCATACAAAGGGTTAGAAACCAAATGGACAATCCCTTTATGAACGTTATGACACTGAAGTGGCTAGTCTGTATCTATATCAGCATTGAATAAAGCATTAGTAAATCTACAATGTTGAATATAGGCTGAACACTCAGACTATCTGGTAACTCCACTTCATATGCATTTCCGGAACTAAATGTCCTCAAAATATTGCAAGGTCCAAAGATTTGCATCTGCAACTTGTTATAAGATCTAATCGGGGATCTTTCTTTTCTTAGATATATCATCACTTCATCGCCAACTTCAAATTCCTTGTCTCTTATTCTCATATGTTTTCTTCTTGTAGTTGTTGTTCATGTCCTCCAAATGCTGCTTAACTTGAATATGTAAGTCCTTCATGTGATTTGCAAATTATTTTGCTTCTGAACTTCTCCGGTATTCACTGCTGATATCTCTTAATTTTGATATACATCTAGGGTGTTCTCGACTAACAATCTCAAGAGGTGTCCTTTCCATACTCCTATTTACTGAATTATTGTAGGCAAACTCTGCTTGTTCAAGAATCAAATCCCAACTTCCGGTTTTGTCTCCAACTAAGCATCTTAACAAATTTTCCAAGCTCCAATTAACTATCTTTGTGTCTCCATCTGTCTGTGGGTGAAAAGTAGAAGTGAACTTCAAATATGTCTTCATCTTCTTCCAAAGTGTTCTCCAAATATAACCAATGAACTTAGTATCCCAGTCTGAAACTATTCTCTTAGGTAATCCATGCAATATCACCACTTCCTTGAAAAATAAGTCATCTATATGCACTACATCTGATGTCTTCTTACAAGGTATGAAATGAGCCATCTTTGAGAATCTATCCATTACCACAAATATAGAATCATTCCCTCTCAGTATTTTAGGCAATGCAAGTATGAAATCCATGCTTCTATCCTCCAAAGGTCTCTCTGGTACTGTCAAAGGCTTGTACAATCCCACATTCTGACTATTACCTTTTGCAACTTGACAAACTCTACAACTTTGCCCATGTTTCCTAACATCCTTATGAATCTGTTGGGACTCATTAAATTTGAGTCAAGTTTAGAGGCCCATTTCAAAATTTTGCTCTACATTTCCAAATGAGTCAGTTTGAATGGCCTAGTTAGAGAGAGGGCAAAATGGAGACAGTTGATTTTCAAAGGGTAAGGCTCGGGAATTGTGTCCTACACCTTTCATTTGGCCTATTTAGTGATGTGCAACTTTCAGAATTTAGTTTGGATAAGTTTATGAGGTACCCATTTCAAGGGGTGAGTTGAAAGTGCATTTTAGGTGCAAATGCAGATTTTATTGAGTAGCCTACTTTGAGTGTTTATATCTTTTTCCTTGTTGATCATCATGAAGGATTTCAAAATGGATTCAATTCTATGCATAAATGTGAGTTAGATTACAAAATTTCAAGTCTTTAAGAATCCATTTGCTCAGTTTTTAAAGATCAATCCGTTTGCAGCTTGTATGATTTGACAAGTCCCTGTTTCAGGACCTAGTCGGAGCCCTATTTTGCATAAGTGTAAATGTTGCCTCAGTGAGTGTCATGATAGAATGTTTGTTCCAGATTATTATTGGTATAAATGAAAAGCTATGTTTCAAGTTTCAAGCCTCTGCCAATCCGTTTGATCTGTTTTCAAAAAGGTTTCTTGAGCCATCTTTTTCAGTGGTCTGTACTTTCATTGTCGTATCAGTTAAAGTAGCCGTTTTCATGAGCGCACCATTTGTACCCAGTCAGACTTTTGGTCGAACTGAGAATTCTAAGTTTTGATATGTAATACAAGGTATCCATGTCTCAGATTTCAAGGTCTACGGATGTCGTTTCATATTTTTAAGAAAGGCATCATGAGTTGCTTGAATATTGACTTCATCAAGTCCGCAGTGTTGACAAAGCCAGTTGGGCATTTTTGAAAATTAATATCTCTTCACTTGGGAGTCATCTTGAGAAATCGTTTGGTATACTTCATGCTTGTATATTAGAGTACACACCTGTCTGATGGCGAGGTCCAGAAAAGTGTTTTGACTGGTTTGAAAATTATGTCTTCACGATTAAATGCGAAAATGTGGCGCAGGCGCCTGAAAGTTGCAAAACTCAATTTAATGATCCGAAAACGATGCCGATCATTTCCAGAGGTACGTTCAAGGTGTCTGAGGCATTCTAGAGGTCAATTGCATGAAAATGAATTTTTTTTTTAGTTGGACCCACTTTGGGGCCCGACCTGGCTCATGCCTGTCCTGTATTATTTTATTGGCAACTTTGTTGTCTGAGGGAATTTCAGAATATTTAAATGGTTGTTCATTGGTAAATGAAATGTCCAGGGTAGTCTTTCCAGAGGATTTTAAATTGTTCAAAAAAAAAAAGGAGAATGTGATAGATCTAAAACAAATGCCTTTGGTTGGTGTAAAGCCAAATTCCACAACCTTCCCAGCATTCTCCTTGTTGTGTGTGATGTCTGGGAGTGCAATTTAAAATAAGTTCCAAGCAAATGCAATGGAAGGAATTTAAAAAAAAAAAAAAAATTTATGCAAATGCAATTAGCATCTTCCCTCTGCCATGGAGTTTAGAGGCTATTCAGATGCTTTCATCAATTGTAACATGGTTGGTGTTCTCCATTAATCTCTAGCAGTCACTCCTCCCTCCACGTATAAGCTGGAGTGGGCATTTTTTAATATTTCAACAAATGCAGTATGCATTAATCTTCCCCCGTGCCGTGAGCCAGAAGGAGATGTCAACATGGCTATTTGGAAGGCTACAAAAATTCTTCAGCAAGTAAAATTCCAAGCAAATGTCATTGTCCCTGTGTGGTAGACCAAGGTGTTCATGAAACCTTCAATAAATAAAATGGAAGGTGCACATAATTAAATAGCATGACCTCTGCTAGCATCCTATTTTCTCCTCCCTACTATAGTTGCGCGTTGAAGTTAGCAGCAGCAGAAACCTTTATGCAAATACAAATTTAGTGCCAATGTCCACCCTGCCTGTGGCACGTGATGGTTGTTAAACGATATGGTGAAAAGATACAAATTTCTCAGCTAATGTCATTGACAAGTGCAAAGTAATGCCAATAACTTCCCCTCCCACATGGTTTCTGAGCAGCAGTTAGAAATTTTCAAGAAAATGCTATGGCATGGTATCCTCCACGTAGGTAATGGAGTGGGCACTTTTTTAAACCTTCAGCAAATTCCATTGGTAGGTGTGAGCCAAACTCCATCGCCCTTGCTAGAATCCTCTCCTCCAGTCTGCTATGGTTGGGCATTGAAGTTAGCAGCAGCAGAAAACTTTCAAATTAATTCAATTGGCAGGCATAAAGCTCTGCGTGGGGTTTTCTGAAGTCTCTCAGCCAGTTCCCTAGCTCTGCGTGGTTTATGAAGAACAACAAAAACTATAAAGCAAACGCCAAATTTCCTTCTCTGTGCATGGTGGATGAGGAAGATGCGCCATTAAAGTTGCAGAGAAAACCTTCAAAAAATGCATTTTTAGGCATAAGCCTTTATCCCACATTGGCTGGGCGGGAATATTTTTTGATATTTATAACTAAGGCCACACTCATTCATAGTGTCAAATCCTCAAGGCTTTTGACAGACGGTGCCGGTTGGGCGCCCAAGTGGACCTCACGCACGTGGGTGCACTTCCTGAGGTGACTGAGGAGGCTGATTGAGCGATGACCAGCTGAACCCCACATAAGCATGGATCCCGAGGCGAATTTTGTAGAGAAAGGCCGACTTAACTGGTGACCCTACAGGTTCTAGATGATCTGACGGTGTGTGTGGATTCGTGAAGGAAAGATGCAAGATCATTAGCCATCATGAAATGGCGAAAGACAGGTGGCAGCTCCAGGTGGAGGTCCAGCTCGTGGGTCCCAGTGACATGGTAGTGATGTGCCACATAGGTGGTAGACATGTGGTGATGACATGGCGATGAACAAGTAGCCTGGTGGTGGACACGTGGCGGAGTGATGAAGTGTCATCTGAGGGGACGCCTAGTGGATCTTATCGGCAAATCAGAGGCTACCACGTGGGAGGGCGTCAGGCAAAAATCAGAGGCAAAAATGGATGAAAAATTAAAATTAAATATATAGTTTCAACTATATAAAAAATTCGAAAAATTTAAATGACAGAGCCGCATGAATGATTAATTCGCCCAGAGGTCTATTTTTGGTCAAAATGGCAAGTATTATATATTGCTGGAAAGCTCTCGGGATAAGGAATCCAATCAAGTAGTTAATTTTAACAAATATGGGATATTTCAAGAGCAGTTTCCATGGGAAAGAGAAAGGGATTGAAATTCAGTTAGAAAAAAGGACACTTGGCAGTGTGTTATGCAGATCTGATCTTTCCCTCCTCTTCTTATTCTCAATTCTTCTCAATTGTAAGGGTTCCATAATTTTGTGAGGAAGTGCTCTAGTTTTCATGGCTTCCATTTTCTGAAATTCTTGACCCAAATGTTTACAATTCTATGGATCTTTTCAGGATATAGAGATTACATTGCAGGATAATAGATGGTTTTCTAGTTGCAGACCTTACTTGTGTCAGGCATGAGTAACTTCTCACAATATTGTCTCTGTATATGTATTTCATTATTATGAATTCAATCCTCAAGGAGGATGAAATTTGTCAATTTCAAGGAGGTTATGTGATTGCTTGTGGGTATCCTTCAATGAAGGTTTTAAACTCTATGTTCAGTCATGAATAATGGAATGTGTCCTAGATTTGATGATCTTGTGAATGGATTGAGTAATGCAATAGTATAAGGTATTAATGCAGGAATATCATTTAAGGAGAACCAATTTGTGACTAGGATGCACATTTACAGTTTTGTGTGTGACTCTGTTGCCCAATGAACAAGGCACTGTTAGGTCCTGGGGACAATTGAGAGGGGGGGGGTGAATCAGTTGTCAAATGAATTCAAAACAAAAACAACTTAACCAACTTAATGCTTAATATCGATAAACTAGTTAAGTATGTCGGTAGATAGTTTTAATAGTTAATTGCTATACCGATAAAGATTAGTGCATGAAACATAAACACAAAGTCATCCACAACACATAACACCAATATTTGTACGTGGAAACCCTGTAAGGGGAAAAAGCATGATGGGAAACCTTACCCACAATCAGATGATACTACTACAGATAGTAAGTATACAAAAATGGGGTCTGCACATGCAGAAAGGCCAAGCGCCTAGAGCTCACTGCTCAATCACAAAATGGGAGTCACACTGACTACAATTGGATGGTTAAATCCAATAAGAATGTACTGCTCAAAATAGCATCTTCATATGCTGGATTTAGTACTCGTGTAATGCTGATATGCTTTTGTTATCACTGTTTTAAAAATGGATGTTCTCAATCCATAATTGGCTAGGTTTTTGAAAATTTTGAGTCTGGTATGCCCTAGTTGCTTCAAGATTGTTTTAAGTCCAAAGGGATTTAGGGTTTAGGTTTTAATCACTTTAGTGTCTGATAAAAACCCTTTGGCTTCTAATTTTGCCTTACTTTATTCACTTAAGTGATGGGTCCCTTAGTCATTCGAGTGTCCCCCCCATTGTTATTTACCTAGGCGGTCATTAAATGCTTGTAAAATTTTACACCTATCTCATATGCCTTTTCCTAATGTTTGTCGAGCCCCGTAAGTATCGTGCAACTCTCAAATAAATCTATGACTTTCGCTGTTTCGTTGGGCGGAGTTTCTAGTGTGTTAGCCTCTATGAAATAGTGAAAGGCATAAGCGGGCCTGACAAGGTGCACTGGCAGCCAGCTTAACGAGACTCCATCTCGTTTTGAATCCAACGGCTCATGTTGATTGGCAGCCAAAATAAGTACGCAAGTTACCTATCGCGAAATAGTGAAAAGGTTTGCAAGACCGAGCGGTGAGGACTTCTCCCTAGGTTAAAAGGTGATCAAGTTTGAAAGAGATCAATGACCTGCATTGATTCACGGTCGGGAGATGCTCGCGGTTTATTAATCGCAAAGTAGAGAAAAGGTGGCAGTGAAGATGATTGGTCTAGCTGGTGATGATAGAGCAGTGATGAGGCACCCAGTTGGTGATTCGCAGTAGGCCCAGGCAAGGTTGTCATAAAAGGAATAAACAATGAGCAGTTTCTTGAGATCTGACAGCTCGCGTGGATTTGCAAAGGTAAGATGCTAGTGAATTAAAGCCTGCAAAATGGTGAAAAGGCTGGTGGGCCCAAAGAACAGGCAAGGCACAAAGTTAAAAGATGATCAACTCTGTTTTGATCCAACGATTCTTGTGGTTTTCTAGCCGCAAGCTGAACGAAGATTAATGTTCGTGAAATGGTGAATGATGGGTGGAAATCACACGAAGGCATGATGTGGCATGATAGCAAGTGCATTTCATAGGGTTTGATAGTGATGTGTTGAATGCCACGTGGTTCTGAAAGGTAGTTGAGGGCCCACCTAGGCGTAACCGGCAGTTATGTGGGAATAGTGAAGTAAGACATGTGGCTCCCTCAGAACTGAACTCGAAGGAGCTTCCAGAGCTAATGGCTGACTGCCATGTGTCATTTGTTAACTGGAGAACAAGTGGGGTAAGTGATTTCTGAATAAAGGGCCCACTTAAAAGGTTCCAAGGTTGTTAAAAGGTATCCATCTAGAGGTCGATCCAACAGTTTTCAATGTTTTGTGCCCCAAAGATGCCCGCGGCTTAACCTCTGCGAAATGGAAAAAACCGCTAGCTGTCAAGATGAAGTGTGGTTAATTAGTGAGGTTGACAGTCTTGGTTAGAGTTAAAGACCGGGTGTTTTGAGCTCGATCTAATGGTTCGCGTGGATTCATGAAATAAAAGTGTTTGAGAGTTAAAGCCCGTGAAATGGCGAAAAGGAGGTAGGGCCCGACACTAATGTAGTAAGATCAAGCGGAGATAAAAACTGATCAAGTTCCATCTGATTGGACGGCTAGCACGGCTGCGCTGGGTTAAAGTACACGTTGGCTACCGTCTGCGAAATAGTGAAAGGATTTCTAGCCCGTTGTCGGATGAAGAAAGGTAAAAGGGTAAAGGCAGTACAAGTTTTATTTGATCTAGTGGTTGGCATGACTTCGCTAGATGAACATGTGAGGGTGTTATGCTCTACAAAATGGTGAAAGAGCGAAAAGAAAATACATAGACATGTTATGACCCATTGGAGTGAAAATTTTGAATTCTTCCATGAATTCAATTCTGAAGGGACGGCTAAAGCATGCGGTATCAATGTCGCAGTTAAGAGCCCGATTACTGGATATGATCTCACATCAATTGACTGTAGGCATCATTTCGAAGAGCCGTTGCGAAAAGATAGGTGCAGAGTAGATTTGTTCAAGCCAAGAATAGGTTTTCTTGTATTTTTGCTTATCAATTACTTGATAGTTTGTTTGAATTGGGTTTTTGTTCTGTTATCGAATTGCTGGTGTTAGTAATTAAGTTACTTGCATAATATTATTGAGATGGCACCTAAAAGAGAGTTCTTAGGGAAAGTTAATTACCATGAGAGGGCAATCTGTGATGATTTCCTGGAGCAGTTAATCATGTCAACTAACATGGCAGCTAAGGTTAAAGAGTTGGTGCCAAAATCTCCTCGCCTGAGAATAGGAGAAGGATTGTATGACAAAGGAAATTGGCTGAGAGACCCACAGATAGGATTGTCTGGGTTGGGTTTATTCAAGGTCAGATTTAGTATGAGACACTCCCCAGCCCCAATGAACAATATTTGGGAGTTGGATGTAGGCAAATTGGTGGTCCCTAGAGTGTTCATGGATGTGGATCTTCTGACTCTGATTGCACACAACTATGACCCCATTACAAAGAGTATTAGGGACATAAATGGAAAAACCCTCATTGAAATAAATGATGAGGTGTTCAGAGATGTATTTGGGCTCAGTGAAGTGTCCAATTACTTGGAACCCATCAATTTTAAATCAGTAGCTCAGGTTTACAATGCATAGAGGAATCATCTTAGGAATGGGCCTCTTAAAGAGTTCTTTGTTAAAGTAGGCAGATTAACTATTGTAGGACCTAATACCATGGAGCCTTTTTCTTTAAATCTGTTCACTCTTAGAGCCAAGGGATTATACTGGTCACTCTGCCAGATTTTTAGAGAGGATGCTGAAGCAAACATGCCAACTCATTACATGTTAATGATTGCTCAAATTTTAAATCCTTCTCTGGCAGTGACATTTGATTATACCCCCTACATTACTGATGCCATCCATGAAGGCTTGATAGGGATAAAGAATGGAAAAGTGGATAGGCCTTTTGGATGGTACTCCCTCCTCATGCACCTGTTTCTATTCAAGGGTGGTGATTACTTTGCAAATGGAATGGACCTAGTGAAAGAAAAGGATGGAGAGAAGATGCCAGTTCAGTTATGGAGCACAGTGATGTCATGGGATAAAGAAGATGCTAGCTACTTGAGGTTTGATAAGTGCTTTGCATCCAAAATCAGGACTCTTTTATGCTCAGAGAATCCAAGAGTCCCTAAAGCTCTTTTGGAGTTCCTTAGGCCAAAGGAGTTTGCTAAAGATATCAAAATTGTCCACAATTGGGGTGATATGTACTTATACCCCATTTCCATAGTTTTCAGAGTGTTTGGTTTCAGAGGCACTCCATTTTTGTTGCCATATCAGGTCCCACTAAAAATAGGAATTGCAGAAGTCCTCAGGCAGATTGGAAGTGTACAAGAGGCAGAGCTAACAGGTAGAGGTAAAGGGCCATTTTCCCTACAATAACTGTAGCTCATCAATTTGTAATAACTAAAGGGGGTTGGAAGTTCTTTGAAGATTTCCTTTGTAAGGACCTACTTGTCCTAACCCTAGTTAAACCAAACTTAAACTCACTATTTTAATTAATTATTAAATTAACCATTATTACACATGCAAAAGCAATAATTATTAACATGCAAGTAATAGATAAGTAACTGAACAACCATGCAACTCATAAATAACATGTAGGAATTAAATGTGCATGAGAACAATAACAATCTAAAATTACGTATGAGGTCCAATAGAATGCAAACCATAATTAGTTATGATGTCGAGTTACGTGTGCGCATGAGTAGCGTAAATCATATGCATGAAATTATTACGAATTAAATTAACATGCAAAAACTCATAATTAAATAATCTACCAGATAATTAAATATGCGTGCATGCGTAAATGAAAACTAATCTAAGAAAGTAAATCATGCATGTTAGTGGGTTAGTATGTTAGTAGCCCTTTTTCTTCTTCTTTTTTATTTGTCAGTTACATTGCATGGCGACTTCTTGTCGCTTTACATCATGTGACCTTTATAGGTCCTTTTTCATAACCTCTACATGCGACCATTCTGGTCTTTACAATGAAATAAAATATACATCTTTAATTATTACATAAAATTTTATCTGAAATCTTTGACTTTCTTTGTCTCCGGATGTGTCGCCTCTGTTTGACCTGGATAACCTCCTCTCGCAAACCGGATGACGGACATATGACCCAGGCGTTTTATCCGCCCAACCAAATGAAGCATAAGCTTCCCAGTGCTCTTGATAAGCTCCCGTCCCTCACGACGGAGTATCCTAGCAAGCCGGTACCAATTGGTAGTAAAGGAATCCTGTGCAATCATGTAGAACTAACAACCCATCTTGGTTGAACTAACTACATGTGTTATGGCAGGGAGAAAAATAAATAAATAAATATGATGGCCATCATTACCCTATTGGGGAGGTGAAGAAAATCACCCTTCCCTGGTTAGCCCATAAACAAGCACTCTCGTTCCATAATCATCCCTCATAGACAGAAAAATAATTAACCCTCCACGGATTAATGTCAGAATAATATTATTATATGTTTTCTTTATAAATTTTTATAAATTTTCCCTTTATAATATAATTTCCTCAAATCAAAATTTAATTTTAATATTTTCAATAAATTTAAATTAAGAATCTCTATTTAAGTTAATATAATCTTTAAAATCAATTCCTAATATATATATATATATATATATATATATATATATATATATATATATATATATATATATATATATATATATATATATTATTAAATATTTTTATTGCTTTTGTTCTTTTCTTAAAAATTCTTAAATCAATATTGATGTTAGAATTTACCACTATCAAGACTTTCCAAATATAGTCGTAATGTTTTAGTAATTTCTTAAAAACCCAGATCCCAATTTCTCTAAAATTTTCACAATAATCAGAAATATTTAAAATGCAAAAACCCAGTAAATTTCCCCAAAACCCAGTTTCTAATTTTTAAGATACATTGAGAAGATGGAATTGACAACACAACTGACACATCAAACAAACAAGCATTAAATCCACAATATCCAATTTTTAAAGAAAAAAGGATCAAATTAAGGCTCAAATTAAATATGAAAAATAAATGAACCTGATTGTGAGAAAGAAGAATCCCAGGCATTTCCCAAATTTCAGACAATCTCTTCAATCTACCTTGTCGACTTCATAGCAATCACACGAATCAAAAAGCTCAAAAAGAATTGGAATGATCAAATAACAGGTTTATTCCTATATTTATAAACATTGAAATCTCTAAAAATAAAATTTAATTGTTTGCATGATTAAATTCTTAAAATAAAACTAATTATTAAAATTAGAACTCACAAAATAGTTAATTGATTTTATTAAATTACAATTTGTTAAAGATTTAGTTTTTAAGAAAATAATTAATTATTAGGCTCTCACATATCGTCTATATTTTTAGTACATAAGTTTACTCCAACATTGTATTTTTGCATGCCTTGATCATTTATTTAAATTTATTAATTAATATTTTAATTAATTTCTTGAATTAATCTCATTATTTATTTTAATTAGTCCTCTAATTTTAGTATTTATAAGATATTATATCTTAAATATCTTTTATATTTCATAATTTAATTATCAAATAATTTTATTTTTAATTACTCAACTAATTAATTTATTTACTCTCTTTTAAATAATTATTTTATAATTATTTCTAGCTTGATTGTAATATTAAATACTTGTATATTTAATAATTTTTCCTTATTATTATTTTTATTTTATCAATATATTTTAGACTCCCTAATTTAATTTACTAATTGCTTATCTAATTGGGTACTTTCCACAAGGTTCCAATACTTAGGTTGCTACTGGCGAGCTAGAAAAACCCCTCCTTGATCATATGTCCGCCTTCGACGGTTACCTTGCAACTTATTCTTGACAAAAATTCATCAGATCCCATTACATAAAAATCTAGCAAAATATTAACATCATAACATTATTATTTATCATCATTAAATAACGACATCATATCAATAAAACATCATTATTAAGTATTATTAATCATAACAGTAAAGTATCATTAAAACATTATCATCATAAAATAACTAACCATCATCATTGTCACTAAACCACACAATATCATCTATCATTATTAAAAGTTAATCAAAAGGTATTTGACATAATAAATAAATCTAACTAAGGTCTAATTCGAGTTGTGACATCCTTCAACCCTACCACTTGTCAACTATAGTATCAAGGTGTGTCAACCTTGAAGATTTCTTCAAGAGCATGTTCAGAAAAATGGCAGTATGTAGAGGCAGACCTCACCAATTCCAATTCCTTGAAAACCTCATCAAGAATGAGTTCGATTTGGATGAGCAATAGCTAAGGAAAGAAAAGTGGGTGGCCTACAAGAAGGCCCTAGATTTTGTGCACCTAATTGACACCAGCTATGACCCTTTGTCTAGTTTCCACCCCTTTGAAGAAAAGGCAAAATTCTTAATTCTTTGTTTTGAAGATGTAATGCAGACATTGAAAGAGAAGAGGGAGGCAGTGATTAAAAATAACCCTAAGAAGGCAAGACTAGTTTTAACTAGGTCTACATCTGCTAAAGAAATCCCTCCAGGTGATTATGTGCTACATAAAAGGTCCAAATATAGTGTGCTAGTGCCAACAACAGGGGAGCCTTCTACTTCAAGAGGAAAGAGGAAAATACAAGATGTCATTGACATTCAGGACTCCCCAAAGAAGCAAAGGGTGGGAAAGGAAGTGCAATCTGATGAGCCCTTGTATTCCCCATCTCAATCCCCTATTCATATAGGAGATGAACAAGCAGCAACTGAGCAATTGTTACAATTGGGCAGTCTTGGGGAGATAGCCTACACCTATGATAAAGTAGAAGAGGGAGTGTCGGAAGAGCCCCTTAATGCTGAGATGAACATAACCACTAATGAGTTCAAAGGCCAGGAGCTGGATCTTGATATTAAACAAGCCTGTGAGGATTTCTTGGCTGATAGCAACTTTGTCACATCAGGAGCTTTCATGCAATTCATGTGGAAGAAGAATATTGATCAGTTTAATGCTAGATGTGAGAAGAGGAAAAGTGAGCAGCCCCACAAGGATCCAGCTATGGTGGAGGACAAAATAAAGCAATAAATGGTCACTGACTTCAAGACCATCACTCCTGAGCAAGGAAGAGACATGGTAGCAAAGGATGGTGTACTCATTCTCCCTGAATGAGATATAGCAGATGCCTTGGTTTTAGAGGTAGTAAGGAAGGAGACCAAGCCTATGGAAGGAGTCACCTTCAATAAGGATACCGCTGCCCTGGTCATGTGGTCTCTGAAAAGAGATGAAAATAGAAAGAAAAAGGACACCCCAGGGTCAAGCTACCTTGGAAGTATGATAGTGAAAAGAGTACAAAGCACAGGGGTGGTGGAGGCTGCTAGCATAGTCCTAGAGACTACAAAGTTCAGTGTTGCAGTGGCAGAGAAAGAAGCAAGGGAAAGGGCAGAGCTCCAAGCTAAGTTGGAGACAGTTTTAAAATCTTACAACAATGCCAAGGAGGAGGTAATGGGTAAAGATAGCATTATTGCCAAGTTGAAAAGCCAGTTGGCAGGACAGTACCATCAAGGTGAGTCCTCAACATTGATGATTGCTTCTTCTCCCACATGGCCTCCACCTACTAGCCCCATAATTGAATTCTCACCATCTCCAGAACCTTCTAGTTCCCAATCGGTTGAGATCACTCCCCATGAATTGGAGAAGCTAAAACAGGCCCAAGCCCTATTTGCAAATAAATATGAAGAGAGAGTGAGGGCTACAATTTTGAGTTTTGCTGACACCATAGAGTCCTCATTAATGTACAACAACATGAGAAAAATTTTGGACATGTGGAATGAGCTCAATGGGGACAAGGCTGTTCTAATGCCTATTTTTGACAAGTGGAAACCCAGAGAGCAGGATCTAGAACTTATTTGTATATCTTATGATGAGGCAAGGGCTAACCCCATTATCAAATCTACTTGTGACATAACAAAGGATCTAACAAAGTTAGCAGAAGGAGTAGATAATGCAAATAGAAAGATCAACTTGTACAAGAAAGAGTACACTGATCAAGTATTTGAATTACTCCCAAGGGGTTTTGCCAGTCCAACTCAATTGAAGGACAAACAAATATGGCTTAATGAATTAGAAGCCAATCTATCATTAAGAATAAAAGGAATCATTAATATAGATGATACTTCCTTATTTGTCAAAACAATTGAGGAGATAAAGAAAATCAAATCACACTATGGTTTTCTAAATTCATAGGTCAACAAAATGAGAAACTCTTGGAAAAGATTAGCCAAGACGAAGGGAAAAGTTATTAACTTCTCGTGGCCTGCTGATGATGTATACCAAGAGTGGACAAGAAAGTACACGGTGCTAGATGTAGAGCAGTCAGAAGAAGTTGCAATAGAACAACAAGAAGAGGAAGCCGCAGATGCTGAAAAGGACTTGTAACCGCTTCTTGGAAAAGGTTGTTGTTTGTAACAAACTTTCTTTTGAAAGGTTTGAAGCTTGTATGCATCCTTGCTATTATAAATGGATACCAGGACTTCTAAAAAATGATCTAAAGTAAATTGTAAGAAAATGCTGCAGAAATTTATCTGAGCTTTCTTTAAGTCTTATGGAGAACATTTAAGTGTCTTGTAATATTTTTTGAATTAATGTCAATATACAGACCATCAACTTTGAGCCTAGAATTTGTGTTGTCTTCAAGTGTGCTTGCAAATATTTGTTGTTTTCAATTTGAGTAATCTAGGGTTATTCATTTGAATATGGATTGTAAGGCAATCTTAAATAGATGCGCTTCTTAGCTTTTCTCTTCGAGAGGGGAATTAAATATGCAGGAATCATTTCTATCAGTAAATTCCTTGTGGGAGACTTTGGATTTGATGAATGCTATCTAGTTGTGATGAGGGTAAATTCTTATGTATGTCAAGCATATGTGGGGTTTTATAGAATCCGAAGTGATGGGATGCATGGAGATGTTTAATTGTCAGATTATTGTTTGAACTTATATGACTCTGTGGCCTGGATAAGGCACTGGTACCTATTTGTGGTTATATTTTACATATCTTGTAGGTCAATACTGAATATGAGCATAAGTTTCATTTCTTTGTTTCAGTTAAATTTTGAGGCAATAAGATCCACTGGTTTTTGGACAATGGTTACTATGGATTTTGTTTAAAAGTGTGAAAGAATTCACTTAAGGTATACCCACCTGAAATTTGGATAATTTCGAAGTGTAGAAGGTTTTAAAACCTTGTCATATGTTGCTTTGAAGTTTCCTTCTCTTTAATTTCTCTTCTGCAGACAGAGTTTATTATTTTATTATAAGGCTTTTAAAGGGAATCAGAATTTGAGAACAACAGCTTTCACAAAAACCTAGCTTCACCTTCAAATGATGTCTGCGCGTATAGCTCTGCTAAATCTTGCATATACCTTCACACAATTCTTTTTCACATTCCACATTTGATCTTACAAATAAGATCTTACATTTATACCATAACCTAAGACCAATTTTAGTAGGTCGGCTCTACAAGATATTACAATAAAAATATTTTACAAACAATATAATATCTGATGCAATAACTGATTGAACATGTCGGCTTAATGTATTTACAACAATAATTAATCATCTCCATAGTGTGCCATGCTGATCTAGAAAAGATAAACTTGTCGGTGTAACCCTAGACCTATTTGCCAGTAACAACAAATATGCAATTATGAATATACCAATGAACAAAACTCCAGGACAAAGTGTCCACATGATGTCTTTGACATTACCAAGTGTCTTCCATATCATTCCAAGTGCCAGTGATCATTATATCTTGCCGGTGAACCATATACCAGTAACTGTGCAATAGTTACTTGCTTGCCGGTGAATGCTGCTGGATCTCCAAAGTGCTAGTGTTTTAGTAGGTGTTGACATCAATGACAAAACCATACCAAAATACCAACAATATCCCCCTTTGGCATTGATGGCAACACTAGATGGAAAAACCATCAAAGTGCCAAAATAGAAATGCCAAATACCAAAAACCAACAATCTCAAAAAAGATCATAACCAAAAATCAAAATACATACAAAGAGTAATAATCTCTCCCAAACAACAATCTCTCCCCCTGGGAGCAACATGTGTTTTCCTTGTGTTTTTCAAAGTTTTTCCATACCAATCTCTCCCCCTTTGACATCAAATGCCAAATTTACAACAAAACTAAGTTCATATACAAAATACCAATCAATTCAATATACCAACTACTCCCCCCGAGAAGTAGCTTCCTCATCAAAGACCGGAATAAAAGATTTCTCTGTTAATTCTGCTGGTTGATGACAATCATCAACTTCCCAAGTCTCTACCGGTGGTGGTATGACTCCAAGCTGATCTCTGAGATATTCAAAAGTCTCCTCAGGCAAAGGTTTTGTAAAAATATCTGCAAGCTATTCTTTAGTATTCACATAAACCAGTTTTATCTCCTTTGCTTCAACTTTTTCCCTTAGAAAATTCAGTTTGATAGAAACATGTTTTGTTTTAGAATGTAGTACTTGATTCTTAGATATATCAATTGCTGCAGTGTTATCACAATAGATAGTAATAGGTCCTTGCATTTTACCTTTATGTCTTTCAACATTTGTTCAAGCCATAGTACCTATGTACAGTTAGTTGCTGCTGCAACATATTCTGATTCTGTTGTTGATAAAGATGTACAACTTTGTTTCTTACTCAACCAAGAGACTAATCTGTTTCCAAGAAAGAATGCTCCGCCGGTGGTGCTTTTTCTATCATCCACATCTCCTACCCAATTTGCATCTATGTATGCACATAGATCCAAATTTTCATCTCTAGGATACCATAATCCAAGATTTGTAGTGCCTTGTAAGTATCGAAAAATCCTTTTTACTGTTGATTCATGATTTTCTCTAGGATTACTTTGAAATCTTGAAACAATACATACTGCATTCATAATATCATGTCTGGTTTGTGTCAAATACAGTAAACCTCCTATCATAGATTTGTATCTAGTTAGATTAATAGGTGTAGATTCATCCCTTTGTGATAATTTGTCATTTTTTGTCATAGGTGTGCTTACCGGTTTAGAGTTCTCCATCCCAAATTTCTTAAGTAACTCTTTTAAGTACTTGTATTGACTCAAGAATATACCTTTATTAATCTGTGAAATCTGCAATCCTAAAATGAATTTTATTTCTCCAATCATAGACATTTCAAATTCTTGCTGCATTTTAATAGAAAATTCCTTACATAATCCATCTTCTCCTCCAAAGATTATATAATCAACAAATACTTCTATAATCAAGATGTCATCATTAGTTATTTTGTAATATAAATTGATGTCTACATTTCCTTTGGTAAAACCAATCTTCAAAAGATACTTATCCAATCTTGCATACCAAGCTCTTGGGGGTTGCTTTAATCCAAACAGAGCTTTCCTTAAGCTGCAAACCATATCATTGTCATCTGTCAAACAAAATCCATCAGGTTGTTCAATATAGACTTCCTGTTCAAGATCTCTATTCAAAAATGCACATTTAATATCCATTTGATAAACTTTGTAGTTCTTGTGTGCTGCAAAAGCCAAGAATAATCTGACTACCTCAATTATGGCTACCGGTGCAAAGGTTTCATTGTAATCAACTCCTTCCTTCTGATAATATCCCTTACACACTAGTCTTGCTTTATTTCTGACAACCTTACCATCTTCATTAAGTTTGTTTCTGAATACCCATTTTGTTCCAATTACATTTTTATCTTTAGGCCAGGGAACTAATGTCCAAGTGTTATTTTTCTCAATTTGTTCTAACTCTTCTTCCATAGCTTTAATCCAAAATTTATCTTCACATGCCTCATTAATAGATGATAGTTCAATTTGAGAAATAAGGCATACCTCTTCATTTGCCAATCTTCCTCGTCATAACTCCTTTAAACTTATTTCCAATTATCTGATCTTCAGAATGATTCAATCTTACATATCGGGGTGTCTTTGTTTGTTGTTGTTCTTCAATTACTGTGGAATCCTCAGGTGGTACTGGGGTAGCTGGATCTTCAATCTGTACCGGTGGATTTAGTGTAAGTTTGTTTGTCAAAATTTCTATTGCCGGTTTAGAGTCTATATACCTTGAAGTTCCTCTGAATTGTTCATTAATCTTTACATTTGCATTCTCAACAATTTTCTGCAATCTTTTGTTAAAACATCTATATGCCTTTCTCTTAGATTAATAACCAAGAAATATTCCTTCATCACTTCTAGGATCAAATTTTCCAATATACTCATCTCTTTTGATATAACATTTACTTCCAAAGATTCTGAAATACTTAAGAGTAGGAGTATTACCAAACTATAGTTCATGAGGGGTCTTACCGGTTTCACCTTTGATGTGAACTTTGTTGAATGTATAGACCATTGTACTGACTGCTTCTCTCCAATATACATGTGGTAGGTTTTCTTCTGATAACATACTTCTTGCTGTATCCAAGATAGTTATGTTTTTCCTTTCAACAGATCCATTCTACTGTGGTGTCCGAGGTGCTGATAGCTATCTTCTGATTCCATTCACTTCACAGAATGTATTAAATTCCTTAGATGTGAATTCTCCTCCTTGATCTAATCTTAAACATTTTATTTTCTTACCGGTTTAATTTTCAACCATTTCTTTGAATAGTTTGAACTTTCCAAGTGCTTCTGATTTTTCTCTGAGAAAAGTAACCCAACACATTCTAGAATAGTCATCAATGATTAGCATGAAATATCTATCACCTTGTAAGCTTTTAGTTCTAGCTGGACCACATAAATCAGTGTGAATCAAATCAAGAGCATTATTGGATTTTTCTGGAATACTTTTGAAACTAGCTCTAACTTGTTTTCCAAATTGACATTCCTTACATACTATATTATGAGGTTTGACAATTTTAGGTAAATCTCTAACTACCTTAGTAGTACTGATCTTCACCATGCAATCAAAGTTTACATGACAGAGTCTGTTATGCCATAACCAACTTTCATCTATATGTGCAATCAAGCATGTCTTTTCACTGTTATTCAAATGAAAGATATTACCTCTAGTCTGATTACCGGTTGCAATTTCCAAACCAGTTCTATTCATGATTTTGCATTTTCCATTTTTAAATTGTAACTGAAATCCTTTCTCAACTAATTGACCAACACTCAAAAGATTATGCTTTAATCCTTCAACATAGTAAACATTATCAGTGTTATGCTTAACATCAAGAGATATTGTACCCTTACCTTTGATTGAACAAGCTTTGTCATCTCCAAATCTCACTAAGCCTCCATTGTGTTCTTGAAAGTTCAAGAATTTACCTTTGTCTCCTGTCATATGATGTGAGCATCCTGAGTCAATGATCCATTCATCCTTTACTTCAACTTTAGCTGCCAGAGCTTGTACTACTGATTGAGTAGTAGGTGTCGGTTGATCTTCTGTTATAGAAACAAAAACCCATCCATTGTCTGCCGGATCCTCATCAGAATCATCAATCACACCTTCATCAGTAATGTAACATGATTTGTCTTTATTCATCTTAAATCTGTATCTCTGATATTTAGGGTTAGGCTTGTATGTTGTTCTAGCTTCTTCTCTTAGTCTAGCATGTCTATCAGGGCATCTCGAAGCCATATGGCCAATCTTATTGCAGTTAAAAAATTTAAAGGGTGCTTTACCTTCATACTTACTTCCAACTGGACCTTTAGGCATTTTCCTTGCAAATAGTGCTTCAAGTTCTTCATTCTCTTTCCTGCTTTCTTCAAGTTCTCTTGCATAAAAGGCTTTCCAATCAGATTTGTCAAATGATGGAGCAGATGATGTTGATTCTTTAAAGGCCAAATCTGTCTTTATAGTAGCAACGGGACCAAATTCTTCAATTTCAAAAGATGAAAGTTTCCTAATTAATGTATCCCTAGTAACTGATGTATTAGGCATAGTTCTTAACTCATTTATAGCAGTGAGTTTCATTTTATATGCCGGTGAAAATCTCTTAAAACTTTTGAAACAATTTTATCTTCACTTAAGATTCCTCCACAACATTTAATACCCAAAACAATCTCATTTACTCTTTCCATAAAAGAAGAAATCCATTCATCTTCTTCCATTTTCAGATGTTCATACCTGACCTGGAAGCTTTCAAGTTTTGCAATTTTTACTGTGGAATCTCCTTCATTTAGTGTTTCCAAATGATCCTAAATAGCTTTAGTAGTAGACCTATCTGATAGTACCATGATTTGTTGATCTGATAATGCGCTCAAAAGTGCTTATCTTGCTTTGCAATCATTTTCCTCATCTTTTGTCAAGTTAGCTGGACTAGGCTGACCTTTCATAGCAACAGTATAACCATTCTTTGTAACATCCCAGATGTCCTTCCCAATACAATTTAGATGTGTCTCCATTCTGATCTTCCATATTCCATAGTTGGTTCCATCAAGTCTAGGACTATCCTTCCTTAAATAGTTAGTAGACATTGGATCTCCTCAAGCTGTTAAACTTCTGCAAAAGAGGATTAAGCTCTGATACCAATTGTTAGGTCCCAGAGACAACTGAGAGGGGGGGGTGAATCAGTTGTAAATAAATTCAAACCAAAACAATTTAACCAACTTAATGCTTAATATCGGTAAACCAGATTAATATGCCGGTAGACAGTTTTAACAGTTAATTTCTATACCAGTAAAGATTAGTGCATGAAACATAAACACAAAGTCATCCATAACACATAACACCAATGTTTGTATGTGGAAACCTTGTAAGGGGAAAAAGCATGGTGGGAAAACTTACCCACAATCAGATGATACTATGCAGATAGTAAGTGTACAAAAATGGGGTCTGCACATGTAGAAAGGCCAAGCGCCTAGAGCTCACTGCTCAATCACAAAATGGGAGTCACACTGACTACAATTGGATGGTTAAATCCAATAAGAATGTACTGCTCAAAATAGCATCTTCATATGTTGGATTCAGTACTAGTGTAATGCTGATATGTTTTCCTAAAAACCTAGCTTCACCTTCAAATGATGTCTAGATGTGTAGCTCTGCTTAATCTCGCATAGACCTTCACAAGACCTTCTTCGCATTCCACATTTGATCTTGTAAATAAGATCTTACATTTATACCATAACCTAAGACCAATTTTAGTAGGTCGGCTCTACAAGATATTACAATAAAAAAAATTTACAAACAATATAATATCTGATACAATAACCAATTGAACATGTCGGCTTAATGCATTTACAACAATAATTAATCATCTCCATAGCATGCCATGCTGATCTGGAAAAGATAAACTTGCCCGTGTAACCCTAGACCTATTTTCCGATAACAGCAAATATGCAATTATGAATATACCAATGTACAAAAATCTAGGACAAAGTGTCCACATGATGTCTTTGACATTACCAAGTGTCTTCCATATCATTGCAAGTGTCGGTGATCATTATATCTTGCCGGTGAACCATATACTAGTAACTGTGCAATAGTTGCTTGCTGGTGAATGTTGCTGGATCTCCAAAGTGCTAGTGTTTTAGTAGGTGTTGACATCAATGACAAAACCATACCAAAATACCAGCACTTTTTAGTATGGATGTATGTAATGCAGATGAATATGGATGTTCTTTCTTTTTTTTGTTTCTTTTCATATGCAAATAAATGATGAAAATGAGTAACTAGTAATTCAAATTTTTATTTTTTCTATGCAATAATATGAATGCAGATGAATATATATACTAAAATGTATGGCTCTATATAAGTTGCTTATGTATGTAGCTAACATCTCAATACATAAGTACTTGATCAGAGAAATGATGAAAAAGAGACCACTTAGTTGAGAAATGATGAACCTTTTGAAACTCTCATTCAGAAGATAAATAGATCATTGTTATCATGCAGAAATTACTCTAAATTCATAAAATTCAAAATGAATGCAACCTAACCCTAGTCACTGGGTTTGGAATGCTTAATTTTCATCACTGAGCATTTACAAACATAGCAGGTAGAATAGAGTTCCTTTCTTTTCATGTGCAATATTAATTATCTTGCCCACAATGACCCTTTTTTCGTTCATATCCTTGGATAGATTATGCATGCATCTAGATTGCACATTAAAGAAATTTTCTCAAAACAGACAAAGAAATGATGCCAACCTCCTTATAGAATACAAATATGTGGAGTCGAGGTATGTGTGGCAATTTCACCTTAATGTGAAGGCACTTATCACAGACACCCAACTGATTAGATGTTTCCAGATCATCGGAATCATTCCTACAAGCAGAGAACAAAAAAAATATTATGCCCCCAATCCTTGCTCCTCTTAGTCAAGATCGACTTCCTCGAGTTACTTAGAGGGAATAATAATTGAAAACCAATATAAAAGATAGCACACAAAGAAAATTTCATGCATATCTCAAACTGATTAGTGATTATTTTCAGTAATGTTGTTGTGCTTGTTTACTCAGTTATAAAACTCTTCAGTAGTCAGGAGATAGGTGACCGACTCAAATTGGACAACCGGGTATCACTGACAGAAAGAGAACTTGGTTGATACTACTTAGGACACATAAATTGCTCATTCGATTAATCGAAGACTAGGACATTGATCAATTTCAAGCCACAAGGGTTCTAAAGAACCAGGATGTCACAAAAGCGACTAAAAGATATGTACAAGTGAAATCAAAGATGTAGAAAAGAAGGAAATTCCAATGTTGGGTTGATAGATGGAGAACTTGAGTAAAAGAGGTGCCTATTTTCTAGGTTTTCACCTGCTTGGCAAAGATTCTTTTCTTTTCTTTTTTCTTTTTGGACATTTTTAGGATTTTTTGGATTTTTTTCAAGACTTTTAGCTGTACAGGTTGCTGAAGTAGAGAATACTAAGTGAAGAATTTCTTCAAGTGGATGGTGTTGATTGGTTCACCAAGCTGTTCTCCTTCTGATGTTGAGAGTTAATAGGCACCAGAGCCAAAGACTGTAGTAACAATGTAGGGACCCAACCATTTGGGTTCAAACTTCCCTTTGTTGTCTCAAAACTATTGATTTTTAGGGTTTTCTCTCAGAATAAGGTCACCAACCTGAAATTCTCATTGTTGAACCTTCTTGTTATATCCTTTAGACATTCTCTTTTGATACACTCTTAGATGATAAAACATCACTTGCCGACATTCATCGAGCAACTCGAGTTCTTGCAATCGAGATATTTTGTAGTCTTCATCACTAACAAGACCTTCCAAAGAAACTCTTAGAGATGATATTTCCACCTCAATAGGTAAGATTGCTTCAGATCCATACACCAAATTAAAAGGTGTAGCCCCAATAGGTGTTCTGATACTTGTTCTATAAGCCCATAGGGCAGGATTGAGCTGCAGATGCCAATCGCTTCCAGATTTATTTATCGTTCTATGTAAGATAGTCAGCAAGTTTTGTTAGATGCTTCGGCTTGTCCATTACCTTGAGGGTAATATATGGATGACCAATTCTATTTGATTTTGAATTTTTCACATTGCTCATCTAGATCTTTATTCTTGAACTGCCCTCCATTGTTAGTTATAATGGATGAAGGTATCCCATACCTGCAGATGATATAGTTAAGGATGAATAGAGATAATTGTTTACCTATTTCTTTGATGAGTGGAACTGCTTCTACCCACTTAGTGAAGTACTTAGTGACAGTTATATTAAACTTGTGTTTGTTAGATGATGTAGGATATATTTGGCCAATGAGATCAAACACCCATTGTTGAAAATGCCAATGTGTAATGAAGGGTATGAGATCCCTTGCTGGAGCATGTATGAGATTCCCATGTAACTGACACTTCTTACAAGTTTTAGCATTTATAGCATCTTTCTCCATGTCTGGCCAGTAGTAGCCAACCCTTTGTAGTGTCCGAGCTAAAGTTAGACCATTTGAATGAGATCCACAAATACCTTCATGGACTTTAGATAATGCGCGTTGGGACTCTTCAATCTCTAGACACCTAAGAAAAGTACTATACAAACCTTGCTTAAATAGATTGTTAGTGATGATGACGTACCATGCAGCATTTTGGATTAGGTTCCTTTTCTCATCGTGGGGGAGAATAGCAGAGACAATTTGGTCATGCAGGTAAGAGTAAATGTGGTTGTAGCGAGATGAGTCATGTCTGATAATAGAACAGACCATCTGGGACTCAAGAGAATCATATGTAGGGTAATGTAACTCTTCCACCAGGAATTCAAAGCAAAAATTAGATTCTTGTAACTTTGGTATAGATGCCAAGGTAACCATAGCATCTGCTGCTCTGTTTCCTGATCTAGGAATCTACTGAAATGATACAAAAGTAAAATATTTCTTGAGATCATCAACCATTCTCTTATAAGGCATCAGTTTCTCATATCGATTCTGATATGTATCATTGATTTGATTGATGATTAGCTAAGAATATCCATAGATGTGTAATTCCAGAACCTTCCATTCAATAGCCAACTTGATCCCATTTACCAAAGCTTCATACTATGCAATGTTGTTTGTGCAAGGGAAGAGAATTTTGTAAGCCTTCTGGATTGAATATTTCTGCAGAGTAATAAAGAGTATTCCAGCACCAAAACCATGTTGAGTGAAAGACCCATCAAAGAACATCTTACATGATCATTGAGTAAGGTGCATGATGGATTCATCCAGAAATTCTATGTGCAGAGGTTGACTGTCTTCAAGTGGAGCATCAGCAAGTTGATCTGCAATTACCTATCCTTTGATGGCTTTGTGTTCTACATATTCAATATCAAATTTTGTAAGAATCATGACCAATTTAGCCAATCTTCCTGTAAGTGTTTCTTTGCTAAGAAGATATTTGAGTGGATCAATCTTAGCCACCAGCTTGATTGAATGTGCTAACATGTAGTGTCTCAATTTTTGTGATGCAAATACTAATGCCAAACAAGCTTTTTCTATTATAGTATCATTCATTTCATAAGACACTAAAGTTATACTTATATAATATATAGCTCCTTCCTTTTTATTCTCATCTTGTTGTGCCAGAAGTGCCCCCAGTGATGTATCGGTAGCTTATATGTATAGAATCAATGGTTTACCTTGAATTGGTGGCATCAATATTGGTGGATTAGATAGGTATTCTTTGATTTGCTGAAGGTGTTGTTCACATTCTTCATCCTAGTCGTATGTTACTCTTTTCCTTAATACTTTTGTGAAGGGTTGAGCTTTATCTGCTAGCTATGAAATAAAGCATCTGATTGACTAGAGACGTCCTTGTAAACTTCTCATTTGACTAATATTGTTTGGAGGTGGCATTTCCATTATAGCTTGGACCTTCTCAAGATCAACCTCAATTCCTTTCTTTGAAATAATGTAACCAAGTAATTTCCCTGATGTCACTCCGAATACACACTTCTTAGGATTCAGCCAGAGCTTGAATTTTTTCATTCTATATAGTATGAGGCCTAGCTCTTGAATATGTGTGGATCTCTTCATAGTATTTACTAAGGTGTCATCAACATAATCTTCCATGTTTTTATGCATCATATCATGAAAGATAGTTGTTACTACTCTTTGGTAAGTTGTTCCTGCATTCTTTAGCCCAAATGGCATGATGTTCCAACAAAAGGCTCCCCATGCAAAGGTGAAAGTTGTCTTTTCTTGATCTCCAAGAGCTATTTTGATCTGATTATAACCAAAGAATCCATCCATTAATGAGTACATCTCATACCCAACAGTCATATCCACTATCATATCAATGTTAGGCAATGGAAAATCATCCTTCAGACAAGATTTGTTGAGATCTTTGAAGTCTATGCAAACCCTAATAGATTTGTCTGCCTTTGATATAGGTACTATGTTTGAAATCCATTCTGCATAGCCTATAGCTCTGATAAATCCAACTTTTAGTAATATTTCTAGCTCAGCCTTTACTAGCAGTGTCACATGAGGGTGCATCTTACAGAGTTTTCTCTTGACTGGTTTAACTCCTAGTGTAATAGAAATATGGTACATGATGAGATCAGGATCTAGGCCTCGCATATCGGAGTATGTCCATGCAAAATTGATCTTCTTTTCTAAAAAGAGATTGCTGAAATCTTTTGACTCTTCTATTGATAGTGATTGAGTTAAGTGGATGATATGTGGTGTCTCTTGACTCCCAATATTTACTGGCTAAGTTGGTTCAATCAATATAGAAGACCTTTCCTGGAAGTGACTTGGCAGTATATCAAGTATCTCACCTTCAGGTGCCTCAGAGAGGTTTTCACCCTTAGGTACTATTGGCTCTTTTTTCTACTGAACAACAAAATCAACAACCAGTATAATCTACAACCAAAATTTGAAAGGTAGCCAACCTCAACTATGATTTCAAAGGACTAATTGGACCAACTTAACAAGGATATTTAATCCTTCTTCTCTTTAGGCTCTGCAAGGCCTAGGCGGGTTTACCTATGATGCACTTCAAATACAGTCTAAACTCACATACAGCATCACCATTAAAGTAGAAATCTCAAACATAGCTCAACAATAAGGAAAGTACTGCAAACTAGCTACATTCACATTGACTCTCAACTACATTGGAGCTTGAGATAAGTGGGACATTACCACAAAACGGAAAGAAAATATATTAAATTCTGATTTGATTTTTTAAAATGATGCAAATGACCTCTAGCTGTAACAGATCAGTGCCTCATCCTGGGCATAGAGTCAATACAAATAAATATAGATGGAAATCCAAGCTGCATATCAAATTTATTGAAAAGATTACCCTGTATTAATGCCTGACATTAACACATTCAAAATTCATCAAAGGATCATACATAATCCAAACATTAACCCAAATCCCCAATTTCTGCTCATAGAATTTAAACCCCTTCTGTAAAGGATGCCTAAGAACAAGAATTACACTCTCACTTTGAGAAGATAAACCCAAACTTCCTTGAAGACTGAATTTATTGAATTTGAAGAAATGTCTAAAGACAATCCACTACACTGTATATATGCCTTACATATATGTGACCTGAAACTAAGATACATCCTGCAAAATATATCTACTCCATGACAACAAAATAGGAACATCAACCATTACAACCAAGAAAATCAAAATGCATCAAACTGGAACCTACAATTTTGGATTTCTCCCTTGGAGAAAATCTCTCAAAAACTGGACCCTTACAATTGAGAAGAATTGGGAATAAAAAGGAGAGGGAAAAAGATCAGAATCCATCAGAATTTGCCAAGTGTCTTTTCTTCTAACTGAATTTCACTTTCGTTTCTCTTTTCCATGGAAATGGCTCTTGAAATATCCCATATTTGTTGAGACTAACTCCATAACT
The DNA here is from genome assembly GCF_030272615.1 of Cryptomeria japonica. Taxonomy (NCBI): domain Eukaryota; kingdom Viridiplantae; phylum Streptophyta; class Pinopsida; order Cupressales; family Cupressaceae; genus Cryptomeria; species Cryptomeria japonica. The sequence continues at coordinate 394,780,396 of NC_081406.1, read as the reverse complement.
GCATTCCTCATCCCAAGATATTTTCGGTGATATATAATACTTGGTATTTTGGGCAAAAATAGACCTCTAGGCGAATTTAATCTTGAATATGGATCCATCATTTAAATTTTTTGAATTTCTCTATAGTTGAAACTATATCATTTAATTTTGATTTTTCATCCATTTTTTGCCCCTGACGCCCTGCCACGTGGCGGCTTGTGATTTGCTGATAGGTCAATTGGGTGCCACCTCGGATGACACATCATCATTGCCATGTGTCCACCTCATCATTGCCACTGGACTACCACCTCATCGCCACATCATCACCACCTATGCGCCACATCATCGCCATGGAGTTGGACTTCCACCTTGACCTGCCACTTGTCTTTTGCCATTTCGCGATGGCTAACAGGCTTGCATCTTTGGGCCACGAAGTCATGCCGGCCGTTGGATCATCTTAAACCTATAGGGTTTTTAATCTTCGCCATTTGAGCATGTGCTTTTCACCATTTCACGATGGTTATTCTTCGAGCAACTTCCCTTCGTGAATCCATGCGCACTGTAGATCTTCGCCAACATGCTCACTTGTTAATCCGCTCTTCCTTTGCAAAATTCACCTGCCTCAGGATTCGTGCCTGTGTGGGGTCCACTTGTCGCCACTTGTCAGCCTCCTTGGTTGCCTTGAGAAGCACACCCATGCGCATGGGGTCTGCTTGGGTGCCCAAACGACACCATCTGTCAAAAGCCTCCAAGGCTTTGACACTATGGAAGTATGAAGCTATACTTTTAAATACTAAAAAATGCTCCCGCCCAGCCAATGTGGGATAATTGCTCTATGCCTAGGACTACTTTTGTGAGCTTTTCCTGAGTTTTAATGGCATTTTCTGTCATTTGCATTGCTTGGAAGCTCTTAATGTCTGCTCCAATACCCATCACCTCTTTCAAACTCCTTCCACCATTTGTATTTCCTATGTTTTTGACAATCATTTCAGCCATCACATGGAGGGGGATTGGAACTTGTTTGAAAAGTTTAATGCATTTTAACACCATACCACGCAGGGGCTACCAAACTGGTATTTGCTTTTTGCTGTTGAAGTTCATTTCCTTCTCCATACTTGCAGAAGATCCACGCCAAAATAGAGAGGAGGAAATTGGTTGAGGTTTAAAGAATACCCTTTGCATTGCTTGAGAGTTTCTGCTGTTAAAAAAAAACCATGTAGAGGGGGGGTTACTCCTGCTGCTTACATTTGCTTAATGTTTTATCGCTGCCCTCCAAACTCCACATAGGGGATGACTAGGCATTCAATTGCTTTGAACACTTGCTACCTTTCTCAACATACCACGTAGAGGGGAAGGAAATTGCTATGGTTGAAAGTTAAAGTTTTCTGATTGCTGCAACATGTGGGGGGGAGGAGTGACTGGCAGAGTCATGGAGTTAACTTGATGTACATGCTAATTGCATTTCACCTTGGAGTTTTTTTCTTCAGTCTTTTAACAGCCATCACGTGAGGGGGAGTGCTGGTCTGCAACTGTCATTTCACTAAGTTTAAGGTTTACCAAACCTTTCCCAACCATACATTTCTCATTTACAATATGCACTTCAAAAAACAACTCATGTGCAGCAAGGGAGATGATAGCTCTGGGCCTGCCAATGTGCATTTGCTTAAAAGTTTTTCTATTTGCCTTTCAACCACGTGGAGGGAGGAGGGAAAATGGCTGGCATTTAACATTAAATCTTCATTTGTTGAAAATTTTAAATTGCTGAAGGTTTTAATTTGCACTCCCCAACCATTGTTGAAATCTTTTGAGGGCAGCCAACATGTGGGAGAAGGAAGGAGGCTCTATACCTATCAATGGCATTGTTGGAGTTTTAATTCCCTTCTCCAAAAATTGCACATAAGACTGCCATTTCATTTTGCTAGAAAGATTTTAAGCTTCCTGTTCAACTGCCATGTTGGGGGAAGATGCTGGTTCTGAACTTGCCAACATACACTTGTTTGAAGTTTTAAAACTTCCCAAACTCCACAAATATTTTCTTTTCAATGATACAAATACCATTCCTTCATAGTTAAATCATATAAACATATGATTGCAAAATAACAATTTAAACTTTGCCTGAAAAGATGCATGAAGTGGCAAGTCAGGTCGGGCCCCAAAGTGGGTCCGACTAAAAAAAAAATTTGTTTTCAAGAAAGTGACCTTTGAAATGCTTTAAAAACCTTAAACATACCTCTGGAATCGATCGGCACCATTTTTGGAGCATTGGACTGAGTTTTGCAACTTTCAGGCACTTGCGCCACATTTTCGCATTTAATCGTGAAGACGTAATTTTCAAACCAGTCAAAACACCTTTATGGACCTTGCCATCTAGCAGGCGTGTACTCTTATATACAAGCATGAACTCTACCAAATGGTTTCTCAAGAAAAAATTCCGAGCAAAGAGATATTAATTTTCGAAAATGACAAACTGGCTTTGTCAACACTACAGACCTGATGAAGTCAATGTTCAGGCAATACATGATGCCTTTCTTAAAAATATCAAACAATCTCCATAGACCCTCAAATCTGAGACATAGGTACCTTGAAGTATATATCAAATCTTAGAGAACTCGGTTTGACCAAAAGACTGACTGGGTGCAAATGGTGTGCTCATGAAAATTGCTACTTTAACTGATACGGCAATGAAAGTACGGATCACTGAAAGAGATGGCTCAATAAACCCTTTTGGAAACCGATCAAACGGGTTGGCAGAGGCTTGAAACTTGAAACATAGCTTTTCATTTATACTAGTAACAACCCAAAATAAACATTCTGACATGACATTCACTGAGGCAACTTTTACACTTATGCAAAATAGTGCTCTGACTAGGTCCCGAAACAGGGACTTGTCAAAACATACAAACTGCAAACGGATCGAGCTTTGAAAACTAAGTAAATGGATTCATAAGGACTTTAAATTTTGCAAGATAACTCATATTTATATATAAAATTGAATCCATTTTTAAATTCTCCATGACAATCAACAGGACAAATGATATAAACACTTAAAGTAGGCTACTTAGTAAAATCTGCATTTGTGCCTAAAATGCACTTTTAGCTCACCCCTTGAAATGGGTACCTGATAAATTGATCCAAACTGAAATATGAAAGTTTCACATCACTACATAGGTCAAATGAAAGGTGTAGGACATGCTTCCCAAGCCTTACCCCCTGAAAATCAACTAGCTCCATTTTGCCCTCTCTCTAACTAGGCCATTCAAACTGACTCATTTGGAAATGCAGAGCAAAATTTTGAAATGGGCCTCTAAACTTGACTCAAATTTAATGAGTCCCAATAGGTACATCCTTTATTTTCTTTATTTTTGATTCTGACACCGCCACAATGTGGTTTTCACCATCAGATCTTTTATTTTTATTTATTTATATTATTGCGACTAAGATACTTGATATCTATTTCAGTCATGTTCTTACTTTGTCCGTGTAAAGCGGAAAAATCGAGTCGTTCTCCCCTCCCCAACTCCGAGGAGAGAGAAGGGAGAGTCACTAGGGTTGATGGTTTTCACTTAGGGGAGACTTTACATTCAAAAGAGGGGTTGAAACCCACAAGATCTAATCCCACGCAATGCAAGATGGGATTCTATATGAGTTTCAAGGGTTAAGACATCAAGGATACCCTCTTTTGTAAAGAAATGTAGATAGAAAGATTGAACTAGGGATGCATGTAAAGTAGGAAAGATTCACTTATAAACAGAGATAGGAATATGGTATGAAGCTGCGGACCTGGAATTAGCAGTAAAATGTCGAGACGGTGCTGTTCTGCAAATTTGAGCAAAAGTTGACGGGACGATGGCGCCCGGCGTGCACACGGTCCTCCAAAAAATTTGCGAAACGAAGGTGGATCTGTTCGTCTCTGCACAAGGATTCCAGATCTTCAATTACAGCCGCGTACCTGCAACCTTGTTGTAAGAATGTTTGTATTCTTACATGCGAAGGTGTAATGTATGTTGTATGTAATGTGTTGTAAGTGATCTCCTCTTCAATGGTTGAATCCTTGTCTTGAATGCAACACTTAGCCTTGAATGGAGACTTAGAATGATCAATTGCTTGAAGGAATGCTTGAATGCTTGAATGTTTGAATGCTTGAATATCGTTTCCACCTTTTTCCCCCTTACCAAAATGAGAGAGGAAAAGTAGTTTATATACTTGTCAATTAGGGCTGATAGACTGATTTTCCCGACCTTAGGCCGACCAGGAAATGTTATTTTCCAATTTGCAAACAAAAAGACCCGAAGTCCCATAGGAGACCGGGCAAAAAATAGGGCCAAGGACCAGGGCGCTGGGCGCCCTAGTCCTGAAGGACCAGGGTGCTGGGTGCCATGGTCCCACCTCCAGGGACAGTAGGGTGCAAGGAGGATCAGGCCAGGGTGCTGAGAAATGCAGTTTTTGATGTCATAAACAAGTTTCGGGGTCTCCATTCAGGTTTCCTGTTGCATTGCCATCGTGAAGACCCAAATGCAGTCGAAATTGCAAGTGTCACAATTTTAGGACGCTACATTTAGCCCCCACTTTAGTGGGAGTATAAGCGTACGCTCATACTTCCGGTAAAGTACAAGGAAACAACATTGAGAAACTTTCACCACATCAAGGAGGCAAGATACACCAAGCCCCCAGTGGACTAAGGATCTTATGACTTCGATTGACAAAGTAAAAGGGAAGATCACGAGGGAGAACCATGATTGTCAATAGTAAGGTTCCCTCACTATGAGTCATGCAAGAAAGATATCAAAAATTTTCAAGGCAAAGCTAAATTTGTCAAGAAATTTTCAAGTATCTTGAAAAGATATGAACGGGATGTATGCCCCCCTACGTTAAACCGATCGCACATGCCTCACCGGGGGTGATTGCTTTAAGGTAGTGATACATATAAGAAATGTGAAAAGAAAAGGAGCATGTTATCACAAGGATTTAGCCCCCAAGTGTGAGATAAGCCCAAGGATAATAAACACAAAGCACAAGGTGACTTCACTTTCCTCAGGGTCAGTATGCTGTATGATAATTCATGTATATCATATGTATGTATGCATAATTGTTCTTCATTCCCCAATCAAGGAAGGTCACCTAGAAGAAGGGAACACATGTGTCTTTTGAGTCAACATGAGAGAGACCAAAAGAGATCTCAATGTTTTGCATTGTCCTCAAGTAGACAACACTAAGGACAACAAATAGAAGAATGAGAATAACACATAGAAGAAGTAACAAAAGAGAGGAGGAGAGAATCTGCTATGCTAATGAAACTAGTCTAGCACATCATCTACCCCCTGATCTTACTGATCAGTATTTCGAGAAGGTAGGAAACACGCTAGAGGAGGAACATCCAACATAGTAGATGGAGCTATCACAAGATCCAAACAAGGGCTATGTTCATATCCCAAGCCATGGTGTTCTTGTCTAGGAGCTAGGATAAGTGCTTTAGAAAATGCGTTAGATAAATGGTTATCAACATCAACATATTCATATTCACTATCAGAATGAAAAGGAATAACATTTTCATCATGAATAACATTTTCATCTATATCATCATCAAGATTTATAAAAATAGGATCTTTAACTCGCACAGGATCAAGACCATCATGCATCTTATGTTTAGGAGATTTTGGCTCAATTTTTGGCTGAGGAGAAAATGGAATAATACTGGCTGAAGGTGTTTTTGGGGATTGCAAAGTTTGAGAAGCAGCTGCCTGAGCTCTAAGACGACGCTTTCGTCGGCGTTCACGTGCAGAACGATTTCGTCTAGTCTTAGTAGGAAGTTGAGGAGAGTGAGGAGGAGGAATGTTCTCATCCTTATCACTTGGGTGTTTAGGTTGAGGTCTCTTAGGTTGAACAATAGGAGAAGAGGAAGGTCTCTTCTCTCCATAAGAGGAAGGAGGAGGAACTGCTCCATATAAGGGAGGAATATTTGTTTTAGGAAGGAGACCAAGTCCATCATGACGAGGAGGTATAGGTCTACTTTTAGGAAGTTTATTAGATATAGGCATAGTTACATCCATAGGGATGGGTTGGGAATCTTCTTGGGGAAAGACATTGGTTTTATCTTTCAAAGGAAGAACTTCCTTCTCAAGAATGATAGGAATGTCAAGTTTGGGTGTTCTAGGTTCACTTAGAGATAGGATCATATCTTTTTTCCACTTTTGATAAGATTTGAAAAGATGATCACTTCGCGGAGGAAGAGATTGGAATTGTTTAGGCCAAAAGCAATCAATAGGAACGCTAGAAGTTCTTTCAGCTGGTTTAAAGAGGCTATGATTGATAGTAACAACTTCACCATTATGGGGAAATTTCAAACACTTGTGAATAGGAGAAGCAATAGCTTTCATGGAAGATAGCCAAGGATAGCCTAGCTTCACACGAAATTGTTCGGATGATGGAATAATAGCAAAGTCCATATCAAGGGATTTGTTATGGACCTCAATAGGTAATGTAATAGAACCAATTGCAGGAGAAGAAAATGCATCAAATAGTTTCACAACCACATTTGTTTCATCATAGATCACTTGATTCAATTGCAAAGTAAAAAGAAATTCTTCAGTAATGACATTAACCATACAAGAAGGATCAATAAGCACTCCACGGCAAGGTGTATTTTTGACTTTTGCAACTATATATAAAGGACCATCAGGTGCCCTGATAGTTTCACTGGAATCAAATGTGATGGAAGGTTCTTTAGGGATTTTCTGCTGCTCCACAAAGTTAATCACATTCGGAGTCATAGACACGAGATCATCAGGTGAGACAGAGGAATCAGTAGTATCAATCGCATTAGAGGTATGAGAAGGCAATGGATCAGTAAAAATCTGAAGATTTTGGTTAGGAGGAGCTACAGATGTGTTGCCTTTATCATTCACACCAGAAACAGAGATAGTATTATTATCAATCAAATCTTGAATTTTACCCTTTAAAGAAAAACATTTTTCAGTATCATGCCCAGGATGATGATGAAATTGACAAAAAGATTTGTTATCAAAATAGGGTGAATTAATCTTTGCAGGATCTATTTGCCTTATAGGAGGGAGAGTAAGAACATTTTGTTCCAATAACTTATTCATAATACTATGCAATGATTCATTCAAAGGAGTAAATTTTCTTTCTCTCTTGAAAAACTTAGAAATAGGAAGCACACCTGATGCTGCATTCACATTGTTGTTGATGATGTTTTCATTGAATTTAATGGACTCTCTGTTCGGTTTAAACTTCCCAAATGGTTGTTGACTACTATCACCATTATCACTCGGAGCCATAGGATTTGCTTGTTCCATTTGGCTCACAGTCAGTTGATAATTGTGAAGAGTCGCGCACAACTGTTGGAAAGAAGTAAACTCAAAAAACAGGAGTTTTTCTCTAATATCTTTTTGTAAATTAGAAATAAAGATTCTTTGAATATCATTGTCAAGCACTGGAAAAGAAATCTGAGCATACAAATGCTTATATCTACCAATGAAATCAGTCACTTTTTCTTTAACACCTTGTTTACAATGAATTAAATCAATCAAAGTAACTTTAGGACTTATATTGTTTTGAAATTGTTGAATAAAAGCATTTGCAAGTTGTTTGAAAGAAGTAATAGAATAAGAAGGCAACGAGCAATACCATTGTAGGGCTTTATCTCTTAATGTTCTAGTAAACAGTTTTGCAAGCAACCTTTGGTCATAAGCAAAATCGGTACATATTGTTTGAAAGGTCTTAACATGTGTTAGAGGATCACCCTTACCATTATAAAGCTCCAAATGTGGAATTTCAACATGTTTAGGGGGGATAGCTCGGACAATGTCAAGAGAAAGTGGGCTCGCAACATCAAATGTGGGCACACTAAACTTAGATTGATTCATAGAGGCAATTTGTTGCTGTAAAGAAGAGACAGTTTGTGCAAGATTGTTAATAGATTGTGATGGAGGTGTTATGTTATTGAAAGAAGGTAGAGAGTAAGGTGGTGGGACACTATGATAGTTAGTCATAGGAGATGATTGGACAGGAGGAACACCACAAGGAGGAATAGAATGGTTAAAGGAATTGCCCCCTTGCGTCATGTTCATTTGTGGAGATGAAATAGGGACACTCATTGAAGGAATGAATGAAGAAGTCGGATTGAATGAAGGAAGAGGGTTGATTGAAGAAGAGGGATTGCCCCCATGACTGGTGATCATAGGAGGAATGTCTTGTGTTGAAGTAGTCATTATGTTTGATGTAAAAGTAGGTATACTAGCAATAGGAGTTGTCAAAGGAATAGAATGATTGACTTGGGTAGGAGGTTGTGTATAACCCAAGGTTTCGGCACAACTCTTCATAGGCATCACATTCGAATCCACAATGTGTGCAATACCGCGCAAAATATCAATTCCATTCTTATCACTTTGAACCATACATTTTAGACCCTCAATTAATGAAAGAGCTTCGCTATCGGGGTATTCTTGAGACATCCATTGTCGAAAATCATCAAATTGGTTATCCAATTTTGAAAGTTGTTCTACAGAAACCTCATGGAGAGCTTCTTCATCATTAAGAGGATTAGAGGAATTACCCATGTCCTCGTTAAAAAGGCCATTCAAATTAGGTTCCATCTCCTCAGTAATTACACCTTGGAAGGACTTAATTCTAAGGCTTCGTCTAACGGGAATAGTGTAAGTAGGGCTTATTGTTGTAAAACTCATGCACTAAAGAAAGAGAGAAGATTTTGAATTTTAGAGGTAGCAAATTTCAATAAAATCAGCCAATCTCCTAGATTTAAGCTGTAAAATGCAATCAGGACAATCTCCCGAAATTTCAGAAACAATGTCCGGGACCGTGGCACTCGGAGTGCACACGGTCCTCGCAACTTTTTTCGAAATTTTCAGGGATGAAAGTTATGATGATTTTAAATCTAATCTGAAAAAATTGAGTGATTTTATGATCTGTAGATAGGCCAAATTAAAGTTGCAATCTCAAAATTGAACCCTACCAAGATTGTTGAAAAATACAAAATATGAATTTTGAAAAAGAGAGGGAAACTGAAATTTTGAATTTTATGATTTTAGATTGAATGCTGAAAGCAATGCAAGTTTTGAAATTTAAAAGTTGACTCGATTTCATGCAAAATTCAAATTTGAAAGTGGAAATCAAAGTTGTTGCAATTAAACACTTAATTTCAAAAGTCACAAATTGCAAAAATTTGAATAAAACACTGAAATTTTGAATGAATGCTAACACACTTTTCAGATTTAGGATTGTAAGAAACACAATTTTGATATGAATTTTAATTTCAACAATTTTTGAATGATTAGAAGCCTCAATCCAAGAAATCGCTAGACCAACTTTGACTTTAATTTTGAAGGTGTTAAAATTGATAAAATCAGCCAAAATTCTGGATTTTAGCAGAAAAATACAGTAAGATCTAGCTCCTGAAATTTCAGAAAAAATGTCGGGGACGATGGCACTCGGGGTGCACACGGTCCTCGCAACTTTTTTCCAAATTTTCAGGGATGAAAGATATTGTGATTTTATTGCGGAATCCAAAGTTACAGCCGATTTGGAGGTGTTTTGATCAGTGAAATTATCAGTCAAAGGTTGAATCAAGAAGGTTTTAAAAATTAGGGTTTTGACACTTAACCACTTAATTTTTAGAATTAAAGCACAAATATGAATTGATAATTTGCAATAGAAGGGTAGATCTAAAACAAGCATTAACAATTAAACATTTCACAAGCTCAATTACTAAAAAGAAAATTTTAGGGTTTTTATGCAATTAACCTCTAAAATTTGCAAAAAGATCAAACATGGAAATGTAATTAAGGAAGCAAATTTTTTAGATCTAACCATGAATAATCAGAATGAGGATGTTCACATCGGGTTCACCAAAATGTAAAGCAGAAAAATTGAACCCTAGTCGTTCTCCCCTCCCCAACTCCGAGGAGAGAGAAGGGAGAGTCACTAGGGTTGATGGTTTTCACTTAGGGGAGACTTTACATTCAAAAGAGGGGTTGAAACCCACAAGATCCAATCCCACGCAATGCAAGATGGGATTCTATATGAGTTTCAAGGGTTAAGACATCAAGGATACCCTCTTTTGTAAAGAAATGTAGATAGAAAGATTGAACTAGGGATGCATGTAAAGTAGGAAAGATTCACTTATAAACAGAGATAGGAATATGGTATGAAGCTGCGGACCTGGAATTAGCAGTAAAATGTTGAGACGGTGCTGTTCTGCAAATTTGAGCGAAAGTTGACGGGACGATGGCGCCCGGCGTGCACACGGTCCTCCGAAAAATTTGCGAAACGAAGGTGGATCTATTCGTCTCTGCACAAGGATTCTAGATCTTCAATTACAGCCGCGTACCTACAACCTTGTTGTAAGAATGTTTGTACTCTTACATGCGAAGGTGTAATGTATGTTGTATGTAATGTGTTGTAAGTGATCTCCTCTTCAATGGTTGAATCCTTGTCTTGAATGCAACACTTAGCCTTGAATGGAGACTTAGAATGATCAATTGCTTGAAGGAATGCTTGAATGCTTGAATGTTTGAATGCTTGAATATCGTTTCTGCCTTTTTCCCCCTTACCAAAATGAGAGAGGAAAAGTAGTTTATATACTTGTCAATTAGGGCTGATAGACTGATTTTCCCGACCTTAGGCCGACCAGGAAATGTTATTTTCCAATTTGCAAACAAAAAGACCCGAAGTCCCATAGGAGACCAGGCCCAAAATAGGGCCAAGGACCAGGGCGCTGGGCGCCATGGTCCTGGGGGACCAGGGCGCTGGGCGCCCTAGTCCTGAAGGACCAGGGTGCTGGGTGCCATGGTCCCACCTCCAGGGACAGCAGGGTGCAAGGAGGATCAGGCCAGGGTGCTGAGAAATGCATTTTTTGATTTCATAAACAAGTTTCGGGGTCTCCATTCAGGTTCCGTGTTGCATCGCCATCATGAAGACCCAAATGCAGTCGAAATTACAAGTGTCGCAATTTTAGGACGCTATAGTCCGCTGGTGGAAGATTCCATTGGTTCAACTGCATTAAGGTAGTAGGCTAACTTGTAGTCATTGGAAAAGATAGGTACATTCATAGGTTTGTCTTGTATACTACAGTCAATTAGTTGAGGATGTATCAAAGATAAAGTTTGAATAGGTTTGAGGGAGTTCACGGTATTATCATCATAACAACGGACCAAAAATTTGAGTTCCAGAAGACTACCTTGCATAAATGTCTTGAGACTAGGAAGAGTTACAATATGGTCATCGAAGCACACATTAATATTTAGTTGACCTACTCCTAGCATCGTTCTCTACTCTAGGATGGACTACATATCATGGTTCGACAACAACAAGATCAGTAGACAAATTCCCAACATTCATGATGGAGGAGTCAGAGTTTGATATTGAATAAATAGAACTATTGTCAGAGTCATCAGAGTCATAGGATGAAGTTTCTTACTCTTCTTCAAGTGATTGATTAAAAGTATGTATAGTGTCAATACCTACATCTTTGATGCTGCAAGTTCCTTCATGATTTGGTTCATTTATCACTTGTATCTGACATACTTGTTGACATAACCTTAATGGTTATGTGAATATCTGTGGTGTAGGAGAACCTCATCAAACCCTTCAAGATGACAAGTGAGACTCTGATAAGGGAGGATAAGGCATTAACAATGTCTTTAGGATGTTTTGTATAGGTTCTCAATCATGCATTATATGTTTGTAATAATGAACCCCATCTTGTGAGCCAAACTCCTATTTTGGCATTTCTATGACCCAATTAGAACTTTTGGATAATAAGGGATCAAATGTGTTGGTTTTAATGTGTTTTAATATGTTTTAGGAGGGGTTGAACTTGACCCAAGGCATTAGGATGCGAAAGATGACATTTTGACAACTTTTGCAAAAATTGTCAAAAGTTGTCATGAGCAACTTTTATGCACTTTTTGCATTTTGTAATTTGAAAATCCTCCAATGGCTCTAACCTCTTTAATTTCAATTGAGAGAAGTTTAAGAATGGTTTATACACCTTGTGGATCCAATTTCCAAGAGGTGATTGTACAGAGAAGAGTTTTGATGCAAACAAACTAATAGAATTATGAGTTTTTCTTGCAATTCTGGAGTTTTGGTCTGTGGTATGGTTCTGTATAGATTGGGATCCATTCTCAATGATGTGAATAAATTTTAAAGGAGAGTAAAATCTATTTTTTTTTAATTTTAATTCTTGATTGTGTGTGTTGCTCCTGATATTTAAGTTTTGCTTAGGTACCCGGAAAACCAGGGTTTACCCTGGGTTTTTCCTCCTTCATGGCCATATCTTGCACTTTACCAATTTGAGGCTCATGGGATTTGGTGAAAGGTGAGTATGGTCAATTTATTTTATATTTACAAGAGTTTTTTTTAGGAGGATCAAGGGAGAGAGGTGTTTGGAGCGACCCTAGGTAGACATCTCTAGGTGGCTACCTAGACCTTGAATAAACAAAAGTACCTTGTGTGAAAATGGTGATGCTTCTAGGCATGTAACCATGGAATCCCTATTGATTTATGTTTCCCAACATGACCATGGGATTTTAATTGACCGATTCATTTATTTGAGCATAGTTTCTTCACAAAAGAGGCCTAATTAGCCCTTTTAGGATAGTCAACTTCCTATCGGAAAAGACCTTTATTTTCTAGACCTTGACCCTTCCTTTGGAGGACTTGTATAACTTCCAAAAGGGTGTTTGAATCCATAATTTTTTTCCAAGGTGTTTGGGAAAATTTGAGCTTAAGGTCCCTTTACCCGCTAAATAGGGCTACAAGCAACTAGGCCTGATTGGGTGAGTTTCTTAAGTAATGAGCATGTATTCTTGCAACTGGTGCTTTGTCTAACCTTAGGGAGTCTTGTATGACCCAAAACTAGTGTGTAAATGATTTGTAACCCTTGCAGGTATCATTGAGTGTGTTGTAGCAAGATACCCTTGATTGAGTAAGCAAGAGTCTTTGAGATGGTGAGAAGATTGTACTAAAGTTGTAGAGCCTTGCCTTGATAGGATCCCATTCATGTGCTAGGGGGTCAGTGTCATGCATTTGGAGGTGTTTGGTAGGTAACAAGGAGGGATCTGCATCACTCTGTCATCTACTCCATTCAACTTGTTCTGGACTAATGACTGGTTTTGTTTCTGTAGCTTCCAATTCTTCTTGTGTAGTTCCATACCTAAGTTGTTCTGTCATATTAGATGGAGATATGGTAGGTGAAGGATTTTCTTGTGTTCTTCTCTCTTCTATCTTTTGTTCATAGTCTTCTTGTCTCTTTAGTCTGATTTCTTTAATCTCCTTTTGTAGATTTAAGCGTATCATCTCTTGTGTGTCATCTATGATATCGGTGGATTCTTTTGGAGTTTTTGTAATAGATGTATCTGAGAGATGATCTGGACCCCATGCATACTCATTCAAGTCAATTTTTGATTCATCTACTTGTTGTCTACCAGTATATGTATCTAGAATTTTCAGTGGTGCAAACAATTCTCTGATTCTTTCTACCTCTTCTCTCATATCCTTTGGGACTTATACTTCTTGTAGTGTTGTAGTTGATACCATCAAAAATTGAGTACTAGTTGCTTCCTACCTCTTGATTTCTAGTTCTTCTTGTTCTTTTTCACCCTCTTCTTGAATTTGTTGAGTGTTTACTTCCTGTGTTTTCTTGCACTTAGACTTAGAAGCATATTTTTAGTCTGATATTTTTCTTGGGTTGTACCCCAGTCTAGCTTTATCATTTTTAGACTTAGTTTGCAGTTAAATAGGTTCAATAATACCTTCTTGATGTTTTTCCAGAGGATGTGTACCTGAATATCCCATGCGTTGAATCATTTTGTAGCCTAGACCATATTGCGTCAGGGAAACCTCACAATGCCGCACTTCTTTGTTTTTACTATCTTCTTCAAAAAGCCATTTGAGAATGACATCCTCTTCTATTTCATCTACAAGGTAAGTAGAGGACTGTACAAAATGACCATCATAAATAACCTTTGGAGTGGAAGTATGTCACTTCATAGCCTCTGATGGTTTTCCTAATTGTCTTGGTGATGCAGGAAGAGAGATGAGTGAAAGTACTGGTTCTATCTTGTATCCATCCATGCCAGTATCTATGATTTTCAATTTATTTTCTAAATGCTTCATCAAGGTTTCTAAGATTTCAACCGTGGAGGTTGCTCTATTATGAGGCACAAAGGTATTAGCACCCTGAGTTAATGCATTACAAGGGTAGTTTGTGTCAGCAGAAATACTGACTTCAACTCTGTTATAAGGAAATTTTAAGCACTGATGGTATGTAGATGGAACTACCTTCATTTCATGAATCCATAGCCTTCCTAGCAAGATGTTGTATGAAAGAGGAAGATCAAGCACCTGAAGGAAGATCAAGCACCTAAAAAATCGCATCTCTTTCTATAGGTCCTACCTTGATCAGTAATAGTACTAGACCTTTAGAAGTTCTTTCTTCTTCATCATAGGCTTTGATTGTTATTTTCTTTGCTGGATCAATGACATTTTAAAAAAAGCCCAGTTGTGTAAGCAGATTGTAGGTACAAATACTCAACCCAATGCCTTCATCTATCAAAACACATTTAATTCGGTGTTTATGGATCATAGATTCAATATGCAATAGCTGGTTATGTGGGTGATTCAGTGATTTTTAATCTTCTTTAGAGAAAGTGAGATAATGAGGCAAAGTCAGGTGGCCCACCATAGATTGAAACCTATCAACATCTAAATCTTTTGGGACATACTGGTGAGCAAATATTTGTCCAAGATCTCTTTATGAGCATAAGAGATTTTGAGCAATTCAAAGATGGAGTTTTGAGCATTTTTTATTTTCAATTGTTTGACAATGCTATAACCAGGAGAGGATGATGAAGCCAATTGTTTAGATTTACCCATGATTGTATCTGTTTGTCTGTTTGAAGAAGTTGGTAGATTTGATGTTGTTTGAGTAGGAGTTGAAGAACTAGCTCCTTGGAGAGTGACTTTCTTTTCAGTGCGGGTCAAAGCAATTGCATTTTGTGATTCATTTTATTTATCTTTAATTATGATCACATTGCAATATTCAGATTGGGAAGACTCAATCATGTTGATCACATTGTCATTGTTGGTATAAGTGTAATTAACTTTGGAACCTCCTTTTGACTTTGAGGAATCACCTTGTTCATAAACAAGCAAGGGATCCTTAAAATCTTTGTGATCAACATTAGTCATGTGATTTCCAACAACTATTTTGCTAGCATCGATGAGATCTTGAATCTCATGTTTGAGCTTCATGCAGTTGTTTGTGTTATGACCTTTGTTTCGATGATATTCACAATATTCATTTTCTCTTCATCATTTTGGTTTAACTTCTGGATCATATGGCCTAGAAATGTCTGGTAACGTTATCAGATCATTTTCCAATAAAATTTTAAAAGTAGATTTGTATGATTCTTCCAGAGGAGTGAAGTCGCATTTAGGATTCGAAAGCCAAGGTTTCTCTTTGAACCACTCTTTTACTTTCTTCAGTGGATTTTTTGTTGCAGTTTCAGCTACTTTGAGTGATTGTGTGCCACTAGCCAGGTTAAATATCATGGGTTTTGAGTTTTCTTTAACAGTGTCTACCACTCCATCATTAACAAAGTTTCTATTGTTGTCTTTGCCATATTTCCAATATTTGTTCTTTTCTTTGGATCTGGAACCTTGTTGTGTTTCTTTCCAAAGTGAGATATCTCCTTTCTTTATAAGTACATCTTCCACTCGAAGGGCACTATCTACCATTTTATTGAATGAAAGGTATACTTGCATTTGTATACTGTATTTCAATTTAGGTATCAAGTTATTGATGAAGATATTCATCTTCTCAAAATCTAGAATAGGTCGTGAATATTGAGAGAACATCTTTCTCCAACATTGGAGAAAAGTGAGAAAGGGTTCTCCTATTTTCTGTTTGGTATTGTAAAGCTCAATCATAGTGACTAGATGATGAATATTATAGGAGTATTGTTGTAGAAACAATTGGATTAATTCTTCAAAAATTTTGACTCCCATAGGTAGGCTTGAGAACCATTCCATAGCTTGCCCTCATAGACTTCTCGGGAAAAGGCGCATGAGATATGTTTGTTTGTGCATGAACTCCATACATAAAGCACAAAATTCTCTGACATGGTCTTGAGGATCTGAGTTGCCATCATATTTGTCAAATTTTGGAATCTCCACTTGTGAAGGAAATAGAGGCATGTAAAGGTCTTTCTCAAATAGAAATGGGCATAATGTGTCCAGAGAATATTGTTTTGAGGATTTATCCCTATTTTTCAGTTTTGTGATTTCAGTCTGTAACGCTTGCAATTGTCTGTTTACCATTGCTAAGGGTGTCTCTTCCTCTTTAGTGATGAGGGTCTCAACGTTATGACCAATAGGAAGTTTAGCACCTTGTTTTGCTAGTTCTAGAAAATAGTCTTCTTTTTCTTTAGCCATGATAACCTTCATCATTTTTTGGAAATCTTTATCCTTTTGACATTTATCTATATCAATTTCTAGAAGTTCAGAGGATTCAGATTCACCTGATGAGGAATCACTTTCGGTAGTATGGATAATGAGATTGTCACGAGCATCGTGTTTAGCAGCTTGTTTTTCTTGTCTTGTTCCAGATATGGTGGGAGACAAGGGTTGGTCATAAATTAGTATACTTGATGATGAAGGTTTATTACTGACAGGGTCCTCTACATAAAATGGATTATCTTGATATGAAAAGGATGGTCCTTTGCCTCTGTCAGCTTTCTTACAAGAACTTCTAGTTTGAGTAGGCATTTTTATTGACTGATGTGACCTAGAGTTGTTTATGACGCAAAAGTCAAGATCAAGTTTGGAGCTAGTTGTTTGTTTAACGTATTGTTTGAGAGAAGCAAATAGGATTTAGTCTAGATTCAGGAAAGATCTATCTTGTGTAAGACGTGATCTAAGTTAGCTAGTTTGATTTGAGAGAAGTGACTAAGACTCAATCTAGTTTCAGAAAAGATCTATCATGTGTAAGATGTTATCTAAGTAACTTAAGTTTGATAAATAGTTGATTGAACTAGCTAAAAGATGATCGACAAAATCATGCAACTCAATGACAAAAGTACACTATTTAGATTTGTTTAGGCTCCGGATGATGATAACCAATTTTATGTTCGTTGTGGACTGTTTTAGGCAAGTTTGACTGTTCTGGACTGACAAAATCAGTGATTTGTATGATAGGATTTACAGAACTAGATGACAGTTTATTAGATATTGTACGACAACTAATGTAGGGTTAGATGAAAAACTATAGGGCTTGATGAAATTTCGTATGAAAACAGGTATGTAGCAGGACGATAAATCAAAAGACTTGTACGACAATTTACTGGACAGACAAAATTTTGATAGACAGAGTTTTCAATGATTGACGACAACTAGTTTTGAGATGGACTGAGTTTTTCACGGCTGAGATAGACTAGTTTGTGATACGGACTGAGTTTTGACCACTGAGTTGTTTATTGTTTTCTCTAGTTTTGATATTCCAGTTTCAATTTCAAGAATGAAAACACAGTAAACACACAATATGTATAATAACTTCAATCACAACATGCTAACCCTATGGAAATTGGTGAGAGAAGAAAACCTTTGCTTGCAGACTCAGGCACACACCCAATAGCTAATCAGAATACGACCACTGAGTCTCACGCAATGGATTCTCAATGCTGTATTAGCCGACTCCAAATACTAATGGGGGTACAAAATGGAAAGTATCTTGGGAGAGTTACTATCTCTCTTACAAAAAGATTATCCCCCCTTTTGGAGGTGAACTAGGTAGCCTCTATCTTATAGTTCTTAGTTAGGAATTTTGTTCAAAATTACCCCTTGAAGTCACGCAAGCATGATTGAGGCCTATAGCTTGACAAGGTACCGAAACAAGCTGTAGTTATATAAATGTGATTAAGACAGCGAGGCCCTACAAAATGCCCAATATGAGAGATCTTAAAGAGAAAACTCAAATAATCTCATCCTCTGAGACATTAATCACTAGAGACCTATCTATTATAGTGAGTTGAAATGCCTAGGTCCAGATTTACTCACTTGGGTCATTCTCATAGGGTGATTGTTTTTTCCCTCTATGACAAGCCTGCTAAAGGTACACAAATCTAAAACCTATAAAAAGCCTCAAGGGTCTGGATTTCTGATTGTCTATGCAGACAAGAGCATACTCTCCTACCTCTTAGAATTTTCTTAAAATATGAAAGACATATTTGTTCATTAACCAGATAGCAATTTAGGTGCCTAAAAAATGAATTTAAAGAATACACGATGTTTACTCGATTCCCCTCAGGCAACTTGCAAAGACAACGAATCAATAGTCATATTGTCTTTGTTTGACAAGCATATTCCTCGACAAGCGTTCTGTAAAAACTGATTAGGCTATGTAAATTCCTCAGACAGACAAACAACAAGCCAAGGTCAGCGTTAGTATGATAAAAAATTAAAAAAAGAACGTGAAGAATGCAGTCTGTTTTTAACCCAAAATACAAAATACCATACGACAATTCTCACCGATTCGTACGATAATTCATACGAGATCGTATGATACCTACAGTTTTTTGTTCAGGAATGTGGGAAATATCATATGATATTTCATAGTAACTGTACGAACCAAAATCCAAAAAAATGAAATATGAAAAATAAGAAAAAAGTTAGTATATGTGGCTGAAAGATGTAGTCTTCGTGCCCCATAGTGGGCGCCATAAATGTGTGTGTGAAAAGTGGAATAAGTATCTGCAAACTGTAAGACACAACACTTCAATTAAGTCATTACATGTATGGTTAGACAAATATAAGCATGAATAATAAAACCATAACAAATTGACCAATTTCCTTCTAAAAGATGTAAGTATAGACTTGCTCTCAGATTTGTATAAGCAATACTAGTGACTAGACTACACCAAGATGAAGGATTTAATCTAAAAGAGCATGATATTAAGCTAAATGAATGCAAGATGGATGCAAGGTGGATAAATATTAAGCTATATGAATTCAAGCAATCATAATTGAACTAAATATGCAAAAAGCTAAATTAAGATGCAATAATCTCAAAAAGCAAGCAATATCTTCAATGACTCTAGAGCAAAAAATGTATAATAACAATAAATCTCCAGGGTGTTTTGAATGAGAGATGAAGGCTGAATTTATAGAAATTCAAAAGAGAGACCAACGGTCAAGATCAACTAGCAACGAGTGGTTGAGATTATTCAAGAAAAAACACAATTTAGGATAATTGAAATAATTGAGAGATCAAATTCAGTTAACCTTGAGATAGATTCCAATTATAGCTTGATTGAAATGCATTCAGATTATAAGTTCGATTTTGCATTGGAGATAAAATTCAATTAATTCAATGCACTTGAGATAAAATAGGTGATTTGATGCATATTCTTTGATTTATTCAAGAAAAGAGTCTTTTCAATGCAACTAAACTTCTTTTATCAAAAGCTTTGAGTTCCAATTTTACAGAAGATTAATAATTCAATTTAATTTCTTTTTTGATTTCAAGTTATCTCAATTTAGAATAAGAAATAATATCTCAAGTTTGATTTTCTCTCTCAATTCAATTCTTTTATTTTATTTTCAATTTAACTCTTTCTTTGTAATTAATTCCTCTTTTGTAATAAATTAATTCCTTATTTATGATTAAATGGAAAATTTATTAATTAATTAAATATGCTAGGATATTTAATAAATTAAGTAGGATAATTGATCAAAATAATTTTCTTGGAATGATTTAATTATTATAGAATAATTCATTTTCCATGTAATATTTAATGATTAGAAGATTAATTAATTGTGTGCTCAAGATTGATTTAATTGCCTTTGGTTAGGACCTTGTTGATGTTGTCGATATTAGGGGCCCATGGTTTAGATGACCAATTTTAGGGTATTACAATTAAACTCATCGGATGTGAATTCTCCACCATGATCAAACCTTAAACATTTAATCTCCAATCCTGTCTCAATCTCAACTTTAGCTTTAAATATTTTAAACTTTTCAAAAGCCTCAGATTTCTCACTTAGAAAAGTAACCCACATCATTCTAGAATAATCATCAATGATTAGCATAAAATATCTATCACCTTGAAAACTTTTAACTCTAGCGAGGCCACACAAATCAGTATGAATAAGATCAAGAACATCATTAGATTTGTCTTGTATACTCTTAAAAGAGGTTCTGGCCTATTTTCCCATTTGAAATTCTTTACATACCAGATTATAGGGTTTCACAATCTTAGGTATATCTCTAACTGCCTTAGTTGAACCAATCTTTACCATGCAATCAAAATTCACATTACGTAGCCTTTTATGCCATAGCCAACTCTCATCAATTTGTGCAATTAAACATGTCTTCTCACTGGAATTCAAATGATATATATTACCTATTGTCTGAGTACCGGTTTCAATCTCCAATCTAGATCTATTAATGATTTTGCATTTTCCATCATTGAATTGTAATTGAAATCCCTTATCCACCAATTGTCCTACACTTAAAAAATTATCCTTAAAACTTTAACATAATAAATATTATGAGTATTGTTCTTACCATCCAATGATATAGTTCCTTTTCCCTTGATTATACATGCTTTGACATCTCCAAATCTAACCAAGCCGTCATCAAATTCTTGCAAAGATAGAAACTTCCCTTTATCTCCAGTCATATGATGTGAAAATCCACTGTCACTTACCCATTCATCCTTATTTTTTAATTTTAGCAGCAAGTGCCTTCTCCTCCGATACATTCTCTTCCAGTGTCGGAACATCTTCCTTGATAGCCAGGAACACCCATTCCTTTCGATTGCCGGAACCACTACCAGAGTCTTGTGTCAGTTCATCATTAGAATCAGTCAGACCTTCCTCATCCTCTATGTAGCATGATTTATCTTTGTTTTTCCTATACTTATACTTGTTTTGATATCCAGGGTTAGGCTTAAAAGATCTTCTAGCTCTTTCTTCAAATCTTGAATTTCTTTCAGGACATCTAGTTGCAAAATGACCTATCTTATTACATGCAAAACATTTAAAAGGTACTTTTCCTTCATACTTACTTCCTACCGGTCCTTTAGGTACTTTTCTAGAAAATAGGGCTTCAAGTTGCTCAAATTATTCATCTTCTCTCTTCATATCATCCAATTTCTTTGGATACAAAGCTTTCCAATCTTGCTTGTCAGTTGATGATGTAAATGCATGAAAAACAGGTTCAAACTTCACAACTCTAGAAGGTCCAAATTCTTCAAGCTCAAAAGCAAATAATTTCCCAACTAAGGTATCTCTATTGACATAAGTATTAGGCATTATTCTCAATTCATTAATTGTAGTAGCCTTCATCTTATAAGCCTGTGGAAAATCTCTCAAAACTTTAGAAACTATTTCATCTTCACTCAGACTTCCACCACAACATTGAATTTCCATAACAATTTCATTTACCCTTTCCATGAATGAAGTAATCCTTTCATATTCTTCCATCTTCAAGTTGGGTGAACTCACAATACTGGTTCCCACTTTTTGACCAACTTTGACACTTAGATGAACATTTTGCAAAAAACCTTCACTTTCCGACACCTATAACTTTTAAATCGTTAAGAATTTGAAGATGATGTAAACTAGTGATTTGTAACATCCTTTTTGTAGATTCTAAATATATTTTTTTTCAAATTTTTTTGAATAAAATTTTATTGATTTTTCCATCTCCCTCAAAAGTAGTTTTTTACAGGAAACAACATTTTTTAAGAGTGATGTGCATCCCGAAATGTATAATTTTTTTTTCTATAAATGATAAAAACTTATCTCTTTTAAATTTTGGTTTGTAACATCAATACCCAGGGCATGCAGTTGGTTTGATAGTGATATGTTGAATATTTTTTATTTTACTAAGTTTTGAAGTCCGACTAATTATAATTTAGATATAGGTGTACGTTTGAACACATAACTTGCTCTATATATATCAAAATTAAGTTTTATTTTTTTTGTTAGAAAGAAGACATCAATACCTAGGGCATAGATATTTTTCAGAATTTTTTTGAATTAGTTTGTTATTTTTCCCAATGCATTGAACAAAGAAGTTCATGTTCGGTGAAAAACCTACATTCATAAAAACTAAAATAAAAATATATTAATAAACTTAAATATATTAAAAATTATACTATTTGGAAAGCTTATAATAAGGACTAAATCCTCAAGAAAATAAAACTTCTAAATGAATTTGTTTGACCCCTCAAAAGCTAATGTAAAATTGGTTTTTTATCAGCATTTGATAGATGCAAAGGAGACTCCATTGCAAGTATGATTTAGAAGTAGAGAGGTTCTATCCAAGAAATTTTGATCTAAGAGCCTTTGATCTAACTCTCTTCAATTAATTACTTCAAATGGGACCTCTTAAAGCTTAAATAATTATATTTTCCAAAAAATGTATGATTTCAGCAAAAATCAGGATGTACCAAAAAGTGGGAACCAGCTTTGTGAGTTCACCCAGTTCTCATATCTCACCTGGTAACCATCAAGTTTAGCAATCTTAATATTAGGGTCACCTTCATTAAGAGATTCCATCTAAATCTTCCATACTCTGTAATTTGTTCCATCAAGCCTAGGAATATCTCTCTAAAAGATAGCAATAGATGAACTAGATGAACTTGAGCTATTAGTATCCATAGGATCTTCCTCAAGTAGTTAAGCTTCTGTAGAGAGGACTAGAGCTCTGATACCAATTGTTAGACAGTTCAAATAACTGGAGGACAACTAAGAGGGTGGGTGAATCAGTTGTCACCGGATTACCAAAACCTTAACCAATTAAAAATTTAATACCAGAACCCAAAAGCTCAATACTGAAATGCATAAACCAATAGGAGATAAACCAATTAAGCATAAACAATAATTAAAGAATAAATATCATACACACGACACCAAGATTTGTATGTGGAAAACTCAATAAAGGGAAAAACCATGGTAGGAAGCCTACCCATAGTCAGATAATACTTTTGTAGTAAGTATGTAATTACAATTGAGGGGCCTGCACTTGCAGGAAGGCCAACAGTCTAGAGCACACTACTCATCACAAAAGGAGTCTCACTGACTACATAGAAATCCAGACTACAATCTAGAAGAGAGAATGATCTACAAAGATAGCATCTCCTATGCCTGAATATAATTCTGGTTAACCTCAATACCAAAGGACTAAATCCTCTTACATAAACCCAACTTGATCACCAATGATCGACCAAATCCCCTGCCTAAATGATTATTACATTGTTCACTCCTTACATATCCATATCGCTTACATATATGATCTACAATGAGATCTTACATCATATATATACAAACCATCAACCATAAACAATAAGGTTGGCCACTAGACAATAAAACAATTAGATAATTACAAAACATGTCAGCCTGAGAACAAACAAATAATATCCAACCCATAAGACATCCTGAAAACACATCGAGAAGTCCAATCCACACATTACATTAGGCCAGTCCATAAACTAGATAAACCGGGACCCAATTAAGGTCCACACTTGCTGAAGCAATGATCCCAATCAACCAAGTCTTGAACATGATCACCATCAACATCCTGAATCTCTACTAGAAGCTGCACCAACACCACTTATGCATATCATCAAAGATCTCCAACAAAGCTCTGTCGGTGAAACCCTCACCAGAACATCAAACCAAGCTTACTACCATACAAGATAGCATCCAATCACCAGATCAAAACCAACTGACTGAACATGAATCTAAGTAGCATGAATAAGCCAATTCCATAATCCAAACATACTAGAGCATACCGGAGCATACTGAATCATCATGATCTAATTCAACCAGAAACCAAGCAACTTATCGGGACTAGAAGGATACCGGTAAAGAAGCCAAAATAACTAGTGTTGGCATCAATGACAAAACATCAATGCAACACATAATCAATTCCTCCAAATGGCCAATAAAAGTACCTTCTCAACAATGCAACACTCATAGGTAGACTGGCTAAATGGTTCATGATGTTGAACAAGTTTTATATTGCATATGTAGACAAAAAAACCATTAAAGGACAAGCCATTGTAAATTAGCTAGCAGATGCACCTATGATCAATGACACTCCTATTGTCTCAAAATTCCTAGATGAATCTATCTTTATAGCGACAAACTTAAAATGTTGGCAGCAATATTTTTGATGGTTCATACACACAACATAGCAAGAGAAGGTATCCTCTTCATCATATCTCAAGGGGATTGAATTCCTAAATCATATTGATTATGATTCCCTTGCGCAAACAACATAGAAGAGTATGAGGCATTTGATGAAATAACTCCAATTTTGGGCAGACAACTGAGAGGGGGGTGAATCAATTGTCTCACAAACTTATAGAAATTAAACTTAATCTTAGATCTACTTATTAAGCATGAAAGCATAAATCAACAGCACATCAAGAACACACATAAGACCAAAATTTTTGATGTGGAAAACCCGGTTAAGGGAAAAACAATGGTAAGAACCTACCAACAATATGATGATAGTCTGTTCGAAGTATATAAAATATTACAATGGGGAATGCACATGCATTCAAGCACAAGTTTCCTAAAGCTCATTGCTCAAAAACAACAAGGGATACAACCTAGGGAAGACTCACTATCTTACAAACATATTTAGATCACATCAGGAAGATCATGAACTGAAAAGATAGCATCTCCTAATGCCTAGTTACAGTTCTAGTTAAGCACATAACAACTTTCTTCTCACACACTTCTTATCTTCCTCCAAAATAATAATACATTATTTATATATACACTCATCCATGACATACTCAATTATAAAGATATTACATTTATTTATACATGACATCAACCTTGGATAAATCAACAAGGTTGGCTTAACACTCATCACTTAATTATAAAAATATGACCATACACACTACAATATCATATGGGAACCAGGAAATGTTGGTCAAGACATAGAATGATCCCAAATCATATACCACAAACAGACTACACCTCCAATAATTTTGCCTTGAACACTCGCAATACGTTACAAGCATCTGGTCAGCCAAAACAATGAAGAACACTAACACACTAGAGTAAATCATCAATTACACACACAACAATCAATGTGGACCACCAACACAAAAGGCACATGATCTAGAAACATCCACAAGCACCATGAATTACCACCGCAACATCCACATCAACTCAAATTACTAGAATCACATCATCATTACACCAAACTTCAAGAAAACTAACTGAAATGACTATCAACCTGAAAATTTAACTTTTGGATCTCCAAACCATGAACCACTTAAATTTAAAATACACATCAACATCCCAAACACTCCTCTAGATCCATAAATTAAGATATTACAATGTGGAGCAATGCAATCAAAATACTGAACACTTTGGCATCATTGAACAACCAAAAAACTAGCCACAACAAGAATATCCATAACTTACTAAAATATTCATGCAAACCTCTAAAAATTATACTGAATCATCTATACACAATCCTCTACAAACCCTTTAATCTACAAAATTTGATTATCAACATGTTCAACAAAACAACTAACTAAACTCACAACATCACTGCCACAGAGAGAGAGAAATATGTTGACATCAATGACAACACATCTCTCAGATATCATCCAAGCACATATTTGTAGCAATCTCTCCACACATCCAACAATCTCCCCCTTTGGAAGTGATGGTAACATATGATGTGAAAAAAACAATGACAAAGGAAAAAAATTCTCTCCCAAATATTTAATCTCTCTCTCTCACCCATAGGGTTTTTCACTTAAATATCTCCCCCTTTGAAATCAATAGAAAAGGCACATATTTGCACCACAAAAACACAAACTGACTTACCGAATTATCCCCCTGAGTAGTAGCCTCCACTCATCAATCTGGATCACAAGATATGACAATAGAATGCACCAGTTTGATGCATACCAATGCATCTTAGTTTTGATTAGGAGTGGTAGTCTCCCCTACCTTCCCTCTAAGATACTCAAAGGTATCTTTAGGAAAAGGCTTTATGAAAATGTCTGCAATCTATTCCTTTGTAGGTACATACTCCAATATGACTTCCTTCTCATTCACCTTGTCTCTCAAAAAGTGAAACTTGATTGATACATGCTTAGTTTTTGAATGCAGCATCTAATTCTTAAAAATGTTAATTACACTTGAATTCTTACAATAGATAGAAATAGGCTCATCATACACTATTCTGATATCCTTCAACATTTTCTTCATCCAAATTACTTGAGTACAATTGTTAGCAACAACAATACATTCTGCCTCTTTAGTAGATAAGGAAATACAATTCTATTTTTTTCTCAACCAAGAAACCAACTTTTTTCCCAAGAAAAATGCACCACCACTACTACTCTTTCGGTCATAAATATATCCTACCCAATCTATTGGCAATTTATACTCATTGGAATCATATGTTATCATTGATGGCAACAAGATTCTATTGAAGCCATATACCGACACTTGGAGGCATACACCGGCGGATACCGACATTGGGATATTCAGGGTTATCACCGACACCGACACCGACATACAACATTTTAGTAAAGCCAACATCAGTTTGGATCCAAAAGGTTTTATTGTAAAATAATTTTGTAATTATTGTATTCGACTGAAATTGAATATCTTTTGTATTGTAAGCTGACATAAGGCATATTGTTTGTAAGGGTATATAAGTCAGTTTGTTAGGTCATTTTGATGATGATATAATAGGATAAGATACATGACATGGTAGCAAAACTATGTGATGCAAAGAATATGTATGAAGGTCATTTGTATGTGAATGCAATATCATGATATGATTAGTAGATAGTTTGTAAAGCATTTTTGGAGGAAAGGAGATACCGGTAGAAGGTTCAGGGTTTATGAACTGGTATAGAACAAAGCTTTAACCAAAACTCTTTTTGGCATTGCAGATGCATTTTTTTGAGTTCACCAGTACTCTTTTATTTTAGCAAAAGCTTGTAGTCAGTGAGACTATTTTGTGTTGAGCAGTGTACTCTAGGCAGTGTTCCTTTCTGCATGTGCAGGCCTCCATTCTATGCAATATCTTTCATATGGCAAGTGGATTGATATTGTGGGTCACAAATCCCACCGTGTTTTTTCCTCTTTGAGGTTTTCCATGTATAAATTCAGTGTGTTATGGTGTTCATTCATGTGGCTGATTTATTTACTTCATGTTATATGTTTCTTTATTTACCATTTTATATTTCTATGTTATAAAAAGTTAAAATCTAGTGTTACCGACAAAACATTGATCCACCCACTCCTCTCAGTGTTCTTGGGTTCATTATATTCCAACAATTGGTATAAGAGCTTGGTACCTCAGAGGAATTTTAACAGCTTGAGGAAGATCTTGAAACTAGAATCATTGAACATGGCTATGGAGAAGCAACTTGAGATGGCACTGAACAAGATAACCACCAGCATCCCAAAAGCCATCTAGAAGTTGTACCAACAATCCTCAATCCAAGCGGGTGAAATGGAGGGAACAACAGAGGGAACAACGTTTATAGGGGGAAATTTGAAT
This sequence comes from Cryptomeria japonica, assembly GCF_030272615.1. NCBI lineage: Eukaryota > Viridiplantae > Streptophyta > Pinopsida > Cupressales > Cupressaceae > Cryptomeria > Cryptomeria japonica. The sequence continues at coordinate 394,752,819 of NC_081406.1, read as the reverse complement.
TCGAGAAATGGAGGGAACAACAATGCTGGGTCCTCTTGGTCTGAATCCACTGCAGCTCAAGGACAAATAGCTAATGATGAGGATGGAAGACAGGATGGGAACCCACAAACATGGGACCCTCCTCCCAATCCTAAAAAATTAAAAAACATGCAAGATTCTTGCCCCGAGGTGGTGCAGGTTGATTCAGGAACTACCAAGGAGGGGCGAATACCTAAACCATGGAATAACCTCTTCGCTAGACATGCCTCTGGTAAACCGACTGGTAAATCTTCTCTCCCCCTTGTGAAGGATATATTAGACAATAGAATAGGTAAACTTGCGATTGAGGTTCCTGATTTGGTTATTGACCATAGCATTTCTTTAATGACTCTTTCTTTGGTGGGAAAATTTGTCGGACCCCGACCTAATATTGAGGATGTTAGATCCTTTGTTAAAAGAAAATGGAGAATGAAAGGACAGGCTGAAGTTTCTGCCCTACCATGAGGTTTTTTTGTGTTTTCTTTTTCATGCAGTGAAGATTTGGAAGCAGTTCTAAGTGGAGGCCCCTGGATGTTTGGTAAATCATCTCTTTCTATTAGAAAATGGACCCCTAACATGGAACTAAATGATTCCTTTTTTGAATCTACCCCGGTGTGGGTTAGACTGCCTGGACTACCATTGGAGTACTGGGTGGAGGATGTTTTCTCAGGAATTGCTAATTCCTTTGGGGAGCTTATTGTGATAGACCCAATGACTGTAGCTTGCAAGAGACTAGTGTATGCACGCATCTGCATCAACATTTCACAAAATATGGATTTCCCAAGAACCATTGATATAAATTCCAAACTTGGGTTATGGGAACAAGCCATTGAATTTGAATCTCTCCCTTTTGTGTGCTTTTCTTGCAAAAAAGCAGGTCACTGGGCTAAGGCTTGTCCCAGCAACCCTAAAAGACCTATGATTAAAGACAAAAATATTAATAAATTGGTATGGAAAGAAAAAAATAACAACAAAGTCTGCAATAAGGCAGAAGAAAAAAGTGGAAATTTGATTTCAGTAAATCAGGAAAATGAATCCAATGACTTAACTAAAGACCCTACTATGAAGGGGAACAAGAAGAATGAAACTAAGGAGTTTGAGATCAAAATAGGTAATACCTTTGAAGCCCTTTAGTTGCAAGAAAAGGAGGATGGAATCAATACAGAGACCCTTGAGGATGGTGAGATTGAGGATATCACTGACTCTCATCATGAGGAACGATATGAACCCATGTCAAAGAAAGAAGAACCCTGTTTAGGGAAAGAGCTTCAGGAACAGGAAATAGAAATGAGGAGCAACAAGTTTGGATCGCCACAAGCAAACTTAAATGCTTTATTCTAGAACATAGAAGTAAATATGATCACTTCACCCCGGAAAAGAGAAAAGCTTTGGAGTAACATACAAGATGAATCCAGGGTAGATGATGAATCTAGGGCAGAACAACAAGAAGAAAACACGATAGAAAATGAAAAGAAAATTAAGACCAAGAAGATAGGAGGTCCTAATGGAGTAAAAACCAGAACCAGGTCTAAGGCAGATTTTGGGGCATCAAGATCCCCACTAGGATGCAAAACCATGAAATGGCACAGGGACCAAGAGAGTAAACAAAACATAGCTGATGGAAGGCAGAGAACTATCAAGGAGTCCTGGCCCCAGGTTTCAAATGAAGGTAATATCATGGAACATCAGAGGCCTAAACGGTCTCAATAAATAGGATATATTAAGGAATCTTATTCGAGATCAAAATCCAGATATTATCCCGATTCAGGAAACTAAAATGAGCAAAGAGAAAGTGGAGAAACTTAAGTTTTTTAAAAATGGGGGAGTTTGTGGCAGTAGCTCAAATGGCGCCTCTGGAGGAGTTGCTATGTTCTGGAATAAAAGCACAACCTCTGGAGATATGATAGATGAGGATGGCATTATTCTATCCTTAAAAGCTAGAAATATTTTTGATGAGAAGGAATTTGTTATAACTAATATCTATGCCCCTAATTCCAAACATGCTAGAAGTAAATTTTGGGAAAAAGTTTAGCAAAAAAGGAAAAAATTCTTTATGAATAGTTGGATCGTTATGGGAGATTTCAATACTCCTCTACAAGATAGAGAAAAATTTGGAGGTAGTTAAGCTCAACCTAAAAGCAGATCCAACCTGATGGACTTTATCAATGACAATGCTCTCATTGACTTGGATCTCAGTGGAGCCTCCTACACTTGGTCAAACCGAAGAGATGGTGATGATCTTATCCAGGTAAGACTTGATAGAGCTCTTCTCTCTAATGATTGGATTCTTTCTCATAGTTTTTCCCTTTCTGTTATTAATAGAATTGGATCAGATCATTATCCCATTTCCTTTGTTGCTGAGAACTCCAAGCAAAATCAAAGATTCCCTTTTCGCTTCGAAAAGATGTGGATATCCCACCCCAATCTTGAAAAGTCCATTGCTAAATGGTGGAATCTTGATATTAATGAAACAACCATGTATAAAGTTGCCAAAAAACTTTAAAATGTCAAAATCGACATTAAGACTTGGAACAAGAAGTTCTTTGGTGATATTTTTGATTCAAAGAAAAAGCTAAAGGAGGAACTGGACCAGATTCAAATCTCCATCCAGAAAGAGGGCTACAAAAAGTATTCCAAAGCCATGGAAGATAAGGTCCTTGACAACATTCATACCATAATTTCTAGGGAAGAAATATATTGGAGACAGAGATCCAGGGCTATATGGCTAAAGGCAGGGGACAGAAACACTAAGTTTTTCCATATGACTTCCCTAAAACATAAGGCAGCAAATAGAATCACAAAGTTAACTGTTGAGAATAGCACTCTGATAAATAAGGATGAAATCAGGGATGAAGCTATTAGATTCTTCAAGCAGCTCTTATCTAGTAATGAGGATCTTGATCAGACCCATCAACTCAATCTGGTTAACAATATTCCTAATATTATAAACTCTTTTCAGAATAAGACCCTTGCTGCCATCCCATCTATTGAAGAAATCAAAAAAGCTATCTTCTCCTTTCAACCGGATAAAGCTCCGAGCCCTGATGGATTCCCTATGTTTTTCTTTCAAAAATTTTGGAATATTGTGGGGAAGGATACGGTTAATGTAGTTAAAGAATTCTTTGGATCCAGAAGAATCCTTAAGGAGTTGAACTCCACTTTTATTGCCTTAATCCCCAAAGTTGCTGGGGCAGATTCTATGGGAAACTTTAGGCCTATTAGTCTATGCAACTCTTTCTATAAAATAATATCCAAAGTGATGATGACTAGAATGTTGGCAATTCTTCCCTTCATCATATCTGAAGAGCAAAAAGGATTTGTTCCTGGTAGATAGATTCTTGACTCAATCATTCTTGTTCATGAGAACATTCACTCTCTCAACGCTGCAAAGAAAGATGGTTTCTTGATAAAGTTGGATTTGGCAAAGGCTTATGATAGAGTTGAATGGGATGTTCTATTTAAAATCATGGGGGCTTTTGGTTTTGATGGTAAGGTTATCAAAATAATCAGAGAACTAATCACTACTCCTATGTTCTCTATTTTGGTTAATGGATCTCCTACAAAAAATTTTAAAAACTCTAGAGGGCTAAGACAAGGAGACCCCATATCTCCTATCCTTTTTACCATTTTGGCTGAAAGTATGAGTAGAATGATTCATAAATTGAAACAAAGCAAAACTATCAAAGGTCTTCAACCTTCTTCTACCAATGTGTTTTGCACTCATCAATAGTTTGTTGATGATACTATCATCATGGGATATTCTTCAGTCAAGGAGGCTGAAGCCTTCAAAACTACTCTCAACTCCTATGCTTTGGCAATTGGTCAACTAGTTAACTGGGACAAATCAGCTATGTACTTTCTCAATACTCCAGTCATAAGACAATAGAGAATAGCCAATATAATTGGTTGTAAAGTGGAATTGCTGCCTTCTACCTACCTGGGTCTTCCCTTAGGGATGGCTCCCCCAAATTCTTTCTGGAATATGATCATTGATAAAATTAATAAGAGACTTGCAGGATGGAAAGGCTCTATGTTATCTCAAGCTGGGAAAATGCAGCTCCTCCAAGCAACTCTTCAAAATCTCCTTGTTTATGCCCTCAGTCTGTTTGGTATTTCGGCTAAAATTGCTGAAACTATGGAAAGAATTCAGAAGAGATTCTTATGGTCAGGAGTTGAAGAAAAGAAGAGAATACCTTTAATTGCATGGGACAAGGTGTGTAGACCAAAGAACAAAGGAGGGTTGGGGATTAAAATTATTAAAACTCTTAACAAAGCTCTTCTTGCCAAGCAATTATGGAGAGCATATGAGACTAAGAAAGACTGGAGTCAAATTTCTTTTGACAAATACATTAAGAATCAGACTATCCAAGGGATCCTCAATGATGAAGATATCCTGGCTGGATCTTTCATCTGGAATAGTGTAACCAAAGCCATAAAAGTTGCAAAAGCTAGAGCTAGATGGGTCCTTGGAAAAGGTGACAGAATAAGGTTCTAGGAAGACCCCTGGATGAAGAATGAAGCCCTATTTGATCAAAACAACAATCAAGTTATTGAAGAATGTAAAAGGAGGTTTGGGCTGATAGTTTGTAACTATTGGAAGGAGAATAAATGGGCCAATCTTGAGGACATCCATCCTGGTTTTTCCTCTATTCAGAAATAGTTGCTATCCTTTTCCCATAACAACAACTATGATGATATTTTCCTCTTTAAAAGTGACCCTAAAGGTGAATTCACAGTTTCTTCTGCTTATAAAAACACTTTTTCTCAAATCTTCAATCCCTTTTGGAGTAAAGTATGGAACAACATCTTGATCCCTAAAGTCAACATGTTCTTTTGGCTTGCTTCTCATAATAGTATCCTTACTATTAATAATTTAATTCGAAGGGGCTTCAAATTCCCTAATAGATGTGAGCTTTGTCAGAAGGAGGGGGAATCAGTTGATCACCTATTTTTTCATTGTTCCTTCACTAGGGAAATTTGGTGTAAAATGTGGGAAAAATGGAAAATTAATTAGGTCATGAACAAAAGCATTAAGGATATAATATTGCAATGGAATTATGCTACCAAATGTCAAATTATTAAAAACCTGTGGTCCCTGACCCTCCCCATGATATGCTGGGGCATTTGGAAAGAAAGGAATAACAAGATATTTAGGGAAGAAAAGTGTAATACTCAGGTTGTCTTTGAAAAAATATGCAGGGCTATAAAGGAGAACATCAACATCCCTCACAAGAATAATCAGCAATGGGCTATTATAAATATGGATGATATGGAAAAAGACATTATTACTGAATGGAACCTGATTCATAAGGTCTACAGAGTGGATAACAAGAAGAAGAGAGATAACATTGTTTGGAGGTTCCCTGATAAAGGTTAATTTTGATGGGGCCGCCAAAGGGAACCCTGGAAAGGTTGGTGGAGGTGGAGTTATCAGAAATGCTCAAGGAAGGTGTATTGCTGCTTTTGCTTCCCCTTTTGGAATCCAAAACAACCATGTGGCTGAAGCTATGGCCATGCTTAAGAGCCTCCAGTTAGCCCAGGAATTCAAATTTAAAAAAATCTGGCTTGAAGGGGACTCCTTAAATATTATACAAGTCCTCAAAGGTATTAGTTTAGTCTCTTGGAATATTGCCAATATTATTAAAAATGCTAAGACTATCCTTAATAACTATGTTAGCATTATTTTAACCCATACTTTTAGAGAGGGTAACAAGGTAGCGGATATCCTTGCTAATGAAGGGGTTAATTTGGAAAAGGGGGTCAAATATATAGGGGAAGATCACATTAAGTGGGAGATTAAGGAACAATTATATTTTGATCGCCTTAATAGAGCAAGCAAATATTATGATTGAATTCTGGGGAATGAGTACCAATGATAGATTTTGGGGGCGGATGAACTGCCAGTCGATGAGTGCTTCTCAACATCATAACCAAGAACACATGTGTGCAAGAGGTAATTGTAATAATAGCCAGGTTTGTATGAACATGAATGGAAATCTCAAAATTGTGAAAGTCTCTCTTCAAGGAGAAACCAGAAACACAGAGTTTTACTTGCAGGCTGAGAGTTGTAACAGAGGTGATTGTGACCTGGAAAGCAGAATGGGAGGCAGCCTTAATAGGAATGAACCGTCCGATTGTGAGCACTGGAAGAGTGAAAGGAAGGTGTGGAGAAGGCTCCACTGACATGGGTTCATGGATTATATGGAGAAGCTCCATGGTAGTAGAAGCTCTATATCTCAGGGGTTCGCAAAAAGTTGGAGCAATAACAAGGCTACCCTGTTTGGGGAAATCTGGCACATCGATGAAAGTCTGATCTCGGAGGTAATGGGGCTCAAGATGGAGGGGACCAAATTCTATAGGGATAGAAAGTACGCTGTTGAGGCCTTCAAAAACTTCCCTAAGACGGAGGAAGAGAAGAGAAACCTGGAGAAGAAGGACAATGTATCATACTTCACCCCCCAACAGGTAAAACCTTTCTGGCAAAAAATTCTTAGGGTTTTAATGGAATATTTAACTGTAGATGGTAGGTTTACAAAAATTTACAATTATCACTTCGCCATCCTGAACCACTTCCGCCATGGGGTGAAAATTTCTTTGCCCTTCTATTTAGCCTCTTCTCTTAACAAGAGATTGGTCGACCATATTAAAAAACCCAGTTCCTACCCTCTAGCGCACCAGGGTCTCATTCTGCTGATTTATGAATATATGAAGGATAAGACTAGGGCAACAAAGGATGACCCTTTAATTCTCAATGCTCAAATTCCTGAGAAAAGCATAGACTTTGATTCGACTAGGGAGACCAGAAGCCCTACCCATAAAAAAAGGAAGGTTGATATTGTGCAGGAAGAAAAGGATGTGCTTTGTGAGGAAGAAGAGGGAAAGAATAATGAAGAAGTTTCTGAAAAGGAGATCAATAAGGAGGAGAATTATGGGGAAGGAGAGGAAGGGGGCAATTCTGAGAATCGTCAACCTAATATTGAAGGCTCAGAAACTGAGAAAGAGGCTTTGAAGCCTAAGGAAGGTGAAAACCCTAATGCAGAGGAGACAGAACAGAGCAAGGATTCTGTGGAAACCATTCTGGATACCGCCCGCAATTGCACTTTTGAATTCTTCAATTTTCAAAAGTGGGTGGTGGAAAACATTACCAACATGTAGTGTAAACAGAGGGAGTTGGAAGTTAAGATCAACAAGTTGATCAATATGTCTAACTCTAGGAAGCAACACGAGGAGATGGAGAATAGTGAAGCGGAGGAAGAAATGGAAATGGAAGACTGGCTGGAGAAAGACTTGATTAAAGGCAACCTGAAACATCTGGAGGACATCATCAAAATACTGAAGGAATAGGTGGAGGAGGATAAGGACAATGTCAATGCCTGGATGGCTAGAAATGAGAAAGCCCTAAAAAGCCTTATGGATCATAGCCTCCAGGTTCTAAAAGTCTCCTCCCAGAACATGATCGCACTGGTGAATCATCTAGAAAAGAAAAACCAGGAGAAGAACTTGGTGGTTATTGAAGATGCTCCTACTTCCAGCCTAAGCCACCAGACCTCTAGGCGTAGAACTAGGCAGACTACGACGAAGAAGGAAATGAAGATGAAAGATAGCCAGACTGCTCAGGAAAATATTGATTTGAGGGAAGCGGCAAAGGCAATGATGCTTTTGGTACAGGATGCAGAAGAAACCATGAAGAATTTCTAAATTTTGTTTTTTGCTGGGCTTGGGGCCAACTTCTTGCTGACCTTTTGCTGTCCTTTCCTATGTTGCTGGTCATTTTGCTGCTATTGTATTTTGTTGCTTTTTTGAATATCTTTCTTATGTATCTAGGTTTCGGGTCCCTTAAAACCTTTTTTTAATTAATCAAAAACTTAAGATGGCACTTGAGGATTATGATGCTGAAAGGATGAAGAACCTAAAATTGCAAGATGAATTGAATTCTGCTAATGAATTCATTCTTGTTTTGCAAGAAAGGTTATCATCTGCTCAAGCTAAGAGAAAGGAACTTTTACAAAACTAGGATGATGAAGAAAAAATTAACTTAAGGAGCAATGTCAGAAATTGAGTCAAGCAAACATGCTCATGAAGAATGAAATGCAAGACCTGACTATGAGGTTATCAAAAGATATTGAGGATAGAAAGAAGAAGGAATATAATCTTGTTATATCTCTAAAGAAAAAATTTGATGAATGTGGCAGATTGACTCATGAGAATAATCTGTTGAGAACTAATTTGGTACACTCCCGAAATAATGAACAAGATCTTGAAAGACAAATAACTACTCTGAGAGATGATCTGACTACTACAAATGAGTATAAATAAAAATTCAGGATTAGTGCTACACAGTTGGATGATTTATTGAAAAGACAAAGACAAAGTGAAGATTCTAGAGGACTTGGATTTGTACAAGGTGAAAGCTCTGGTACTGCAAATGAATATCAGACAATCGGTATGTAGAACTCATCAAACTAGAGGAAACTGGTAAGGCAATTTAATGCTTACAAATTCAATGGTAGATGTTTTGTTTGCAATAAATTTGGGCATATGATAGACAAAGTAGAAATAGAGCAAATCAAAACTACAATTCAGTTCCCAGTCAATGCACAAATTGCATGAAATATGGTCATAACTCAGAAGATTGCATAATGAATGTTAAAGGTCATGCATGTGAAAAGTTTAGTCATTTGGCTAATCAATGTAGGTCAAGGAATGACACCAAATATGTCAAAGAAATTCAAAAGAACAATGTTATTTGTTATGCATGCAACAAAATAGGTCATATTGCTAAGTATAGCAGAAGCAAGACTACATCGGTTAGCAATGATAAAACAAATGAGAAAGGAAAGTAGAAGGTAGATAAAATTCATCAAGATCACACCAAGAGATGGGGTATAAAATCTGAAGAACCAAGTGGAGATGCAACTACATCGCTAACTGCACCTATAACTCCACTAGTAGAACAAAGCATTATTGCACTGACAGTAAATTCAACTTGTAATTGAGGCATACACCTTAGGGGTTGGCAAATTCATTGAAATTTTTTGTATATTCTCCAAAAGAGATCTGGAAGAGATCTGGAGAGTGGTATTGATCATAAAACTGTGAAACTGGCATCTGGTAGGGCACATCACTAAGCATTTATGACAGTGGTGAATTAGGGTTTACTCACTGATAAAAAGGGAAAATGGACTCATTTTCACTCACCCAGCACTTGAGAAAACCAGAGCAAAGCAAAGGTGAATCATAGGCAATCAAGAGCAAGTAAAGGCATTCCAAATAAGTTTTAGTAGTCATTTGAGAAGTAATCAAAACCCTTCAACCGGTGACTTTTTTTCAGGTATTTCTTTGAAATGGCATCCAGATCATCATATGCTCCTACTTTCATTTCTGTAATGCCCCTACTCTAGTCGACCTTGTAAAACCAGTTTGACCTTGGTTGATTCCTATGTGGCCCTTTTGAATGGTTGATGTATCATGATGTAATGTGGTAGATTAGATAATATAAATAATTATGCATACCTATTATTGTGCTTTTGCATCGATTCTTGAGTAAGTTTAATTGTCTGCCTAATTCTTGTTATAATTCTTGAGCTAACGTTTTCATTCAATATATATATATGTATGCTTGCGTAACTCATGGTTGTAGGAGATTTCAGGTACAACATTGCCTAGGTGCGAGGTTCACCTCCATCAGGATTTGCAGGGTTGAGTATACCTCTCTCATCCTTAGAATTTGGATTAGGTGGTCGTAAAACCCTCGTCTTGCCTTAGCCATGATCAGGTGAGTGTCGTGTGATTGGTGGACTTTCTTGGTTTGCATGCCTTGCGTGTGGTAAATGGAGTATTTTATCCTAAGTATTTAATTTAATGTGTCCATTTACGCATTAGTAATTGAGAAATCAAAATAAATAGGTTTCTTTTAGGTGATTAATCATTAATTAAAAAGATTGCTTTATTTATGTTGTAGCGAATTAAATTTAATGGTTAATTTTAAATAATGAACTGAATTAGTTTACGCATTTTAAAAAAGGAAATATTTAAAGTTATTTGAAATATAATTAATTTAACCTCTTTTGCATTTTGGAAAAGAAAGGTTAATTTTATTTATTTAAGAAAATCAATTTTTATTAGAAAAGCGAGTTTAATTTATACGTAAATTTGATATAGCGTGAAAGATTGATTTTGGGAATTAATTTAATTAAAATATTTTACCCTTGACAATATTGTGAAATATAAATGTTGGCTTAGTTAATATTGAGAAAATTAAAGAAATTAAAAGAGAGAGAAGCATTTTAATTAGAAAATCAAGTTAAATTATTTGAATAGTTGAAAAGAATTTTAATTTCCTTTTTAATTAAAAAGTGCTTAAATTTCAAAATTAGAAATTAGGTCAAAATTTCATTCTTTCAACCTAGGTTGGAAAAATATTTTGGGGTTGTTGAATTTTTGGAAAAAAATAAAAAGAAAAATATGGGGATGGAAATTGGGGATTTTTGGCAAGGATGGATTTCTACAGCTGTAGGTTGGGGGCTCTTCTTCAAATCTTACCAGGAATGCTAAAGAGGTAGGATCCCGGATTTCCCTTTTGTTTCTTTGCTAAATGAAAAAAAAATGGAATTTGGTTGATCATCAGGAAATGCTAGTTTTAAAATATCCATGAATGCTCTTAGATTTAAGTTTTAGTTGTGAGAATATTGTTTGTTTTGGGTCAAGATTGTTAAAAAAGGATTAGATAAATGGGATTAAATCCATTTGTGTATTTGAGAATCATGATCTAGTTGAGAAAATTTCCCAAATTATTGTTTTTGGTTCATTTTGGGAAAAAAAATACAGTTCAGTCTATGTTGAATCTTTTATTATTTTCTTGTTTTGAGAATCATTGATTTGATTTAAACAAAAAGAGAGAAAGAATAAATGTTTGGGTTTTTAGATGGATTAGATTTATTTTCTGTTTTGCCTCAGAAAATTATTTGTTTTTGATGATTTCAAAATGAAAAATATTTCCGAGAAAATGATTGGGAAATTTCTCTGTGACTGCACATTTGGGGGGCATATTTGTTTTATGTGTTTATTTATTGTTTTTTTTTTTTTTAAATTGCAAATTAAAAAAAAATATATTATTACGTGGGATGGGGGAGCCAAGGCTCGACCCCAATCCTCATGCCCTTGGGCTGCCAAGGGAGGGTTAGGCTGAGGAGCCATGGCGTGGCCTCCACACAGTCATGACTGTGTGGAGTCCACAACATGGACTCCACAGCCCTTCCCTTTGGGAGGGAGCCCACGTGGGGTCCTCCATGTGGGTGGCCTTATCTTGTTTTTTCTAAATCAAACAAAATATAAAATAATAAAATAATTAAAAGTTATTTTGTTTTAAAATTTGGTTTTTAATAAAAGTTTTTCTAAAAATAGTTTCTAATTAATAATTAATTATTATTAATATATATTTAATGATGAAGATTTATATATATGTTAATTAATAATTAATTTGAGATTTGAACGTTATTAAATATTATTATTAATGTATTTTTTTTAAGGAAATTAATATATATGTATTGAATAATATTTAATTGGAATATGGTGTACTATTTATAATTAATTGTGTATATTTTATTAGGAATGGGCTAATAAATATATATTGATTAACATTTAATTCTGGTATCAGTATTAATGGGAAAGTATTTTTATTGGGAAAAGCATACAATATCATTTCAATCGGAAAACTGTTGAAATTATACATATTTAATAATTGAGGATTTTTGTCCAAGGGGTTGAGCTTAACTGGTTAAAACATTGGGTTCTCATTGTGGAGACCCAAGTTCAATTCCCAATAGGGACATCTAAAGTGAAATTCTAAGTTGTGACTCTTGGCCTTCCAAAGGATGGGGAAGGTTTTGGGGTCAATCTAATCACACATAATAATAATAATAATAATAATAATAATTCAAAGATATGTAATGGGGATGGGGCCCCCTACTATGGCCCCACTGGTTCATAGCTCCAGTCAAAAGCTATTCAGGCTTCAGCCAATTACCTATCAAAAAAAATAATTGAGGATTTTTAAATAAAACGTTATTCAGGACACATTATTTTTTTTTTGGATTGATCATTCTGAGAACTTTAGAAATAGAATACTAAAATATATAAGTATTTAAAAAAATAACAAAATAAAAAAAATGAAATGTTCATCATGGGATACTCTAAAAACTCAAATGATATGCTAGTTAGGACCTTGTTGTCTGGTGGGTCAAGTCCCTAGTTAGGGTACCGTCAGACAAGAGACCTTTGTAATTGCTTTTGATGTGTTTAGTTGGATCCGCTTCTAGGAAGGGATCATTTATGTAATTATTGACCGAAGTAGTCGTTGTATAGTGGTTGTGTTCGCCTAAAAGGTAGAGATGTAAATGACATGAACCTTATGTAATCTTATCATAATTAATTGCCAGACAGGTCTTGCAATTGAGCAGACCTAGAGATGTAGCCCTCTAGGGGTGAACTCTGAGATCATTTCTGTGTTATGTGATACTTTTGTCTGTCATGTTTCATAGTTAGTGCTAGCATGTATGGGTGCATTTTGTGAAGGGATAACGGGGATTTGATATCATCTTGTTAAATGCAGTAGTTATGATCATGAAAGATTGTAGGTATGAATATGGAAAGTATTTTGTTAATGTTAATGAAAATAAGAAAGTAGGGAAAGAACTCACCAGGTTATGATGGAATTAAAGCATGTAATGAAAATAGATGCAGGATATATGGTTAAGGAAAAGTTTGAAAATGTAATGAATGGATAACAATTATTGGATTAACTAGTCATAATTACCTAAGTTGTAATTCTGATGGATGAACTTAATTTAGTCACATACCTTATATCTTAGTAAATGAACATCATCATATTAGCTTATTTCACTAATTTGGATGAATTCATTTAGCTATATGTATTTCAATCTTAATAAATGAACTCCATCTTGATAGCTATAATTGAATTAAAATGGGTGAACTCATTTAGTTACTTATATTTTAATCTTAACAAATGAATCTCTTCAAATTAACCTTATTTTAACTATAATGGGTGAACTCATTAAGTGATCCATATTTTAACCCTAATGGATGAACTTCATAATGTTATTTACAATTTATACTTAACAAATGATCTTCATCTAATTAGCTATATTTTAATTAAGTGGATGAACTCATGTGGTTATATTACATTTTCACCTTAATGAATGAACTTCATCTCTTAGCAATATCTTAACTACAATGGATGAACTCATTTGGCTAATTATATTTTAACCCCTATAAATAAACTTCGATACATTTGTTACATTGTATCTAAAATGGATGGACTCGTCAAGTTAACCATATTTAAACCTCAATGGATGAACGCGTCCTATTATTTATTATTTTAATTTATTGAACAAATCATATCTATGTTTTAAGTAATAACATGTAATTAAGATAACTGGCTTAATTGGATCAAGATGTCACGAGTTGAGTTAGATGTTAAGTTACGTAATCACGTTGGGAAACTCCTTAGGTTCGTTTAGTCTTCCGCTGTGTTATCTAAGCGTTAGATAACTCCAATGTATTTTAATGTTGTGTCTTATTATTAAAACTCTTAAAAAAAATATTTACACTCCATTTGAGCGTTTTAGCTTAAACCCTTTGGGGTTTCCTAGTGGGGCATTACACTTGGTATCAGAGCCCATGTTGCAACACTGGGATCTCTGGTTTTGCTTTTTCCCTTAGTTGGTGTGAGGTGTATCTACCTTATGTTGTATGCTTTTCCTCCTTGATGTGTGAGTTTGATTGAACAAACCCTACTTGTGTGTAACGCGTGTGTTGACACCTTGTTTTCACCTTCTTGATGTGGGTGTTTTGGAATGATTATATGTGCTTTGTCTACTTAATTGAGGTCTTGGTCTATGATTTCTATAATTCTGAAAGAGAGTCGTATGTACCTTCATTCTGGATTGTTTTTCTCTTTTGACTAATCCATCTAGGTTGGTTGGTATTGTCTTGAATCTAAAAGTACGAAATGTACTTGTTATGGTTATGATCTATCTTAGTGTTGTCCACTTGAAGGACTAGTAAGGCAAATATTAAATGCTTACTATGTAGTAAAATGGATGATTATCACCCTTCCTCCTATCTCTCTCTCTCTCTCTCTAGAAATTTAAAATGCTTGTTATATGTGTAACTATCCCTTAAATGTGAGTTTTCTTTTTGCAAGAGAAAGGTTGTGACTCCTTGAACCCTTATGTGAGCCTTATAATGCTTACGTGTTTTAGTTTATAAAAGGGCTTTGGTTTGAAGTTTAATATTGGTTATTAAGGAAGATTGTATTTTTACATTAAGGATTCTCCATGTGCTTTGTAGGAGTAATATAATTAAATTCCATCTTAAGTAAGGTGCATTAATATGCACATAGTTAATTTTGTGAAAATTGCTTTGTTGTGAAAGAAGTACCAAAAGAGAACATGTTACAGTAGCTTCGAGAGTGTGTTAATGTGTTCCACGAAAGATTGTTTTATGTGCATCTTCAAACCAGTTTGATTTAGAACCTATTTTAGAAATGCTCCATCTAACTTGCTTTTGGATATAGATAATTGTTTTACTGTGTTTAGAAAGAGCGAAAGAAAGACTTGTTAATTTGTATGCATTAATGTGTAATATTTAGTTGATAGCTCCTCATTTACCTTCTGGTCGTATTTTGAGTTTCAATGTTAGGTTGCAGATTTTGATGTATTATTGTATTGAAGTAAGAATAGTGAGTGTTCTCAAGAGGTCTTGTACTACCGAAAGATTGTATGTCTTGATTTCTTGTTCGGAAAACTAGAACATTATATTACAACAATAATAATTAGAAATGTCATGTTAGGTTGCTTGGGCACCCTCCTAAAAGATAGCAAAAGGAAAACTGTGCAACTAAAATGATAAACTTATATTTGAGCATATAGTGTGATCTTGTTGATCTTGTGTCTTCATAGGAAATAGTTGATTTTCCAACTCCCTTCCTCCTCTTGCCTAAATTATAAGGTTTGTTGTTTTTGAAATGCTAATAAGAATGCAGTGATTTAAGAAGAATTTTTATAACGCATATGAAATTGTATGGTTGCTTTTGGCTTCTAATTGAATGAGGAAAGTTTTTTCGCCTTGGAAAAGAAAATTGCATAGTTAGTAATGTGAATGAAAATGCTTAGTGGAATCTGAGAAAGATATCAGAATGACGTTATTTCCTTGTGTAAATTTGAATTGTTAATAATTTTAGTACGTGTATCTAGAGTAAACTTTATTTAGTGATTCTTATGGAAAGCATAGGTAAAACCCTTCTTGAGTAGATGATAGCATATTGAAGATTACCCCCGTAAATGTGACTAAACCAGTAATGGTGCTATTCCTTGTGTGTTGTAAGAAACCCATACTTGCTATGCATGCCCATGGGATGGTGAAGTAATCAACCATGGGGGATATGTTTGCTTATGAGTATGGGAAACCATACTATTTATGTGATGTTGCATATTTGTTCCCTTACTGAGTGCCAGCCCACGGGTTTTTGATAAGTCAGTATGTGAAGGGGTAGTATTAGAAGTCACCATTCCTTAAATAGTATGGAACAACGTATGAGTAATGTCAATGCGAAGCGACTTTAGCTTCCCTATTTCGAGGAAAAATATAGTTATATAATGAAACTGTATTATAGGTGTACTCAATACTTTCCCTTGTGATGAACCGATTTATGAGGTTCATGTGTGCCAGCCTAATTCCTATCCTTTATTTTGAGCATGTAGATGACAGTTTTTGAGCATAATGATGGATTTTATTGGAGCACCTTTTGCCTTGTCTTTAGGAGAGGCATGTTATTTTAAACATGAGCTGCCAATCGACTAGTGTTGGTAGACTTGTGGGTAGACCTTACCCACGTATACCTTTGGCTTACGGTGAGTATCCTGAGAGGTACGTCGCTATGTGGGGTGTGACCTGCGCGTGCCTTATCCGTGAGGTACACTCCCATGTGGGATACATCCATTGCGTGCCCTTTCCACTTGGAGTACTGCCATGTCATGCTGAGACACAATGCGGGATGTAGTAGACATTGCCATGCGGCCTACCGATAGGTATAGGGTAGAGCCATGCCGCATGACGACGTGATGCGGGGTGATGTCAAGGTGCACACTTCCATGCCATGTGGATGTGTGACTAGGCCACACCACATGATGAGCTACTGCGATACCTAGATGATTGTTCCTTCCCTCCTCATTGGTGGTTAGTTGCTAGTCACATAGTGATGTAATGTGTGTTTATGATTTTCTTTTATTATTTATTTATTTATTTCCTTGTGGGCCAGCAAATTATTTTATTTTGACATTGAAGGCTTAGCCACGATCTTGCAATCTTGTTTTTACTTGATTTGATGCTACAATTCCGAAATTATTTTCTTGCCTTACTATTGGAATCGACGATTATTATCTTTATTCTTCTATACTTTGGTGGCTAAACTGGTTTATCCTTATTGTTTTCGTAAGCTGGTCTTGTGTTGCAATTTGAATTCCTCTCCAAGAACGTAGGAGACGGTCTTGGATGAATGTATACGAGGAAGTAGACATAAAGAACCTTGAGGATGGGGGTATGTGAGGCTGTGAGACAGCTAGGATCCACTACCTACCTATGAGTGGTGACTATCTCTTGGAGGCTAAACACCTTACACAACAAGGGATGTTCACGAGGGTCTTGTATGGAAGGTAGCACCACCATGGTGTGCCCTAGCACCATCAAGCCCTTGAGTGAGATGTTGGATATTTATGATCATGTTAATTGTTCTGAAATCAGGCATAGAGATGTTGATCGTGCATGTTATCTTTGACCGAGCATTAGACATGCTCACATGTGGCCTTTTGTGTTGTGCAAATTCCAGTTATGTAGATGGTTATTATGTGTAATCATGGATTAAATGGTGTTAACTTGTCACTATGTTATGGGACATAGTCATTGGAAAGGTTCTTATATGCTTGGAAAGTGTAAACAATTGAGCTATTTATGTTGCTCCTATTTATTGAAATGTTAACTTGTTTGTAGAAATTGATATTTGAAGCTAGTCCTATGCGATAAAGTTTTGTTAAAAGAGGTATGGGTGAAAGAATTTGATCTTGATGGCATGTTTTCTTGTCATGTTTGATAGATGAGTATGGTAATTGTTGTCTATATCTTTTAATCCTTTAATTTGGTGTAATGAAAGGAAGAAAATTCTCGTTTCTCTACTATGATTGTGGGTAATTTCTAGAGTATTTTAAGAAGTGTATGATTGTAGATGTATTTTGTCAATGGATAATGACATTCGTAGAGGACTTATAAATAATGTTTTAATTGTTGACAAATTATTTATTTGTGCAAAATGATAATTGTTAATTGAGTTTCAGGGCTAATACGTGTTGTATGATCTCCGCTTAGCCTTGCGACTTCCAGAAGTAAGTAGGAGCCTAGGGGGGAGAATGTAATGCCCCTACCCTAGTCGGCCTTGTAAAACCGGTTTGACCTTGGTTGATTCCTATGTGGCCCTTTTGAATGGTTGATGTATCATGATGTAATGTGGTAGATTAGATATTATAAATAATTGTGCATACCTATTATTGTGCTTTTGCATCGATTCTTGACTAAGTTTAATTGTCTTCCTAATTCTTGTTATAAATCTTGAGCTAACATTTTCATTGAATATATATATGTATGCTTACATAACTCATGGTTGCAGGAGATTTCAGGTACAATATCGCCTAGGTGTGAGGTTTGCCTCCTTCAGGATTCGCAGGGTTGAGTATACCTCTCTCATCCTTAGAATTTGGATTAGGTGGTCGTAAAACCCTCGTCTTGCCTTAGCCATGATTAGGTGAGCATCGTGTGTGGTCCGTCGGGTTCCTTTTTCATTTGGGTTGCATGTCGTGTGATTGGTGGACTTTCTTGGTTTGCATGCCTTGCGTGTGGTAAATGGAGTATTCTATCCTAAGTATTTAATTTAATTTAATGTGTTCATTTACGCATTAGTAATTGAGAAATCAAAATAAATAGGTTTCTTTTAAGTGATTAATCATTAATTAAAAAGATCGCCTTATTTATGTTGTAGCAAATTTAATTTAATGGTTAATTTTAAATAATGAATTTAATTAGTTTATGCGTTTTAAAAAAGGAAATATTTAAAGTTATTTGAAATATAATTAATTTAACCTCTTTTGCATTCTGGAAAAGAAAGGTTAATTTTACTTATTTAAGAAAATCAAATTTTATTAGAAAAGCAAGTTTAATTTATAAGTAAATTTGATATAGTGTGAAAGATTGATTTTGGGAATTAATTTAATTAAAATATTTTACCCTTGACAATATTGTGAAATATAAATGTTGGCTTAGTTAATATTGAGAAAATTAAAGAAATTAAAAGAGAGAGAAGCATTTTAATTAGAAAATCAAGTTAAATTATTTGAATAGTTGAAAAGAATTTTTATTTCCTTTTTAATTAAAAAGTGCTTAAATTTCAAAATTAGAAATTAGGTGAAAATTTCATTCTTTTAACCTAGGTTGGAAAAATATTTTGGGGTTCTTGAATTTTTGGAAAAAAAAAAAAAGAAAAATATGGGGATGGAAATTGGGGATTTTTGGCAAGGATGGATTTCTACAGCTGCAGGTTGGGGGCTCTTCTTCGAATCTTAAAAGGAATGCTAAAGAAGTAGGATCTCAGTTTTCCTTTTTTTTTCTTTGCTAAATAAATAAAAAATGGAATTTGGTTGATCATCAAGAAATGTTGGTTTTAAAATATCCATGAATGCTCTTAGATTTAAGTTTTAGTTGTGAGAATATTGTTTGTTTTGGGTCAAGATTGTTAAAAAAGGAGTAGATAAATGGGATTAAATCCATTTGTGTATTTGAGAATCACAATCTAGTTGAGAAAATTTCCCAAATTATTGTTTTTGGTTCATTCTGGAAAAAAAAATACAGTTCAGTCTATGTTGAATCTTTTATTATTTTCTTGTTTTGGGAATCATTGATTTGATTTAAACAAAAAGAGAGAAAGAATAAATGTTTGGGTTTTTAGATGGATTAGATTTAATTTTTGTTTTGCCTAAGAAAATTATTTGTTTTTGATGATTTCAAAATGAAAAATATTTCCCAGAAAATGACTGGGAAATTTCTCTGTGAGTGCACATTTGGGGGGCAGATTTGTTTTATGTGTTTATTTATTTATTTATTTTAAAAAAAAAATTAAAAATTAAAAAAAAATTAAAAATAAAAATTATTATGTGGGATGGGGGAGCCAAGGCTCGACCCCAATCCTCATGCCCTTGGGCTACCAAGGGAGGGCCAGGCTGAGGAGCCATGGCATGGCCTCCACACAACCATGACTGTGTGGAGTCCATGACATGGACTCCACAGCCCTTCCCTTTGGGAGGGAGCCCACGTGGGGTCCTCCACGTGGGTGGCCTTATCTTGTTTTTTCTAAATCAAACAAAATATAAAATAATAAAATAATTAAAAGTTATTTTGTTTTAAAATTTGGTTGTTAATAAAAGTTTTTCTAAAAATAGTTTTTAATTAATAATTAATTATTATTAATATATATTTAATGATGAAGATTTATATATATGTTAATTAATAATTAATTTGAGATTTGAACGTAATTAAATATTATTATTAATGTATTTTTTTTAAGGAAATTAATATGTATGTATTGAATAATATTTAATTGGAATATGGTGTACTATTTATAATTAATTGTGTATATTTTATTAGGCATGGGCTAATAAATATATATTGATTAACATTTACTTCTGGTATCAATATTAATGGGAAAGTATTTTTCTCGGGAAAAGGATAGAATATCATTTCTATCGAAAAACTATTGAAATTATATATTTTTAATATTTGAGGATTTTTAAATAAAACGTTATTCAGGAAACATATTGTTTTTTTGTTGGATTGATCATTTTGAGAACTTTAGAAATAGAATACTAAAATATATAAGTATTTAAAAAAATAAAAAAAATAAAAAAAATGAAATGTTCATCATGGGATACTCCGAAAACTCAAACGATATGCTAGTTAGGATCCTCTCATCTGGTGGGTCAAGTCCCTAGTTAGGGTACCGTCAGACAAGAGACCTTTGTAATTGCTTTTGATGTGTTTAGTTGGATCCACCTCTAGGAAGGGATCATTTATGTAATAACGAAGTGGTCGTTGTATAGTAGTTGTGTTTGCCTAAAAGGCAGAGATGTAAATGACATGAACCTTATGTAATCTTATCTTAATTAATTGCCAGACGGGTCTTGTAGTTGAGTAGACCTAGAGATGTAGCCCTCTAGGGGTGAACTCCGAGATCATTTCTGTGTTATGTGATACTTTTGTCTGTCATGTTTCATAGTTAGTGCTAGCATGTATGGGTGCATTTTGTGAAGGGATAACGGGGATTTGATATCATCTTGTTAAATGCAGTAGTTATGATCATGAAAGATTGTAGGTATGAATATGGAAAGTATTTTGTTAATGTTAACGAAAATAAGAAAGTAGGGAAAGAACTCACCAGGTTATGATGGAATTAAAGCATGTAATGAAAATAGATGCAGGATATATGGTTAAGGAAAAGTTTGAAAATGTAATGAATGGATAACAATTATTGGATTAACTAGTCATAATTACCTAAGTTGCAATTCTGATGGATGAACTTCATTTAGTCACATACCTTATATCTTAGTAAATGAACATCATCATATTAGCTTATTTCACTAATTTGGATGAATTCATTTAGCTATATGTATTTCAATCTTAATAAATGAACTTCATCTTGATAGCTATAATTGAATTAAAATGGGTGAACTCATTTAGTTACTTATATTTTAATCTTAACAAATGAATCTCTTCAAATTAACCTTATTTTAACTATAATGGGTGAACTCATTAAGTGATCCATATTTTAACCCTAATGGATGAACTTCATAATGTTATTTACAATTTATCCTTAACAAATGATCTTCATGTAATTAGCTATATTTTAATTAAGTGGATGAACTCATGTGGTTATATTACATTTTCACCTTAATGAATGAACTTCATCTCTTAGCAATATCTTAACTACAATGGATGAACTCATTTGGCTAATTATATTTTAAACCCTATAAATAAACTTCGATACATTTGTTACATTGTATCTAAAATGGATGGACTCGTCAAGTTAACCATATTTAAACCTCAATGGATGAACGCGTCCTATTATTTATTATTTTAATTTATTGAACAAATCATATCTATGTTTTAAGTAATAACATGTAATTAAGATAACTGGCTTAATTGGATCAAGATGTCACGAGTTGAGTTAGATGTTAAGTTACATAATCACATTGGGAAACTCCTTAGGTTTGTTTAGTCTTCCGCTGTGTTATCTAAGCGTTAGATAACTCCAATGTATTTTAATGTTGTGTCTTATTATTAAAACTCTTAAAAAATATATTTACACTCGATTTGAGTGTTTTATCTTAAACCCTTCGAGGTTTGCTGGCGGGGCATTACAATTTTGAATCCCACTATTGTTGAGGTCAAGGATAGGCTTAGGCCTATTTTCAAGGAAGTTCCCCAAATTGCTATGAAGGAAGATTGTATTGGCGTGTTTTTGAGGGTTCTCGATGGTGTGGTTTATGTGGAAGATGTCATGGCCTATATTCATTGCACCTTGGAGGATTTAGGCACTGAGGAAATCAAGGCGATGTATCAATCTATGATACTAGGCAACTCCTGAATAATCAAACCAATATATTAAATCATTGAGGATCTAGGGTTAACCAGAATCCTGTATATTCTGGAATTCAAGGATGAAGTGATCAGATATGTTCTAAGTAGGGTCCATAATGAATTTATCTAGCTGGACCGGTCCCACATGATCACCAAAGAAGCTAGTCATGTGGTCACCAACTTACCTAAAGTTGGACAAGAACCAAAGAAGAAGATCTCCATCACTGTGGTTGAGAAGCTCACCAGTGCAACCCATGATGGAAGATCTATGAGGGTTAGCACCATCAAAGACACAGATGTGAAATTTGCCAGGATGATCATTGGCTACAAGGCAACTCAATCAAGTCGATTGAACTCTGTTGCCAGTTCTTGTATCCATGTTGCATATCAGATGTTAAAGAATAATGAAAAGTATGATTTGTGTGAATGGCTAAGGAGTGAGTTAATGATTAATCTTGGAAAGATCAAAGGGGTTAAGAAAGGAACTTTCAGGTTTGGCAATCTTATTGTCTTCTTGATGTTATACTTCATGAATGAGCTACTGGGTTTGGGAAAGAAGTGTTGAGCTCATGACATACCAGTAGGTATGTAGATCAAAAATGAAATCATCAGTCTTGGTAGTAAGAGTGATGAGAAGTTATGGGGATACTTCAAAAAAATTTAGGAGAACATGAGACTGAGAGAGAGAATTTCCAAGCACATTGTGGAGAAATACTCCACTAATATTTGCTTCATGGTAAAAATAGACGAGACACTGATGGAAGCAATGGAACCTAGAACAATGGGTCATTGAACTAGGTTATGAGGTAGATGACAACATTTTGAATTTATATGCTAAAATTTTGATTGATGCTCCTTTGGATGATAAGGTTGAACACTTTGGCACTACAGAGGAAAAGGCTATTGAATTTAAAACTAGTTGCAATAGGAAAAGAAGAGAAAAGAAGATAGACAAAATGTCTGCATTTGTTTAGGATGTAATGCATAGGATAGATACAAAACTAGGTTCTGGATCTAAACTAGTAGATCAACCAACAACAGCTAGTGCTCCTGAGGTGAAGAGCCCTGAGACTTTCATTTATTCTATCATTTATGATTCTGATCTAGATGATAATCAACCTCTTGCATTCAGAAGGGTACAGAGGAAGAAAGATGACAAGCCTCCGGTAGAGAAGAAGAAGGTGGAACCAAGGAGGAAGCTAGTTAGAAAGGTAACAACTGCACTCACACCTTCGGCAAAGAAACCTACTCAGAAGAGGCAGCCTACTCCATCCACTCCTACAACCCCAGTAAGAAGAAAAAGAGTGATGGAGCAACTGAATCTGGTAAAATAACTTGTGTTGAGTTAATTGATGAGGTAACTAAAGATGGAATGTTGAAAAATGTGTCAAAATTCTATGAAGATTTAGAAGATAATGAGAAAAATGGAATAGAAGAAGCAATTTTGTTATATTTAGACATATATAAGAAGGCTTTGGTAGAGATTTTGAAAGAAATTCCTCTATCATTGTATAATAAGTTAGATTCTAGGAGATTAGATGCAATCAGGAGGGACAAAGAGATCAAAGAAGTTGAACTTTTGAATATGTCTGGCTCTATAAATAATGAGGAAATGAAGAGATGTATAGATGTTTCTAATAGAACAATCTTTAGCAGCAAAACCCGACAAATAGGCCTAATGATGGGTAGAGTCAATGAGATAGTAAATGAGACCAGAGATGGTTGGACCAAATTCTTCCAAAAGAATCCTGATTTTCTCACCTCTCAAGAAGAATTTGCTAAGGCAACTACTCCTACCATTCCAGACAAATCTAAAGGGAAAGAAATTTTGGAAATTTCAGTTCAAATTTTGAGTGAACTAGTATTTAAACCTAAAACTAATGAGAGTGTATAGACTAAACCAGCAGAGACTACATTTGTATAGTATGGGCAAGGTAATTTAGATAATGTACAAGTTACATATAATATTATGGATAATAATCTATGGGCAGTAACTGATATTGCACCAAGTGGCAAAGCCACCAGTGCATTAGAGGAGGAGAAAAGAGATTCACCGACAGAGGATAAAGGAAGATGAGGAAAAGGAGACTAAACTAATAGTTGATCCTTTAACAAAACTTTTGGCAATCTACACTTCTCAAGTTGAGAAGAAATCAATCACAAAGATGAGTCCCACAGAGCTAATGATGATGGCTACTCAAAAGCTAATAAAGGAGGGATCTGCAGACAAAGGAATAATAGATCAATCAATAACAATTTTGCATAGATTGATTCCTAATTATATGATTGAAAATGAAGCAAGCCCTTCTGGCAAGCTTACGGCATTAACAAAACACATATCTAAAAACTTTCAATCATTGCAGTAGATTTTAGACAAGAATGCACTTGAAAGATTTACTCTGGCCAAGAAAGAAGCTTTTGACCAAATTATTGAGACAGAGAAGAGGAAGATTGAAGATGAACTTGTACTTATTGAAAATTCTTTGAAATAGTGTACTAACATCTACAGGGTCTGTTGTAATATAGAAATTCTTACAACAAATGTAGATCAGAGGTTAAAGGAATTACATGAAAAGATTGCTAATATTGCTAATTCTTTTGATGGACTAACTTCACTCACAACTTCCATTAATGGACAAATTTTGACCTTGTAGAACCAATTTTTTTCTTATGAAAAGGAAAGGGACAAGATTATTCAGAGAGAAAGGAGTCTTAGAGGTTTAGTGAGTCCAAGATTGGATTCACTTGGTGTACATAAGAGGGAATCTATGGATATGCTTGCAAAGCCCACACCAACATAAGTCACTAAGAAAGAAACACTAGCACATTTACTAAGTGGACTTGTATCCATATCTGGAACATTCAAAACTAGCTGGGATACCTATGTACAGTTGCTAGAGAAAACTTACTTGGAAATTTTGAGATTGGTCAAGCTCTGGTAAAGTAATCTGTAATTATTCTTTCAATTCTTTCATTGGTCTTTGGAATTGATGCCAAAGGGGGGGTGTATATTATGTGAAAAATATGTATGTAATCCTAAGGGGATGATAGGCAAAGTATATTGCTAACAGGGCCAGTCAGCTCAGGGGGAGCATGATTCATAATTTAGTTGAATCGATAGGTAATCCATTTTTCACATGAGTGTTGCCATCAATGCCAAATGGGGAGATTGTTGGAAATTGACACTCATTGGAATCATATGTTGTCATTTATGGCAACAATATTCTATTGAAGGCATATACCCACACTTGGAGGCATACACCAACAAATACCAACATTGGGATACTCAAGGTCATCACCGACACCAGCACCAACATCCAACATTTCAGTAAAGCTGACATCAGTTTGGATCCAAAAGGTTTTATTGTAAAATAATTTGGTAATTATTGTATTGGGCTGACATTGAATATCTTGTGTATTGTAAGTTGACATAAGGCATATTGTTTGTAAGGGTATATAAGTTAGTCTGTTAGGTCATTTTGATGATGAGATAATAGGATAAGATATATGACATGGTAGCATAATTGTGTGATGCGAAGAATATGTATGAAGGTCATTTGTATGCGAATGTAATATCATGTTATGATTAGTAGATAGTTTGTAAAGCATTCTTGGAGGAAAGGAGATATCGGTAGAAGGTTCAGGGTTTATGAACCGGTACAGAACAGAGCTTTAACCAGAACTCTTTTTGGCATTACAGATGCATTTTTTTTATTTCACCAATACTATTTTATTTCAGCAGGAGCTTGTAGTTAATGAGACTCTTTTGTCTTGAGCAGTGTGCTCTAGGCAGTGTTCCTTCCTGCATGTGCAGACCCCCATGCTATGTAATATCTTTCATATGACCAGTGAATTGATATTGTGGGTCACAAATCCCACTGTGGTTTTTCCTCTTTGAGGTTTTCCACGTATAAATTCAGTGTTGTTGGTGTTCATTCATGTGGCTAGTTTATTTCTTTCATGTTATATGTTTCTTCATTTATTGGTTTATATGTGTATGTTATAAAAGGTTAAAATCTAGTGTTATCGACAGAACATTGATTCAGCCCCCCTCTCAGTATTCTTGGGTTCATTGTATTTCAACACAATCAACACTAGTAAAAGCACTCAAAGTAAATCATCATCTTTAGGGTACCATAAACCAAAATCAATAATTCCTTTCAAATATCTAAAAATTCTTTTAATAGCTACAACATGAGATGCCTTAGGATCATGTTGAAATCTAGCAACAACACAAATAACATTCATGATATCAGGCTTGGTCTGAGTCAAATAAAGTAATCCACCAATCATAAATCTGTATCTGGTCTAATATGCTTTAGGGGAATCATCATCCTTAGTTAGATTACATATGGTCACCATAGGAGTTCCAACTAGCTTTGTATCCTCTAAACCGAACTTTTTCAATAGCTCTTTCACATACGTGGACTAAGATATAAAGATCCCTTTATCTAACTAAGTAATTTACAATTCCAAACATAATTTAATCTCTCTAATCATAAACATCTCAAATTCATTTTGCATCTCATTAGCAAACTCTTTGCACAAACTATCAATTCCTCCAAAAATAATATCATCAACAAAACTTCAACAATCGAAATGTTATCATGATAAATCTTGAAATACAGATTACTATCAGCAATACCTTTGTTGAATCTTAGCTTCAACAGATACTTATCCAATTTGGCATACCATTCTCTTGGCACTTTCTTAAATCCATACAATGCTTTATTCAATCGATACACCTTATCACTTTGATCAGTCAATATAAATCCATTTGGTTGCTCTCTGTATACTTCTTCTTCCAATTCTCCATTAAGGAATGCTGACTTGACATCCATCTGATAGACTAAAAAAAATTGTAAGCAACATAAGCAAGAAATAATCTTACAGCTTCAATTCTTGCCATCGAAGAAAAAGTCTCCTCAAAATCAATTCCTTTGTTTTGAGAGTAGCCTTTACAAACAAGTATTTCTTTGTTTCTAACCACTTCACCTTCCTCATTCAATTTGTTCCATAAGACCCATTTAGTTCCAATTACATTTTTATCCTTAGGTCTAGGAACAAGAATCCATGTATTATTTTTTTCAATCTGATTCAATTATTCTTCCATCACTTTTACCCAATGTTCATCTTTGCATGCTTCATTAACATCCTTAGGTTCAATCTTTGAGATCAAGCAATGCTCAACCTGATCTGCAACAATTATTCTATTTTGAACACCTTTATTTCTATCTCCAATAATTTAATTTTTAGAATGATTCAATCTTACACACCTGGGAGTCTTAGGATTTTCTTGAATTTCAGACTCTTGAGTTCTTTCTTCTACACTTGCACTATTTCCTTCTTCTCAATTTTATGGATTCATTAGAGCAATCTACACTTAATTATGGGTTTGCAATTTCTTTACTTTGTTTTCACTATCACTCTGATCATCTGAATCATATCTACAAGATCTTATTTGACTCTAATTTAATTCATCAACCTTGATAATAGCACTCTCAATTATCTTCCTTAGTCTCTTATTATAGCACCGGTAGGCCTTTCTTTTAGTAGAATAACCAAGAAATAATCCTTCATCACATCTGTGATCAAACTTCCTTAGAGCTTCATCCTTTTTAATATAACATTTACTTCCAATTTTTTTTTAATATTTAATGGTAGGAGCATGACCAAACCATAATTCATAAGGAGTCTTACTTGTATCACCTTTGATATACACCCATTTAAGAGTGTAAACAACAATACTTATAGCTTCTCTCTAATAGACATGTAGAAAATTTCCTTCAATCATCATTGTCCTAGCAACTTCTTAAATGGTTTTGTCCTTCCTTTCCACAACTCCATTTTGTTGAGAGGTTCTCGGAGTAGACAACTATCTTCTTATCCCATGCTCTTCACAATATGCATTAAGCTCACTAGAAATGAATTGACCATATTTTTTGTATCTCAAACACTTCAACTTCAAACCTATCTCAGTCTCAACCATGGCCTTGAAAATCTTGAAAATCTCTAAATCTTTAGACTTTTCCCTCAAGAAAGTAACCCACATCATCCATGAATAATCATCAATTAGAAACATGAAATATCTATCTCCTTGCATGCTTCTAACTCTAGAAGGACCACATAAATGATCAGCATGCACAAAGATCCAATAATCCATTTGAAAAATGTTTCTTACCCTTGAAAGAAATTCTTGTTTGCTTCCCTAATTGACACTCCTTGCATATAGTTTTAGTCTAGGTTTTATCAACTTAGAAAGATCTCTAATAGCCCGAGTAGAACTTATCTTGATAATGTTATCAAAATTCACATGACACATCCTTTTATGCTATAACCAACTTTCATCAATCTGAGCAATCAAACATCTTTTACCAGCACTATTTAAGTCAAAGATATTACCTTTAGTATTTGTACCTAATGCAATCTCAATTCCAGAGCTTCCCAATATTCAACATTTACCATTCTTGAATTGAAGATCATATCCCTTGTCAACCATATGTCCAACACTCAAAAGATTATGATTTAAGCCTTATACATACAAGACATCATGAGTATTGTGCTTACCATCAAGAGAAATAGAACCTCTTCAATGGATTATACCAACTTTATCATCACCAAATTTCACAAGTCCACCTTCATAGTTTTCTAAGCTAACAAACTTACTTTTATCACCTATCATATGATGAGAGCATCCACTGTCAATCACCCATTCTTCTTTCTCTTCAACTTGTTCAACCAAAACTCTTTCCACATTCATACAACTAGCAGAATTAGTAGGAATTGGATCATCTTCCTTGATAGCAATAAACACCCATTCCCTCTCACTTGTATTTCCTTTATTTGATTCATCATCTGACACACCTTCATCAGTAGCATAATAACATCTCTTCTTAATTTTAGGATTGTAAGGATTTCTAGGAACTCTTATTAGACATCTTGAGGCAAAATGTCATATCTTATTGCATAAAAAACATTTAAGAGGAAACTTTCCTTCATACTTACTGAAGAAAGGGAAAACCAATACAAGGTTAGATGGTTAGTTTAAACCCAAATAAATATAAAAAAATAAGTAAAGTATAACAAGCTTCTTATACCTTGAAAGAGAGAGTTCTCTCTTGTTCCTCTAATTCAGCTATTGGTGAAGCCAAGGATGCGCCCCTCCTTAACTTTTTTGGATTAGCTCCTTGATTGGGATGTGGATTTCTCTCCACACACAACAAGATTGGTTGGATTTGGATTTGAATGATTATGGACATGGATTAGATGAGAGAATATTTGGGCATTATGATGACATGATGAAGGATTTTGATTCTTGAATGGATAGCATAAGATTGGATGAAAAGGGAATATAGGGATGAAATGGATAGCATAAGAATATGATAGAATTGGATGATTTGTGAGGAGAGGAGACTCCAATTTATAGATTAGAGGAGGACAAATTGAAGGGCAAAGATTGATTTTGGTATGAAGGGTTGAGATTGTTGGGATGAAAGACATGGATCAAGGTGTATTGGGAGAATAAAAAGGAATATGATGAATAATGATGAATCAGTTAGTAAAAAACTGGTACTGAGAGGGGGGGTGAATCAGTACAGACAAAAACTTTCCCTCAACCAGTTTGACTACAAAGGCTGCACTTAACTGGTAAACCGTAATACCAGTTTAATTCAGGGCACTACCGGTTACACACAGTGAGAGAATGAATAGCATAAACTGGTAAACACTTAGATCTCCACACAATCTAATATCTCATTTCCATGTTACCCTTATGCATAAATAGGTAATATATCATTAGAAATATAATGACTGTCGGTTCAACATGCTTTACCACTTAACATAAAATATTAAAGCATCACATGAAAAGCATCACACATGACACACTTATTTTTCATATGGAAAATCAACTGGGAAAAACCACGATGGGGATGAATACCCACAAGCTGTTCTTTGAACGCTTTTGAAGTCCACTTTGTTAGGAGCCTAGTTCGGTTAAAGACTTTTACAATAGGTTCTTCTAGGAACCGAAACTGCTAGGGATCACCTGGTTAAGGGATGGCTAAATACCCGGTTAAAGGTTAGAACCCTATTAAAGGTTACCTCACAAGAGGATTTGAAGAACTCATTGAATTGAGTCACCCTGTTAAAGGATTTACACAAAATCCTGTTAAAGCTACCTGGTTAAGGGATTTTCCAACTACTGAATTGGTTATAAGTCAATAGGTAATACACTGATATGATAACAGCACTCAATGCCAAGGCAGATCCACTTTAGCTCCTACTCTTCTGCAATCACACTTTGCAGGTATCAACACACTTCTCTGGTCTGGCAAGAATCAAGTATCTCTTCACTTGGATACATAGAATATTTGCCAACAACTTCAAATTGAAAAACATCATTGACCTTATAGGAAACAGATAGGTCAGTAGCATAAACCCTAAACCCTAAACATTTAGGTTTAACAATTCAATTGGTTCAATCCTGACCGTTAATCACATTGCATCAAATACAATAGTCTTGAACAGATCTCAAGACGTTCTCCAACATTCATTCTTTGCCGCTTCAGGAAGCTGAAAACCCATCATGCGCTCTCCACCGTTTACAAAGAAGGTAGATAGGATCAATCTCCATGCAATATCCTCAAGGAAATCCTTCACGTGCACAAGGTTGATGTGGAAACACTTATCTGGTCTTCATTACAATGCTAACTCATCACAAGATGTCATCGGTTGAATCGCACAAGCCTGGAATGTATCAACCATAAACCCTGAAGCTAAGAATACCAATTGGTAGTCATGCGAAATGAAACCCTGATACAAAACTTCCATATACCAGTTCTCATTCCAACATACTGGTTCACCTTGAACAAACATACCGCTTCACTTTTTCACAAATACCGGTTTACATCATCATATCGGTTCTCACATATACTAGTTCACAATATCATACCAGTTCCCTTGCCAATTTGCTTACTACAATATATTGGTTCATACTTTATCATATTGACATCAATAACAACATACAATATCATCATGTCATCATGCTCTACACATATGCCAACATAATATAAAATTCCCTAGGGAAAGGAGAGAGGAATTAAAAATTCCAAAATAAAGGATGCATGGGGAGATTCAAAGAATTTGAATTTCTTTGAAAGGATCAAGGTGATTAGGGATGTGCAAATGATTAAGGGGTTTGATTAGGTGTCTTAATGAGTGATTAGAGTACGTGGGAAAGTTAGGAGGATGTGACATGAAGAGAGAGAATGAGTGGAGGAATATAAAATTGGAGAATAATAATAAGCATTCTTTGACGAAGAATTAATTAGGCTAAGTGAGGATTATAAGAAGTGATTTTCAGGAATCACTTTAGTTAGGTTAATTAATTAAAAATTAATTAACTAAGTGAGTTTTAGAAGAAATAATGGTTGAGGCAACTTTATAAGAATGGGGAAATAATTAATTTATTGATAAATTAATTATTGAACTATAGTGATAAGATTGATTAAATTTGATTTAATTAACCTTAAGAAGAAGGGAATTAACACAATTAAACTTGTTAATTATGTTGATAGGCTTAAATTAATTAAATATTAATTTAATTAATTTAAGGTGTCTACATTTTGCCCCTCTTTGATATATCATCATGAAGTGATGTTATATCAATTAAGAATGAAACATAGTGGATGAAAATAATAAGTTTTAGTATCATGATGCCATAGTCATAGGTGAAATGAGGAAGGATGATGAGGAGGTAGTAGTATGCCCCCTTGAGAGGACTTGCAGGTTCTAAGAACATGGGTGTGCTCTCGAAATGGATAGGAGGACTAGATAATGAAAAATAAAGATGATGAAGGGGGAGTGAATGACTAAATTGGAGTCTCTAAGATAAATGGGTGAAATGGGATGAATGAATGAAATGGAGTGGATGAGATTTCTTGTTGTGTAGATGTGGAGAGCAAACCTAGTTTTGATCTTGCCATAGATTATCTGCACCATTGATTATAGGAATTAGGATGTTTTGAATATCTGAGGTGTGGACTGGACTCTCAAACAATAGCCATCTCTATGTACATAGGTTTCCAAACATCGATGATGATGTAAATGCGAGACTATAGGATCGTATAAGAGAAAGCATCAAACATGCCATACCACAAAAATAATGCTCCATTATACACCAACCAAAACATGCCAAGATTTAGATATGTTGATATGGTTTTGTCATTGATGTAAACACTTGTCAACACTTGTCAACCTTATCAGCACTTGGAGATCTTTGGTTATGTTCACGGGCAAGTCAGTGACTTATGCACAGTCACTGGTATTTGGTTCACCGATAGGTTATATTGTTCACCGGTGCTTGGAATGACCTCGAGACTACTCGGTTATGTCAAAGACATTATTTGATCACTTGGTTTTGGTGATTTGGTTACTGGTCTATTCAGGTTTGCATATTTGTTGTTACCGGCAAATAGGTCCAGGTTATGCACTGGCAAGCATATCTATTCCAGATCAGCATGACATGTTATGAAGATGATTTATTATTATTGTAAATGCTTTGAGATGACATGATGCATCGCTTATCGATTCATTTATAATTCATTTTATTGTAATATCTTTTAGTGAGCCAACCTATTCAACTAGTCTTAGGTTATGATATAAATGTAAGATCTCATTTGTGAGATTGATATGTGATTGAAAAAGGATTGTAATAAGGTATATGTGAAAATCAGCAGAGCTATACACGCAGAAATCATTTGAAGATTGAAGGAAGGTATTTGAATCCAGCATATGAAGATGCTATTTTATGCAGTACATTATCATTGGATTTAACCATCCAATTGTAGTCAGTGTGACTCTCATTTTGTGATTGAGTAGTGAGCTCTAGGCAGCTGGCCTTTCTGCATGTGCAAACTCCATATTGTACACACATACTATCTACAGTAATATCATTTGATTGTGGGTAAGACTTCCCACCGTGGTTTTTCCCCTTACAGGGTTTCCACGTACAAATATTTGTGTTATGTGTTGTGGATGTTATTGTCTTTCTATTTCATGCATTAATCTTTATCGGTACTATAATTAACTGATAAAACTATCTATCGACATAAAGTTTGGTTTACCAGCATTAAGCATTAAGTTTTGGTTAAGTTAATTTTGGCTGAATTTATTGGACAACTGATTCACCCCCCACCCCCCCTCTCACTTGTCTCTAGGACCTAACAATTGGTATCAGAGCTTAGTCCTCTTTTTGCAGAAGTTTAACGGCTTGAGGAGATCCAATGTCTTCTAACTATTTCAGGAAGGATAGTCTGAAACTTGATGGAACCAACTATGGCATATGGAAGATCAGGATGGAGATGCATTTGAATTGCATTGGAAAGGACATATGGGATGTTACAAAGAATGGTTATACGGCTCCTACTCAAGGTCAACCTAATCCACCAAACTTGGCTAAAGATGAGGAAAATGATTGCAAAGCAAGAGAAGCACTTTTGAGCGCATTGTCAGATCAGCAAGTCATGGGATTATCAGATAGATCTACTGCTAAAGCTATTTAGGACAAATTGGAAACATTGAATGAAGGAGATTCCACTGTCAAAATTGCAAAACTTGAATGCTTCCGAGTCAGGTATGAAAATCTGAAAATGGAAGAAGATGAAAGAATTACTGCTTTTATGGAAAGAGTAAATGAAATTATTTTGGGTATACAATGTTGTGGAGGAACCTTAAGTGAAGATGAGATTGTCTCTAAAGTTTTAAGAGCATTGCCACTAGCATATAAAATGAAAATTACTGCGATAAATGAATTAAGAACAATGCCTAATGTATCATTATCTAGAGACACCTTGGTTGGAAAACTTTTAGCTTTTGAACTTGAGGAATTTGGTCCTGTTGCTACTATTAAGACAGATCTAGCTTTCAAAGCAGCATCATCATCTGTAGCATCATCATCATCATCTAAGAAATCTAATTGGAAAGCCTTTTATGCAAGAGAACTTGAAGATATTAGGAGGGAGAATGAAGAACTGGAAGAGCTCGAAGCACTATTTGCAAGGAAAATGCCTAAAGGTCCAGTTGGAAGTAAGTATGAAGGTAAAGCACCATTTAAATGTTTTAACTATAATAAGATTGGTCATATGGCTTCTAGATGTCCTGATAGACATGCAAGACTAAGAGAAGAATCTAAAAGAACATATAAGCATAACCCTGATTATCAAAGATACAAGTTTAAGAAGAATAGAGACAAATCATGTTATTATTTTGATGGAGTTACTGATGATTCTGATGAGGAACCAACTGACAATGGATGGGCTTTTGTTACTATAACAGAAGATCAACCGACACCTATTGTTCAACCAGTAGAGCAGGCCCTATCAGCTAAAGTTGAAGATAAGGATGAATGGATTATTGATTCAGGATGTTCACATCACATGACTGGTGATAAGAGTAAATTCTTAACCTTTAAGGATTACAATGGAGGTCTAGTGAGATTTGGAGATGATAAAGCTTGTATGATCAAAGGAAAAGGAACTATATCTTTTGATGGTAATGTTTACTATGTAGAAGCTTTGAAGCATAATCTTTTGAGAGTTGGTCAATTAGTTGAGAAAGGATTTCAGTTACAATTCAAGAATGGTAAATGCAAAATCTTAAATAGAACTGGTTTGGAAATTGCAACCGGTAATCAGACTAGAGGTAATATCTTTCATTTGAACAACAATGAGAAAGAATGTTTGATTGCATATATTGATGAAAGTTGGTTATGGCATAAGAGACTTTTTCATGTAAATTTTGATTGCATTGTGAAAACCAATACAACTAATGCAGTAAGAGATTTACCTAAGATTATTTGACCTCACAATCTGATATGTAAGGAATGTAAATTTGGAAAGCGAGTTAGAGAAACTTTCAAGAGTATTCCAGAGAAATCTAAAAATGTTCTCGATTTAATTCATACTGATTTATGTGGTCCAGCAAGAACTAGAAGTATACAAGGAGATAGGTATTTTATGCTAATTATTGATGACTATTATAGAATGTGTTGGGTTACTTTTCTCAGGGAGAAATCTGAAGCATTTGGGAAATTCAAACTATTCAAAGTGATGGTAGAGAATGAAACTGTCAAGAAAATCAAATGTTTGAGATCAGATCAAGGAGGTGAATTCACATCTAAGGAATTTAATACATTTTGTGAAGTGAATGGTACAAGAAGACAATTATCAGCACCCCGGACACCCCAGCAGAATGGAGTTGTTGAAAGGAAAAATAGAACTATCTTAGATGTAGCCAGAAGTATGATATCAGAAGAAAATATACCTCATATATATTGGAGAGAAGTGGTCAATACAACAATTTATACATTCAATAGAGTTCACATCAAAGGTGAAACTGGTAAGACCCCTCATGAACTATGGTTTGGAAATACTCCTACTCTTAAATATTTCAGAATATTTGGAAGTAAATGCTATATTAGAAGGGATGAGTATATTGGAAAATTTGATCCTAGAAGTGATGAAGAAATATTTCTTGGTTATTCATCTAAGAGCAAGGCATATAGAATTTTTTACAAGAAATTGTAGAAAATTGTTGAGTGTGCAAATGTGAAGATTGATGAACAGTTTAGAGGAAATTCAAGGTCAATGGACTCTGAACCGACAATAGAGATAATCACAAATGAACCTACTATGAGTACACTGGTATAGAATGTTGATCCAGTTATACTGGAATCATCTAAGGATTAAACAATTACTGAAGAACAACAACAAGTAAAAACACCTTGGTATGTAAGATTGAACCACTCTGAAGATTAGATAATTGGAAACAAATTTCAAGGAGTTATGACTAGAGGAAGATTGGAAAATGAAGAGGTATGTCTTATTTCTCAAATTGAACCTACATCAATTAATGAGGTATGTGAAGATAAATATTGGATTAAAGCTATGGAAGATGAATTGGAACAAATTGAAAGGAATAACACTTGGTCATTAGTTCCCTAGCCTAAAGACAAAAATGTAATTGGAATTGAATGGATTTTTAGAAATAAACTTAATGAAGATGGAAAGGTAATCAGAAACAAAGCAAGATTAGTGTGTAAGGGATATTCATAGAAAGAAGGAATTAATTACAATGAAACCTTTACACCGGTAGCTAGAATTGAGGCAGTCAGACTTTTATTGGCTTTTGCAGCACACAAGAACTATAAAGTATATCAAATGGATGTTAAATGTGCATTTATGAATGGAGATCTTGAAGAAGAAGTTTATATTGAAAAACCTGATGGATTTTCTTTTACAGATAACAAAGATATGGTTTGTAGGTTAAGGAAAGCTTTATACGGACTAAAACAAACTCCTAGAGCTTGGTATGCTAGATTGGACAAATATCTTTTGAAGCTTGGATACACTAAAGGTAATGCTGACAAAAATCTATACTACAAAGTGACTACTGATGACATCTTGGTTATTGAATTTTTTGTTGATGATATAATCTTTGGAGGAGAAGATGGATTGTGTAAAGACTTTTCTAACAAAATGCAGCAAGAATTTGAAATGTCTATGATTGGAGAGATAAAATTATTTTTAGGATTCTAGATTTCACAAACTGATAAAGGTATATTCATATGTCAATCTAAGCACTTGAAGGAATTACTAAAGAAATTTGGCATGGAAAACTCTAAACCGGTAAGCACACCTATGACTACAACTGATAAATTATCTTTGAAGGATGAATCAACACCTATTAATCTGACTAGATACAAATCTATGATAGGAGGTTTACTGTATTTGACACAAACAAGACCTGATATTATGAATGCAGTATGTATTGTTTCAAGATTTTAGAGTAATCCTAAAGAAAATCATGAATCAGCAGTGAAAAGGATTTTTTGGTACCTACAAGACACTACAAATCTTGGCTTATGGTATCCCAGAGATGAAAATTATGATTTATGTGCGTACATAGATGCTAATTGGGTAGGAGATGTGGATGACAGAAAAAGCACCACTGGCGGAGCATTTTTTCTTGGTAGCAGACTAATTTTATGGTTGAGCAAGAAATAGAGCTATACATCACTATCAATAGTAGAATCAGAATATGTTGTAGCAGCAACTAATTTTACACAGGTATTATGGATCAAAAAAATGTTGAAGGACATAAAGGTAAAATGTAAGGAACCTATAACTATTTACTGTGATAATATGGCAGCAATTGATATATCAAAGAACCTGGTATTTTATTCAAAGACTAAACATGTTTCTATCAAATTCAATTTTCTAAAAGAGAATATTGAAGCAAAAGAAGTCAAATTGTTATGTGAATACTAAAGAGCAGATTGCAGATATTTTTTCAAAGCCTTTTCCTAAGGAGACTTTTGAATATCTCAGAGAGCAGCTTGGAGTTCTACCCCCACCAGTAGACACTTAGACATTTGATGTTTGTCATCAACCAACAAAATTAACAGAGAAATTTTATTCCAGCTTTGATGAGGAGAGCTACTTCTCAGGGGGAGAGTTGGTATTTTGTAATGAGTTGGTATTTTGTATTTGGTTTTGTATTGCTTTGGCATTTGATGTCAAAGGGGGAGATATATTATGGAAACAAAATTTGGGGAGAGATATCTTTTGGGAGAAATCATTCCTAGGGGAGAGAAATTATGTATTTTGATTTCTGGTTAATGATCTCTTTGGGAGATTGTTGGTTTTTGGTTTTTGGCATTTCTGTTTTAGCACTTTGATTGTTTTTTCATCTTGTGTTTCCATCAATGCCAAAGGAGGAGATTGTTGGTATTTTGGATATGTTGATATGGTTTTGTCATTGATGTCAACACTTGTAAACACTTGTCAACCTTATCAGCACTTGGAGATCTTTGGTTATGTTCACCGGCAAGTCAGTGACTTATGCACAGTCACTGGTATTTGGTTCACTGACAGGTTATATTGTTCACCAACACTTGGAATGACTTGGAGACTACTTGGTTATGTCGAAGACATTATTTGATCACTTGGTTTTGGTGATTTGGTTATTGGTCTATTCAGGTTTGCATATTTGTTGTTACTGGAAAATAGGTCTAGGTTATGCATCGACAAGCATATCTATTCCAGATCAGCATGACACGTTATGAAGATGACTTATTATTATTGTAAATGCATTGAGCCGACATGATGCATCACTTATCGATTCATTTGTAATTGATTTTATTGTAATATCTTTTAGTGAGCTGACCTATTCAATTGGTCTTAGGTTATGGTATAAATGTAAGATCTCATTTGTGAGATTGATATGCGATTGAAAAAATATTGTAATAAGGTATATGTGAAAATAAGCAGAGTTATACATGCATACATCATTTGAAGATTGAAGGAAGGTATTTGAAGAAGACAATCAGAACTAAATCGGTACTGAATCTAGCATATGACGATGCTATTTTATGCAGTACATTATCATTGGATTTAACCATCCAATTGTAGTCAGTGTGACTCTCATTTTGTGATCGAGAAGTGAGCTCTAGGCAACTGGCCTTTTTGCATGTGCAGACTCCATATTGTACACACATACTATCTGCAGTAGTATCATTTGATTGCGGGTAAGGCTTCCCATCGTGGTTTTTCCTCTTAAAGGGTTTCCACGTACAAATATTTGTGTTATGTGTTGTGGATGTTATTTTCTTTCTATTTCATGCATTAATCTTTATTAGTACTATAATTAACTGATAAAACTGTCTACCGACATAAATTTTGGTTAACCAGAATTAAGCATTAAGTTTTGGTTAAGTTAATTTTGGTTGAATTTATTGGACAACTGATTCACCCCCCCTCTCAATTGTCTTCGGGACCTAACAGTAAATGTAAGAGTGTAGGATTGTACAAGAGAAACCATCAAACATGCCATACCACAAAAAAATGCTCCATTATACACCAACCAAGACATACCAAGATATAGGATGATCAGGACAATCTTGAAAAGGTACAGTCCTGGGATATAAGATAAAAATAAAAGTGAAAATCTTAATCATGTAAACAACATGCACATGACCAACTGATATCTCTTGCCAAGAGTAGGACATGGATTTGGTTAGGCTGCTACACATGGGGAGGATACATCTCGATGGGCAGGAAGATGGATTTGGATAAACTGCCAAACATGGAAAGGATGCATCGTGATGGGTAGGGTACAAATAGATTGATAGATGCAAGAGACAAGATGGTGTGCAGGATCCCTAGGTGAGAGGATTTCTACTTGGATTTGATTAAAATAGTATGGGTGGGTGTTTGGATTACGTGTGAGTCAATATAAGCTCAAATAGATGGGAAAAGCTCAATGTTATGGGGGTCATAAATGGATTGGATAAAATGGGAGGGGGATAAATGATTGAATAGGATTGGATGGGATGGGGAATATGATATGATATGATAGGATTGGTTTGTGGATATAGGCTAAATGGAGGGGGACCAATAAAAAGATCAAGACCAAAGGTAGGAATGAGGGATGAATTTGGATAAGATGATGGATATGAGGTGGAGGATATGGATAGGATAGTCAAGACCAAATATAGGAAAGAAGGATGGACTTAGATAGGATGTGGGTAGAGGATAATGGATATGGATAATGCAGATGGTAGGAAAGCATGGATGAAGCTTTCCCCCAAGTGTAGAGTGCAAGAATATGGGGAGACTACACATGATGCTTGTTTCAGGCATCTAGTTTCATGGATAGTATATATTTTATAATAGAGCGAGAAAGATAAGAGATGCGAGATGAACTATTATTGAACTGGTAAATGGACTGGGATTGGAGACATGGATAGGTGAAAGCTAGATAATTTTGAGGGATGTATGAGCTAGATGTGGATAATTGATAGGGTGATCCATGAACTTCCATGAGCATTTCTCATACCAAACTTTGAATTTTGGATGTGGATTTTGGGTAGCCATGTGACCTGAAAAATGTTGAGAATGGGAGACTTGATCGAAAAAAAAGTAATGAGATGATGTTAGATGAAGATGAGGACTAGGACTTATAAACTTTAGATTGGATTGATGGATTTATTTGATTTGAATTGATTTGCTTGGATTGGGTTGAATTTAATTAGATTGGATTGGTCCTTGGGTTAGGACAAGATTGATTTGGATTAAAATAAAACCTTAGCCCTTGGATTAGGACTTAAGTGAGGCGTGAAAGGATCAAAATGATTAAACCTTCTTCTACTTAGGATGTACTTGTGTGCCTAAGAAAAATAGGGCAAAAGGATCCAATAGATTAAGACTTCTTCTACTTAGGGTGGACTTACGTGCCTAAGAAAAATAGGGAAAAGGATCCAAATGATTAAGCCTTCTTCTACTTAGGGTAGACTTGAGTGACAAATAAAAATAGGGCAAAGGATCCAAATGATTAAGCCTTCCTCTACTTAGGGTGGACTTGCGTGCCTAAGAAAAATAAGGAAAAGGATCCAAATGATTAAGCCTTCTTCTACTTAGGGTGGACTTACGTGCCTAAGAAAAATAGGGAAAAATGATTTAGGGTTTTGATCAACCCAAATGATTAAGCAAAGGTACTTGGGGGAGATTATTTCCCAAGCACAAAAATCCAATTAATGATTGTGTAGCATCCTAAAATTGCGACACTTGCAATTTCGACTGCATTTGGGTCTTCACGATGGTGACGCAACACTGAACCTGGATGGAGACCACGAAACTTGTTCATGACACCAAAAACTGCATTTCTCAGCACCCTGGCCTGATCCTCCTTGCACCCCGCTGTCCCTGGAGGTGGGACCATGGAACCCAACACCCTGGTCCTTCAGGACTAGGGTGCCCAGCGCCCTGGTCCCCCATGACCATGGCGCCCAGCGTCCTGGTCCCTAGCCCTATTTTGGGCCCGGTCTCTTATGGGGCTTCGGGTCTTTAAGTTTGCAAATTGGAAAATAATGTTTCCTGGTCAGCCTAAGGTCGGGAAAATCAGTCTTTTAACCCTAATTGGCAAGTATATAAACTACATTTCCTCTCTCAAAAAGGGAGGAGGATATATGTGAGCAAGGCGCGAAAGCAATATTCAAGCATTCAAACATTCAAGCATTCAAGCATTCCTTCAAGCAATTGATCATTCTAAGTCTCCATTCAAGGCTAAGTGTTGCATTCAAGACAAGGATTCAACCATTGAAGAGGAGATCACTTGCAACACATTACATACTACATACATTACACCTTCGCATGTAAGAATACAAACATTCTTACAACAAGGTATCAGTACTTGTTTACATTACAAACATTTACATTTACAACATTCTCATTTCTTGGTTAATTCCAAAATTGGGGTTTGACCTAAAGGCAAACCCCTCATCCCTAACCCCCCAATCGTCCTCTCTTTTTTGTGTGTAGGTTGCAGGTATGCGGCTGTAATTGAAGATCTAGAATCCTTGTGCAGAGACGAACAGATCCACCTTCGTTTCGCGGATTTTTCAGAGGACCGTGTGCACGTCGGGCGCCATCGTCCTGTCAACTTTCGCTCAAATTTGCAGAACAGCACCGTCTCGACATTTTACTGCTAATTCCAGGTCCGCAGCTTCATATCATAACCCTATCTCTGTTTATAAGCGAATATTTCCCACTTTACATGCATTCCTAGCTTAATCTTTCTATCTACATTTCTTTACAAAAGAGGGTATCCTTGATGTCTTAACCCTTGAAACTCATTTAGAATCCAATCTTGCATTGCGTGGGATTGGATCTTGTGGGTTTCAACCCCTCTTTTGAATGTAAAGTCCCTCCTAAGTGAAAACCATCAACCCTAGTGACTCTCCCTTCTCTCTCCTCGGAGTTGGGGAGGGGAGAATGACTAGGGTTCGATTTTTCCGCTTTACATTTTGGTGAACCCGACGTGAACATCCTCATTCTAATTATTCATGGTTAGATTTGAAAATTTTGTTTCCTTAATTACATTTCCATGTTTGATCTTATGCAAATTTTAGAGGTTGATTGCATAAAAACCCTAAAATTTTCTTTTTAGTAATTAAGCTTGTGAAATGTTTAATTGTTAATGCCTGTTTCAGATCTATCCTTCTATTGCAAATTGTCAATTCATATTTGTGCTTTAATTCTGAAAATTAAGTGGTTAAATGTCAAAACCCTAATTTTTAAAACCTTCTTGATTCAACCTTTGACTGATAATTTTACTAATCAAAACACCTCCAAATCGGCTGTAATTTTGGATTCCGCAATAAAATCACAATATCTTTCATCCCTGAAAATTTGGAAAAAAGTTGCGAGGACCGTGTGTACCCCGAGTGCCATCGTCCCTGACATTTTTTCCAAAATTTCGGGAGCTAGATCTTACTGTATTTTTCTGCTAAAATCCAGAATTTTGGCTGATTTTATCAATTTTAACACTTTCAAAATTAAAGTCAAAGTTGGTCTAGTGATTGCTTGGATAAAGGCTTATAATCATTCAAAAATCGTTGAAATTAAAATTCATATCAAAATTGTGTTTCTTACAGTCCTAAATCTGAAAAGTGTGTTAGCATTCATTCGAAATTTCAGTGTTTTATTCAAATTTTTCCAATTTGTGACTTTTGAAATTAAGTGTTTAATTGCAACAACTTTGATTTCCACTTTCAAATTCGAATTTTGCATGAAATCGAGTCAACTTTTAAATTTTGAAACTTGCATTGCTTTCAGCATTCCCTCTAAAATCATAAAATTCAAAATTTCAGTTTCCCTCTCTCTTTCAAAATTCAAATTTTACATTTTTCAACAATCTTGGTAGGGTTCAATTTTGAGATTGCAACTTTAATTTGGCCTATCTACAGATCGTAAAATCACTCAATTTTTTCATATTAGCTTTAAAATCATCATAACTTTCATCCCTGAAAATTTCGAAAAAAGTTGCGAGGACCGTGTGCACTCCGAGCGCCACGATCCCGGACATTTTTTCCGAAATTTTGGGAGATTGTCCTGATTGCATTTAACAGCTTAAATCTAGGAGATTGGCTGATTTTATTGAAATTTGCTACCTCTAAAAATTCAAAATCTTCTCTCTCTCTTTAGTGCATGAGTTTTACAACAATAAGCCCTACTTACACTATTCCCGTTAGACGAAGCCTTATAATTAAGTCTTTCCAAGGTGTAATTACTGAGGAGATGGAACCTAATTTGAATGGCCTTTTTAACGAGGACATGGGTAATTCCTCTAATCCTCTTAATGATGAAGAAGCTCTCCATGAGGTTTCTGTAGAACAACTTTCAAAGTTGGATAACCAATTTGATGATTTTCGACAATGGATGTCTCAAGAATACCCTGATAGCGAAGCTCTTTCATTAATTGAGGGTCTAAAATGTATGGTTCAAAGTGATAAGAATGGAATTGATATTTTGTGTGGTATTGCACACATTGTGGATTCGAATGTGATTCCTATAAAGAGTTGTGCCGAAACTTTAGGTTATACACAACCTCCTACTCAAGTCAATCATTCTATTCCTTTGACGACTTCTATTGCTAGTATACCTACTTTTACATCAAACATAATGACTACTTCAACACAAGACATTCCTCCTATGATCACTAGTCATGGGGGCAATCCCTCTTCTTCAATCAACCCTCTTTCTTCAATCAATCCAACTTCTTCATTCATTCCTTCAGTGAGTGTTCCTATTATATCTCCACAAATGAACATGACGCAAGGGGGCAATTCCTTTAACCATTCTATTCCTCCTTGTGGTGTTCCTCCTATCCAATCATCTCCTATGACTAACTATCATAGTGTCCCACCACCTTACTCTCTACCTTCTTTCAATAACATAACACCTCCATCACAATCTAACAGATCTAATATGAACTCTTCGACTGAAGCGACCATTAACAATCTTGCACAAACTGTCTCTTCTTTACAGCAACAAATTGCCTCTATGAATCAATCTAAGTTTAGTGTGCCCACATTTGATGTTGCGAGCCCACTTTCTCTTGACATTGTTCGA
Source organism: Cryptomeria japonica (assembly GCF_030272615.1). Classification (NCBI taxonomy): domain Eukaryota; kingdom Viridiplantae; phylum Streptophyta; class Pinopsida; order Cupressales; family Cupressaceae; genus Cryptomeria; species Cryptomeria japonica. Next base: position 394,709,080 of record NC_081406.1, on the reverse strand, counting down.
GCTATCCCCCCTAAACATGTTGAAATCCCGCATTTGGAACTTTATAATGGTAAGGGTGATCCTCTAACACATGTTAAGACATTTCAAACAATATGTACTGATTTTGCTTATGACCAAAGGTTGCTTGCAAAACTGTTTACTAGAACATTAAGAGATAAAGCCCTACAATGGTATTGCTCGTTGCCTTCTTATTCTATTACTTCTTTCGAACAACTTGCAAATGCTTTTATTCAACAATTTCAAAACAATATAAGTCCTAAAGTTACTTTGATTGATTTAATGCATTGTAAACAAGGTGTTAAAGAAAAAGTGACTGATTTCATTGGTAGATATAAGCATTTGTATGCTCAGATTTCTTTTCCAGTGCCTGACAATGATATTCAAAGAATCTTTATTTCTAATTTACAAAAAGATATTAGAGAAAAACTCCTGTTTTCTGAGTTTACTTCTTTCCAACAGTTGTGCGCGACTCTTCACAATTATCAACTGACTGTGAGCCAAATGGAACAAGCAAATCCTATGGCTCTAAGTGATAATGGTGTTAGTAGTCAACAACCATTTGGGAAGTTTAAACCAAACAGAGAGTCCATTAAATTCAATGAAAACATCATCAACAACCATGTGAATGTAGCATCAGGTGTGCCTCCTATTTCTAAGTTTTTCAAGAGAGAAAGAAAGTTTACTCCTTTGAATGAATCATTGCATAGTATTATGAATAAGTTATTGGAACAAAATGTGCTTACTCTTCCTCCTATAAGGCAAATAGATCTTGCAAAGATTAATTCACCCTATTTTGATAACAAATCTTTTTGTCAATTTCATCATCATCCTGGGCATGATACTAAAAAATGTTTTGCTTTAAAGGGTAAAATTCAAGATTTGATTGATAATAACACTATCTCTGTTTCTGGTGTGAATGATAAAGGCAACACATCTATAGCTCCTCCTAACCAAAATCTTGAGATTTTTACTGATCCATTGCCTTCTCATACCTCTAATGCGATTGATACTACTAATTCCTCTATCTCACCTGATGATCTCGTGTCTATGACTCCGAATGTGATTAACTTTGTGGAGCAGCAGAAAATCCCTAAAGAACCTTCCATCACATTTGATTCCAGTGAAACTATCAGGGCACCTGATGGTCCTTTATATATAGTTGCAAAAGTCAAAAATACACCTTGCCGTGGAGTGCTTATTGATCCTTCTTGTATGGTTAATGTCATTACTGAAGAATTTCTTTTTACTTTGCAATTGAATCAAGTGATCTATGATGAAACAAATGTGGTTGTGAAACTATTTGATGCATTTTCTTCTCCTGCAATTGGTTCTATTACATTACCTATTGAGGTCCATAACAAATCCCTTGATGTGGACTTTGCTATTATTCCATCATCCGAACAATTTCATGTGAAGCTAGGCTATCCTTGGCTATCTTCCATGAAAGCTATTGCTTCTCTTATTCACAAGTGTTTGAAATTTCCCCATAATGGTGAAGTTGTTACTGTCAATCATAGTCTCTTTAAACCAGCTGAAAGAACTTCTAGCGTTCCTATTGATTACTTTTGGCCTAAACAATTCCAATCTCTTCCTCCGCGAAGTGATCATCTTTTCAAATCTTATCAAAAGTGGAAAAAAGATATGATCCTTTCTCTAAGTGAACCTAGAACACCCAAACTTGACATTCCTATCATTCTTGAGAAGGAAGTTCTTCCTTTGAAAGATAAAACTAATGTCTTTCTTTAAGAAGATTCCCAACCCATTCCTATGGATGTGACTATGCCTATATCTAATAAACTTCCCAAAAGTAGACCTATACCTCCTCGTCATGATGGATTTGGTCTCCTTCCTAAACCAAATATTCTTCCTTTATATGGAGCAGTTCCTCCTCCTTCCTCTTATGGAGAGAAGAGACCTTCCTCTTCTCCTATTATTCAACCTAAGAGACCACAACCTAAACACCCAAGTGATAAGGATGAGAACATTCCTCCTCCTCACTCTTCTCAACTTCCTACTAAGACTAGACGAAATCGTTCTGCACGTGAACGCCAACGAAAGCATCATCTTAGAGCTTAGGTAGCTGCTTCTCAAACTTCACAATCCCCAAAAACACCTTCAGCCAATATTATTCCATTTTCTCCTCAGCCGATGATTGAGCCGAAATCTCCTAAACATAAGGTGCATAATGGTCTTGATCCTGTGCGAGTTAAAGATCCTATTTTTATAAATCTCGATGATGATATAGATGAAAATGTTATTCATGATGAAAATGTTACTCCTGTTCATTCTGATAGTGAATATGAATATGTTGATGTTGATAACCATTTATCTAATGAATTTTCTAAAGCACTTATCCTAGCTCCTAGACAAGAACACCGCGGCTTGGGATATGAACATAGCCCTTGTTTGGATCTTGTGATAGCTCCATCTGCTGTGTTGGATGTTCCTCCTCTAGCGTGTTTCCTACCTTCTCGAAATACTGATCAGTAAGATCGGGGGGTAGATGATGTGCTAGACTAGTTTCATTAGCATAGCAGATTCTCTCCCCCTCTCTTTTGTTACTTCTTCTATGTGTTATTCTCATTCTTCTATTTGTTGTCCTTAGTGTTGTCTACTTGAGGACGATGCAAAGCATTGAGATCTCTCGATCTCTCTCATGTTGACTCAAAAGACACATGTGTTCCCTTCTTCTAGGTGACCTTCCTTGATTGGGGAATGAAGAACAATTATGCATACATACATATGATATACATGAATTATCATACAGCATACTGACCCCGAGGAAAGCGAAGTCACCTTGTGCTTTGTGTTTTGTGTCTTTTATCCTTGGGCTTATCTCACACTTGGGGGCTAAATCCTTGCGATAACGTGCTCCTTTCTCATTTCTTATATGTATCACTACCTTAAAGCAATCACCCCCGGTGAGGCGTGTGCGATCGCTTTAAGGTAGGGGGGCATACATCCTGTTCATATCTTTTCAAGATACTTGAAAATTTCTTGACAAATTTTAACTTTGCCTTGAAAATTTTTGATATCTTTCTTGCATGACTCATAGTGAGGGAACCTTACTACTGACAGTCATGGTTCTCCCTCATGATCTTCACTTTTACTTTATCAATCAAAGTCGTAAGATCCTTAGTCCACTGGGGGCTTGGTGTATCTTGCCTTCTTGACATGGTGAAAGTCTTTCAATGTTGTTTCCTTGTACTTTACCAAAAGTATGAGCGTACGCTTATACTCCCACTAAAGTGGAGGCTAAATGTAGCGTCCTAAAATTGCGACACTTGCAATTTCGACTGCATTTGGGTCTTCACGATGGCGACGCAACACTGAACCTGGATGGAGACCCCGAAACTTGTTCATGACACCAAAAACTGCATTTCTCAGCACCCTGGCCTGATCCTCCTTGCACCCCGCTATCCCTGGAGGTGGGACCATGGCGCCTAGTGCCCTAGTCCTTCAGAACTAGGGCGCCCAGCACCCTAGTCCCCCAGGACCATGGCGCCCAGCGCCCTGGTCCCTGGCCCTATTTTGGGCCCGGTCTCTTATGGGGCTTTGGGTCTTTAAGTTTGGAAATTGGAAAATAATGTTTCCTAGTCAGCCTAAGGTCGGGAAAATCAGTCTTTTAACCCTAATTGGCAAGTATATAAACTACATTTCCTCTCTCAAAAAGGGAGGAGGATATATGTGAGCAAGGCGCGAAAGCAATATTCAAGCATTCAAACATTCAAGCATTCAAGCATTCCTTCAAGCAATTGATCATTCTAAGTCTCCATTCAAGGCTAAGTGTTGCATTCAAGACAAGGATTCAACCATTGAAGAGGAGATCACTTACAACACATTACATACTACATACATTACACCTTCGCATGTAAGAATACAAACATTCTTACAACAAGGTATCAGTACTTGTTTACATTACAAACATTTACATTTACAACATTCTCATTTCTTGGTTAATTCCAAAACCGAGGTTTGACCTAAAGGCAAACCCCTCATCCCTAACCCCCCAATCATCCTCTCTTTTCTATGTGTAGGTTGCAGGTACGCGGCTGTAATTGAAGATCTGGAATCCTTGTGCAGAGACGAACAGATCCACCTTCGTTTCGCGGATTTTTCGGAGGACCGTGTGCACGTCGGGCGCCATCGTCCTGTCAACTTTCACTCAAATTTGCAGAACAACACCGTCTCGACATTTTACTACTAATTCCAGGTCTGTAGCTTCATATCATAACCCTATCTCTGTTTATAAGCGAATATTTCCCACTTTACATGCATTCCTAGCTTAATCTTTCTATCTACATTTCTTTACAAAAGAGGGTATCCTTGATGTCTTAACCCTTGAAACTCATTTAGAATCCAATCTTGCATTGCGTGGGATTGGATCTTGTGGGTTTCAACCCCTCTTTTGAATGTAAAGTCCCTCCTAAGTGAAAACCATCAACCCTAGTGACTCTCCCTTCTCTCTCCTCGGAGTTGGGGAGGGGAGAACGACTAGGGTTTGATTTTTCTGCTTTACAGATTGATTAAAGATAAATATCTAAATCAAACTTTCACAAAGTGTTGACTTTGGATTAGGATTGATGATTGGATTAAAGGAACATTGATTGATTGTTTTGGATTTTTGGAGATTTGATTAGGCTGATGTGATAAGTCCTCAAAGGTGAGAAGTAAATGATTATGGATTGATGGAAGGATGAAGAAGGGGAAGGATACTCGGGAATGGATTGATGACGAGATAAAGATATTGGGTTGGGGATTGATGATCATTTGGACAGATGAAAATTGATTGGGGGGTTTGACTTGAACAGTGGCAGTAAAATAGGGGTTTGCCAGTGATAAAGTGAAGATTGAATGGTTTCGTCAAATTTTTTGTCAAATTTGGGAATTTTTTGGATGTCTACTCTTGGAAAGAGAAATAAAACAATGACAAGCACATTGGCCAAGGAAACACTTTATGCCAAGCATGAAAGTGAAGGGGGCCTAGATTAGCCCAAACAAATTTTATAGGTTTTGCACAAATGAAAACATGCTTGAAGGCATACAACTTGGGCTGGAAAGTGGAAACCATTCAATAGGCCTCTCGCACAAGTTATACCTCAAACAAGCGGACAAATAGAGATTCAGGTAGCACTGGATCCCCCTTAAAAATCACTCACTTCTCGGGCATACCAGATTCTCTTACCCCAAAGATACAAGGATCTATTATATGGGGAATTTCTATCTCATCTTGAGTGGATACATGAGAGGTAACTTTGGGGTATGATTTGTATCCCCTACACTATGAATGTGTGATTTTGGGCCACTAAAATGTGAGGCCTCACCTTGACTCAGTCTGACATTCAGTGGATTTTATATTTTAGACTATTATGGATACTTTATTTTGATACATTTTGAGACTTAGAACATATATGATTTTAGGATTTGGATAACATTGCTATGATTTGATGATTTACTTACATGCTTTTTGAGATAGAACACTACATGATTATTAGATAGAATGATATTGCAATGATAGATGTCGATATTGAATTTGCAGAACTTTACTCTGAATATAGAACTATGATGTATGTTTAGTTTTTGTGAATTGGGATGAAATTTGCTTATGTGAATTTGCTTGATTAAGATGTATTCAATCTGTGCAGATGAAAATTGTATGCAAGTAATGATGTGTATTGTTATATTATTGAATTATATTATATTTGGATATTTTGAAGTACTAATGTGTAAATTGAGATGCGCAGGAAATTTACCATGTGACCATGGAAAATTACGGAGAATCAAACCTAGACTTATGTATGTTTGTAAGCCAGGGTTTGTCCATTTGGAGAGACAACACCCCGTTTGTGTTGTATTTTATTCGTAATAGTATATGCTGCATGAGTGTTAAGTGTTATTTAATTTTATTGTATCAGAGCACTTCAGGCAGCGTCGTATGGACGAATTTCATGATCTCCAACAAAAAGGCTTGTCAGTAACCCAGTATGAGAGTAAATTCTTTGAGTTGTTGCCATATGTAGATTATCTAAAGGATGAGAAACTTCTTGTAAACCACATCATCAGGGGATTGAATGCCGGTGTAGCCGGGCCTGTTAGGATGTCCGCCCCAGAAAGCCTTTGGGTTGCTGTAGAGAAGGCATTGATTGCTGAGGAAATTCAGGTTGGACCATAGGACAATAGGGATCGGTTTCAGAACCGAAATCCCGCACCTCAGACTTATGGATTCCAGAAACCACATTGGAAGGGGAACAACCAAAATTCCTAGGGGTTCTCCAAACCCCCTCCTCCACAACAGGCACCACAGAACCAGAAATAGAAGCCTCCACAGTATCAGCAGGGCTCCAAGCCCAAGCAGTGGCAGACTCAGGGACAAAAACATGATCAGAGAGCACAGAGGCAGTACACACAGCCGGTGGGGACTTAACAGTCCTCCAGGGGTGGGTACAGTGGATCCAGTAGGACAGGAGGTCAGGCTTTTTCTAGGCCTCAGGGTGCCTAGTTCTAGGCACGGGGTGCTTTCTTTACATGTGGAGCCATGGGGCACTTGGCGAGGGATTGCCCTCAGGGGCAGGTAGCAGGGAGTCAGCAGATGGCCGCTTCAGAGCCGACAGTTGGTGATATGGGCAGGTCCCATAGAGTATTCGCAGCGGTTGACAACCGCCAGGCTGATCATCAGGCCACGGTTATCGAATCTTCAGGTATTATCAGAGGTAACAATGTATCTATTTTGTTTGATTCAGGAGCTACTGACTCCTTTATATCTCCATCGGTTGTGGAGCGTTGCGGGCTAGTGGCAACTAGGTAGGATGTCAGTTGGGAAGTGGAATTAGCTTCAGGGGCTAGAGTGTTAGTGGAATCAGAGGTTAAGGCATGTCAGCTGCAGATTGGCAAGACCACCACTTTAGTTGACCTTAGAGTGACTCCACTTGGATCTTACGGAATCGTACTTGGCATGGATTGGCTTTATGCCCACAGAGCTAAGATGGATTGCCGCCTGAAAAATATTGAGTGTGAGGATGACCATGGTTCACCCATAGTTATCACCAGGATTCAAAATTCAAAGGCCCATGTCTCTTCGTATGATTTTCGCAATGCAGTTTAAGCGGAGCATGTGGAAGGGATGTCAGCTTTTTGCTATCACGATCAGTGACAGAGGGGAAGAGGAGGAAAAAGAAACATCACTGGATGACCATCCTATCCTTAAGGGATATTCAGATGTATTTCCTTCAGAGTTACTAGGAATGCCTCCCCGCAGAGAGATTGATTTTCATATAGACCTAGTACCAGGAGCCGAGCCAGTTTCCAGAGCACCTTATAGAATGACCACAAATGAGCTTAATGAACTTAAAATTCAGCTTGAGGAACTTCTTGAGAAGGGTCATATCCGTCCTAGTGTATCCCTGTGGGGTGCACCAGTCATCTTCGTTAAGAAGAAGGATGGATCTCTACGATTGTGTATGGATTATCGGCAGCTAAATAAAGTAACCATTAAGAACTGATATCCTTTTCCCAGGATTGATGATTTGTTTGACCAGCTTCAGGGTGCCAAAGTCTTTTCCAAAATAGATCTGAAGTCAGGATACCATCAGTTGAGAATAGTGGAAAGTGATATCCACAAGACCGCATTTCGCACTAGATATGGTCACTATGAGTTTACCGTAGTTCCCTTTGGACTTACTAATGCCCCAACAATTTTTATGAGCCTCATGAATGGGGTGTTCCGTACCTTTCTGGACCGTTTTGTTATTGTGTTCCTCGATGATATACTGATATATTCTCGGAATGAGAAGGAGCATGAGGAGCACCTGAAACAGGTATTGCAGTGTTTGTGGGATAACCAGTTGTTTGGCAGCCTATCGAAGTGTGCTTTCTTTCGATCTGAGGTCAAGTACCTTGGACACATTATTTCCGATGATGGGATCTCAGTTGACCCATCAAAGATTAGGGCTATTATGGATTGGCCAGTGCCTACCAATGTTACAGAGGTCAGGAGTTTCATGGGTTTAGCAGGTTATTACCGACGTTTTGTCGAGGGTTTCTCCAGAGTCGCACACCCTATTACTTCTCTTCAGCATAAAGGGAAGAAATTTGAGTGGACAGAGAAGTGCGAGAAGGCCTTTTAGGAACTCAAGAAGGCACTTACTAGTGCTTCTATCCTTGTTGTACCAGATCCTTCAGCTGACTTCATGGTTTGTACAGATGCTTCCCTAGAGGGTTTAGGGACAGTTCTTATGCAAGGTGGTAGGGCCATAGCTTTCGAGTCTAGGAAACTTAAGACTCATGAACTTAATTATCCCTCCCACGACCTTGAGCTCGCAGTAGTAGTGCATGCACTTGTGAGGTGGAGACAATTCCTTTTAGGACATCACTTTGAGTTGCATTCAGATCATTAGAGTCTTCAGTACATCTTCACTCAGCCGAACCTTAATGCACATCAGAGGAGATGGATGGAGTTTTTGTGCGAATATGATTTTGACGTTCACTACATCAAAGGAAAGGAAAATGTAGTTGCAGATGCCTTGAGTAGGAGACGTCACGAAGTTTACACTATATCCATGGGCATAGACTTGAGAGACCGTATACTTCGGCACTTGTCAAAGGATGGATGGTATGCAGAGGTTTGTCAGGTATTACGTTCTCAAGTTACTCTAGAAGGGAAATATGTGGATTATTCTTTGGAGTCCGATGGACTGTTACGCCACAGAGGGCGCATTTATGTACCTTCCTTCGGAGGGTTGCGAGAGTTCATTGTCACGGAAGCTCATAGAGCTCCTTATGCAGCGCATCCTGGGGTTAAGAAGTTGCATGCTGACTTGAGGCAGTTGTATCATTGGCCAGGAATGCGGCAGCTCATTGCTGAGATGGTAGCTCGGTGTCTCGAGTGTCAGAGGGTTAAGGTGGAGCACCATCATCCAGGTGGGTTGCTTCAGTCTCATGCTATACCAGAGTGGAAGTGGGATACTATATCCATGGATTTCATCATTGGTCTTCCTATGTCTTTTCGTCGCCATGATGCTATCTTGGTGACAGTTGACAAGTTGACCAAAGTAGCTCACTTTTCACCAGTTCGTACTACATTCACAGCATGAGCAGTAGCACAGGTGTTCTTGGGAGACATTGTTAGACTACATGGCGTACCCCGCAAGATTATTTCTGACAGGGATTCTCTTTTCACTTCCACCTTTTGGAAGTCATTACAGGCAGCTATGGGCACTAAGCTCAATTTCAGTACAGCCTATCACCTAGAGACAGATGGTCAGACAGAGAGGGTCAATTAGGTGTTAGAGGATATGCTTCGTATGTACGTCATGGATCATCAGACCCGGTGGGAGGAGTATCTTCCCTTAGTGGAGTTTGCCTATAACAACGGGCATCACACTTCTTTAGGGATGCCACCTTACCAGGCATTATACGGCAGGCCTTGTAGGATGCCCTTGAGTTGGGATCGCATAGAGGATAGAGTTGCTATTGGTCTTGAGCTAGTTCGGGATATGGAACAGCAGGTGGATTTGATTAGGCAGCATGTCAGAGAGGCTCAGGATAGATAGAAGAAGTATGCCGATGCAAAGAGGATAGATCGTAGTTACTTGGTTGGAGACAGAGTTTTCTTGAGAGTGCGACCGCATAAGAGTCCAATCCATTACGGAAAGGGTTCTAAGCTCGCACCTCACTTTGTAGGACCTTCTGAGATTTTGGAGAGGATAGGCCCAGTTGCCTACCATTTAGCTTTGGCACCTAGCCTGTCACGCATCCACGATGTGTTTCATGTTTCAGTTTTGAGAAAATATATCTATGATGAGTCTCACCTTTTAGATTGGGATGCCTTGCAGGTGGAGTCGGACGGGTAGCTAGCTTTGGAGCCCATTCGCATTTTGGCACGCCGGACATTGGCCCTTTGAGGTCGAGAGCTGGACCAGGTTAGGGTCCAGTGGGATTGTTATGATGAGGTTACGGCTTCATGGGAGGACACAGCACGTATGAGATCAGAGTACCCTCACCTCTTTGATGAACTCGAGGAGGAAGTTCATGCCTAGAGGGGGAGGATGTGAGGCCTCACCTCGACTCAGTCTGACATTCAGTGGATTTTATATTTTAGACTATTATGGATACTTTATTTTGATACATTTTGAGACTTAGAACTTATATGATTTTAGGATTTGGATAACATTGCTATGATTTGATGATTTACTTACATGCTTTTTGAGATAGAACACTACATGATTATTAGATAGAATGATATTGCAATGATAGATGTCGATATTGAATTTGCAGGACTTTACTCTGAATATAGAACTATGATGTATGTTTAGTTTTTGTGAATTGGGATGAAATTTGCTTATGTGAATTTGCTTGATTAAGATGTATTCAATCTGTACAGATGAAAATTGTATGCAAGTAATGATGTGTATTGTTATATTATTGAATTATATTATATTTGGATATTTGGAAGTACTAATGTGTAAATTGAGATGCGCAGGAAATTTACCATGTGACCATGGAAAATTACGGAGAATCAAACCTAGACTTATGTATGTTTGTAAGCCAGGGTTTGTCTATTTGGAGAGACAACACCCCGTTTGTGTTGTATTTTATTCGTAATAGTATATGCTGCATGAGTGTTAAGTGTTATTTAATTTTATTGTGTAAAAGCCTCAAGAGACAATTTCATGTTTTATTTTTGTAAAAGTGTTTTATTGTGTCACTTGACACGTGTGTATTTAAATTTAAATGTTTTATTTTGTCTCTTGGTGGGAAAGTGTTTAATTATAGTTTTCTTAATAAATTAATGTGTTGTCATAAATACTTTGGGAATATAATATTTGGAGTGGTCAACTTATGTTTGACCCGAAAATAAACTTCAGAGGGGTTTAAAATGGGTTAAATGAACACCTAGGGGTGGTTTGATAGGGTTTCCTAAAGCCCATAAGGTATACCTAGGGGTTAGGGGTAATTTTAGGCAAGTTTCTACTTTATAATGATCTTTTTAACGCTTTAAAAATTGGCTTTTCTGAGTTGAGCGAAAATTGAAAATTGAAGTTAAATCAAATCAAGATTTTTCTTTTTGGAAGGAGAGTCTTTTTGCATTTTGCTTTCTTTCTTCTTTTTGTTTTTTTTTTAGAATCCTGTGAGAACTCAGAGAGTGAGCTTCTTAAGGAAGATTTTTGGGAATAGCAGGGTAATCACCCACTCTCCATTTTTGGAAACAGAAGAAAATTTAGAAGAAAAATAATGTTATGGAATAGAGAAATTGAATAAGTGTAGAAGGAAAAAGATTTGTGGATTGGGCAGCTCTTCATTAGATATCATAATAAGCTTTGGGCAGATTAAGGTTGGTTTCAATTTTTACTTTTTAATATCTTCTTCTTGTTCATGTCTGGAAGTTTGTTGGCGTAAGAAATCTGTATTCTTGGAAGTTTATGTTTGAGAATCTTTTGGTATTTTGTTTTATGAATTGATGTGTTTTGGGAGTTTTCTCAAGATCTCTTACTCTTGGGAGAGAAGAGGATCTTGAGGGTGGTAGCAGTGACAACCCTCGAGTGAGAGACTCTCTTTGAGAGCGATCACAAGGGATCTTTGTGTGACCCTTGCTGCATGGCCTGTTTGTGCAATGGGGGTCACAAGGAGGGATATAAGGCTAGAATGCCTTTGGGGGGCATAAAGAATAAGGGGTTGAGAATTCTTGATATTTTTATAGTGCCATGAGGTGGCTTCTTGTTTATTCATACTTGCAGTTCTCCTCAGGGTATTTGGTCCACTACCACCCTTTGAAAATGTTCATCACCGAAGTGTGGTGCTGTGAAAGCCAGGTTGGGAATGTGTCTGGAATATCTGTATGCTTTGCTTTCTATGTGTTTGCCTGTTTGCTACCCGTCTAGGAATTGGTTCTCCGAGCTCCGGGGTGGCTACCAGTTAGCCTAGGCTGGGAGGTGAGCACTCCGTGGTCATATTTGTGTTTCTATTATGCAGGAAATTCAGAGGAAAGAGATTAGAAACCATGAAAGAGATACAGAAGATTGTTATTGAAGATACTTGAATTCAGTTGGAGATGTTTGTTAAAAGTTGTTAAAGAAATATGCCTCATTCATAGAAAAGAGAAGCAAGTTGTAATTTGTGAAAGTAGACTTGAAGTCTTATTGTTGTGACTATTCAGAGAAAACATTCTGTAATTGGTAGAATATCTTAGAGATGTTTTAAAAAAGAAAAGCTTGTTATTTCTACTTCTAGTTTATTTGAAAAAGAAAAGTTAATTTGTGTTGCCTGCAAAGCTTCTTGTATTACGGAAAGGAATAAAAGAATTGTTTTCATTTAGATTTTACCTATATTTTTACTTGAGGCAAAATAGAAGTTTTTATATACTGAAAGATTTTAAGTATTTAAAATGGAAAAAAGTAGTTTTATGTAAATATTAGATTAGAGGAGAAAAAATCAATGAATTTCTTTATTCCAGAAAAAGTATAATGTATCTTTGAATAGTGTTCTAAATTGTATTTTAGATAACATTGATTTAGAAGCTTATTAATTTTATTTATATATATATATATATATAAATATATAAATATATATATAATCTGATTTAACTTTATGTTTTTCCTTTTATAAAATTAGCTTAAAAATTTTGCATGTAATTTTCTCTTTAAAATTTTTTTTTATATAAATATATATTGAAATAAATTTCATCTTTTTAACTATGATTATAAAAGTTAAGTAAATATATATATATATATATATATATATATATTTATATATATATATATTTTTATATATTATATATATTTTTTTTAAAATTAAAAAAAAAAAAAAAATGTTTTGGGTCCCCGCGGACTCCATTGTGTGTATGCACAGTGGACGGTCGCGCGGCGCCCACTGTGTGCCCACACAGTGGGCGCTGCTAGCGGCTCCCCACTGTGTGGCCACACAATGGCCACTGTATGTATGCACAGTGGACGGCCGCGCGACGCCCACTGTGTGCACACACAGTGGAGCCGCTTTCGGCTCCCACTGTGTGGGCACATAGTGGACGGCCACGGCCGCCACTGTGTGGCCACACAGTGGGGAGCCGCTAGTGGCGCCCACTGTGTGGGCACACAATGGTGTCGCGGCGCCACTGTGAGCTCACACAGTGGTGCGCGCGGCCAACCCGCCTCCCAAAACTCCCGTGACTTGCAAACAATGAAATCGTGGCGGCCTTTAAGGTCTTCGGCCCAGCATGAAACTTTGACTGTTAAAATTTTTTTTTATAGGATAAAACCCTAGCCCGGATGGGGCTAGGGCAAATCGGTTTTAAAAAAAATAATAGAAAAATATTAATTAGTTTAGTTATTATAAATGTGAGAAAATTGGAACCCTAATTAGGGTTGGGGAAAAATATGGTTTAATAATTAGGAAGTTAAAAATGGCTTTTGAGTTAGAGTTAAAATATTTAGTATATAAGTAAAATATATATATATATATATATATATGTTTCCATATATATATATATATGTATATATATGAATTTTGAGCATTTTGAATAAGTAATTAAATTATAAATATATAAATATATGCATATTCAAATATGTATATATGTATATATTTATATAATCCTGATTTTAATTTGGGATAAATTATAAAGAGAAATATAAAAGAATTGAAAAGACTATATAGTCTTATGGGAGAATAAATTAAATTTTTCACTCCTATTTCCTTTAGTTTGATTTACTTAATAAACCTATTGACTAGATATCTCTTGGAGATAGAATTAAATCAGTAGGTTCTCCGCAATTAAAATTTAACAATTTATCGATGCTTAGTTCGTTTCAGAATTAGCTCGAATTTAATAATGGAAATTTCATTAACGTTGTCGCAAGAGTGAACTTGTTAATTAATTTAGTATGTTTTTAAAAAAAAATTTCTCCGTTTTTGCCCTAAATTTTGGGCATGACATTTTGGTATCAGAGCAAGGTTTCCACACTAGGAGCCTTACTCACTTACGTTTTGCCTTAGAATATTTTTAAAATTATTTTGTTAATGAAAATTTGAATTTAAATAAATTTAATTATAAAAGAAATATATTAATTGTTTTTGTCTTATTTTCCTCTTAGGATGCCTCCGTTGACGCGACAAGCTCGCAAGCGCGGACGGGGTCCTAGACGTGAGTGCATAGCACGCGATGAGGAAGAGAGGGAGGCATCGGTTCTAGAGGAGAACCCAGAAGCACCTCCCGAACAGCTAAATGAACCTAACCGAGACCTCTTAGCAGCCATTCAGAATCTTATTGGCATTGTTCAAGAAAGGCTCCCAACAGAGAACCCTCAGGTTAGGAGTCATGACTTTGGGAGTCATAGATCTGTTGATAGAGAACGAAGCAGGAGTCCAGCTCTGATTCCTGTAGAGAGTCAGGGTGGTAATGAGCCAGAGTCAGTGCATATGCCAGGACCACCTCCTGCGGTGGAACCAGTTTATTATGAGAGAGGTCATCGAGATCCAGGGGATCTCATCAGGGAGGTCATGCACCTCCAACCACCATCCTTTGGAGGTTCTACAGATGGAGTAGAGGCCGAGGCATGGCTTCTGAGTCTTGAGAGGTGCTTTGCATTCCGTTCTTATGAGAGCAACTTGAAAGCACATGTTGCAATTCATCTTCTGAGAGGGACAGCCTCCACCTGGTGGAGATAGGAAGAGTACAAATGCGGATTAGTTCCTGACACACTCACTTGGGAGATATTCACAGAGAGGTTCCGTGAGAGGTACCTATCAAAGCACTTCAGGCAGCGTCGTATGGACGAATTTCATGATCTCCAACAAAAAGGCTTGTCAGTAACCCAGTATGAGAGTAAATTCTTTGAGTTGTTGCCATATGTAGATTATCTAAAGGATGAGAAACTTCTTGTAAACCGCTTCATCAGGGGATTGAATGCCGGTATAGCCGGGCCTGTTAGGATGTCCACCCCAGAAAGCCTTCAGGTTGCTGTAGAGAAGGCACTGATTGCCGAGGAAATTCAGGTTGGACCATAGGACAATAGGGATCGGTTTCAGAACCGAAATCCTGCACCTCAGACTTATGGATTCCAGAAACCACATTGGAAGGGGAACAACCGAAATTCCCAGGGGTTCTCCAAACCCCCTCCTCCACAATAGGCACCACAGAACCAGAAACAGAAGCCTCCATAGTATCAGCAGGGCTCCAAGCCCAAGCAGTGGCAGACTCAGGGACAGAAACGTGATCAGAGAGCATAGGGGCAGTACACACAGCTAGCGGGGACTCAGCAATCCTCCAGGGGTGGGTACAGCGGATCCAGTAGGACAGGAGGTCAGGCTTTTTCTAGGCCTCAGGGTGCCCAGTTCCAGGCACGGGGTGCTTGCTTTACATGTGGAGCCATTGGGCACTTGGTGAGGGATTGCCCTCAGGGGCAAGTAGCAGGGAGCCAGCGGATGGCCGCTTCAGAGCCGACAGTTGGTGATATGGGCAGGTCCCATAGAGTATTCACAGTGGTTGACAACCGCCAGGCTGATCATCAGGCCACGGTTATCTAATCTTCAGGTATTATCAGAGGTAACAATGTATCTATTTTGTTTGATTCAGGAGCTACTGACTCCTTTATATCTCCATCGGTTGTGGAGTGTTGCGGGCTAGTGGCAACTAGGCAAGATGTCAGTTGGGAAGTGGAATTAGCTTCGGGGGCTAGAGTGTCAGTGGAATCAGAGGTTAAGGCATGTCAGCTGTAGATTGGCAAGACCACCACTTTAGTTGACCTTAGAGTGACTCCACTTGGATCTTACGGAATCGTACTTGGCATGGATTGGCTTTATGCCCACAGAGCTAAGATGGATTGCCGCTTGAAAAAGATTGAGTGTGAGGATGACCATGGTTCGCCCATAGTTATCACCGGGATTCAGAGGCCCGTGTCTCTTCGTATGATTTCCGCAATGCAGCTTAAGTGGAGCATGCGGAAGGGATGTCAGCTTTTTGCTATCACAATCAGTGACAGAGGGGAAGAGGAGGAAAAAGAAACATCACTGGATGACCATCCTATCCTTAAGGGATATTCAGATGTATTTCCTTCAGAGTTACCGGGAATGCCTCCCCGCAGAGAGATTGATTTTCATATAGACCTAGTACCAAGAGCCGAGCCAGTTTCCAGAGCACCTTATAGAATGACAACAAATGAGCTTAATGAACTTAAAATTCAGCTTGAGGAACTTCTTGAGAAGGGTCATATCCGTCCTAGCGTATCCCCGTGGGGTGCACCAGTCATCTTCGTTAAGAAGAAGGATGGATCTCTACGATTGTGTATGGATTATCGGCAGCTAAATAAAGTAACCATCAAGAACCGATATCCTTTTCCCAGGATTGATGATTTGTTTGACCAGCTTCAGGGTGCCAAAGTCTTTTCCAAAATAGATCTGAAGTCAGGATACCATCAGTTGAGAATAGTGGAAAGTGATATCCACAAGACCGCATTTCGCACTAGATATGGTCACTATGAGTTTACCATAGTCCCCTTTGGACTTACGAATGCCCCAGTAGTTTTTATGAGCCTCATGAATGGGGTGATCCGTACCTTTCTGGACCATTTTGTTATTGTGTTCCTCGATGATATACTGATATATTCTCGGAATGAGAAGGAGCATGAGGAGCACGTGAAATAGGTATTGCAGTGTTTGTGGGATAACTAGTTGTTTGGCAGCCTATCGAAGTGTGCTTTCTTTTGATCTGAGGTCAAGTACCTTGGACACATTATTTCCGGTGATGGGATCTCAGTTGACCCATCAAAGATTAGGGCTATTATGGATTGGCCAGCGCCTACCAGTGTTACAGAGGTCAGGAGTTTCATGGGTTTAGCAGGTTATTACCGACATTTTGTCGAGGGTTTCTCCGGAGTCGCACACCCTATTACTTCTCTTCAGCGTAAAGGGAAGAAATTTGAGTGGACAGAGAAGTGCGAGAAGGCCTTTCAGGAACTCAAGAAGGCACTTCCTAGCGCTCCTATCCTTGTTGTACCAGATCCTTCAGCTGACTTCATGGTTTGTACAGATGCTTCCCTAGAGGGTTTAGGGACAGTTCTTATGCAAGATGGTAGGGCCATAGCTTTCGAGTCTAGGAAACTTAAGACTCATGAACTTAATTATCCCACCCACGACCTTGAGCTCGTAGCAGTAGTGCATGCACTTGTGAGGTGGAGACACTTCCTTTTAGGACATCACTTTGAGTTGCATTCAGATCATCAGAGTCTTCAGTACATCTTCACTCAGCCAAACCTTAATGCACGTCAGAGGAGATGGATGGAGTTTTTGTGCGAATATGATTTTGACGTTCACTACATCAAAGGAAAGGAAAATGTAGTTGGAGATGCCTTGAGTAGGAGACGTCACGAATTTTACACTATATCCATGGGCACAGACTTGAGAGACCGTATACTTCGGCACTTGTCAGAGGATGGATGGTATGCGGAGGTTTGTCAGGTATTACGTTCTCAGGTTACTCTAGAAGGGAAATATGTGGATTATTCTTTGGAGTCCGATGGACTGTTACGCCACAGAGGGCGCATTTATGTACCTTCCTCCAGAGGGTTGTGAGATTTCATTGTCACGGAAGCTCATAGAGCTCTTATGCAGCGCATCCCGGTGTTAAGAAGTTGCATGGTGACTTGAGGCAGTTGTATCATTGGCCGGGAATGCGGCAGCTCATTGCTGAGATGGTAGCTCGGTGTCTCGAGTGTCAGAGGGTTAAGGCGGAGCACCGCCATCCAGGTGGGTTGCTTCAGTCTCATGCTATACCAGAGTGGAAGTGGGATACTATATCCATGGATTTCATCATTGGTCTTCCTATGTCTTCTCGTCGCCATGATGCTATCTTGGTGATAGTTGACAAGTTGACCAAAGTAGCTCACTTTTCACTAGTTCGTACTACATTCACAGCTCCAACAGTAGCACAGGTGTTCTTGCGAGACATTGTTAGACTACATGGCGTACCCCGCAAGATTATTTCTAACAGGGATTCTCTTTTCACTTCCACCTTTTGGAAGTCATTACGGGTAGCTATGGGCACTAAGCTCAATTTCAGTACAGCCTATCACCAGGAGACAGATGGTCAGACAGAGAGGGTCAATCAGGTGTTAGAGGATATGCTTCATATGTACGTCATGGATCATCAGAGCCAGTGGGAGGAGTATCTTCCCTTAGTGGAGTTTGCCTATAACAACGGGCATCACACTTCTTTGGGGATGCTACCTTACCAGGCATTATACGGCAGGCCTTGCAGGACGCCCCTGAGTTGGGATCGCATAGAGGATAGAGTTGCTATTGGTCCTGAGCTAGTTCGGGATATGGAACAGCAGGTGGATTTGATTAGGCAGTGTCTCAGAGAGGCTCAGGATAGACAAAAGAAGTATGCCGATGCAAAGAGGATAGATCATAGTTACTTGGTTGGAGACAGAGTTTTCTTGAGAGTGCGACTGCATAAGAGTCCAATCCATTACGGAAAGGGTTCTAAGCTCACACCTCGCTTTTTAGGACCTTTTGAGATTTTGGAGAGGATAGGCCCAGTTGCCTACCGTTTAGCTTTGCCACCTAGCCTGTCACGCATCCACGATGTGTTTCATGTTTCAGTTTTGAGAAAATATATCTATGATGAGTCTCACCTTTTAGATTGGGATGCCTTGCAGGTGGAGTCGGATGGGCAGCTAGCTTTGGAGCCCATTCGTATTTTGGCATGCTGGACATTGGCCCTTTGAGGTCGAGAGCTGGACCAGGTTAGGGTCCAGTGGGATTGTTATGATGAGGTTACGGCTTCATGGGAGGACACAGCACGTATGAGATCAGAGTACCCTCACCTCTTTGATGAACTCGAGGAGGAAGTTCATG
Organism: Cryptomeria japonica; assembly: GCF_030272615.1. Classification (NCBI taxonomy): domain Eukaryota; kingdom Viridiplantae; phylum Streptophyta; class Pinopsida; order Cupressales; family Cupressaceae; genus Cryptomeria; species Cryptomeria japonica. Next base: position 394,690,237 of record NC_081406.1, on the reverse strand, counting down.
CCTAGAGGGGGAGGATGTGAGGCCTCACCTCGACTCAGTCTGACATTCAGTGGATTTTATATTTTAGACTATTATGGATACTTTATTTTGATACATTTTGAGACTTAGAACTTATATGATTTCAGGATTTGGATAACATTGCTATGATTTGATGATTTACTTACATGCTTTTTGAGATAGAACACTACATGATTATTAGATAGAATGATATTGCAATGATAGATGTCGATATTGAATTTGCAGGACTTTACTCTGAATATAGAACTATGATGTATGTTTAGTTTTTGTGAATTGGGATGAAATTTGCTTATGTGAATTTGCTTGATTAAGATGTATTCAATCTGTGCAGATGAAAATTGTATGCAAGTAATGATGTGTATTGTTATATTATTGAATTATATTATATTTGGATATTTGGAAGTATTAATGTGTAAATTGAGATGCACAGGAAATTTACCATGTGACCATGGAAAATTACGGAGAATCAAACCTAGACTTATGTATGTTTGTAAGCCAGGGTTTGTCTATTTGGAGAGACAACACCCCGTTTGTGTTGTATTTTATTCATAACAGTATATGCTACATGAGTGTTAAGTGTTATTTAATTTTATTGTGTAAAAGCCTCAAGAGACAATTTCATGTTTTATTTTTGTAAAAGTGTTTTATTGTGTCACTTGACACGTGTGTATTTAAATTTAAATGTTTTATTTTGTCTCTTGGTGGGAAAGTGTTTAATTATAGTTTTCTTAATAAATTAATGTGTTGTCATAAATACTTTGGGAATATAATATTTGGAGTGGTCAACTTATGTTTGACCCGAAAATAAACTTCAGAGGGGTTTAAAATGGGTTAAATGAACACCTAGGGGTAGTTTAATAGGGTTTCCTAAAGCCCATAAGGTATACCTAGGGGTTAGGGGTAATTTTAGGCAAGTTTCTACTTTATAATGATCTTTTTAACGCTTTAAAAATTGGCTTTTCTGAGTTGAGCGAAAATTGAAAATTGAAGTTAAATCAAATCAAGATTTTTCTTTTTGGAAGGAGAGTCTTTTTGCATTTTGCTTTCTTTCTTCTTTTTTTTTTTTTTTTTGAATCCTGTGAGAACTCAGAGAGTGAGCTTCTTAAGGAAGATTTTTGGGAATAGCAGGGTAATCACCCACTCTCCATTTTTGGAGACAGAAGAAAATTTAGAAGAAAAATAATGTTATGGAATAGAGAAATTGAATAAGGGTAGAAGGAAAAAGATTTGTGGATTGGGCAGCTCTTCATCAGATATCATAATAACCTTTGGGCAGATTAAGGTTGGTTTCAATTTTTACTTTTTAATATCTTCTTCTTGTTCATGTCTGGAAGTTTGTTGGCGTAAGAAATCTGTATTCTTGGAAGTTTATGTTTGAGAATCTTTTGGTATTTTGTTTTATGAATTGATGTGTTTTGGGAGTTTTCTCAAGATCTCTTACTCTTGGGAGAGAAGAGGATCTTGAGGGTGGTAGCAGTGACAGCCCTCGAGTGAGAGATTCTCTTTGAGAGCGATCACAAGGGATCTTTGTGTGACCCTTGTTGCATGGCCTATTTGTGCAATGGGGGTCATAAGGAGGGATATAAGGCTAGAATGCCTTTGGGGGGCATAAAGAATAAGGAGTTGAGAATTCTTGATATTTTTATTGTGCCATGAGGTGGCTTCTTGTTTATTCATACTTGCAGTTCTCCTCAGGGTATTTGGTCCACTACCACCCTTTGAAAATGTTCATCACCGAAGTGTGGTGCTGTGAAAGCTAGGTTGGGAATGTGTCTGGAATATCTGTATGCTTTGCTTTCTGTGTGTTTGCCTGTTTGTTACCCGTCTAGGAATTCGTTCTCTGAGCTCGGGGGTGGCTACCAGTTAGCCTAGGCTGGGAGGTGAGCACTCCGTGGTCATATTTGTGTTTCTATTATGCAGGAAATTCAGAGGAAAGAAATTAGAAACCGTGAAAGAGATACAGAAGATTGTTATTGAAGATACTTGAATTCAGTTGCAGATGTTTGTTAAAAGTTGTTAAAGAAATATGCCTCATTCATAGAAAAGAGAAGCAAGTTGTAATTTGTGAAAGTAGACTTGAAGTCTTATTGTTGTGACTATTCAGAGAAAACATTCTGTAATTGGTAGAATATCTTAGAGATGTTTTAAAAAAGAAAAGCTTGTTATTTCTACTTCTGGTTTATTTGAAAAAGAAAAGTTAATTTGTGTTGCCTGCAAAGCTTCTTGTATTACGGAAAGGAATAAAAGAATTGTTTTCATTTAGATTTTACCTATATTTTTACTTGAGGCAAAATAGAAGTTTTTATATACTGAAAGATTTTAAGTATTTAAAATGGAAAAAAGTAGTTTTATGTAAATATTAGATTAGAGGAGAAAAAATCAATGAATTTCTTTATTCCAGAAAAAGTATAATGTATCTTTGAATAGTGTTCTAAATTGTATTTTAGATAACATTGATTTAGAAGCTTATTAATTATATATATATATATATATATAAATATATATAATCTGATTTAACTTTATGTTTTTCCTTTTATAAAATTAGCTTAAAAATTTTGCATGTAATTTTCTCTTTAAAAAAAAACTTTATATAAATATATATTGAAATAAATTTCATCTTTTTAACTATGATTATAAAAGTTGAGTAAATATAAATATATACATATATATATATATATAAATATATATATTTATATATATATATATATATATTTATATATTATATTTTTTTTAAAAAAAATTTAAAAAAAAAATAAAATGTTTTCGGTCCTCGCGGACTCCACTGTGTGTACGCACAGTGGACGGCCGCGCGGCGCCCACTATGTGCACACACAGTGGAGCCGCTTTCGGCTCCCACTGTGTGGGCACACAATGGACGGCCAAGGCCGCCACTGTGTGGCCACACAGTGGGAAGCCGCTAGCGGCGCCCACTGTGTGGGCACACAGTGGTGCCGCGGCGCCACTGTGAGCTCACACAGTGGTGCGCGCGGCCAGCCCACCTCCCAAAACTTTCGTGACCTACAAACAATGAAATCGTGGCCGCCTTTAGGGTCTTCGGCCCAGCATGAAACTTTGACTGTAAAAAAAAAAATTTATGGGATAAAACCCTAGCCCGGATGGGGCTAGGGCAAATCGGTTTTAAAAAAAATAATAGAAAAATATTAATTAGTTTAGTTATTATAAATGTGAGAAAATTGGAACCCTAATTAGGGTTGGGAAAAAATATGGTTTAATAATTAGGAAGTTAAAAATGGCTTTTGAGTTAGAGTTAAAATATTTAGTATATAAGTAAAATATATATATATATATATGTTTCCATATATATATATATATGTATATATATGAATTTTGAGCATTTTGAATAAGTAATTAAATTATAAATATATAAATATATGCATATTCAAATATGTATATATGTATATATTTATATAATCCTGATTTTAATTTGGGATAAATTATAAAGAGAAATATAAAAGAATTGAAAAGACTATATAGTCTTATCGGAGAATAAATTAAATTTTTCACTCCTATTTCCTTTAGTTTGATTTACTTAATAAACCTATTGACTAGATATCTCTTGGAGATAGAATTAAATCAGTAGGTTCTCCGCAATTAAAATTTAACAATTTATCGATGCTTAGTTCGTTTCAGAATTAGCTCGAATTTAATAATGGAAATTTCATTAACGTTGTCGCAAGAGTGAACTTGTTAATTAATTTAGTATGTTTTTAAAAAAAAATTGCTCCGTTTTTGCCCTAAATTTTGGGCATGACATAAAACAAGTTTCTTAGTGAAATTTTTGAGGGATCACCAATCCAACGATGGATTCTCGAAGAAAGCCACTTAAGGATCTAACTAAGCTTATCGGTGCAGGGAAAGCCCCCACATATGTTGAATTCACTTAGCACTCCAGTCGCCTGATCAACTTATTTATATAGCGGCTCAGAAAACCCGCTTGAGATCATGTCGAGAGAGTCAATATTCCTGACATGTCCCAATTCAACATACTCTTGTGGGGTGATGAAATCCCCAATCAAGAAATACCCCTCAAATACTAAAATCAAAAAGAGGTTGTTGTTGATCACTCGTTCTCTTATACCCAAGATATACAAAGGCGAGAGGAGAGGATACTAGAGTGAAATGATGAGTCCACCCAATACTAAATGTTTCAGTGCACAAGACACAAAAGATAATTGTTTATTTTAGTCCCACATATATATGATTTTCTAACTAGAAAAGTAACAAAACAATCTACTTTAGTGGAAAAAGATGTCCTGGACAAGCGTGCTATAGGAAAATAGATTGGTAGTTTGGAGATTATGCCTTGGACAAGAAAAAGTACCTGCAACCACTTAAAATTTGATCAATAAATAATAAACCATACCAAAGCGACTAATTTCCTTCTAAAAGATGCGAGTATAAGATTGCTCTCAGATTTTTATAAGCAATACCAGTGACTAGACTACACCAAGATGAAGGATTTAATCTATATGAGCATGGTATTAAGCTAAATAGATGCAAGATGGATGAATAATTCAAGCAATAATGATTCAAGCAATAATGGATTCAAGCAACAATGGATAAACTAAATATGGATGCAAATAATCTAAAAAGCACAATGTATTCAATGACTCCAAAGAAAAATCAGTGTAATAATAATCTCAAAGCGTGTTCTCAAAAATCTCTTGGGTGTTTTGAATGAGAGTTGAAGGCTGGATTTATAGAGAATTATAAAAAAGTTCAATTTAGGATTAATTGAAAATAATTGAGAAATCAGGTTTAGTTAACCTTGAGATAGATTCCAATTATAGTTTAATTGAAATGAAAGTTCAAGTTGCATTGGAAATAAGATTTAATTAACTCCATGCACTTGTGATAAAAATAGATAATTCTTTGATTTATTCAAGGAAAGAGTCTTTTCAATGCAACTAAACTTCTTTTTCTGAAAAGCTTTGAGTTCCAATTTTAGAGAATGATCAATAATTCAATTAATTGCTTTTCCAATTTCAGGTTCTAAATTTAGAAGAAGAAATAATATCTCAAGTTTGATTTCTCTCTTAATTCAATTCTTTTATTTTATTTTCAATTCAACTCTTCCTTTGTAATTATTTCCTCTTTTGTAATAAATTAATTCTTTTTTTGCATGATTAAATGGCAAATTTATTAATTAATTAAATATGCTAGGATATTTAATAAATTAAAATAGGATAATTGATCAAAATGATATTCTTGGAATGATTCAATTAATTAAATAAATATTTAGTTAATATTGAGTAATTGATTTGCCATGTGACATTTGATGATTATAGAATTAATAATGTGCTCAAGATTGATTTAATTGCCTTTGGTTAGGACCTTAGTGATGTTGTCAAGATTAGGGGCCCATGGTTTAGATGACCATTTTTAGGGTATTACATTTGCCCCTCTTTGAATTAATGTGCGAGCAGTGCGTTGGTTCAAATAATAGTTGATGTCTAGGAGGTACCAGTTTTGAACTTGATTGATCACGAACCGGATAAAAAGCGAGGTGTTTAGCTTGATTTGAAGCAATGAAGCTGAACATAGTCTGATTAAAGCAATACCAATCCCAAACTTGATTGAACTAGGAACAATAGAGAGCAAAGATACTGAACTTGAACTTGATTGATCAAGAAGTGGATCTTATTGATCTAGAACTTGATTGAACTAGACACAGTGAGTGAAGATAAAATCGACCTTGAACTTGATGGATCAAGATACGATGAGCAAAGATAAACTGTCCAACTTGATTTGATGTGATGAAACTGAACACCTGCTTAGATTGATACTCTTTAAACTTTTTAAACTTTTGATTTTTTTTAAACAAATAATCACCTTGATGAAAAGTGATGAAACTGATTAAAGTTAAGAGACTAATTCAGATGAAGATGAATATCAGCTTGATTTGAAGAGATGAAACTGATATGCCCCTAGCAATTGATTTGATTTAGATGATCAAGAGATCTCCACTTATTATGAAGCGATGAAGCTAAGATGCCCCTTAGCAATAATAATTTGTTCAATTTTATTTAGTTGAAAAGATTTTTTCTCGACTTTTGATGAAGATTTGAAAAATTTCTCGACTTTGAAGATGTGAGGTCATAAGGTCATGAGTATGCCCCCTCGGGAGCAAAATCGAAAGATAGCGAGGGTACATGATTATAGGCAATTTTTGGCAATGATAATTATTTTAACACAAATTATTTTGAGGAATATTTGAATATTTGGTTTTGATGTTGAAGTTGAGTGCAAAGCTGATTTGTAGATTAAAATTGAGATTCAGCATTGATTCATGAGAAATTGAGCACAATTTTAAAGAAAGAATGAGCATTTGATGAAAAAGCACTAAGTGGTCTAAATTTTGTGAAATTGACTAGCAAAATGATCTCGAGTTTCAATTTCGATCTTGAAAATGGAATCAAAATAGGTGAATTAGCTATGGGTACAATTTTCATGTCCATCTAAGCAAGCTGAAAAATTAGGGTTATGGCTATATAAGGGGTAAAAGTGTCATTTTCAAGTCATTTTAACCTTCCAAGTTTGAAAATTTGAAAAGCCTTTTGCGAAGAAAAAATGGTGGTCCCCATCCGTGAGCATCGATTTGAGTGATATAGATGACATAATTGACCTCGAGACTATGAGCCATCGGTAAGTGATCGATCTTAAGCCTGTTATTCATTTCAATTTTGAATTTTTTTATTGATTTTTCAAGTTTTTGGCATGTTTAAAGTCAGGCTTTCATATTTTGTCGTGCGAGACAGGACCCTGTCTCATACGACAAACTAATAAAGTGTATTTTGTCATTTAGAGTCATTAGTTTTGTCATGTGAGGCCTACCCTTGTATCGTATGACAACATTCATAAGAGACCATTTTGTCATCCTAAGTCTAGTCTTGTATCGTATGGGATTATTTTATCATATAGGCTCTAATCCTGACTTGTACGAGTTTATGCCCTTCTATTTTTTATCGTTTGGAAAACAATGAGCATTTTTGAAGGTTCAAACTTGAAATTTTGACTTGGCAATTGATGTAGTTGAATTTGCATGATTTTTTACTTCTCTTGTAGGCTTATTTGGAATGTTTTCTGATGCTTCGTTATTTGATTTTTTGCAGGTTCGTTTGCCTCATCTTCTTTTTAGATGCATCTATCCACCTACTATGACATTAGTACAATAGTTGTCAGATGTTGACCAGGCACACATTGATTTGTGCGGTTTCACCCACCTTCTTGATTTACCTGATATCCGTGTGAATCATGGTATGCTCACAGTGTTAGTTGAGAGATTTCATTCTGAGCATAACACCTTCCACTTGCCAGTTGGGGAGATGGCCATCACTCCCAAGGATATTTACAGGATTCTCCATATCCCTTTTATTGGGGGTAAGGTAGATTATGATGCAGCACAACTTCCTGGATTACAGGTTGTCTGACGTGTATTCAGGGATCTAGATATCTTGACATGTTCTATCAGTTGGGACATTATGATGAGCAGGTATAGTGAGGCTTTTCCTCTGGCTTGTGTTATAGTAGGGTTTATTGGCTATTTTCTTATGCTAGATAGAGGACACTAGGGATTCCTTTGTGGATGGGGTAGGATGTTGGAGAGGCTTGTTGACACCCCTCAGAGACTAGGCTAGGGTTCTTGTATATTGGCCCACATGCATCATGAGATGCATGAGATTTTTTATCAAGAGGGGAAGAGCATGGCTGCAGGAGTCTTGATTTTATAGGTATGGGCCTGGGAGCACCTCCCAATTTGTAGGATGATTGTAGATGACAATAGGGAGCCTGGTCAGCCGATTGTATATAGATATTTAGGATATGTCACGTAGCCCCATCTGGGCAAGACTAATTTCTAGTGATTGTAGTTAGATGACTTGATAGTTGTGGTATGGAGACCTTACAGGGGCCTAGAGCCATAGGATGACTGGAGGATCGTACACAGAGATCTGTTTGTTACACACCCACTCATTGGAAGATCGTAGACTGTGGTGGAGCGATTCATGGTATCTCAAGTGATGAGGCAGTATGGTAGCCCTTAGAGGATCTCGCAGGAGTTCACAACATATGCAAGATATGCTCATGAGGAGAGGTGGGGATGGGCACCGAGGTTATCTTATGCCTTGGATGTGTAGGAGGTGACTGGATTGCAGTGACTCCGGTGGGACTATATGGATGACATTGCAGATGCGAGGGTATTTCCCTAGTATAGGGATTGGTTCCAGTAGCATCCATTCCCTAGATTTACAGATCTGGCAGAGTAGGAACCTCGTATTGAGGAGATTGAGGATGATTCCCCTGCACAGGGATAGGGATAGAGAGTCGAGGCTTTGAGGTGAACAGGTGGTGATCCTAGTGCTAGCAGCAGCAGGGTTCCAACTAGAGTTAGACAGCAGAGATGTGAGGGTGGATCCCTAGGTAGTGTTGGTGTTAGGTTGGGTAGAGGTGAGGAGGAGTGAGTAGCTCCTAGACAGGTCCGACAGAGGTGGGAGGAGAAAGGTGGAGCTGGAGGTGGAGATGGGGGTGGAGAGCCTACGAGAGAGCAGGGGGCCGACGTAACATGGTCGATGAGAGAACGTCTAGCGGATCTATAGTCACAGTTGATAGTGGCATAGACTCAGCTAGTAGAGTGAGAATGGCAGCTAACAAAGCTTAGAGTAGAGAGAGATCGACAGGTCTCAGAGATGAGAGAAGAGAGGAGGTCAGAGACAGACACTTACAATAAGAGGTTTTGCACCAGACCAGTCGGGCATCTTATTAGATTGTAGCTTATAGGGTAGCTATTCCTATAGTGCAGAAGGTTGTACCATACTTGTAGTATATGGCACGATCAGAGGGAGCTCGGGCACCTCGTCATGATCCTGATCAGCAGGCTTCACCTACACCACTAGGCAATGAGGGAGAGGCCAAGAGCTAGATTTTCTTTTTGTAGCTCTGAGATTTTTTGTAGACACACCCATTTTTTGTAGCCTATATGATTCTTGCTCTGATAGGAGTTTGTATATGTTAGTTGACATCATTTTGTACTATGAGACTTGATGATTATATATATATATATATATATATATATATATATATATATATATATATATACGAGATCTGATTGGACTTCATATTACTTGTGTTGATCGATTATGAGATGTCTTCTATATGCTTTATTCTATATGTATGCATTTTTTATTTAGCATGGATGTTTGTAATGCAGATGAATATGAATGTTTGTTTTTGTTTCTTTTCATATGCAAATAAATGATGAAAATGAGTAATGAGCAATGCAAATTTTCTTTTTCTCTATGCAATAAGATGAATGCGAATGAGTAATAATGAAATGTATGAATCTATATAAGATGCTTATGTATGCAGTTAAAATCTCAAAACACAAGTACTCGATCGGAGAAATGATGAAAAAGAGACCACTTAGCTAAGAAATGATGATGCTTCCAACTCTCATTCAGAAGATAAAGAGATCATTATTATTATACCGAAATCACTCTAAATTCACAAAATATAGAATGAAATGCAAAATGAGATGCAACCTAAACCTAGTCACTAGTTTTAAAATGCTTAAGTTTCATCACCGAGCATAACAAACATAACCGACAGATTAGAGTTCCTTTCTTTTCACGTGCAATATTAATTATCTTGTCCGCAATGACCCTTTTTTCATTCATATCCTTGGACAGATTTCCCAAGGACCCGGATTGCGTGATAAAGAAATTCCCTCAAAATTGACAAAGAAATGAAGGGAACCTCCCTATAGCATACAAGTAAGTAGAGTTGAGGTATGTGTGGTGATTTCACCTTGTTGTGAAGGCTCTTACAAGAGACACCCAACTTACTAGATGTTTCTAGATCATCAGAATCATTCCTACAAGTAGAAAATAAAGAAAATATTATGCCCCCAATCCTTTCTCCTCTTAGTTAAGATAGAGTTCCTCGAGTTACTCAGAGGGATAATGATCAAAAATCAATATAAAAGACATCATACAAAGTAAATTTTCATTCATAGCTCAAACTGTTTAGTGATTGTTTTCAATTTTGTTGTTTGCTTGTGTACTCAGTGATAAAACTCTTCGGTAGTTAGGAGACAAGTGACTGACTCAGAGTGGATGACCAGGTTTCACTGATGGAAAGATGACTTGGTTGATACTACTTAGGATATATAATGTGCTCTGTTGATTAACCTAAGACTAGGACATTAATCAGTCTCAAGCCATGGGGGTTCCAACGAACCAGGATGTCACAAAAGTGACTGAAATATATGTACAAGTGACAATAAAGATACATGAAAGCGGGAAATGCCAACATTGCATTGATAGATGGAGCATTGAGTACAAGAGGTGTCTGTTTACCAGGTTTTCACCTACTTGGCAGAGATTCATCAATTTTTTTTACCAAGGTGCCTGTTTACCAGGTTTTCACCAGGGCATTTTTTTTTTTTTTAAAGGACTTTTTATGAATTTTTTTTTGTATTTTTCAAAACTTTTTCAGCTGTATAGATTGTTGGAGCAGAGAATGCTAAGTGAAGAATTTCTTCAAATGGATGGTGTTAATCAATTCATAGAGTCGTTCTCCTTCCGATGTTGAGAGTTGATAGGCACCAGAGCCGAAGACTGTAGTAATGATGTAGGGACCCAGCCGGTTGGGTTCAAACTTCCCTTTGTTGTCTCAAAACTGTTGATTTTTAGGTTTTTCTCTCAGAACTAGGTCACCAACCTGAAATTCTCTTTGTCTAACCTTCTTGTTATATCCTTTGGACATTCTCTTTTGATAAACTTTGAGATGATCAAATTCCACTTGTCAACGCTCTGTTAGGATTCCCAAAGATACTAAGAGGGGGGTGAATCAGTATCTGACCGGTTAGTGAAATTTTTGAACTTATTATATGAAAAGCATTCCAAAATTGTGTACCAATAAACCAAAATTAATGCAGTAAATAAGAACAATAAGCACAACATGAAAGACACACCATAACACAATATTTTAACGAGGAAACCCAGTGTGGGAAAAACCTCGGTGGGATTTGTGACCCACAATATTTGCTTACTGGCCAATAAGAGAATATTATAGTTACAATAGGGGCCTGCACATGCAAGAAGGTCAAGTGCCTAGAGCTCACTTCTCAGTTACAAAAGAAGTCTTACTAACTTACAAAAGTGGATTATACAATCCAATGTCATGTACTGCTTTAGATTAGCATCTGCTATGCTAGGTTTAGTACTGGTTTAAGCTCTGTAATAATCATAAACCCTTATCCAAAATCTGCCTTATAATTTGCACATTAGGTCTGAAATAATCTAACCATATCCTCTTCTAAATGATCTACAAGATCTCATACTTATATGAGTCTTATTACAATCCACCATGTCGGCTTACAAAAAGATTTTACAATTAAATACAAAATATAATTAAACAAAATTCCTATTGGCCATGGTGGTGGTAATCAGTCTTTTTGGTGCTGGTGAACAATATGTCAGTGTAGAGTCTACCAGTGTCGGTGCCTGCCGGTAACATATGATTGTAAGGTTTCCATCAATGACAATACCTTCAATCACCTACAATTTATCATTGGAGTGTGCATTTGCCAACAATCTCCCCCTTTGGCATTGATGGCAACACTCATGAGAGAAATCCAAAAAGTGTCCAAAAAAGAATCTGCCAAAACTTGTCAAAACTGCGTTACCAAAATGTGTGCTCCCCCTGAGCTGATGATGTCTTTCTTTTGATCATTTTTCTCATCTCCACTACTCCCCCTTTGGCATCAATGACAAAGGTTGTCATTCACTATCAATGGAGTGTGGTTCCTGCCTAGATCCTTGTAACCGGTGGGTTAAAATCTGATAGATGTCCGCCAATGCAAAATTTTGACCGTCGCTAAACCTTTCATTGTCCTTTAATGCTGCTTCAGTTCTCTGAATTGTATCGGTGATTATGTGTGTTTTCTCTTCCGGTGTCTTAAGTCCTAGAACGAGAGCCTCATAAATTTCTTTTCTCAAAGAAATGAGGTAATCTAGTTTGGGACCTAGTTTCCATTTTAAATCCTTTGCCTTAAACTTTATCTTTTCTTTATCTTTTTCTAACTTTTCAATTTTCTCCTCAAGAACTGCAATATTCTTTTCAACTTCCAAAAATGAATCTGATGTTCCTATTAAGTTGTCAGCAATATTGTTGATTTCCTTTTGTGCTTTGCTAATCTCTGAATCTATGTCCTCTGTCAAAATATCAGTTTTGTAGGTATCTCTGTACAGTTTCTTTAAATTCAAAATTGTTTCTCCTAATGTCGGTAATAAGGTTTCCATTTGTTCCTTATTCTTCTTCACTATTTCCTCAAAGAATTTTTCTTTCTCCTTATTCATTTTCTCTTTGAATGTACCTTCATTTATCTGGTCTAGTGTTATTAGGTTGTCAGTTATATACTTAGACAATGTATCTAATTGGCTCAATGAATCTTTGTTATCTATGATACACTTTGGAGCTATCATCTTCAAAATTGGTAAAGTGTCATCTATAGCCTTATAAGCTTGTGCATTGCACTCTTTTATTTTCTTTATTGAATCCAAGAGTACCTCTGTTACATTTGTTGGCCTAAATTCAGTCATAGATGTACTGGATGACTGTCCAACTATTTTCACAATTTGTAATCCACTGGTGGTTGTGATAGATTTACTTTCCTCAATCTCTGGAGGGTCAATTTGTGTTTGCATTTCCACTACCAAGGGCTTGGGATTTTCATAAGAAGCCGGTGGTACAACATGAGTAGGTACCTGAGAAGGAGCTTGTTGCTCTACCCATTTCTTTGTGTTATCTTGAGCAAGAGCCTATTGCTCTGATGGTTTCTCTGATTGTGCTTCAGATGATTTCATTGTAGTGTCCACTGCCAGTTTTTCTGTGTTTACCTCTGTGCTATCTAATGCCGGTGACTTAGTTGGTTTTTCAATTTCAGTAGTTTTCGGTGGCTTAGTAGATGCATCAGTATGCACATCTGTGGTTTCTTCCTTTCCAGTGTCTGGGGGATCATTTGATTCTTCAGTTTGTTGTTGTTCCCCAATTCCAATGTTTTCAATTCCAATATTTCCTATCGGTGGCTCTGTTGCCACATCTATCTTCTCAGTTGATTCCTTATCCACCATAATATTGACTTCTTGAGTGTCAATGTTCATTGTGTATAACACCTCCACATCAGGATTTGTATCCTCATGTGGAGTCTCCACATTCTTAGTAGCCAGTTGTGTGTCATCAGTTTGTACTGGTGGAGTATCAGAGGTTGGTGGGGGTAAATTATCTGTTATTTTTAGGCTTGGAGGTCCACCTACCTTACCTTTTCCTTTGTCCTTCTGGTAGACTTTGACAGTCTTTGATCTCTTAAGCTCTTCCTATTTTTCTTTCTCTACAAATAATATGTCCCACTGATGTGCAGTCTCTTCTATTATTTCATTTACTCTACCTGCCATAAGTGAAACATGTTGGTGTCCAGTTGAGAATACTGTCCGGTTTGCTTCATTGATCAACTCATCAATTTCTTGTGTGGAGTTCACTGGGTGAAGTACAAGTAGCTTTTCTATTTTGATTTTCTTATCTAATTCAACAATAGCTACCCTTCTAGCTTCTAACCTTTTGTATAAATCATTGGGTATCTCATCCACAATTTCCATCAGAAATTTCTTATAAATGTCTAAGTGTAAGATTACACTATTTTCTATGCTCTCCTTTTCATCATTTGATAGTGTGTTATATAACTTACTGATGTTTTTCAATTTCCCATCCTCAATTATTTCATTTAGAAGTTTATCAATTGGTGGAATAACCTATCTTTTCTTTCTCTTCTTTGGTGTCAATTTCTTAGTCGGAGGCTGAACTGCCTGTTGTTTTTGTCTAGTCCTTCTGAGTGTAGGTGAGGGTGTCAGTCAGGGTTTTGTTTTTCTTTCTACCCTTTTGAATACAGTCGGTATCTCACTGTCAGAAGAATTTGCAACTGGTGAAAGATGTACTTCCGATTGAAGTCCTTCCAGTTCACTTTCCTTAATACCAATTTTATTCAAAATATCTTCCTTTATTTCTTTTGCCTGTCTTGAACCTCTCCTAACTATTTGCTCAGTATTCTTAACTCTTTTCTGAGATTGAATAATACTTTCAATTGTTTCAGCATTTCCAAATACTTTTTTTGTCGATTCCTTAGGGGCATCTAAGAGGGCTTTTGCATAAGTTTAAACTATGTTGTCATCAACCTCATATCCCATCTCGGTAACCCAAACAGTCCTAGGGACAACTGCCTCCATCCAGATTTCATCTTTCTTGATCACAAAGCATATCTATTTTTGATACTTATCAACAATTTCTTGAGATAGCCTTATCCTTGTCTTCATTCTTTCTTTCAAAGTTTGAATATATTCATTTATGTTTTTCTCTTTGTCATCTCCCATGTTTAGTATGTCTAACAGTTTCTTTCCTACCGGTATATCAAAACCAAAGTCTTTCCTACCTATACCGGGTACTTCCTTTGTAATGTATAGCATTAAGAACACAAGCAAGTTACCAAATCTGAAAGTTCCCTTCTTATCACCTTTGATTTTCTTCAGGTTGTCTATCAGTTCATCTTTAAGCCATTCACATACATCAATTATTGCATTATCATTTACCATGTCATATGCACTTTTAATACATAAGCTAGAGATAGAGTTTAGTCTATTTGCATGTGTATCCTTATATTCAAGAATCATACTGACAAATTTAACATTGATGTCCTTCACATCATTGACTCTTCGAGATATTTTGTCAAATGTTGCACCAGTTAAGGTCATCACAGTGTCATTTGAAAATTTCTTAGTTCTGTCAGGCCTGCTACTTCCCTAACTACCTCTTTAGTGATCTTATGGATGGAATCCAACCAAAAGAATTTTCCATGGACTCTTCTCAGGACTATCCTTATCACATCTTTCAGAAAATCAGGGATACTCAGAATGTCCACAAAACCTAGGGTTTCCACTACCTTGTGTTCTAGTTTAACATTACCATTTTCATCACAAATTATAGTCCTATACATGTTCTTAATTTCATCATCTCCTAGTTCCTCAATATGACAATGTATATACATTCTAGGATCCTCTGCATAAACTACTCCCTTAGGTATTTTTGAAAATGCTCCTAGGGTATCATCTTTTTTTGCAATTTCAGGAATAAGTTTGAACATGGGTCTAGGGCACTTGATAACTTCAATCACAGTAGGGTTTGCAATAAATTTAGGTGTAGATGAAGAAGCCATAGTTATAAATACCTTAATCTGCCTTTAGGATGAGTGCTTGAATGAACTACTTCACTTTTCACTAAGGATGCCTTTGCTTGGGATTTTTGCGCTCTCTGGAGATTTGAATGCTTGGTGAATGAAAAAGGAGCCAAATAACTTGCTTTATAATGTTATTTCCTTTAACTACCATATTTAATGCTTGTCGGTTAAGTCAAAAACTTAACTCATCTACCAGTACGGGAGTAATCCAACTTCTTACCATCAATCGAGGGTTAATTAACATGTTTTCAATTTGTTTCCATACCCCCAAGGGATTATTTCTCAGTTAGATGAAGAATCTCCTACCGGTGGAGTGATACTTTGTTCTACCGATGGAGGAGTATTCCCATCAACATTCTGATCTGAGAGAATTCTTTCTTTACCTCTTCAACTTTTTCTTTACCTTTTAAGCTGGGTCTTTTGTTATTTGCCGATGATGTCTTACTTCTACAAAATTTTGCAATATGTCCAATTTTGTTACAAGCATAACAATTTACATTATTTTTCTGAACAACTTTCCCATATCCTATGCTGGTATGTGTTTTGCATTGATTAGATAGATGTCCAAATCTTCCACAAACATAACATCTTACATTCATTCTACAATTTTCTAAATTATGACCAACTTTGTTGCATTTAGAACATTGACCGGTGTGTGTATTAGTGTTATGATAATTTCTAGATCTACACTGATTTTCTCTATGACCATACTTGTCATATTTAAACAATTTCCCATTAAATTTGTAAGCATTAGGTTGTCTTACTGGTTTGTTGTGATCATTATTGTTTGTAGTACCGAAGCTTTCACCAACTTCAAAGCCAAGGCCATTTGTATCACCATTAGGTTTCTAATTCTTCAGCACGTCATCAAATTCTTCTGAACTTTTCTTGAATTTCTCCTTGTGTTGATTTGTAGTAGCCAATTCATTTTCCAAGAAATCTTTCTATCTCATGAGTTCAGTTTTGTCATGTTCTAAGTGAATTAGATATGTTTTTAGCATATCATTTTCATGACTGAGTCTTAGATTTTCATTTACAACATCATTGATTCTTCTAGTCAAGTCATCTTCATTCTTCTTCTGATTTTTAGTCTCTTTACAAAATCTCATAGTCATATCCTGCATCTCATTCTTCATTGTACTGTTTTCTTGTCTTAGTTTGTTTATCGGATCATTAAGAGTTTCCTTTTCATCATCATCATTCTGCATCTTTTCACAAAGTTATCTTCTTTTGTTTCTTGCAATAGTGATATTCTCTTGAAGTCCTTGAATGATATCTTGTGCAGCCTTCAGATCATCTTCAATTTTGATATTATTCACTTTTTCTGCATCATAGTTTGAAAGAGCTATTTCCAATTGCTTTCTCAAGTTTTCCATCTCTACCGGTGTCAGAATCTTCCTCAAGTTGTTAGGCTTTTGAAAATAGAGGACCAAGCTCTCATACCAATTGTTAGGATTCCCAAAGATACTGAGAGGGGGGGTGAATCATTATCTGATCGGTTAGTGAATTTTTTGAACTTATTATATGAAAAGCATTCCAAAACTGTGTACCGGTAAACCAAAACTAATGCAGTAAATAAGAAGAATAAGCACAACATGAAAGACACACCATAACACAATATTTTAACGAGGAAACCCAGTGTGGGAAAAACCTCAGTGGGATTTGTGACCCACAATACTCACTTACTGGCCAATAAGAGAATACTACTGTTACAATAGGGGCCTGCACATGCAGAAAGGCTAAGTGCCTAGAGCTCACTGCTCAGTTACAAAAGAAATCTCACTGACTTAAAAAAGTGGATTATACAAATCCAATGTCATGTACTGCTTTAGATCAGCACCTACTATTCCAGGTTCAGTACAGGTTTAAGCTCTGTAATAATCATAAACCCTTATCCAAAATCTGCCTTCCAATTCGCACATCAGGTCTGCAATAATCTAACCATATCCTCTTCTAAATGATCTACAAGATATAATACTTATATGAGTCTTATTAGAATCCATCATGTCATCTTACAAAAAGATTTTACAATTAAATACAAAATATAATTAAACAAAATTCCTGTCGGCCATAGTGTCGGTAATCAATCTTTTTGGTGCCAGTGAACTGTATGCTAGTGTAGAGTCTGTCAGTGTTGGTGCCTGCCGGTAACATATGATTGTAAGGTTTCCATCAATGAAAATACCTTCAATCACCTACAATTTCTCATTGGAGTGTGCATTTGCCAACATGCTCATCCAACAATTCAAGTTCTTGCAATCTAGATATTCTATAGTCTTCATCAGTAAGAAGACCTTGCAAAGAAACTCTTAGAGCTGGTATTTCCACTTCAATAGGTAATACTACTTTGGACCCATACACCAAAGAGAAAGGTGTAGCCCCAGTAGGTGTTCTGATACTTGTTCTATAAGCCCATAATGCAGGATTGAGCTGTAGATGCCAATCCTTCCCAGATTTGTTCACTGTTCTGTGCAAGATAGTCAATAGGTTTTTGTTGGATACCTCAGCTTGTCCATTACCTTGGGGGTAATATATAGATGACCAGTGTTGTCTAATTTTGAATTTCTCTAAGAGCTTGTCTAGATATTTATTCTTGAATTTTCCTCCATTTTTAGTCACGATGGACAAAGGTATCCCATACTTGCAAATGATATGGTTTAGGATGAATAGAGCTACTTGTTTGTCAGTTGCTTTGATGAGTGGAATAGCTTCTACCCACTTAGTGAAATAGTCAATGGCAGTTATGATAAATTTATGTTCGTTAGATGATGCAGGATATATCTGACCAATGAGATCAAAGGCCCATTGCTGAAAAGGCCAATGTGTAATAAAGGGTATGAGATCCCTTGCTAGAGCATGTATGAGATTTCCATGTAGTTGACATTTCTCACAAGTCTTAGAAAAATTTATAGCATCCTTCTCCATGTCTGGCCATTAGTAGCTAGCCCTTAGTGGTTTCCGAGCTAAAGTAAGACCATTCAAATGAGATCCACAAATACCTTCATGGACTTCCGATAATGCACGTTTAGACTCTTTAGTTTCTAGACACCTAAGCAATGTACCATCCAAACTTTTCCTAAACAAATCATTAGCAATGATGACATACCATGAAGTGTTTCGAGTTAAGTTCCTTTTCTCATTACGGGTAAGATTTTTTGGAATAATTTGGTCACATAGATAAGAGTAAATGTGGTTATATCAAGATGAGTCATGGTCAATAATAGAACAGACTATCTGGGACTCAAGAGAATCATAGGTAGGGTAATGTAACTCTTCCACCAAGAATTCAAAGTGAAAATTGGATTCTTGTAACTTAGGTATAGATGCCAAGGTGACCATAGCATCTGCTACTCTGTTTGCTGATCTTGGAATCTGCTCGAATGATACAAAAGTAAAATATTTCTTGGGATCATCCACCATTCTCTTATAAGGCATTAGTTTCTCATCTTGAGTCTGATATGTATCATTGATTTGATTGATGATCAATTGAGAATCTCCATAGATGTGTAATTCTGCAACCTTCCATTCGATAGCTAGATTTATCTCGTTTACCAAAGCTTCATACTCTGCAATATTATTTTTGCAAGGGAAAAGAATCTTATAAGACTTTGGAATTGAATACTTCTAAGGAGTAATAAATAGTATTCCAGCACTAAAACCATGTTGAGTAAAAGACCCATAAAAGAATATCTTCCAGGGTTGTTGAGTAAGGTGCATTATTGATTCATCTAGAAACTCTATATGAAGTGGTTGAGTGTCTTCAAGTGGAGCCACAACAAGTTGATCACCAATTACCTGTTCTTTTATGGCTTTGCATTACACATACTCAATATCAAACTCTATAAGGATCATGACCCATTCAGCCAATCTTCATGTAAGTGTTGCTTTGTTGAGAAGATATTTGAGTGGATCAATTTTAGCCACCAACTTGACTTAATGTGCTAACATGTAGTGTCTCAATTTTTGTGATGCAAAGACTAATGCCAAGCATGATTTTTCTATTATAGTGTAGTTCATTTCATAAGACACCAATATTCTATTGATGTAATAGATAGCTCATTCCTTTTTATTGTCATCCCATTGTGCTAGAAGTGTCCCCAGTGATGAATCAGTTGCTGATATGTATAAGATCAATAGTTTACCCTAAATTGGTGGTATCAATATTGGGGGATTGGAGAGGTACTCTTTGATTTGTTGAAGGTGTTGTTCACATTCCCTGATCCTAGTTGTATATGACTCCTTTCCTCAATACTTTTGTAAATGGTTGAGCTTTGTCTGCTAGCTGAGAAATGAAGCATCTGATTGATTGGAGACGTCCCTATAAACTTCTCATTTGACTGATGTTATTCGGAGGTGGCATTTCCATTATAGCTTGGACCTTCTCAAGATCAACCTCGATTCCCTTCTTTGAAATGATGTAGCCAAGTAGTTTACTAAATGTCACTCTGAATGCATACTTTTTTGGATTTAGCTGGAGTTTGAATTTTTCCATTGTATCTAGTATAGGGCCTATCTCTTGAATATGCGTGGATCTCTTCATAGTCTTTACTAAAGTGTCATCAACATAATCTTCCATATTATTATGCATCATGTCATGAAAGATAGTAGTCAGGGCTCTTTGATAGGTTGCTCCTGCGTTCTTCAACCCAAATGGCATGACATTCCAGCAAAAGGTTCCCCATGCACAGGTCAAGGCTATCTTTTCTTGATCTCTAGGAGCTATTTTGATCTAATTATATCTGGAGAATCCATCCATTAGTGAGTACATCTCATACCTAGCAGTCACGTCGACTATCATATCAATGTTTGTTAATGGAAAGTCATCCTTCAGACAAGCTTTGTTGAGATCTCTGAAGTCTATGCAAACACTAATAGATTTGTCTTCCTTTGACATGGGTACTATGTTTGAAATCCATTCAGAATATTCTATAGATCTGATGAATCCAGCTTTTAGTAGTTTTTCTAGCTCAACTTTGACTAGTAGTGCCACGTGAGGGTGCATCTTATGGAGTTTTTGCTTGACTGGTTTAACTCCTGGTGTGATAGAAAGATGGTGCATGATAAGATCGGGATCCAGGTCTAGCATATCAGAGTATGTCCATGCAAAATTGATCTTCATTCTTGAAAAGAGATGAGTGAAATATTTCAATTCTTCCACTGATAATGATTGAGCTACATGGATGATGTGTCATGTCTCTTGACTCCCAATGTTCACTGGTTGAGTTGGCTCAATCAATATAGAAGATCTCTCCTAGAAGTGACTTGGTAGTATATCAAGTATCTCACCTTCAGGCGCCTAAGAGAGGTTTTCACCCTTAGGTACATCCTTTATTTTTTCTTTTTTAGATTCTGACACCGCCACAATGTGGTTTTCGCCATCAAATCTTTTATTTTTATTTTTTTGATTTTTGTGACTAAGATACTTGATATCTGTTTCAGTCATGTTTTCACTCTATTTGTTGGTGGAAGATTACATGGGTTCAACCGCATTTAGGTAATAGGCTAGCATATAGCCATTGGCAAAAGTAGGTACATTCATGGGTTGGTCTTGTAGACTACAATCAGTTAATTCAAGATTTACCAAGGATAGAGTGTGGACAGGTTCAAGGGAGTTCACGGTATTGTTGTCACAACTGCAGATCAAAAAGTCGAGTTCTAGAAGGATACCTTGCGTAAATGTCTCGAGACCAGGAAAAGTTAGAACATGATTATTAAAGTGCACATTAATATTTAGTTGACTTAATCCAATAGACCTACTTGTAGCATCGTTCTCTATGCCAGACTAGACTTCATATCGTGGTTTGACAACAATAAGATCAGTAGATTGATTTTCATTATTTACATTAGATGATTCAAAATTTGATGTTGAGTAGATATTGTCATGAATAGGACTACTGTCAGAGTCATCAGAGTCATTGGATGAAGTTTCCAAGTCTTCTTTAGTGATTTAGTGAGTATATGTATGGTATCAACACCAACATCTTAATGCTGCAATTTCCTCCAAGATTTGTCTCATTTATCATTTGTATCTGACACACCTGTTGACATGATCTTGATGTTTTTGTGATTCCCTATCATCTACTCCATTAAGCTTCCCTTGGACTGATGAATGGTTCTGCTTTTGTTGCTTCCAATTCTTCTTGTGTAGTGCTATACCTGATTTGTTCTATTTTAGTATAGGGGTACATAGATGAAAATATTTCCGGTATTCTTCCTTCCTTTAGTCCTTGTTCATAGTTTTCTTGTCTCTTTTGTCTAATTTCCTATATTTCTTTTTCTAGTTTTATGCGCATCAGCTCTTGAGTATCATCTATGGTACTAGTAGAATCTTCTGAAGTTTCTATAGTGGATGTATCTGAGAGGTGATTTGGACCCCATTCATACTCATTTGAGTCAGTCTCTGAATCTTCTACTTGTTGCCTACTAGTGTATGTGACTGGAACCTTCAGTGGTGCAAACAATTCTCTGATTCTTTTTACTTCATATCTTATATCCTCTGGGACTTCAACTCCTTGTATTGTTGTAGCTGACACCATCAGAGCTTGAGCTGACTGTTTCTTCTTTCTTGACTATTGATTCCTCTTTCTCTTTTACACACTCTGCTTGAGTTTGTTGAGTGTTTGTTTCCTGTAATGTTGAAGGCGATATCCTTTTCTGCCACTTAGACTTAGAAGCATGTTTTTGGTCTGATTTCTTTTATAGATTGTACCCAGTCTAGCCTTATCATTTGTTGATTTCATTTGTAGCTGAATTGGTTCAATAGTACCCTCTTGATGTTTTCCTAGGGGACCAGTACCTGAATATCCCATGCATTGAATCATCTTGTAGCCAGGACCATATTGGGTTGAGGAAATCTCACAATGTCGTACTTCCTCATTTTGACTATCTTCCTCGAAAATCCATTTAAGAACTGCATCCTCTTCTATTTCATCTTCCAGGGAAGTAGATGACTATACAAAAAGACCATCATATATGATATTCAGAGTTGAAGTTTGTGTTCTTATAGCCTCTGATGGTTTGCCCAACTATTTTGGTGGAGGGAGAGAGACTAATGAAAGTACTGGTTCTATCTTGTAGCCATCCATGTCGGTATTTGTAATCTTCAATTTCTTTTCTAAGTCTCTCATTAGAGCTTCTGGATTTTCATTTGTAGAAGTTGCCCTATTATGAGGTACAAAAGTATCAGCACCTTTTTTCAATGCATTATAGGGGACATTTGTATTAGTAGGAATACTGACTTCAACTGCCTTGTAGGGAAATTTTAAGCATTGATGGTATATAGATGGAACTACTTTCATTTCATGAATCCATGACCTGCCCAGTAATATATTGTATGAGAGAGGAAGATCAAGTACCTGGAAAAGGACATCTCTTTCTACAAGTCCCACTCTGATTGGTAATGATACCAGACCTTTAGAGGTCCTTTCTTCTTCATCATAGGCTTTAATTGTTATTTTCTTGGCAGGGTCAATGACATTTTCAAAAAATCCTATTTGTGTAAGCAGACTGTAAGTACAAATATTCAACCCCATGCCTCCATCTCTCAAAACATGTTTGACTTTGTGTTTATGGATCATGGCTTCAATATGAAATGGTTGGTTATGTGGATGATTTAGTGAGTTGTCATCTTCTTCAGAGAAGGTCAGATAGTGAGGTGAAGTTAGATGACCCACCATAGACTGAAACCGATCAATATCTAAATCTTTTGGAACATTAGTGGTGAGCAACGCTTTGTCCAGGATCTCTTTGTGAGAAGAAGAGATTTTTAGCAATTCAAAGATTGAGATTTGAGCATTTGTCCTTTTCAATTGTTTAACAATGCTATATCGAGAGGATGATGTTGAAGTTAGCCTTTTAAATTTATCCAAGGTTGATTCTTTTTGTTTGTTTGATGGGGCTGGTAGGTTTGATGTTGCTTGAGCCAGGTTGGAAGAACTAGCTCCTTGGAGAGTGACTTTCTTTTGAGAATGGGTCAGAGCTCTTGCATATCATGATTCATTTGGTTTATCTTGGACTATAATCACATTACAATATTCATATTGGGAAGGCTCAATCATGTTAATGATGTTGTCATTGCTGGTATAAGTATAATTTACTTTGGCACCTCCTTTCGTCATTGAGGAATAACCTTGTTCATAAATAGGTAAAGGGTCCTTAAATGCTTGGTGATCAACATTGGTCAGGTGATTCCCGACAATAATTTTACCAACGTCTATGAGATCTTGAATCTCATGTTTGAGCTTCAAGCAATTGTTTGTTTTATGACCTTTATTTCAATGGTAGTCGCAGTATTCATTTTCTCTCCACCATTTTGGTTTGACTTCCAGATCATATGGCCTGGAATTATCTGGTAGTGTTATCAAAATGCTTGCCAATAGAGTTTTGAAAGTGGATTCATATGATTCTTCAAGAGGAGTGAAATCACGCTTAGGTTTGGAAAGCCAAAGTTTCTCTTTGAACCACTCTTTTGTTTTCTTTGGAGAATTTTCTAGTGTAGCTTCAACAGCTTTGAGCGCTTCTGTGCCACTAGCCAAGTTGAATATCATGGGCTTTGAGTTGGTTTTAATAGTGTCTACTACTCCGCCATTAACAACGTTCTTATTGTTGTCTTTGCCATACTTCCAATACTTGTTTTTCTCTTTAGAGCTAGATCTTGGTTGTGTTTCTTTCAAAGGTGAGATATTCCCCTTCTTTATGAGCACATCTTTCATTCAAATAGCATTATCTACCATTTTGTTAAATGATGGGTGTACTTACATTTGGATACTATATTTCAATTCTAGGACCAAGTTGTTGACAAATATATCCATTTTCTCAGAATCTGGGATAGGTCGTGAATACCTAGAGAACATCTTTCTCCAACATTGGAGGAAAGTAAGAAAAGGCTCCCCTATTTTCTATTTAGTATTGCAAAGCTCTATCATAGTCATGAGATGTCAAATTTTGTATGAGTATTGTTGTAAAAATAGTTGGATTAGTTCTTCAAACATTTTTATTCCTTTAGGTAGACTTGAGAACCATTCCATATCTTGTCCTCCAAAACTCCTTGGAAAAAGGCGCATGAGACACGTTTGATCATGCATGAACTCCATACAGGCAACACAAAATTCCCTGACATGATGTTGAGGATCTGAGGTACCATCATATTTGTCAAATTTTGGGATCTCAACTCATGAAGGAAATGGAGGCATGTATAGATTCTTGTCAAATGGAAAGGGGCATATTGTCTCCAGAGAATATTGTTTTGGGGACTTATCCTTATTCTTCAGTTCTGTGATCTCAGTCCGTAAGGCTTGTAATTGTTTGTGTACCATGAGTATAGGTGATTCTTCCTTTTTAGTAACGAGTGTCTGAACATCATATCTAGTAGGAAGTTTGGCACCTTGTTTTGCTAGTTCTAAAAATTAGCCTTCCTTTTCTCGAGCTAGGATAGCTTTCATCATTTTTCAGAAGTCTTTATCATTTTGATAGTCATGAATATCTTTTGTTGGAGGTTTAGTGTCTTCTTCAGCTTCACTTGATGAGGAATCATTATCATTTTCATGAATACTAAGGTTGTCTTTGTCATTGTATTCTGTCTCATGTATAGTGGGAGATTCAGGTTCATAAAAAATTGGTGCCCCTGATGATGAAGGTTTGTTAGTGAGCAGGTCCTTCATGTAGTATGGGTTATCTTGATATGTGAAGGGTTGTCCTTTTCCTTTGGCTTCTTTCTTATGAGAACTCCTGGTTTGAATAGGTATTTTTATGGATTACTGTGACCTAAAGTTGTTTGTGATGTAGAGGTCAAGATCAATTTTAGAGCTAGTTTTTTGGTTAATGTATTGTTTGAGAGAAGCAACTAAGATTTAGTCTGGTTTCAGGAAAGATCTATCCTATATAGGACATTTATCTAAGTTGATTAGAGAGTAGTGACTAAGATTCGGTCTAGTTTCAGGAATGATCTATCCTATATAAGACCT
The DNA here is from genome assembly GCF_030272615.1 of Cryptomeria japonica. Classification (NCBI taxonomy): domain Eukaryota; kingdom Viridiplantae; phylum Streptophyta; class Pinopsida; order Cupressales; family Cupressaceae; genus Cryptomeria; species Cryptomeria japonica. The sequence goes on along the minus strand of NC_081406.1, from coordinate 394,664,956 downwards.
TATCTAAGTGACTTAGGTTTGATAAGTAGTTGATTGAACTAGCTGAAAGATGATCAACCAAATCATCTAATACAAATGGAAGAGGTACATTGTCTTGATCTGTTTATGCTTAGGATGATGATAACCAGTATTATGTTCATTGTAAACTATTTTAGGCAAGTTTGATTTCTCTATACTAACAAAATCAGAGATTCGTATGACAGGTTTTACTGAGTCGGATGACAATTTAATAGCTTCAGGATGACAATAGTTTTGTTTCGTACGAGTTGCTTCCTAGTACCATATGATAGATGGGTATGTCTAGGATGACAGAAGATTCAGTACAATTCTATATCATATGACATAGGATTCATCTTTATACAACAGAGTATTAGGATTCATATGACAGAGGATTGAGCTTAGATGATAAATAATTAGACTCTTACAACACAGGATATGAAGCAGGATGATAAATTATCAAATTCGTATGATTCTTCTTAGGACAAAGACAAAAATTCTAAGTTTTTCAATAGCTGAGTATGACCAATTCTGAGATGGACTGAGTTTTGACTAGGATAGACTAGTTTTAGACAAAATTTTGACTTAGGATGGACTAGTTCTAACACGGACAGAATTTTTGATCACTGAGTTGTTTCTTGTTTTCTCCAATTTTGGTATTGTAGTTTTATTTTGAGGGATGAAAACACAGAAAACACCTAGTATGAATAGTAACTCCAATCACAGCATGCAAGCCCTAAGGAATTTGGTGAGAGAAGAAAACCTTTTCTTGTAGACTCAGGTACATACCCAATAGCTAATCAAAATACGGTCATTGAGTCTCACGCAATGGATTCTCAACGTCGTATTATCTGACTCCAAATGCTAATGGGGGCACGAAATGACAAGTATCTTGGGAGAGTTACTATCTCTCTTGCACAAAGATTATCCCCCTTTCGGAGGTGAACTAGGTAGCTTCTAATTTTAATTGGATCTAGTAAGGGGTCTGTTCAGCGCATCAAGGTATAAACTCAATTAAGAGGTCTCCTAGCCTTGAAAACCAAGGTTTAATATACCCAAAGGTACTGAGGAGAGCTATTCCCGAGCACTACCGTTGACTTGATTTTCATCAAATCACATTTATTTTATAGTGGGTTGGAGTACTTGGCGTTTAGCCATTCCCACTTAGGTCATTCCCCTCACATTGGCCGTAATGACTTTAAGAGTTTTTAAGCTCCTCGGGAGGGCAGGCCTGCTAAAGATGTACAAAACTCAAACAAAGAAAATGCCTCAAGGGTCTGGATTTCTGATTGTCTAAAAAGACAAGAGCATACTCTCCTACCTCTCAGAATTTACTTAAAAGACAAAATACAGATTTGTTCTTTAACCAGATAGCAATTTAGGTTCCTAAAAATGAATTTAAAGAATACATGATGTTTGGTTGATTCTCTTTAGGCAACCTACAAAGACAACGAATCAGTAGTTATATTGTCTTTGTGCAACAAGCATATTCTTTGATAAGTGTTCTACAAAAACTGATTAGGCTGTGAAAAATTCTAAGATAGATAGATAAACAACCATGAGGGTCAGTTGTCAGTATAACCAATCTGAATAGAAAACTAGAATCATAAAATTTTCCTTTTTGTCCTTTTAACCAAAAAATAATAGAATCGTACGATAGAGTTTACCAGATCGTACGATACAGGATTTCAATTTGTATGACACCTGTAGTTTTTCATTTTGGCCCATGAGAAATGTTGTATGATATGATGCAGAAGCTGTAAGACTGAAACTCTGAAAAGTCTAAAATCTGAAAAATAACAAAAATAAAAAAGTTAGTCTTGGAGGCCGAAAAATGTAGTCTTCTGCCCCACGGTGGGCGCCAAAAATGTGTGTGTAAAAAAGTGGAATAAGTCTGATAGTTGCAGGCACAACACTTCAATTAATTCATTACATGTATGGTTAGTAAATCAATAATCAATAAATAATAAACCATAACAAAGTGACTAATTGCCTTCTAAAAGATGCGAGTATAAGATTGCTCTCATATTTTTATAAACAATACCAGTGACTAGACTACACCAAGATGAAGGATTTAATCTATATGAGCATGATATTAAGCTAAATAGATGCAAGATGGATGAATAATTCAAGCAATAATGATTTAAGCAATAATGGATTCAAGCAACAATGGATAAACTAAATATGGATGCAAATAATCTAAAAAAGCACAATGTATTCAATGACTCCAGAGCAAAATCAGCGTAATAATAATCTCCAAGTGTGTTCTCAAAAATCTCTGGGGTGTTTTGAATGAGAGCTGAAGGCTGAATTTATAGAGAATTACAAAAAAGCTCAATTTAGGATTAATTGAAAATAATTGAGAAATCAGATTCAGTTAACCTTGAGATAGATTCCAATTATAGTTTAATTGAAATGCATCTAAATTAGAAGTTCAAGTTGCATTGGAAATAAGATTTAATTAATTCTATGCACTTGTGATAAAAATAGATAACTCTTTGGTTTATTCAAGAAAAGAGTCTTTTCAATGCAACTGAACTTCTTTTTCTGAAAAGCTTTGAGTTCCAATTTTAGAGAATGATCAATAATTCAATTAATTGCTTTTCCAATTCCAGGTTCTAAATTTAGAAGAAGAAATAATATCTCAAGTTTGATTTCTCTCTCAATTCAATTCTTTTATTTTATTTTCAATTCAACTCTTTCTTTGTAAGTAATTCCTCTTTTGTAATAAATTAATTCTTTTTTTGCATGATTAAATGGCAAATTTATTAATTAATTAAATATGCTAGGATATTTAATAAATTAAAATAGGATAATTGATCAAAATGATATTCTTCGAATGATTCAATTAATTAAATAAATATTTAATTAATATTGAGTTATTGATTTTCCATGTGACATTTGATGATTAAAAAACTAATAATGTGCTCAAGATTGATTTTATTGCCTTTGGTTAGGACCTTGGTGATGTTGTCGAGATTAGGGGCCCATGGTTTAGATAACCATTTTTAGGGTATTACATGAATCATCCTTTGATGTCAATTTATTAGTTGTAGTCATAGGAGTACTTACCGGTTTAGAGTTTTCCATACCAAATTTATTCAGTAGTTCCGTCAAGTATTTTGTTTGACATATGAATATACCTTTATCGGTCTATGAAATCTGTAATCCTAAAAAGAATTTTATCTCCCCAATCATAGACATTTCAAATTCTTCCTGCATCTTATTAGCAAAGTCTCTACACAAACCATCTTCTCCTCCAAAAATGATATCATCAAAAAAAACTTCAATAACCAAGATGTCATCATTAGTCACTTTGAAATATAAGTTGCTATCAACATTACCTTTAGTGTAACCAAGCTTCAAATGATATTTGTCTAATCTAGCATACCAAGCTCCAGGAACTTTCTTCAATCCATACAAAGCTTTCCTTAATCTGCAAACCATATCTTTAACATTTGTTAGTGAAAATCCATCAGGATGTTCAATGTAAACTTCCTCTTCAAGATCACCATTCAAAAATGCACATTTTACATCCATCTGATATAATTTATAGTCCTTATGTGCTGCAAATGCAAGAAATAACCCGACTGCCTCAATTCTAGCTACTGGTGTAAAGGTTTCATTGTAATCAATTCCTTCTTTCTGTGAATATCCTTTACACACTAATCTTGCTTTGTTTCTGATTACCTTACCATCTTCATTAAGTTTATTTCTAAATACCCATTTAGTTCCAATTACATTTTTATCTTTAGGTCGGGGAACCAATGCCCATGTATTATTCTTTTCAATTTGTTCTAATTCATCTTCCATAGCTTTTATCCAAAAAATTTCTTCACATGCCTCAATAACATATGTTTGTTCAATTTGAGAAATTAAACATACCTCTTCATTTTCCAGTCTTCCTCTTGTCATAACACCTTGATACTTATTCCCAATTATCTAAATTTCAAAGTGATTTAGTCTTACATACCTGGGTTTATTCACTTGCTACTATTCTTCAGTCACTGAGGAATTCTCTGATGATGTCGATGTGACTAGATCCACATTCTGTATCAATGCACTCTGTATTGGTTCATTTATGATTATCTCAACTGTCGGTTCAAAATCTACAGACCTTGAATTTCCTCTAAAGTGTTCATCTATTTTCACATTAGCACTCTCAATGAGCTTCTGCAATATTTTATTAAAACATCTATATGCCTTGCTCTTAGATGAATAGCCAAGAAATATTCCTTCATCATTTCTAGGATCAAATTTACCAACATACTCATCTTTGCTAATATAACATTTTCTTCCAAATATTCTAAAATTTTTAAGAGTAGGAGTATTACCAAACCATAGTTCATAAGGGGTCTTACCAGTTTCACCTTTGATGTGAACTCTGTTGAAAGTGTAATCCATTGTATTCAATGCTTCTCTCTAATACACATGAGGTAGATTTTCTTCCAATATCATGCTTCTAGCTGCATCTAGAATAGTTTTGTTCTTCCTTTCCATAATTCTATTCTACTGAGGTGTCTGAGGTGTTGATAGTTGTCTTTTGATTCCATTCACTTCACAAAATGTATTAAACTCCTTAGATGTAAATTCTCCTCCTTGATCTGATCTAAAACATTTGATTTTCTTACCGGTTTCATTCTCTACCAATGCCTCGAATAACTTGAATTTTCCAAAAGCTTCTGATTTCTCCCTGAGAAAATTAGCCCAACACATTCTAGAATAATCATCAATAAATAGCATAAACTATCTATCTCCCTATAGACTTCTTGTTCTTGCCGGACCACATAAGTCAGTATGAATTAAATCAAGAACATTATTGGATTTCTCAGAAATACTCTTAAAAGTTGTTCTAACTTGCTTTCCCATTTGACAATCCTTACATACTGGATTATGAGGTTTCACAATCTTAGGTAAATCCCTTACTACCTTAGTTGAACTAATCTTTACAATGCAATCAAAATTTACATGGCAAAGTCTCTTATGCCATAACCAACTTTCATCAATATGTGCAATCAAGCATGTCTTTTCACTATTATTCAAATGAAAGATATTACCTCTAGTCTAATTACTAGTTGCAATCTCCAATCCAGTTCTATTCATGATTTTGCATTTACGATTCTTTAATTGTAACTGAAATCCCTTTTCAACTAATTGACCAACAGTCAAAAGATTATGCTTCAAACCTTCAACATAGTAAACGTTGTCAGTATTGTGCTTACCATCAAAAGATGTAGTGCCTTTTCCTTTGATCAAACAAGCTTTATCATCGCTAAATCTTACTAGACCTCCATTATATTCCTAAAAATATAAGAATTTACTTTTATCACCAGTCATATGATGTGAACATCCAGAATCTATAATTCATTCATATTTTTCTTCAATTTTAGCTACCAGGGCCTGCTCTATCAGTGGAACAGTAGGTGCCAGTTGATCTTCTTTTAATGCAACAAAAGCCCATCCATTGTCTGTTGGTTCTTCATTAGAATCATAAGTAACTCCTTCATCAACATAGTAACATGATTTATCTTTGTTCTTCTAAAATATGTCTCTCATATTCAGGGTTAGGCTTACATGTCCTTTTAGCTTCCTCTCTCAATCTTGCATGTCTATCAGGACATCTAGATACTATATGACCAACTTTATTATAGTTAAAACATTTAAATGGTTCTTTACCTTCATACTTACTTCCAATAGGACCTTTAGGCATTTTCCTTACAAATAGTGCTTCAAGTTCTTCCAGTTCTTCATTTTCCCTCCTGATATCTTCAAGTTATCTTGCATAAAGTTCTTTCCAATCAGATGATGATGATTTTAAGGCTAAATCTATCTTAATTGTAGCAACAGGACCAAATTCCTCAAGCTCAAAAGGTGAAATTTTTCCAACCAAGGTATCTCTAGATAGTGATGTATTAGGCATTATTCTCAACTCATTAATAGTAGTTACTTTCATTTTATATGCCGGTGGAAAACTCTTAAAAGTTTAGAAACAATTTCATCTTCACTTAAGGATCCTCCATAACATTGTATTCCCAAAACAATTTCATTAACCCTTTCCATAAAAGCAAAAATTCTTTCATCTTCCTCCATTTTCAGATTTTCATACCTGACCTAGAAGCATTCTAGTTTTGCAATTTTGACAGTGGTATCTCCTTCATTCAATGTCTCCAATTTATCCCAAATAGCTTTAGTATTAGACCGGTCTGATAATCCCATGATTTTCTGATCTAACAATGCGCTCAAAAGTGATTCTCTTGCTTTGCAATCATTCTCTTGATCCTTACCCAATGTTGGTGGATAAGGTTGATTTGGTGTAGGACCAACATAGCCATTCTTTGTAACTTCCCATATGTCTCTTCCAATGAAATTTAGATGAGTTTCCATTTTGATCTTCCATATACCATAGTTAGTTCCATCAAATTTCAGATTGTCCTTCCTGAAAAAGTTTGTTGCCATAGAATCTCCTCAAGTTGTTAGACTTCTGCAAAAAGAGGACTTGCTCTGATACCAATTGTTAGGACCCAGGAGGCAACTGAGAGGGGGCGGGGGGTGAATCAGTTGTCTATTAATTTTATCCAAATATAACTTAATCAAACATGATACTTAGTACCGGTAAACCAAACTTAATGTTGGTTGACAGATTAGTAGTTAATATTAATACCAGTGAAGCTTAATACATAAAACAAAAAGAAAAACAACATCCACAACTCATAACACAAATATTTTAATGTGGAAACCCTGTAAGGGTAAAAACCACGGTAGGAAACCTTACCCACAATCAGATGATACTAGTGAAGATAGTATGTGTATACAAATGGGGTATGCACATGCATGCAAAAAGGCCAACCACCTAGAGCACACTGCTCAAATGAGAGTCACAGTGACTACAGTAGGATGGTTAAATCCTAGAATAATGTACTACTCAAAATAGCATCTCCAATGCTGGATTCAGTGCTGGTTAAGCTTTGATAATCACCTTCAAACCTTCCTTGAATCTTATCTATGGTCTGCTCATATGATCTTCAATATTTGCACATACCATGTTATAATACCATAACCTTACATACTATATACCATCACATATCATCTCACAAATGAGATCTTACATATATACCAAAACCAAAGACCAAATCTGTAGGTCGACTCACTAAGAATATTACAATTAAATCAATTATAATAAGTCAAGATGTGATGCATCATGTCGGCTCAATACATTTACAACAATATCCAATCAATAAATCATCTCCATGACGTGTCATGCTGATGTGGAATAGATAATGCATGCCAGTCCATAACCTAGACCAATTTTCTGATAACAACAATTATGTCAACCCGATTAGACCAATACCCAAAACACCAAAACCAAGTATCCAAACCATGTCTTTGACATAAACAAGTGATCTCCAGATGATAACAAGTCTTCCTTAGTGCCAGTGAACAATATAACCTGTCGGTGAACAATATACCGATGATTGTGCATAGGTCACTAAACTTGCCAGTGAACATAATGTGCTAGTTCAACATAACCATAGATCTCCAGAAGGATAAGTGTTGACATCAATGACAAAACTAATGCAACACATCCATAATACCAACAAAAAAATGGTGGGAACCTTCCCACAATATGATGATACTCTTTTAGAAGTATATGAAACATTACAATGGGAAATGCACAAGCATTCAAGCATACTTCCTAGAGCTCACTACTCAAAAACAATAAGGGCTACAACCCAGGGAAGACTCACTATCTTACAAATAGATTTGGATCACATTCAAAAGATCATGAACAAAAAAAAGATAGCATCTCCTAATTCCTAGTTATAGTTCATGTTAAGCACATAAAAACTTTCTTTCCATGCACACATTCTCTGCCTTTGAAAGATTAATACATTATTCGCACATACACTCATCCATGACATACTCAATTACAAGGATATTACATTTATTTATACATGACATCAACCTTGGATAAATCAACAAGGTCAACTCAACACTCATCATTTAATTACAAGAATATGACCGCACACTCTACAATATCATATGTGGACCAAGCAATGTCGGTCAAGACATAGCATGTATCCAGATCATATGCCACAAACACATTACACCTCCAAAAATTACACCTTGAACACCCGCAACAAGCTACAAGCATCTGGTTGGCCAAAACAATGAAGAACACTAACACACTAGAGAAAAACATCAATTACATGAACATCGATCAATGTGGACCACCAACACAAAAGGTACATGAACTAGAAACATTCACAAGAACCATGAATTACCACCGCAACATCCACATCAACATGAATTACTAGAATCACATCATCATTACACCTAAATTAAAGAACACTAACTAAAATGACTGTCAACTTGAATTTTTAACTTGTGGAGCTCCAAACCATGAACCACTTGAACTGAAGATACGCATCAATGTCCCAAACACTCCTCCATATCCGTAGATCAAGATATTATAATATGGAGCAATGCAAATCAAAATACTGAACACTATGACATCAACGAACAAAAAAAAAGCTAGTCACAATAAGAATATCGATAACTTACTCAAATCTTCATGTGGACATCTAAAAATTATACTGAATCATATATACACAATCCTCTATAATCCGCAAAATCTGATCATCAACATGTTGAACAAGCTTACTAGCTGAACTCATAACATCATTTCCACAAATAGAGAAATATGTTGACATCAATTATAACACATCTCTCGGATATCATCCAAGGACATATTTACAAAAATCTCTCTACACTTCTAACAACACTAACAACAAGATTACGAATCATAGTTTAGTGGAAGATCCAAGAACTTCACATTTTTGGGGACTGACAACTTATGATTCCCCAAGCAAATGATGATTACCAAACTAAAGATTTAAAGTTAATTCCATATAATAAAATGGTGGATGATTTCAAGCAATACTTCATATAGATAGTCTTTGAACAAATCCCAATGGATAATAATTGAGTTGCAGATTCCATGGACTCTATTGCTTATTTGATTAACATGCCATATAATGAGACACACTACAAGTTCTTGGTGGATAATATTTTGGAATCTTCATATGAGATCTCTCCTACAAAAATGATGTGTTTTTGGTCTTGATTCCCCTTGGTACGGTGATATTTTCACTTACTTCTATTACAATACCCTTCCACCTGACCTTTCCAACAATCAAAATTGTACCCTCATCTACCAATCTTCTCGCTATGTCATCTTAGTCGATACTCTTTACCAACGGGGTCTAGATGGTACTCTCCTTAGATGTTTAGAAAGTGATGAAGCTCAAATTGCATTACATAAGGTTCATGAAAGTATATGTGGTGCTCATTCTAGTGTTCCAACCTTAGCCAAGAAACTTATGAGGACTGGATACTAGTGGCCTACTATGGAAAAGTAATCATATCAATTTGTTAGAAAATGCAAGCAATGTCAGATTCATGGAGACCTCATTAATGTACCAACACAAGAAATTCAATCAATTGTCACTCCATGGCCTATTTGTCAATGGGGACTTGATTTTGTGGGAAATATTCACCCTCCCTCTTCCAATGGTCATAAATTCATAATCACAACCACAAATTATTTTACAAAGTAAATTGAGGTTGTTCCTCTCACCCAAATCACCAGAAAGAAAATTGTAACTTTTATCCTCAACTATATCATTTGTCAATAGAGTGTTCCTCTTTCTATCATCATGGAAAATGGGCATCCCTTAAAGAATTAGGATGTTTGTGAGCTTTTTGACTGATTCCATATCTACCATCACTTTTCTACTCCATATTACATCAAGGTAATGGTCAAGCCAAGGCATCAAATAAAAATATCCTTAGAATCCTTAAGAAGACAGTTGATGACACTAGTTGTAATTGAAATATCCAGCTCAATCTTGCACTATGGGTACATTGCACAAGTGTCTGCACACCTACTAGATCCACTCCCTAGTATGGTGTAGAAGATATCTTGCCCATTGAGGTTGAGTTACCATCTTTAGCATGATCTTATTAGTGTCGAAGACTATAGGGTCTCCTGCTTGCTAAATTTGGAATTATTAGATGAGTGTAGACAAACTACATTCAATCATCTCAAAGCATATTAGCAACGTATGAGTTATAGCTACAATAACAAGGTACAGCCTTGCACATTTGAGGTGGGTGATGAACTTATAAGGAACTGAGAGGGGGGGGTGAATCAGTGCAAGTAAAAATAATACAAATTTGATTATCAATTTCACCAACTTAAAACTTAATAGGCATGTAAGAAATAACACAAAGTATGAAATCACCACATGACACAAGAGTTTATATGTGGAAAACCCAAATGGGAAAAACCACAATGGGAGTAGGTACCCACAAATATCCACTATCTGCAGTATAGATATCTGATCGGTTAAGGTCTACAACACTCGATTAGGGGCACACCCGGTTAGAAGTGTCTAAGCCCAGTTAAGAGCTTTACAAAAAGGCATGTGAGGACCAACCTTGTTAGGAGCTACCCAAGTTACTAGGATTTAAAAACACAAGTTAATGTGTCACTTGGTTAGAGGATTTAATGATCAGAACTATTAGGATCTGACTACACCCTATTAGGAGTGACCTTGTAAGAGGATTTTATTGCTGTAACTATTAGGGAGACAACAAGTACAAATGATCTCAGTATAACACCTTCAGTGTCTGATTAGATCTGCTTCTAAACATTACAACATCACATAGACTTCACCTCTCAACTCATTTGATCATCGCACTATCAGAAATACAAAATTCGCTAATGATCTTTCACACTTTTAGGCTCATACACATATAACCTTTCATACCTCATCACACATTTAAAATCATCATAAGGTCAGCTAGAACCTTGTTACAATTCCCTAGGTTCAATGCATCTAGACAATCTTGTATTGTACGCCTTAGTTATGTCGGCCACCGACATAACAAATCCAATTCCGTGTCGTTTTACCGATCTGAGTTATTTTCATCACTACTGGTTAAGTCTCAGTCAGAATACATGTTCTGTCAATCAAATATCTTTCATCTGATCAAATCAACAGGTGCGGTCACAAACATAACTTCATCTACCATACTTAATTGCTGTTGTAAAACCACATCATCTCATTCTTCATAGATTTCCTATACCGGTTGTTGGAATATAACTTTGTCTATTTTTTATCGGTTAAAGTCCTAATTACTGGTTTTGATAAAACTATCTCTTCTTACCAGTTAATCCTTTCCAATTGACCTATAGGACTTAGATGACTACAAAAACATAGTTGCCATCAATGAAAACATACAACATAGTCATCATATAATAATCTAATCAAACATGTACCAGTTGCATTAAGTAAACAAACAATTACCAGTTTAGATCAAAAGATCAAATGCCAACAGTGGGTGACTTGGTCTTAAGAGAAAACACTAAAAATCAGTAGAACAAAGAGAAAAAGGGAAATTTTGAATCAAATTGGCTTGGGCCTTATGTCATTACAATAGTCTATGGATCAGGTGCATATCAAATATCAACATGAGAAGGAGAACCATTGGACGATCCTATCAATAACATGCACCTTCACAAGTTTTATACATATATTTTCAAAGTATCCTAATAAAAATACAAAAAAAAGTGAAAAAATCATCACTTTGGTGAAAACCTGGCAAACAGGCACCTTGTGACACAAAAAATAATAATTTGAAAACTAAAAAAAAAGTAAAGAGAAATAAATGTGTCCAATGGTGAAAACCACTTTGGTGGCACCTTGGAAAAATACCATGGTGAAAAGCGGGTTACTGGCACCATGTATAGAGACTTTTATTCATCCCTCCTTTAGGATTTAGTTCCTCCCTTTCACTTTGCACACACTCACAACCTTTCATTCCATAATAAACTTTCCCATTCCCATAATGGCTTGTTGTTGATCTACCTAAGATTGGTTCGCCATCCATAATAACCTTTTCCACCTTTCCTTTCACCCATAATAAATCAAGTCATATATATAGCTGGGGGCATATCCTAAACCTAGTGATGAGAGTGGATTTATTGGCATCGCATGTTTTGAGGAGCATCACCTTTTTCATTCCTTTCTTCTTTTCACACATAATCCGTAATAAGAGATCACTTGCATTGCTAATCTGCAATAAAGTTTTCACTCTTATTCATAATAAAGTATCGGCTCATAGAGTAAGTTAGTTTCAAATGAGGCACAAACATAATTGAGATTTCAACAAATTAATCTTTCAGTAGACTTTGACTACAATAGGGTTTTTTAGTATCATCTATCCTTCATTAGGATCACAATTTGTGACTAGATCAAACATGTTAACATATGTGACAAGAAATACTTAAAACTTGAGGATTTCATTGTATGTTGGTGTCAAGTCTTTGATTGTATTTTTTATGGTGACATGTTTTTTATCTTTTCTAGGATGTCTCTAATTAGAGATTTTATCTCTAGGATTTCTTTGACTAGAAAGGAGAGGATGGGGTATGTTCAACTATTTTCTATCTATGGATTGTCTCTTAGTAATACTATGGCTCATCCAAGGATATGAGGATATTGTGGGTCTAGTGTGAACTGGAGAATTCCTTGTCTATGACTATCTGATCTCCATTCAAAGGGTACAATAATTATCTAGGTCAAACCTATATCTCGATGGTCATAACCTATTTGTCATAATATAGCTCAATGATGATAATATCATAGTAAGCTCATTCACCTCCATATCTTCTACCTTCCGTCCCCCTTTCCTCTTTATCCTTAATCATCCCTTCTTGAGTCCCCATAGTCCGATATCACATGATTGAGTATAATGACACACCAAAACTATCTATATCACATGTAGTATCCACTTGCATCATCACATGCCAGTATGCATCATCCATATTATACATGAAAAATTGCATCCATCATGCATATATCATGAACATGTATATAAGCACATCACATCCTTCACACACTACTTATTAGTACATCAATATCATATTACTTTCATCATACATATATGAGCATAAAACATTTGCATTACATCTTCATCATGCATAAAATAAACATAAAAAAGAATATAACAAAATGCATCTCATATATGTTGCATCACATCATAGGGATATATTTCATAAGCATCATAGAACATCTCATAAATTATATAGAATCATCATATCATAATAACATCATCATAGTAAATGCATCATATAAGAACATCAACATATAACTGCAACCAGGATAGATCATCTCTCATATATATAAAAAATAATGTGTCAAGATACAATGATGTCAAAAATCATATGACTAAAAAATCACCTAAGGTTTCTGCATCATTACACAAAACTAATACAAAATGGACCCGAGAGAGATATGATGAACTCCCTCCATCAGAGATGGTAGGAGTCAAATGAATTTGATCTCTCACAATACCAACCCCTGGATCATCTTGTCGGCCCCCTCCTATTGACCTTGTTGTTGGTGATTGTAGTGTCCCTCCCTAATTCATATTTCCTTTTGTGCATCGATAGACTTTCTTAGACTCTTTTATGATGTTTTGATTGATATTCATGGCTTTATTTATATCTTGGATGCTTATAATTGATGTTAGACATTCTATATTGGCATATGTTACATTATGATTTATGTGGATGATATTATATCCTAGATCATTATGATGGATGGACTTATATTTGGTGATCTATATGCACTTATTATACATGAATGATTTATATTATTTATGATGACTTTCATGGTATCTTGCTAGTGCTAACCCTATTTCATGATTGTTGGTTAACAAATTTGTCCTTTGTCAAGATCTCAACTCTTCACTTAACCTCTGTTACCCTTTAAAGACAAATTTGTAACCACACAACTGGATAAACGAAAAATAATTTGTTCTCCTCTGAATTAAGGTACAACTCCCTTCAAATATCTTCAATGAATTAATTAAATCTATGAGTTCATGTACACTTTTAACCCGAAAGCATTAAAGGCATTCATCTCCAAACATCAACATGTCATGAAGATGCAAAATACTCATATATAAATTTAAGAAAGTAGCTCACTAACTATCTTAACTAGTCCAACTCAATGCACAGAAAAGAAAGAATAATTTTTAACTCCAAAATTTATAACTATTTTCAATAGGAGGAATGAGATCAATTCAAAGAAGAATTCATTCACACGGAAATAAATTCCTCAGATTCTAACACAAAGATTCAAACTATCAAAATAGATTTCATATATTTCATTCACAGATGAATATCTTTCCTCATATCTTCAAAATAAGATAAACTATCAAGAGCTTATTTCCATTTACTAACAAAAAATCTCAGGCCTTTTTAGAGTATCACAAAATAGTTTTTATAGACACAACCTCTCTAACAGTTTAAAGAGGAAAACACGGAAACTCCAGATTTCCACCCCGATGTTTTTGAGAAATTTACTTAAAATTAAAAACCGAATCAACCATAACTAATGATAAGAAAATAGTTATGAATATTTCTGATTGGGCTCAATAGTTGTGATAGTTGTTGTATTGTTCCATTCAATGTAAGCAACAAAGAAATCCCGAATTGAGGCACCATGAGGGATTCACACATGTATCATCCTCTGCTTCCAGACCTATTTTTCCCTACAAACTTGTGTGACTTTGTTAGAATGACTATCCAGGTGTTTGATGCATAAAAACAAAAGAGATTCAATCTTTGCGATGGTGGACAAACCATCCAGAACTAAGTCCTTTGCCTCTTTGACATAATTAATCTTGCCTTCAAATTATTTTGTTATAACCTCCGCAACTTTGAGCATCTTACCATCATCTTTTAGGAACTTGATTCTGATGCATACAAGTTCATTTCACATTGATGCAACTAATTATGCGATCTGATTCACTAGTTTTGTTGATTCCACATAGGCTTGCTTTATTAGGGAATTCCTCCATTCAATGTTCCTTTGGAAAACATACAGAATATTGTCATCTAAGCCAACTATAGGTTTTTCAGTGAGAAACTTCATTACTCCATATATTTTCACTTCTTGCATCTGTACTACTTTTGCTGCCCATTTTGCTTCTTCTTTTTTCTTGTTCATGATTTCAGCTTCCAATTCCTTCATTACCATTAACGCCCCATCATAAAATCTGCTCATGTTGATAAAATATTCTGCTCCCAATTTCCAAATTCCTTCTAACCACTCTATCACAGTTTCTATAACAAGCCTCCATTTCTGTATTTATTCCATAGTCTTTTGGTTAGTAGGTGATTTAGGGTCAAAGGACCTTGGAAGTTGTGATAGAGGTTGAGGATTTGGATTATTAATGACTTTGATGTACTCTACCATTCTCCTTAGAATATCCTTCATCTCATGCTTATCCCTTTCATCCTTCCATATTCTATTAAGTATTTTCTTGGTCAATGTTTCAAGATGATAGGAATCAGTTGCTCGACTTATGACACCAAGATTTATTTTTTCAACTATGAAATCCTTTGTAGTAGGGCTATGAAAAACTTCATCCGTATTTGGGCAAGCAATTTCTGTAGACCAATTACCTGTACTGTCATCAAAATCAATTTTGGAGATTCTTTTAAGCTTTTTGGCCTTGGGAGTCTTTCCCAAAAATTTAATCACCATATCCTCCAATGGAATTGAAGTTGGGACTATGTTCCTTTTCTTATTACTTAGAGTGTTTTCTAACCACATAGGTCCAATGTGCACATGATCTTCATTAGAACCAGATTTGACTTCCTTTCCTTTTTGTACCACTAATGTGGTAGCAGTGTTTATTACATCATCCACCTATAGATTATCAGTTACATTATCAATGTTCAATTTATCTGAGTCTGGATGGTCTGGAGTGTTTTCCACGTCAGGAGGGGCATCCAAATCAACTACTACTGAATACATGGATGATTGCTTTACCTTGTTCTTGGTTTTAGACCGAGTGGTCTTGGTAGGAGCCGATTCCTTCTTGACCCTCACTGGCCTTGTTGCCTATTCAGTCTTAACCTATATTTTTGAGGAACCTGCAACACAAGGGGTGACAAGAGAGTTAGCTACTAAAACCTCATTGGACTTTTTCTTGAAATTCTCCCTATTTTTTGTCCTCTTAACCATTTTTCAATCCTTCTAATAACTGGAAATGTCCTTGCTTGGATCTGATCTTCTTCATACTTATTCCAGTCCACCTCTAGAATCACTCCTTCCTGTCTATTTTCTATAAACTAGGGATCAATCAATTCACTATTATCATCTTCAACATTAGCCACATTCATTTTTAGATCGTAAACCCTGACCTGCTATAAAGTGAACCTTTGATGTGCCCTCTTCCTAATTTAAAACTCATCACAATAGTCAGCCTAGAAGTCCTCAATATTTGGCACATGAGTGAATTCTTTTCTCAATGTTAGGTGTGCATCAACAAATCCCTTGGCATCAAAATTAACTCGAGGTTCATACAACCGAAAATTCAACTTCTTAAACTATAGTTCTAAATTTAAAGCATCAGAGACACTATTACAGATGAAATATGATAATTCAATAGGAAAGGAGACACCTGATTGATGTTTATCTTGATACTTCATATCAATGTAAGCTAGTTCCCTGCATATTTCTATTAGAACCGTCCTATCAAAGGAATACCTAGGTAGTTTATAAGGTTCTCCTTCAAAACCTCCTACCCTTAGGTAAGTGAACTTGGGAAATTATATGAATTAGCTGCCATAAGTGCTTCGATAGACTTTCTTAGACTCTTTTATGATGTTTTGATTGATGTTCATGGCTTTATTAATATCTTGGGTGCTTATAATTGATGTTAGACATTCTATATTGGCATATGTTACATTATGATTTATGTGGATGATATTATATCCTAGATCATTATGATGGATGGACTTATATTTGGTGATCTATATGCACTTATTATACATGCATGATTTATATTATTTATGATGACTTTCATGGTATCTTGTTAGTACTAACCCTATTTCATGATTGTTGGTTAACAAATTTGTCCTTTGTCAAGATCTCAATTCTTCACTTAACCTCTGTTACCCTTTAAAGACAAATTTGTAACCACACAACTAGCTAAATGAAAAAATAATTTGTTCTCCTTTGAATATAGGTACAACTCCCCTCAAATATCTTCAATGAATTAATTAAATCTATGAGTTCATGTACACTTTTAACCCAAAAGCATTAAAGGCATTCATCTCCAAACATCAACATGTCATGAAGATGCAAAATACTCATATATAAATTTAAGAAAGTAGCTCACTAACTATCTTAATTGGTCCAACTCAATGCACAAAAAAGAAAGAATAATTTTTAACTCCAAAATTTATAACTATTTTCAATACGAGGAATGAGATCAATTCGAAGAAGAATTCATTCACACGGAAATAAATTCCTCATATTCTAACACAAAGATTCAAACTATCAAAATCGATTTCATATATTTCATTCACAAACGAATATCTTTCCTCATATCTTCAAAAATAGATAAACTATCAAGAGCTTATTTCCATTTACTAACAAAAATTCTCAAGCCTTTTTAGAGTATCAGAAAATAGTTTTTATAGACACAACCTTGCTAACAGTTTAAAGAGGAAAACACGGAAAGTCTAGATTTCCACCCCGAAGTTTTTGAGAAATTTACTTAAAATTAAAAACCGAATCAACCATAATTAATGATAAGAAAATAGTTATGAATATTTCTGATTGGGCTCAACAGTTGTGATAGTTTTTGTATTCTTCCATTCAATGCAAGCAACAAAGAAATCCCGAATTGAGGCACCATGAGGGATTCACATGTGTATCATCCTCTACTTCTAGACCTGTTTTTCCCTACGAACTTGTGTGACTTTGTCAAAATGACTATCCAGGTGTTTGATGCATAAAAATAGAAGAGATTCAATCTTTGCAATGGTGGACAAATCATCCAGAACTAAGTCCTTTGCCTCTTTGACATAATTAATCTTGCCTTCAAATTATTTTGTTATAACCTCCGCAACTTCGAGCATGTTAACATCATCTTTTAGGCACTTGATTCTGATGCATACAAGTTCATTTCACATTGATGCAACTAATTATGTGATCGGATTCACTAGTTTTGTTGATTCCACATAGGCTTGCTTTATTAGGGAATTCCTCCATTCAATGTTCCTCTGGAAAACATACAGAATACTGTCATCTAAGCCAACTATAGGTTTTTCAGTGAGAAACTTCATTACTCCATAGATTTTCACTTCTTGCATCTGTACTACTTTTGTTGCCCATTTTGCTTCTTCTTTTTTCTTGTTCATGATTTCGGCTTCCAATTCCTTCATTACCATTAATGCCTCGTCATAAAATCTGCTCATGTTGATAAAATATTTTGCTCCCAATTTCCGAATTCCTTCTAACCTCTCCATCGCAGTTTCTATAATGAGCCTCCATTTCTATATTTGTTCCAGAGTCTTTTGGTTAGTAGGTGATTTAGGGTCAAAGGACCTTGGAAGTTGTGACAGAGGTTGAGGATTTTGATTATTAATGACTTTGATGTACTCTACCATTCTCCTTAGAATCTCCTTCATCTCATGCTTATCCCTTTCATCCTTCCATGTTCTATTAAGTATTTTCTTGGTCGATGTTTCAAGATGATAGGCATCAGTTGCTCAAGTTATGACACCAAGATTTATTTTTTCAATTATGAAATCCTTTGAAGTAGGGCTAGCAACAACTTCATCTATATTTGGGCAAGCAATTTCTATAGACCAATTACCTGTACTGTCATCAAAATCAATTTTGGAGATTCTTTTAAGCTTTTTGTCCTTGGGATTCTTTCCCAGACATTTAATCACCATATCCTCTAATGGAATTGAAGTTGGGACTATGTTCCTTTTCTTATTACTTAGAGTGTTTTCTAGCCACAGAGGTCCAATGTGCACATGATCTTTATCAGAACCAGATTTGACTTCCTTTCCTTTTTGTACCACCAATGTGGTAGCAGTGTTTGTTACATCATCCACCTACTGATTATCACTTACATTATCAATGTTCAAATTCTTTGAGTCTGGATGGGCTGGAGTGTTTTCCATGTCAAGAGGGGCATCCAAATCAAGTACTACTGAATACATGGATGATTGATTTACCTTGTTCTTGGTTTTAGACCAAGTGGTCCTGGTAGGAGCCAATTCCTTCTTGACCCTCACTGATTGATTTACTTTTTCTTGAAATTCTCCCTATTTTTCATCCTCTTAACCATTTTTCAATCCTTCTAATAACTGGAAATGTCCTTGCTTGGATTTGATCTTCTTCATACTTATTCCAATCCACCTCTAGAATCACTCCTTCTTGTCTATTGTCTATAAACTAGGGGTCAATCAATTCACTATTATCATCTTCAACATTAGCCACATTCATTTTTAGATTGTAAACCTTGACTTGTTGTAAAGTGAACCTTTGATGTGCTCTCTTCGTAATTTAAAACTCATCACAACAGTCAGCCTACAAGTCTTCAATATTTGGCACATGAGTGAATTCTTTTCTCAATGTTAGGTGTACATCAACAAATCCCTTGGCATCAAAATTAACTCGAGGTCCATACAACCGAAAATTCAACTTCTTAAAATCTAGTTCTAAATTTAAAGCATCAGAGACACTATTATAGATGAAATATGATAATTCAATAGGAAAGGAGACACCTGACTGATGTTTATCTCTATACTTCATATCAATGTAAGCTAGTTCCCTGCATATTTCTATTAGAACCTTCCTATCAAAGGAATACCTAGGTAGTTTATAAGGTTCTCCTTCAAAACCTCCTACCCTTAGGTAAGTGAACTTGGGAAATTATATGAATTAGCTACCATAAGTGCTTATCAATGGGATGGATTCATCTCACAACCTTTTATGAATATTTACCCTCAGTTCAAAGACCATCATGCCTAGAAATATATCATGCAACTTACGATAATTTTCACATGACCTGTGTTGCTACAAATGTGAGTGATATTCATATATTTTCATACCATCAATCCATGTTTCATGATGTAAACTAGACCATGATGTAACACATGTCAAGCAATATAGGAGGTATGATGACATATAGAAGTTCTTATTACCAAAGCAACTCAAACCCTCAAGAAGCTTGTCTGCAATCAATATATCTATCATCACCAAGAACTACCTAAATGAAGAAGTACATCCAATCTTCCCAATAGAAACAATTTTTTTTCCCCTTACTCTGTGTAACATGATGACTATATCCTTTATCTCTCTAATCAAGTGTTCCTAGGTTAATGGACTCAGCGGGTGAGAACCTCCCCTTTGAAATTTTAATAGCCAGTTTCTTGCAATGACACCTATAGAATGATTTTTTCTCAAAGAAGAGCCCTTGAGACTTACAAATTGTCCAATCCTCATACTTCTCTTTCTCAGGAATTTTCATCACAGCAACAATGACCTCTTGAATAACCTTGAGTAAAACCTCACCATTCACACTTTTTATACATTTCTCAACAGGGTCATATCTATTCATGCACTCAGGAAATGACACTGCTGGAGGGAAATTTGCCACTTCTACTAACCCACTATCTAAAATCTTCTACATTAAAGGAGAACTAGAAGAATTTTGTTCCCTTTCATGAAATTCATGTAAATCTACCGATGGAAGGAAAGTATCCCCTAACTCAAGTAAGGAATAAACGAACCATGACTTTTGGTTAGTCTTAGGCAATTTTGGTCTGATTTTGGATTTAGTAACAGGGAAAAACACAACAAGGGAGACGAACTGAACCAATAGAACTACCAAATAAAGTTTTCAAATATGAAATCACTGGAATGGAAGGAAGATTTTTAACTCACCTTTCATGAAGAGCTCTGAATTCAAAGGGTCATGGACAAAAAATATCGCCTACACAAATCCTTTACTTACCAAATTGGGCAAATGAAGAAGGCAAGTAATTTTTTTCTTAAAACAAAACAAATCTTAAGGAAAGGCTTAAAAATTGGTCACACAATTTGATACGATTTGTAACTACATACTTATCATTGAACCTTGAACTTTGCACTTCTCAAGAAGTGGTTCAAGAGTTCAAGTTCAAAAGAGAAGAAAAAGACACACCAAGACAAAGACACCAAAATGCCATGACTCGCATATTACAAGAACAAGACGCAAATAGGACTCAACTTTCAAAACTTTGAACCTTGAACTTTGAACTTTAAAAAGGTTCAATAGTTCAAGTTCAATAATAGTTATTACAAAGACCTTGACTCTTTTAAATCTAAGTTGCAATACTACATACTCTGCTTGAACTTGAACCTTGAACTTTGAAGAGGTTCAATCGACAGGTTTGAGTTCAAGAAAAACTTCAACAATATAAAAACCGAGACTTACACAAGCCCAAACTAAATAAAAAACTCCTTATTTTGATGACGTGAGGACAAAATGCCTCAAGAAAATGAGGAGGGTAACACTGGCTCTGACTGGGACTAGGACTATAAAGGATTAGGGAGTAATTCTGAATCTTTGGTTTCACACAAAAGATAGAAAATAAGACCAAGACCAGCAAAACAAACACACCAAAACTGACTCAACCAAAAAGAAAACAAAACTAACCTACAAAACATGCAGGGGACTCCTTCTTTACAACTTATAGAGCTTAAGATCATGTCCATTATAAGATACAGGAAGAACGGTACCATAAACATAGGAAATCCTGAAAGAATTAGGCCCTTTAAGCTCATGAATTAAAAATGGACCTTTCCACAATGATTCAAATTTACCATGTGCCCCTTTAGGTTTTCTTCTTTTGTCCCAGAGTAAGACTTGGTTTCCTTGCATAAATTTTCTAGGTCTGGCTCTTTTGTCAAAAAAATTCTTGACACGTAGCTGATGTTTAGTGATCTAATAAACGATTTTATCCCTTTCCTCTTCTATTTTCATCAAATGCATGATTCTTTTCTTTAGGGAATCCTGAAAATATGCCTCATCAACAACTATTTGTAGTTTTGAAGCTGCCAATTCTACAAGAAAAGATAACTGTACCCCCAAACCATACACTAATTTAAAAGGAGACATCCCTATTGCCCTTTTAGGAGACATCCTATCTGCCTAGAGAGCCTCATATAGTTTCTTGTGCCAATCCTTTGAATTATCACTTACCAACTTTTTCATAATGTTTATCAAGTTCTTATTACTAGACTCCACTTGACCATTGACTTGCGCATAGTAATTTGATGAGTGGGCAAGACAAATTCCATGATCATAAAAAAATATATAGGTTTCTCTAGAGGAAACATTCATAGCATTATCAGTCACTATCTTCTGAGGAACTCCAAAGCGAACCAAAATGTTTTCTTTTAAGAAATCGCAAACAACTTTAGATGAAGTCTTTCATACAGGAACAACTTCTACTCATTTGGTAAAATAATCCATTGCAGTAAGTATGTGTGTATGTCCAACACTTGAGGTAGGTGACAATGGACCTATGAAATCCAACCCCCACTACTTGAATGATTCATCAATAACAACAGGTCTAAGGGGTAATGTTGTAAGTTGTGGCTTTCCTGTGAGAAACTTACATTTTTCACAAATTACCACCCAAATGTAAGCATCTTTTGACATGCTTGGTGAATAGTAATAATTTCTCAAAATTTTATAAGTGGTCACCATCGAAGAAAAATGTCCAGTGCAAGCTTCATTATGAAATCTTTTTAGAAGAGCCTCCCAATGTTCCTTATCCACACAATGTAAGAAAGTGTTGTCTAATCTCTTCTTGTACAAAACATCACCAAATATGACATACTTAGCAACTTTCAATCTCAAATTGCATTTCTCCTTAGGTGACAAATGCCTAGGACATTATCCATAGGCTAGGTAAAACACAAAATTCTCAAACCAAAAATCTTGAAGACCCACAAATAGAACCAGAGGTAACTCTTCACACAGTTCATTCTTACTCTTTGCAATCAATTTACATAAGCCTTGTCCCCTTACTAATTTAGTTGGTTTAATATCCAGATTGAACTCTTGTATTTTTGATACCCATGTAGCACTGCTATTCATTCCAATATCTTGTTGTGTAAAAATAATTTTAACAGCCGAGTGTGGCACATACACTATTGCATGAGAATGAAGAATGCAATACCTGAAAAGTTTAATAGTTTTTACCATAGCAAATGCTTTCTTCTCCATTAATGAATATTTTAGTTCATGCTTCTTGAGCGGTACACTCATGAAGGCAATTGGAACTTCCTCATTTTTTCATTTTTTTGCAATAAAATTCCTAACATTGTATGCTTAGAGGCATAGAAGTAGATTATGAAATCCTTCTTAAAATCTGGATTGATGAGCATAGGAGCCTACACTATAGCTTCTTTTACTGCCTCAAATTCTTTTTTCCCTTCGTCATTCCATCTGAACACCTGTTTTCCACTCATCAAATTCACTATGTATCGGGTAATCTCTGCAAAAGAAAGGACAAACCTTCTCAAAAAATTCACTTGACCAAAGAAGGATCTAACTCCATTTCTATTTGATGGTAAAGTTATTTGTTGGATTTCCTTCACCCTCTCAGGATCTACCTTGACACCTTCTTTGGAAATGATGTGACCAAGCAGTTTACCTTCAGTAACATTGAACACTAACTTCTTTGTATTCAAAGATACTCCATGCTCCCTGCACCTTTGCAAAAAATTCCTTAAGTCTCTCAAGTGATGCTTTCTCCTTTTTGAGAAAATAGTTTAATCATCAAGGTATACAACGATTATTTTATCTTTCAGGTGACCAAAAGACAAGTCCATAGCCCTCTAGAAGGTTTCTCCAATATTTATCAAACCAAATGACATCTTGTTATATGCAAAGGTACCTTAGGGAGTGATGAAAGTTGTTTTATGCTGATCCTTTTTTGCGACACTAATCTGATTGTAGCCAGAAAACCCATCTAACATAGACATCATCTCAAAACCTGAGACTATTTGCAAGATATGATCCATAGCAGACAGTGGTGTAGCATCCTAAAATTGTGACACTTGCAATTTCGCCTGCATTTGGGTCTTCACGATGGCGACGCAACACTAAACCTGAATGGAGACCCCGAAACTTGCTCATGACATCAAAAACTGCATTTTTCCAGCACCCTGGCCTGATCCTCCTTGCACCCTGCTGTCTCGGGAGGTGGGACCAGAGCGCCCAGCGCCCTGGTCCCCCAGGACCATGGCACCCAGTGCCCTGGTCCCTGGCCCTATTTTGGGCCCGGTCTCCTATGGGACTTCGGGCCTTTTTGTTTGCAAATTGGAAAATAACATTTCCTGGTCGGCCTAAGATTGGGAAAATCAGTCTTTTAACCCTAATTGGCAAGTATAAAAACTACTTTTCCTCTCTCATTTTGGGGAGGATGAAAAAGATGTGGAAACGATATTCAAGCATTCAAGCATTCAAGCATTCAAGCATTCCTTCAAGCAATTGATCATTCTAAGTCTCCATTCAAGGCTAAGTGTTGCATTCAAGACAAGGATTCAACCATTGAAGAGGAGATCACTTATTACATGCTACAACATACAACATACAACAAACAACAACATCTATACCTTCGCATATAAGGATACAAACATCCTTACAACAAGGTATTAGTACTTGTTTTACATTACATTTACAAGCATTTCTCATTTCTTGGTTAATTCCAAAATCGGGGTTTGACCTAAGGGCAAACCCCTAATCCCTAACCCCCCAATCGTCTTCGCTTTTCTGTGTGTAGGTTGCAGGTACGCGGCTGAAATTGAAGATCTAGAATCCTTGTGCAGAGACGAACAGATCCCCCTTCGTTTCACAGATTTTTCGGAGGACCGTGTGCACGCCGGGTGCCATCGTCCCGTCAACTTTTGCTCAAATTTGCAGGACAGCACCGTCTCAACATTTTACTGCTAATTCCAGGTCCGCAGCTTCATATCATATCCCTATCTCTATTTATAAGTGAATCTTTGTTGCTTTGCATGCATTCCTAGTTCAATCTTTCTATCTACATTCTTTACAAAAGAGGGTATCCTTGCTATCACAACACTTGAAACTCATATAGAATCCAATCTTGCATTGCGTGGGATTGGATCTTGTGGGTTTCAACCCCTCTTTTGAATGTAAAGTCCCTCTTAAGTGAAAACCATCAACCCTAGTGACTCTCCCTTCTCTCTCCTCAGAGTTGGGGAGGGGAGAACGACTAGGGTTCAATTTTTCCGCTTTACATTTTGGTGAACCCAACGTGAACATCCTTTCTGATTATTCATAGTTAGATCTGAAAATTGGATTCCTTGATTACATTTCCATGTTTGATCTTTTGCAAAATTTTAGAGGTTAATTGCATAAAAACCCTAAATTTTCTTTTTAAGTAATTAAACTTGTGAAATGTTTAATTGTTGATGCTTGTTTTAGATCTGCCCTTCTATTACAAATTGTCAATTCATATTTGTGCATTAATTTTGAAAATTAAGTGGTTAAGTGTCAAAACCCTAATTTTTGAAACCCTCTTGATTCAACCTTTGTCCGACAATTTCACTGATCAAAACATTTCCAAATCAGCTGTAACTTTGGATTCCGCAATAAAATCATAATATCTTTCATCCCTGAAAATTTGGAAAAAAGTTGCGAGGACCGTGTGCACTCCGAGCGCCATCGTCCCCGACATTTTTTCCGAAATTTCAGGAGCTAGATCTTACTGTATTTTTCTGCTAAAATCCAGAATTTTGGCTGATTTTATCAATTTTAACACTTTCAAAATTACAGTCAAAGTTGGTCTAGCGATTGCTTTGATTGAGGCTTCTAATCATTCAAAAATTGTTGAAATTGAAATTTGTGTTAGAATTGTGTTTCTTACAGTCCTAAATCTGAAAAGTGTGTTAGCATTCATTCGAAATTTCAATGCTTTATTCAAATTTTTGCAATTTGTGACTTTTAAAATTAAGTGCTTAATTACAACAACTTTGATTTCCGCTTTCAAAATTGAATTTTGTGTGAAATTGAGTCAACCTTCAAATTTCAAAATTTGCATTGCTTTCGGTATTCCCTCTAAAATCATAAAATTCAAAATTTCAGTTTCCCTCTCTTTTTCAAAATTCAAATTTTGCATTTTTCGACAATCTTGGTAGGGTTCAATTTTGAGATTGCAACTTTAATTTAGCCTATCTACAGATCGTAAAATCACTCAATTTTTTTAGGTTAACTGTAAAATCATCATAACTTTCATCCCTGCAAATTTTGAAAAAAGTTGCGAGGACCGTGTGCACCCCGAGCGCCACGGTCCCGGACATTTTTTCTGAAATTTCGGGAGATTGTCCTGATTGTATTTAACAGCTTAAATCTGGAAGATTGGCTGGCTTTACTGAAATTTGCTACCTCTAAAATTCAAAATCTTCTCTCTTTCTTTAGTGCATGATTTTTACAACAGTAAGCCCTACTTACACTATCCCCGTTAGACGAAGCCTTAGAATTAGGTCCTTCCAAGGTTTAATTACTGAGGAGATGGAACCTACTTTGAATGGCCTTTTTAACGAGGACATGGGTAATTCCTCTAATCCTCTTAATGATGAAGAAGCTCTCCATGAGGTTTCTGTAGAACAACTTTCAAAATTGGATAACCAATTTGACGATTTTTGACAGTGGATGTCTCAAGAATACCCTGATAGTCAAGCTCTTACTTTAATTGAGGGTCTAAAACGTATGCTTCAAAGTGATAAGAATGGAATTGATATTTTGCGTGGTATTGCACACATTGTGGATTCAAATGTGATGCCTATGAAAAGTTGTGCCGAAACCTTAGGTTATACACAACCTCCTACTCAAGTCAATCATTCTATTCCTTTAACGACTCCTATTGCTAGTATACCTACTTTTACATCAAACATAATGACTACTTCAACACAAGACATTCCTCCTATGATCACTAGTTATGGGGGCAATCCTTCTTCTTCAATCAACCCTCTTCCTTCATTCAATCCAACTTCTTCATTCATTCCTTCAGTGAGTGTTCCTCTTATATCTCCACAAATGAACATGACACAAGGGGGCAATTCGTTTTCCATTCCTCCTTGTAGTGTTCCTCCTGTCCAATCATCTCCTATGACTAACTATCATAGTGTCCCACCACCATACTCTCTACCTTCTTTCAATAACATAACACCTCCATCACAATCTAACACGTCTAATATGAACTCTTCGACTGAAGTGACCATTAACAATCTTGCACAAACTGTCTCTTCTTTACAGCAACAAATTGCCTCTATGAATCAATCTAAGTTTAGTGTGCCCACATTTGATGTTGTGAGTCCACTTTCTCTTGACATTGTTTGAGCTATCCCCCCTAAACATGTTGAAATTCCGCATTTGGAGCTTTATAATGGTAAGGGTGATCCTCTAACACATGTTAAGACCTTTCAAACAATATGTACTGATTTTGCTTATGACCAAAGGTTGCTTGCAAAACTGTTTACTAGAACATTAAGAGACAAAGGCCTACAATGGTATTGCTCGTTGCCTTCCTATTCTATTACTTCTTTTGAACAACTGGCAAATGCTTTCAATCAACAATTTCAAAACAATATAAGTCCTAAAGTTACTTTGATTGATTTAATGCATTGTAAACAAGGTGTTAAAGAAAAAGTGACTGATTTCATTGGTAGATATAAGCGTTTGTATGCTCAAATTTCTTTTCCAGTGCCTGACAATGATATTCAAAGAATCTTTATTTCTAATTTACAAAAAGACATTAGAGAAAAACTCCTATTTTCTGAGTTTACTTCTTTCCAACAGTTGTGCGCAACTCTTCACAATTATCAACTGACTGTGAGTCAAATGGAACAATCACATCCTATGGCTCCGAGTGATAAGGGTGATAGTAGTCAACAACCATTTGGGAAGTTTAAACTGAACAGAGAGTCCATTAAATTCAATGAAAACATCATCAACAACAATGTGAATGCAGCATCAGGTGTGTCTCCTATTTCTAAGTTTTTCAAGAGAGAAAGAAAGTTTACTCCTTTGAATGAATCATTGCATAGTATTATGAATAAGTTATTGGAACAAAATGTTCTTACTCTTCCTCCCATAAGGCAAATTGATCCTGCAAAGATTAATTCACCCTATTTTGATAACAAATCTTTTTGTCAATTTCATCGTCAACCTGGGCATGATACTGAAAAATGTTTTGCTTTAAAGGGGAAAATTCAAGATTTGATTGATAATAATACTATCTCTGTTTCTGGTGTGAATGATAAAGGCAACACATCTGTAGCTCCTCCTAACCAAAATCTTCAGACTTTTACTGATCCATTGCCTTCTCATACCTCTAATGCGATTGATACTACTGATTCCTCTGTCTCACCTGATGATCTCGTGTCTATGACTCTGAATGTGATTAATTTTGTGGAGCAACAAAAAATCCCTAAAGAACCTTCCATCACATTTGATTCCAGTGAAACTATCAGGGCACCTGATGGTCCTTTATATATAGTTGCAAAAGTCAAGAACACACCTTGCCGTGGAGTGCTTATTGATCCTTCTTGTATGGTTAATATCATTACTGAAGAATTTCTTTTTACTTTGCAATTGAATCAATTAATCTATGATGAAACGGATGTGGTTGTGAAACTATTTGATGCATTTTCTTCTCCTGCAATTGGTTCTATTACATTACCTATTGAGGTCCGTAACAAATCCCTTGATGTGAACTTTTCTATTATTCCATCTTCCGAACAATTTCGTGTGAAGCTTGGCTATCCTTGGCTATCTTCCATGAAAGCTATTGCTTCTCCTATTCACAAGTGTTTGAAATTTCCCCATAATGGTGAAGTTGTTACTGTCAATCATAGTCTCTTTAAACCAGCTGAAAGAACTTCTAGCGTTCCTATTGATTACTTTTGGCCTAAACAATTCCAATCTCTTCCACCGCGGAGTGATCATCTTTTTAAATCTTATCAAAAGTGGAAAACAGATATGATCCTATCTCTAAGTGAACCTAGAACACCCAAACTTGACATTCCTATCATTCTTGAGAAGGAAGTTCTTCCTTTGAAAGATAAAACCAATGTCTTTCCTCAAGAAGATTCCCAACCCATTCCTATGGATGTGACTATGCCTATATCTAATAAACTTCCTAAGAGTAGACCTATACCTCCTCGTCATGATGGACTTGGTCTCCTTCCTAAACCAAATATTCCTCCCTTATATGGAGCAGTTCCTCCTCCTTCCTCTTATGGAGAGAAGAGACCTTCCTCTTCTCCTATTATTCAACCTAAGAGACCACAACCTAAACACCCAAGTGATAAGGATGAGAAAATTCCTCCTCCTCAATCTTCTCAACTTCCTACTAAGACTAGACGAAATCATTCTGCACGTGAATGCCGACGAAAGCGTCGTCTTAGAGCTCAGGCAGCTGCTTCTCAAACTTTGCAATCCCCAAAAACACCTTCAACAAGCATTATTCCATTTTCTCCTCAGCCGACGATTGAGCCGAAATCTCCTAAACATAAGATGCATGATGGTCTTGATCCTGTGCGAGTTAAAGATCCTATTTTTATAAATCTTGATGATGATATGGATGAAAATGTTATTCATGATGAAAATATTACTCCTGTTCAGTCTGATAGTGAATATGAACTTGTTGATATTGATAACCATTTATCTAATGAATTTTCTAAAGCACTTATCCTAGCTCCTAGACAAGAACACCGCGGCTTGGGATATGAACATAGCCCTTGTTTGGATCTTGTGATAGCTCCATCTGCTATGTTGGATGTTCCTCCTCTAGCGTGTTCCCTACCTTCCCGAAACATTGATCAGCAAGATCGGGGGGTAGATGACGTGCTAGACTAGTTTCATTAGCATAGAAGATTCTCTCCTCCTCTCTTTTGTTACTTCTTCTATATGTTACTCTCATTCTTCTATTTTTTGTCCTTAGTGTTGTCTACTTGAGGACGATGCAAAGCATTGAGATCTCTCGATCTCTCTCATGTTGACTCAAAAGACACATATGTTCCCTTCTTCTAGGTGACCTTCCTTGATTGGGGAATGCAGAACAATTATGCATACATACATATGATATACATGAATTATCATACAGCATACTGACCCCGAGGAAAGCGAAGTCACCTTGTGCTTTGTGTTTTGTGTCTATTATCCTTGGGCTTACCTTACACTTGGGGGCTAAATCCTTGTGATAACGTGCTCCTTTCCCTTCTCATTCTTATATGTATCACTACCTTAAATCAATCACCCCCGGTGAGGCGTGTGCGATCTCTTTAACGTAGGGGGGCATACATCCCATTCATATCTTTTCAAGATACTTGAAAATTTCTTGGCAAATTTAGCCTTGCCTTGAAAATTTTTGATATCTTTCTTGCATGACTCATAGTGAGGGAACCTTACTATTGACAGTCATGGTTCTCCCTCGTGATCTTCCCTTTTACTTTGTCAATCGAAGTCGTAAGATCCTTAGTCCACTGGGGGCTTGGTGTATCTTGCCTCCTTGACGTGGTGAAAGTTTTTCAATGTTGTTTCCTTGTACTTTACCGGAAGTATGAGCGTACGCTCATACTCCCGCTAAAGTGGGGGCTAAATGTAGCGTCCTAAAATTGTGACACTTGCAATTTCGACTGCATTTGGGTCTTCACGATGGTGACACAACACTAAACCTGAATGGAGACCCCGAAACTTGCTCATGACATCAAAAACTTCATTTTTCCAGCACCCTGGCCTGATCCTCCTTGCACCCTACTGTCCCGAGAGGTGGGACCAGAGCGCCCAGCGCCCTAGTCCTTCAGGACCAGGGCGCCCAGCGCCTTGGTCCCTGGCCCTATTTTGGGCCCGGTCTCCTATGGGACTTCGGGCCTTTTTGTTTGCAAATTGGAAAATAACATTTCCTGGTCGGCCTAAGGTTGGGAAAATCAGTCTTTTAACCCTAATTGGCAAGTATAAAAACTACTTTTCCTCTCTCATTTTGGGGAGGATGAAAAAGATGTGGAAATGATATTCAAGCATTCCTTCAAGCAATTGATCATTCTAAGTCTCCATTCAAGGCTAAGTGTTGCATTCAAGACAAGGATTCAACCATTGAAGAGGAGATCACTTATTACATGCTACAACATACAACATACAACAAACAACAACATCTATACCTTCGCATATAAGGATACAAACATCCTTACAACAAGGTATTAGTACTTGTTTTACATTACATTTACAAGCATTTCTCATTTCTTGGTTAATTCCAAAACCGGGGTTTGACCTAAGGGCAAACCCCTAATCCCTAACCCCCCAATCATCTTCGCTTTTCTGTGTGTAGGTTGCAGGTACGCGGCTGAAATTGAAGATCTGGAATCCTTGTGCAGAGATGAACAGATCCCCCTTCGTTTCGCGGATTTTTCAGAGGACCGTGTGCACGCTGGGCACTATCGTCCCGTCAACTTTCACTCAAATTTGCAGGACAGCACCGTCTCGACATTTTACTGCTAATTCCAGGTCCGCAGCTTCATATCATATCCCTATCTCTATTTATAAGTGAATCTTTTTTGCTTTGCATGCATTCCTAATTCAATCTTTCTATCTACATTCTTTACAAAAGAGGGTATCCTTGCTATCACAACCCTTGAAACTCATATAGAATCCAATCTTGCATTGCGTGGGATTGGATCTTGTGGGTTTCAACCCCTCTTTTGAATGTAAAGTCCCTCTTAAGTGAAAACCATCAACCCTAGTGACTCTCCCTTCTCTCTCCTCGGAGTTGGGGAGGGGAGAACGACTAGGGTTTGATTTTTCCGCTTTACAAGTGGATAATTATCCTTCAAACTAGCTTGATTCAAATTTCTAAAATCCACACATATCCTTATTTCTCCATTCTTTTTACAAACTGGAACTATATTAGCTATCCAAGTGGAATAATGAATAGGATATATAATTTTTGCCTTTAACATTTTATCTACCTCCTTGAAGATGGCCTCTGCAACCTTGGGATTAAAATTTCTCAATATGTGCCTGAATGGACTTGTTCCTGGTTTCATAGGAATATAATGTTGAAACTGCCCATCCCTAAAAATTTTCAGAACGTCATAGCACTAGGAAAACACATCCATGTATTCTATTAACAGACTAACAAATATTCTCTTCTCTTCAGGGGTACAACACTTTCCCAAATTGACAAGCTTAGGATCCTCTTCATCACCAATATTAATCCTCATAGTCACCGGAATCATGAGTTGTTGGTAATCATTCATCCTTCCTCTTGATAAAATTATCCCGATGGTCAAAAAGGTGCTCTAAAGACACTAGATGATTTCATCTCGCGGTTCCTCTCCTAGATCTAGGAATAATTCCTTACATTTAGTTTCAGATCCTTCAAAGAATGTAGTCATGAACATTTCAACATAATATAGAAAGCTTTTATGTCCTTATCATTTTCAAAGATGCCAAAATTCTGAGTTATCAGGGACACTTTGCCTATATATTAACTCCACCCGGTAAGTATCTACTATGAATTGAGGATGAGGAATCAAGAGAGAAGCTGACACTGCCAAAGAATCAGCTTTAGAATTGAATTCAAATGGGATGGCTTCAATAGAAAAAGCATCAAAGCCTTCAATTTCATCCCATACCCTCTTCCAGTAGTGCTTTAATCTTTCAATCTTTATAGTGAATAACCCTCTTACATGTTTTACAATCAACTTGGCATCCCCTTTTACTCGTAACAGTTTCACTCATAATTTCTTTGTTTTAGCTATTCCCAACAACAAGGCCTCATATTTAGTAGTATTATTTATGTTCTTAAACTCCAACTTAAAGGAGAAAGGAATATGTTTACCAAAGGGAGGAATAAGAACTACTCCAACTCTAGAACTAGATACTGAGAAACTTCCATCAAACTCAATTACCCATAGCTCCTCAAGTGCCTTAGCTTGAGACAAATTTCCTACAATTTCATTATCAGATAAGATCATATAATTGCCAAATTCACATTCATGGTACAATATGTGTGCCTTCGGATCATCAAAAGGAAAAATAGTGAACTTGTTTCCCTATGGGGGTAGTGACCTAGGACCAATCTATTTTAATTTAGCCTCCTAGGTCTCTACAAAATGTACAACTAAGTTGCAGGAATATCATCTATTAAAATAGTTAACCTAACTCTTTTATCAGGATGAGTGACAAGGGCTACCTGAGCATCTTTAATCTGTCCTAACAATTTGGAGTCTATAATACAATTATTTAGTTTATGTCTATTTATGAACAAGGATATATAAAAAGGCTCAGGTTTTGATTCAAGGACAGACAACATGTCATCAGCTTGATGGGCAATTATTTCAGGGAAAACTTCATGAGTAAAAAGATAAGTTGACACATCTTCTTTGGAGGACAAAGTAGCATTAGTTTATTGTTGTATCATATCGGCTTGTACATATGCATTATTTCCTTTCAAAAATTTAACCAACCTATCAAGTTCTTTAGGGTTTAATTTAAGATATTCAGCTGGCGTGATTTGAATCCAAGAGGTTTTACAAAATTCAACAATATCAAATGAACTTTTAGTGTCTACATACTTCAATGACTGAGGTTCTTGAGGTCTCAAATCATTATTATGAAATCAGGAAATGATTTCCTTACCTTTGGGATTCACAAAAGAGGATGAAGAAGCACTTTGAGGTTTGATATTCTATTGGTTTCTAGTCAACATAGCATAGGAAGGATCCTCCAAGGTAACTAAAATATCACCTCCTCTCTCTGAATGAGACTCATACTCTAGGAAGTGGATCCCAGAGTCGCTAGGCTGCCTAGGGGATTCTTCTTCACTTGATTCCATCAGCGCCTCCTTTGAACCAGCCAGTTGAGCATAATGTACCATTTCCAGGCATCAACTTCATATGGTCATGTAATTAATGAATTGTCAGAATTTAGGTTTTTGGCATAATTTGGCATGGATAAGTATGCAGTTACAAATCACAGAAAATCATGTGACCGATTTTTAAGCCTGTCCTCGAGATTTTTTTTGTTTAAAAAAATAATAATAATAATTACTTTCCTTCTTCATTTGCCCAATTTGGTAAGTAATGGATTTGCACAGGCAATATTTTCTATTCATGACCATTTGAATTTAGAGCACTGCATGAAAGGTGAGTTAAAAATCTTCCTTCCATTCCTATGATTTTATATTTGAAAACTTTATTTCGTAGTTCTATTGGTTCAATTCGTCTCCCCAGTTGTGTTTTTTCCTTTTAGTAAATCCAAAATGAGAGCAAAATTTCCTAAGATAGACCCGAAGTCATGGTTAGTTTGTTCCTTTCTTGAGTTAGGGGATACTTTCCTATCATCAGTAGATTTAGATGAATTTCATGACAAGGCACAAAATTCTTTCAGTTCTCCTTTAATGCGGAAGATTTTAGATAGTGGGATCATAGAAGGGATGGCTTTCCCTCCAGTAGTGTCATGTCCCAAGCTGGTTTTGGAGTGCATGAATAGATATGACCTTGTTGAGAGATGTAAAAAAACATGTGGATGGTGAGGGTTTACTCAAGGTTATTCAGGAGGTCATTGTTGTTGTGATGAAAATTCCTGAGAAAGAGCTATATGAGGATTGGATATTTTGTAAGTCTCAAGGGCTCTTCTCTAAAAATGAAATCATTCTATAGAAGTATCATTGCAAGAAACTGGTTGTTAAAATTTCAAAGGGGAGGTTCTCTCTTGCCAAGTCCATTAAATCGAGAAGACTTAATCAGAGAGATAAAGGATATAGTCATCATGTTACATAGAGTAAGGGGAAACCAAATTGCTTTCTATTGGGAAGATTGGATGTACTTCTTCATTTAGGTCATCCTTGGTGATAATAGATATATTGATTGGGCATAATTGATTGCAGACAGGCTTCATGAGGGTTTGAGTTGCTTTGGTAATAAGAATTTCTATGTGTCATCATACCTCTTGTATTGATTGGCATGTGTTAGGCCATGGTCTAGTTTACATCATGAAACATGGATTGATGGTATGAAAATATATGAATATCACCCACATTTGCCACAACATAGGTCTTGTGAAAATTATCGTAAGTTGCATGATATATTTCTAGGCAGGATGGTGTTTGAATGGAGGGGAAATATTCATAAAAGGTTGTCAGATGAAGCTATGCAGTTGATAAGTACTTATGGAAGCTACTTCATACAATTTCCCAGGTTCACTTACCTAAGGGTAGGAGGTTTTGAAGAAGAACCTTATAAACTACCTAGGTATGCCTTTGACAGGCAGTATTTGATAGAAATATGTAGGCAACTAGCTTACATTGATATGAAGTATAGAGATAAACATCAGTCAGGTGTGTCTCCTTTCCTATTGAATTGTCATATTTCATCTGTAGTAGTGTCTCTGGTGCTTTAAATTTAGAACTAGAGTTTAAGAAGTTGAAATTTCAGTTGTATGGACCTCGAGTTAATATTGATGCCAAGGGATTTGCTGCTGCACACCTAACATTGAGAGAAGACTTCACTCATGTGCCAAATATTCAGGACCTGGGCTGACTATTGTGATGAGTCTGAAATCAAGAAGAGGGCACATCAAAGGTTCACATTACAGCAGGTCAAGGTTTTAGTATTTAAAAATGAATATGGCTAATGTTGGAGATGGTAATAGTGAATTGATTGATCCCCAGTTTATAGATAGTAGATAGAAAGGAGTGATTCCAGAGATGGACTGGGATAAGGAATAAGAATATCAGATCCAAGCAAGGACATTTCCAGTCATTAGAAGGATTGAAAAATGGTTAAGAGGACAAAGAATGGGGAGAATTTCAAGAAAAAGTCCAACTTCACCCTCTGAGGTTTCAGTAGCTAACTCTCTTGTCACCCCTTGTGTTGTAGGTTCCTCAAAAATATAGGTTAAGAATGAATAGGCAACAAGGCCAGTGAGGGTCAAGAAGGAATCAGATCCTACCAGGATCACTCGGTCTAAAACCAAGAACAAGGTAAGGCAATCATCCATGGATTCGGTAATAGTTTATTTGGGTGCCTCT
Source organism: Cryptomeria japonica (assembly GCF_030272615.1). Lineage (NCBI taxonomy): Eukaryota > Viridiplantae > Streptophyta > Pinopsida > Cupressales > Cupressaceae > Cryptomeria > Cryptomeria japonica. Next base: position 394,628,958 of record NC_081406.1, on the reverse strand, counting down.
CTAGACATGGAAAACACTCTAGCCCATCTAGACTCAAAGGCACAAATGATTGATAATGTAAGTGATAATCAGCAGGTGGATGATGTAATAAACACTGCTACCACATTGGTGGTCGAAAAAGGAAAGGAAGTCGAATCTAGTTCTAATAAAGCTCATGTGCACATTGGACCTTTATGGTTAGAAAACACTCTAAGTAATAAGAAAAGGAACATAGTCCCTACTTAAATTCCATTGGAGGATATGGTGAGTCAATACATGGGAAAGACTCCCAAGGCCAAAAATCTTAAAACAATCTCCAAAATCGATTTTGATGATAGTATAGGTAATTGGTCTACAAAAATTGCTCACCCAAATACAGATGAAGTTGTTGCTAGCCCTACTACAAAGGATTTTGCAGTTGAAAAAATAAATCTTGGTGCCAGAACTCAAGCAACTGATGCCTATCATCTTGAAACATCAACCAAGAAAATACTTAATAGAACATGGAAGGATGAAAGGGATAGGCATGAGATGAAGGAGATTCTAAGGAGAATGGAAGAGTAAATCGAAGCCATTAATAATCCAAGTCCTAAACCTCTGCTACACCTTCCAATGTCCTTTGTCCCTAAATCACTTACTAACCAAAAGACTTTGGCACAAATACAAAAATGTAGGCTCATTGCAGAAACTATGATGGAATGGTTAGAAGGAAGTTGGAAATCAAGTGCAATTTTATCAACTTGACTAGATTTTATTATGGGGTGTTAATGGTAATCAAGGAACTGGAAGCTGAAATCATGAATTGGAAAAAAGAAGAAGAAAAATGGGCAGCAAAAGCAGCATAGATGCGAGAAGCGCAAATCTGTAGAGTAATGAAGTTTCTCACTGAAAAACCTGTAGTTGGCTTAGATGAAAATAATATGTATGTTTGCCAGAGGAACATTGAATGGAGGAATTCCTAATAAAGAAAGCCTATAAGGAATAAGAAAACTAGTGAATCAGATTGCATAATTAGTTGCATCAATGTGAAATGAACTTGTATGCATCAGAATCTAGTTCCTAAAAGATGATGGTAAGACCCTCGAAGCTGCAGAGGTTATAACAGAATCATTTGAAGGTAAGATTAATTATGTCAAAGAGGCAAAGGACTTAGTTTCAGATGATTTATCCACCATCGCAAAGCTTGAATCTCTTCTCTTTTTATGCATCAAACACCTGAATAGTCATTTCAACAAAGTCACACAAGTTCGTATAGAAAAAGAGGTCTGGAAGCAGAGGATGATACATGTGGGACTCCCTCATGGTGCCTCAATTCAAGATTTCTCCATTTCTTATGATGGATGGAAAAATATAGTAATTGTCACACTATTGAGCACAATCAGAAAGATTCATAACTACTTTCTTATCATTAGTTATGGTTGATTCAGTTTTTAATTTTAAGTAAATTTCTCAAAAACTTTGGGGCAGAAATCTAGAGTTTATGTGTTTCCCTCTTTAAACCATTAGCTAGGTTGTGGCTATAAAAACTATTTTCTGATACTCTAAAAAGGCCTAAGAATTTTTGTTAGTGAATGAAAATAAGCTCTTGATACTTTATCTATTTTTTATGATATGAGGAAAGATATTCATCTGTGAATGAAATATAAAATCGATTTTGACACTTTGAATCTGTGTGTTAGAATCTGAGGAATTTATTTATGTGTGAATGCATTATTGTTCGAATTGATCTCGTTCCTCATATTGACAATAGTTATAAATTTTGGAGTTAAAAGTTCTTCTTTCTTTTCTATGCATTTAGTTGGATCAATTAAGATAGTTAGTGAGCTAGTTTCTTAAATTGATATATGAGTATCCTACATCTTCATGAAATGTTGATGTATGGATATGAATGCCTTTAATGCTTCCAGGTTAAAAGTGTACATGAACTCATAGATTTAATTAATTCATTAAAGATATTTGAAGGGAGTTGTACATTAATTCAGAGGAGAATGAATTCTTTTTCATTTATCCAACTGTGTGGTTACAAATTCTTCTTTAAAGGGTAACAAAGGTTAAGTGAAGAATTAAGATCTTGACAAAGGACAAATCTATTAACCAATAGATTTTTGGTGACTCTGCTAGGTAGTTGAATAATAAGACTAGATGTGTAATCACAAGATAAATAGGGATGTCTTAATCTTCTTCTTTTTTGAAGTGTCTAGTGTATTACAAATAGGCGTGAGTCAAGAAGATATACTAGGTCCCAGAGGTGTGAAGGGGTGATCGATTCTATTTTTCAGGAACTCCAGGGCTTAAAATTTTCAACTTCAATTACACCTTGAAGAAGAGCCAAGAATAGACCTCTTATTATTTTTTTTGTATATTTTGTATCTCCTATCTGTCAAGCCCTAATATTACATGGTGTTGCTTTCCCTAGTGTAATCAACCCTACACCTTTAAATATCATAATGCCCATGACTATAAATAATCCTTGGGGCCCTATTGTAGGACCACTCACTCTTGGTGCAAATATTAATCCTTTACCCAAAGGAGCTAGGGATCATCTACCTAAATTTAGTGGTGATTGAAAGGTCTCAATAGATGAGCATTTGAATGCATTTAATGTTGCTTGTGGTGTTCTAGTTGTTCACCATGAAGATGTGGTTGTAAGATTGTTTGTACAAACATTGACTAAGGTAGTGGTAGATTGGTTTTATCATTTACCAAATGGTGCAATTACTAATTGGCATGATCTTAAAACTAGGTTCGAAGCTAGGTTCAAATTAGCCAAAGATGAACATTCTCTTCTAGCCCACTTAACCTAGCTAAAGAAAGAAATCCCTGAATCCATGAGAGATTTTGTGGCTAAGTTTGATTAAATTATCCATAAGATTCCAGCAAACCAAAGGCCTTCTGATGATAATTTGAAATTATTTTTCATTAATTCTATGCCCTCTGAGATTGGTTTCCTGATCTACAAGCAAAGAGTAGTAGCCCTAGCTAATGTGAAAACATTGGCCTTAGAATTAGAAGATGATTTGATCACTACATTAAATTGGAAGAGAGAAGTTAAAACTTCTAGGACATAGGCGTCAACTTCATCTGGTCCTATGATTTAGTGATTAATGAATGATATGATAATAATTACCCAAAATTAATACTTCTTATCCGCAACCTTACCAAGATATTTCAAAGAAAGTCCTTAATCAGTCAACAAGAGCCAGAAATAGAGTTTTACAATTTCCTCCTACACGAAAAAGACTAGCAATTGAGGCACCCCCACCTAAAGCCAACATGTGCATCTTTCATCTTACTGATGATCATGATAGAAATTCTTACCTAGAAATGGTAAGTTATGCTCAACTGGTTGGTTCAAAGGAGGTGCTGCTAGAATCAAGTGAAGAAGAATCCCCCAGGCATCCTAGCGACTTTGGAATCCACTTCCTGGAGTATGAGTCTGATTCAGAAAGAGGAGGTGATATTTTGGTTACCTTGGAGGATCCTTCCTACGCTGTGTTGAGTAGAAACCAGCATAATATCAAAGCTCAAAGTGCTTCTTCATCCTCTTTTGTGAATCCAAAAGGTAAGGAAATCATTTCTCGGTTTCATAATAATGATTTGAGACCTCAAGAACCCCAGTCATTGAAGTCTGTAGACACTGAGAGTTCATTTTATATTGTTGAATTTTTTAAATCCTCTCGGATTCAAATTACGCCAGATGAATATCTTAAATTAAACCCTAAAGAAATTGATAGGTTGGTTAAGTTTGTGAAAAGAAATAATGCATATGTACAAGCTGATATGATACAATAATCAACTAATGCTACTTTGTCCTCCAAAGAAGATGTGTCAACTTGTCTTGCTACTCATGAAGTTTTCCCTGAAATAGTTCCCCATCAAGCTGATGACATGTTGTATGTCCTTGAATTGAAACCTGAGCCTTTTTATATATCCTTGTTCATAAATGGACATAAATCGAATAATTGTATTATAGAATGTAGTGCCTCAGATAACTTCATGCCATGTATTGTAGCCAAGGCTCTAGTATTATCCTTGACTAAAACCTTTGGTACATGTTACTCCATGGACTCCAAACATATACCCTTGTTAGGACAGATTAAAGATGCTCAAGTAGCCCTTGCCGCTCATCCTGATAAAAGAGTTAGGTTAACTATTTTAATAGCTGATATTCTTGCAAGTTATGGCATATTTCTTAGTCGTATATTTTGTAGAGACCTAGGAGGAAAAATTAAAATGAATTGGTCTCATGCCAGTCTTCCCATAGGGAAACAATGGGTTGTTATACAACCAAAGGCCAAATCTAAGTTCATTGTTTTTCCTTCTGATGATCCAAAGGCACAAATATTGTACCATGAATGTGAATTTGGGAATTATATGATCTTATCTGATAATGAAGTTGTAGTAAATTTGTCTCAACCTAAGGCACTTGAGGAGCTATGGAAAATGGAGTTCGATGGAAGTTGCTCAACATTTGGTTCTGGAGCCGGAGTAGTTCTTATTCCTCCCTCTAGCAAACATATTCCTTTCTCCTTTAAATTGGAGTTTAAGAACACAAATAATAGTGTTGAATATGAGGCCATGTTGTTAAGAATAGTTGAAGCAAAGAAACTAGGAGTGAAACTGTTATGAGTAAATGGAGAGGCCAAGTTGATTGTAAAACAAGTAATAGGGTTATTCACCATAAAGAATGGAAGATTAAAGCACTACCGGAACAGGGTATGGGATGAAATTGAAGGCTTTGACACTTTTTCTATTGAATCCATCCCATGTGAATTCAATTCTAAAGCTATTTCTATGGCAGTGTCGGCTTCTTTCTTGATTCTTCATCCTGAATTCATAGTAGATACTTACCGGGTGGAGTTAATATATAGGCCAAGTGTCCTTGATAACTCAGAATTTTGGCAAGTCTTTGAAAATGATAAGCACATAAAAAACTTTCTACATTGTGCTGAAATGTTCATGACTACATTCTTTGAAGGATATGAAACTGATAGTAAGGAATTCTCCGCAGATCCAGGAGAGGAACTGCAAGATGAAATTATCCAGTTGAAAGGAAATAAGATTCATAGAGGGTTAGTGTCTTTAGATCACCTTTTTGACTATCAAGATTCTTTCATCAAGAGGAAGGGCAAATGATTACCAACAACTCATGATTTTGGTGATTATGAGGATTAATATTGATGATGAAGAGGATCCTAAGCTCATCAATTTGGGAAATTGTTGAACCCCTGAAGAGAAGAGAAGAGAAGAGAATATTCATTAGTCTCTTAATAGAATATAGGGATGTGTTTTCCTAGTATTATGACAATCTGAATTTTTTAAGGGATGGGTAGTTTCAACATCATATTCCTATGAAACTAGGAATAGGTCCATTCAAGCAGAAATTGATAAATTTTAATCCCAAGGTTGCAGAGGCCATCTTCAAGGAGGTAGATAGAATGTTAAAGGAAAAAATTATATACCCTTTTCATCATTCCATCTGGATAGCTAATATAGTTCCAGTTCATAAAAAGAATGGAGGAATAAGGATATGTATGGATTTTAGAAATTTGAATCAAGCTAGTCTGAAGGATAATTATCCATTGCCTGCTATGGATCATATCTTGCAAAAAGTCTTGGGTTCTAAGATGATGTCGATGTTAGACCAGTTTTCTGGATACAATCAAATTAGTGTCTTAGAAAAGGATCATCACAAAACAACTTTCATCACTCCCTAGGGCACCTTTGCATATAATAGGATGTCATTTGGTCTGATAAATGTTGGACCAATCTTCTAGAGGGCTATGGACTTGTCTTTTGGTCACCTGAAAGATAAAATAATCATTGTATACCTTGATGATTTAAATGTTTTCTTGAAAAGGAGAAAGCATCACTTGAGAGACTTAAGAAATTTTTTGTAGAGGTACAAGGAGCATGGAGTGTCTTTGAATCTAAAGAAGTCATTGTTGGGTGTTACTAAAGGTAAACTTCTTGGTCACATCATTTCCAAAGAAGGTGTTAAGATAGATCTTGAGAGGGTGAAGGCAATCCAGCAGCTAAGTTTACCATCAAATAGAAATGGAGTTAGATCCTTCTTTGGTCAAGTGAATTTTTTGAGAAGGTTTGTCCCTAATTTTGTAGAGATTACCTGATACATAGTGAATTTGATGAGTGAAAAATAGGTGTTTAGATGGAATAATGAAGGAAATAAGGCATTTGAGGTAGTAAAAGAAGCTATAGAATAGGATCCTGTGCTCATCAATCTAGATTTTAAGATGGATTTCATCATCTACTTCTATGCCTCTAAGCATACCATGTCAGGAATTTTATTGCAAAAAAAAGAAACAATGAAGAAGTTCCAATTGCCTTCATGAGTGTACCGCTCAAGAAGAATGAACTGAAATATTCATTAATGGAGAAGCAAGCATTTGTGGTGGTAAAAGCTATCAAACATTTCAGGTATTTTATTATTCATTCTCATGCCATAGTATATGTGCCACACTCAGTTGTTAAAAGTATTTTGACACAACAAGATATTGGAATGAATAGCAGAGCTACATGGGTATAAAAAATACAGGAATTCAATTTGGATATTAAACCAACTAAATTAGTAAGGGGACAAGGCTTATGTAAATTGATTGCAGAGAGTAAGAATGAAGTGCATGAAGAGTTACCTCTGGTTCTGTTTGTGGGTCTTCAAGATTCTCGGTTTGCAGATCTTGTGTTTTACCTAGCCTATGGAGAATGTCCTGAGCATTTGTCACCTAAGGAGAGACATAATTTGAGATTGAAAGTTGCTAAGCATGTCATCTTTGGTGATGTTTTATACAAGAAGGGTTTGGATGACACTTTCTTACGTTGTGTGGATAAGGAACATCTGGAGGCTCTTCTGAAAAAATTTCATAATGAAGCTTGTGCTGAACATTTTTCTTCGATGGTGACTGCTTATAAAATTTTTAGAAATTGTTACTATTGGCAAGGCATGTTCCAAGATACTTACATCTGGGTGGAAAATTGTGAAAAATGTAAGTTGTTCACAGGAAAGCCACAACTTGCGGCATTACCCCTTAGACATGTTCTTATTGATGAACCATTCAAGCAGTGGGGGATGGATTTCATAGGTCCATTATTGCCTACCTCAAGTGTTGGACATACACACATACTTACTACAATGGATTATTTTACCAAATAGGTAGAAGTTGTTCCTGTACGAAAGACTACATCTTAAGTGGTTTGTGATTTATTAAAAGACAATATTCTTGTCCGCTTAGGAGTTCCTCAGAAGATAGTGACTGATAATGCTATGAATGTTTCCTCTAGAGAAATCTATATATTTTGTTATGATCATGGAATTCCTCTTGCCCACTCATCAGATTACTATGCACAAGGCAATGGTTAAGTGGAGTCTAGTAATAAGAACTTGATAAACATTATGAAAAGTTGGTAAGTGATAATTTGAAGGATTGGCACAAGAAACTGTATGAGGCTCTCTGGGTGGATAGGATGTCTCCTAAAAGGGAAATAGGGATGTCTCCTTTTGAATTAGTGTATGGTGTGGGGGTACAGTTATCTTTGCCTCTAGAACTGGAAGCTTCAAAACTACAAACAGTTGTTGATGATGCATATTTTCAGGATTCCTTAGAGAAAAGAATCATGCATTTGATGAAAATAGAAGAGGAAAGGGATACAATCATTTATCAGATCACTGAACATCAGCTATGTGTCAAGAATTTTTTTGACAAAAGAGCCAAAATTAGAAAATTTATGCAAGGAGATCAGGTCTTACTCCGAGACAAAAGAAGAAAACCTAAAGGGGCACATGATAAATTTGAATCACTGTGGAAAGGCCCATTTTTTATTCATGAGCTTAAATGGCCTAATTCTTTTAGGATTTCCTATGTTTATGGTACCGTTCTTCCCCAGTCTTATAATGGATAGGATCTTAAGCTCTATAAGTTGTAAAGAAGGAGTCCCCTGCATGTTTTGTAGGTTAGTTTTGTTTTATTTTTGGTTGAGTCAATTTTTGTTTGTTCTTTTTGTTGGTCTCGGTCTTATTTTCTATCTTTTGTGTGAAACCAAAGATTCAAAATTCCTCCCTAGTCATTTATAGCCCCGGTCCCCAGTCAGAGCCAATGTTACCCTCCTCATTTTCTTGAGGCATTTTGTCCTCACGTCATCAAAATAAGGAGTTTTTTATTTAGTCTAGGCTTGTGTAAATCTTAGTTTTTGTCTTGTTGAATTTTTTCTTGAACATGAACCTGTCGGTTGAATCTCTTTAAAGTTCAAGGTTCAAGTTCAAGAGGAGTATGTAGTATTGCGGCTTACCTTTCAAAGAGTCAAGGTCTTTGTAATAACTGTTATTGAACTTGAACTATTGAACCTTTTCAAATTTCAAAGTTCAAGGTTCAAAGTTTTGAGAGTCGAGTCCCATTTGCATCTTGTTATTGTAATATGTGAGCCATGACATTTTGGTGTCTTTATCTTGGTTTGTCTTTTTTCTTCTCTTTTGAACTTGAACTCTTGAACCACTTCTTGGGAAGTTCAAAGTTCAAGGTTCAAGGTTTGATGAATTGATGGCTATGAAGATGAAGAACTGCCACATCAACAACAGTCATATAAAGAATATTCCCTATTTAAAAGGTGAACCTCGAGGGAATGAGTTGTGATGAGGATCCATACTTGAGAATAATCATTTAAAAGAAAGGCATGGAGGGAAAAGACTTGTAATTAATGAATTGTCAAGATTCAGTATTTTCGGCGTAATTTGGCATGGATAAGTATGCAGTTACAAATCATAGAAAATCGTGTGACCGATTTTTAAGCTTTTCTTCAAGATTTGTTTTGTTTTAAAATAAATAAATAAATAATTACTTACCTTCTTCATTCGCCCAATTTGGTAAGTAAATGATTTGCGCAGGTGATATTTTATGTTTATGACCCTTTGAATTTAGAGCTCTGCATGAAAGATGAGTTAAAAATCTTCCTTCCATTCCTATGATTTCATATTTGAAAAATTTATTTGGTAGTTCTATTGGTTCAGTTCGTCTCCCCTGTTGTGTTTTATCCTGTTAGTAAATCCAAAATGAGACTAAAATTGCCTAAGACAGACTAGAAGTCAGTGTTACTTTGTTCAATTCCTGAGTTAGGGGATACTTTCTTGCCATTGGTAGATTTCGATGAATTTCATGAAAGGACACGTAATTTTTCCAGTTCTCCTTTAATGCAGAAGATTTTAGATAGTGGGTTAGTAGTAGCGGCTTTCCTTCCAGCACTATCATGTCCTGAGCTGGTTTTGGAGTGCATGAATAGATATGACCCAATTGAGAGATGTATAAAAGTAAGAATGGTGAGGTTTTACTCAAGGTTAGTTAGGACATCATTGTTGTTGTGATGAAAATTCCTGAGAAAGAGTAGTATGAATATCAGATAGTTTGTAAGTCTCAAGGGCTCTTCTCTAAGAAGAAATCATTCTATAGAAGTGTCATTGCAAGAAACTAGTTGTTAAAATTTCAAAGGGGAGGTTCTTACCTACCTAGTCTATTAACTTGGGAACACTTGATTAGAGATATAAAAGATATAGTTATCATGTTACATAGAGTAAAGGGAAACCAAATTGCTTTCTATTGGGAAGATTGGATGTACTTCTTCATTCAGGTCATCCTTGGTGATAACAGATATATTGATTGGGCAGAATTGATTGCAGACAAGACTCATGAGGGTTTGAGTTTCTTTGGTAATAAGAACTTCTATATGTCATCATACCTCTTATATTGCTTGGTATGTGTTAGGCCATGGTCTAGTTTACATCATGAAACATGGATTGATGGCATGATGGTGTTTGAATTGAGGGGAAATATTCATAGAAGGTTGTCAGATGAATTCATGCAGTTGATAAGAACTTATGGAAGCTACTTCATACAATTTCCCAGGTTCACTAACCTAAGGGTAAGAGGTTTTGAAGGAGAACCTTATAAATTGCCTAGGTATGCCTTTGATAGAAAGGTTCTGAGAGAAATATGCAGGAAATTGTCTTACATTGATATGAAGTATAGAGATAAACATCAATCAGGTGTCTCCTTACCTATTGAATTGTCATATTTCATCTGTAATAGTGTCTCTAATACTTTAAATTTAGAACTAGATTTTTAGAAGTTGAATTTTCAGTTGTATGGACCTCGAGTTAATTTTGATGCCAAGGGATTTGCTATTGCACACCTAACATTGAGAAAAGACTTCACTCATGTGCCAAATATTGAGGACTTTTGGGCTGACTGTTATGATGAGTTTTAAATTAGGAAGAGGGAACATCAAAGGTTCACTTTATAGCAGGGTAGGGTTTACAATCTAAAAATGAATGTGGCTAATGTTGAGCTAGATGATAATAGTGAATTGATTGATCCCTAGTTTATAGATAGTAGATAGAAAGGACTGATTCCAAAGGTGGATTGGGATAAGGATGAAGAAGATCATATCCAAGCAAGGATATTTCCAGTCATTAGAAGGACTAAAAAATGGTTAAGAGGATGAAGAATGGGGAGAATTTCAAGAAAAAGTCCAACTTCACCCTCTAAGGTTTCAATAGCTAACTCTCTTGTCACCCCTTGTGTTGCAAGTTCCTCAAAAATATAGGTTAAGATTGAATAGGAAGCAAGGTGAGTGATGGTCAAGAAGGAATCGACTCCTACCAGGATCTCTCGGTCTAAAATCAAGAACAAGGTAAAGCAATCATCCATGGATTCGATAGTAGTTGATTTGGATTCCCCTCTTGACATGGACAACACTCCAGCCCATCCAGACTCAGAGGCATAGAACATTGATAATGTAAGTGATAATCAATAGGTGGATGATGTAATAAACATTGCTACCACATTGGTGCTATAGAAAGGAAAGGAAGCCAAATCCGGTTCTGATAAAGCTCCTGTGCACATTGGACCTCTGTGGTTAGACAACACTCTAAGTAATAAGAAAAGGAACATAGTCCCTGATTCAATTCCATTGGAGGATATGGTGAGTAAATGTTTGAGAAAGACTCCCAAGGCCAAAAATCTTACAACATTCTCCAAAATTGATTTTGATGATAGTACAGGTAATTGGTCTATAGAAATTGCTTGCCCAAATATGGATGAAGTTGTTGCTAGCCCTACTACAAAGGATTTCACAGTTGAAAAAATGAAGCTTGGTGCCAGAATTCGAGTAGCTGATGCCTATCATCTTGAAACATCAACCAAGAAAATACTTGATAGAACATGGAAGGATGAAAGGGATAAGCATGAGATGAAGGAGATTCTAAGGAGAATGACAGAGTATATCGAAGCCATTAATAATCCAAATCCTCAACCTCTATTGCAACTTCCAACATCTTTTGACCCTAAATCACCTACTAACCAAAAGACTCTGGAACAAATATAGAAATGCAGGCTTGTTACAAAAACTATGATGGAGTGATTAGAAGGAATTCAGAAATTAGGTGCAGAATATTTTATCAACTTGAGTAGAGTTTATGATGGGGAATTAATGGTAATGAAGGAATTGGAAGCCAAAATAATGTATTGGAAAAAAGAAGAAGCAAAATGGGTAGCAAAAGCAGCATAGACACGAGAAGTGCAAATCTATGGAGTAATGAAGTTTCTCACTGAAAAACCTGTAGGTGGCTTAGATGATAGTATTCTATATGTTTGCCAAAGGAACATTGAATGGAGGAATTCCCTAATAAAGCAGGCCTATGAGGAATAAAAAAAACTAGTGAATAAGATCACACAATTAGTTGCATCAATGCAAAATGAACTTGTATGCATTGGAATCAAGTGCCTAAAAGATGATGGTAAGACCCTCAAAGTTGCGGAGGTTATAACAGAATCATTTGAAGGCAAGATTAATTATGTCAAAGAGGTAAAGGACTTAGTTCCGGATGATTTGTCCACCATTGCAAAGATTAAATCTCTTTTATTTTTATGCATCGAACACCTGGACAGTCATTCTGACAAAGTCGCACAAGTTTGTAGGGAAAAAGAGGTCTGGAAGAAAAGGATGATACATGTGGGACTCCCTCATGGTGCCTTAGTTCGAGATTTCTCCATTGCTTATGTTCGATCATAAAGATTCATAAAGATTCATAACTACTTTATTATAATTAGTTATGGTTGATTCAGTTTTTAATTTTAAATAAATTTCTTAAAAACTTCGAGGCAGAAATCTGGAATTTATATTTTTCCCTCTTTAAACCGTTAGCCAGGTTGTGGCTATTAAAATTATTATCTAATAATCTAAAAGCCCTGAGAATTTTTGTTAATTAATGGAAATGAACTCTTGATACTTTATCTATTTTTGAAGATATGAGGAAATATATTCATCTGTGAATGAAATATATGAAATCAATTTTGATAGTTTGAATTTGTGTGTTAGAATCTGAGGAATTTATTTCTGTGTGAATGAATTCTTGTTTGAATTGATCTCATTCCTCATATTGAAAATAGTTATAAAGTTTGGAGTTAAAAATTCCTCTTTATTTTTTGTGCATTGAGTTGGATTAGTTAAGATGAGTCAGTGAGCTACTTTCTTAAATTGATATATGAGTATTTTGCATCTTCATGACATGTTGATGTATGGAGATGAATGGCTTTAATTCTTTTGGGTTAAAAGTGTACATGAACTCATAGATTTAATTAAATCATTGAAGATTTTTGAGGGGATCTATACCTTAATTCATAGGAGAACAAATTATTTTTCATTTATCCAACTGTGTGGTTGCAAATTTGTCTTTAAAGGGTAACAAAGGTTAAGTGAAGAATTGAGATCTTGACAAAGGACAAATCTGTTAACCAACAATGATCATGTTGGATGAGATGATGATATTATTGTTGTGATTGTTTACTACTATATTTGTTATTGAGACGATGTCATACCGCTCATCGCGAGCACGATATGATGTTGCGATTATCTTTCACATGTCTGATTATATAACAATATATGCAATGTAGCGGGTTTTGGGTCCCTTAAAACCTGATTTTTCTTAATCAAAAACAATATATGCAATGTATATGTTTTCTTGCAGTTATTGGTGGTTGCAGGATTGCAGGTACTCGATATCGACTCCACCTAGTCTCACAGGTCTAAGCGTGTATTTATCCCAATGGAAATTTGATTAGAGGTGACGATTTCCTTCTACGCAGTCTAGGCTTAAGTTGATACCCTTTCTAGTCTAGTGTCTTGGCGTCAGTCATCTTGTTAGCATCTTGTGATGTGTTGTCCACCCTATGTTGGGTTGCCTTGTGGTGTTATGATTAATTAATTAGTTAATTAATGATTGATTTATAAATTTTATTAATATTAAAAAAATTTAATATGTGGTTTTGATATTTAATTATTATTGTTAGTTTATTTATTGATGATTAATATTTATTAATATTATTTTGATTAATATTTATTAAGCTTTTGATTTATTGGATTTATTACCTATTTATTTATTGTTTAATTATTGTTGATTTTATATTATTGTTTTTGTGGCTTTACATTCAATTGGGTATTTATATTATTGTGCTCATGGTTTATTTTATTATTGGGAAATTATTATTATTTAATCTCTTTTACTCATTTGAGTTATTTATTTTCTATTTAATCTACCTACCCTATTTTATGATTGGTTGTGAGATTTGGGGAATTTAAATAATATTATTTTATCAATTTCCACCTCGAATTTGGGTATGGTTGGTAGGAAATATTATATTTTTGATTATTTTAATTAGCTATATTTGAACTTTAGTTTTTGATTGATTTTTATAAAGGGTTTTCTGAGCATATTCAAGGGTTTGCTTGCTGAAAATATTTTCATTGTCTGAGAAATATGGATTTTTGATTTGGAGCTTGTCTTGGATTTGGATTTGGAATTGGAGCTTGGATTTGGATTGTGCTTCACCAAATCTCATTGACCATTTCTTCTATTACCAGATTGGAGGTTCTATCCTTCTTCACATTTTGTTTTTGAAAGATTTCTTGTGAAAAGATTGCTTGCAAGAAGAAATTTGGGTTGCTATTTGATTAAATATTTAAACTCAGAACTATTATATTTCTATAGTTTAGCTTAATGATAGCCTGGGATTTATTTGTTTTTAATTGCATTACCATGGATTTTTTGTATGCTGGTTGATTTTACCTTGAGGTTTTCTAGAGACTTCCCCTAGTCATGATGTTTTATGCGTTTAGATTATTAACCTATCTGTATATTTTGATTAAGAGGATTTGATTGTCTATGTTATTGTGGTAAAGATTATTGTGTCTTTCACTATTGCTAGGAATTTTTTTTTTTTGTGTATTGCTGGAAAATGTTTTTGTTTTGACTCGAGAAGCATAAGATATGCCTTGGTTTAATTATTTATCCATTTGTTTGTGTAAATCCCTTGATTATGTCCAAGTTGGATTGTTTTGGCATCGATTTAATAGCCTTGTATTTTTTAAGTCAATCGTATATTTCATTTCCATTTTCTGAGTCCCTACGCAAATGTGCTAATCTGAAAAACATATGTGTTGGATTGTGTAACGTGTGTGCTATACTGTTTAGTAAATGTGTTATTATGTGACCCATATGCATTGCACTGTGGAATGTATGCACCTTTTTATTATGTGAATGCACTGCATAACTACTTGCATGCACTATTTGTCCAAGTAAAAGAGCTACAAAAATAAACATAAATACTAGTTTGTTATGCATAAGCGCTATACAGATGGGTATATGTGCTAAACTATTCCCCATATATGTGTTGCACTGGTTATTATAAGTGCCAAGTCATCTTGCAAATGCACTAAAGTTCTCTGCAAAAACGTTGTTCTGCTCTATTTACTATTTGTGGTCATTTTCTTAGTCTGGGTTGAATTTTCTCAATTCGTGTTTTACTCCATAGGCTATTTTTGAGATTCTCTATGTTGTTTCAGTTTATATTTGTGATCTGAAGTGGATTATTATGCATTTGTTGGTATTTTATGTTTAATCAATATGTATTTACCATGCTATGGATATTTGTGCAATTATATAGCTCTATCAAGAAGGATTTTCCTTGTTGAGGATGTTTATATTACTTGGATCATGCCTTGCTCATGATTATTGATTTTTCTATGAAGCTCTTGGTTACTTGTTGTAATTGGTATTATGGAATTTTGGCTATTGATTCATATTTGAATAGTTGTAGATGGATGTTGTTATGTGGATTTGAATGATCCTCCTTGTTTTTGATATTGTATTGTTGTCACCCTAGGGTCATGAAACATGGTTAGGGGGAGTGGGCTTTCATGACTTGGCTAGGGTCATGTGAGAATAGGCCACCAAGAGGCTCCTTGTAAGGATGCTTGTGAGCCTAGACTATCAAGATCTCATTGAAATTTTTCTTTCTTAATCAAGTGATTGTTGGAGATGGAGATTGTCGGTTGGACTAGTTAGTTGGGCATTTTGATGACAAAAACACTTTTGGCAGCAAAAACACATTTTTACCCTCTCTATTGTCTTTAGCATTGTCCATATGGTTTCTATATTATGATGATGTTTTTGAAGCTTCTAATGATGTTTCATGATGATGTTGAAGCTTCTCTTGTTTTAGTTCACAGACTGATGGAGATCAGTTTTGGCTTCTTTGATGTATGCAACTTAGTTATATATATGTTAGCAATATATTCCATGATGTATGTTTGATCTTCTCTCAGACATGTATGCATATGCATATTCTCCCTTGGGAAGTAGGGTTTCTTGATTATCTTGCTAAATCTTGACTCACTCTTTATAAGAACTTGTTCTTCACAATGTAGTCAACTGTCTTGGCAAGAGTGATCAACATCTTTTCATAACTTGTCAACTTGTACTACAATTTTCTTTGTTAAGGATAAGTAATACAATAATTGTCTGTTGTGGTCAAAGACAGTTATTGAATCGAATAACTACAAGTGGATAACCACCTTGATGACAAGTAATCTAATTAAGCAACATGGACAATCAAGATATGGTTGTTGGTCAGTTCTGTTTTGAAAAAGCTTGATCAAGAAGAATAATGAGGCAGATAAACTAATGCAGTTTTGATAAAAAGTTTAATGCTCTGTAACCTTAAGTACAATGAGGAATTTTTGTTGTATATGGAAAACAAAGGTCTATCTCTATAAGTTTATTTTTCATATGTTCTAAAAATTTATCAATGTCAATGAGACAAAGTTTTGTTAGCCAGCGAGACTTTGTTTATGATGATATCA
Organism: Cryptomeria japonica; assembly: GCF_030272615.1. Classification (NCBI taxonomy): domain Eukaryota; kingdom Viridiplantae; phylum Streptophyta; class Pinopsida; order Cupressales; family Cupressaceae; genus Cryptomeria; species Cryptomeria japonica. Next base: position 394,612,776 of record NC_081406.1, on the reverse strand, counting down.
GTGAGATATTTTATATAAGCTAGTGAGGCATTCTTGAGAGTGGTTTTTCTACCCCAGAGGGTTTTCCACTCATAAATTTTTGTCTTTTGTTGTGATCATTGTGTCATACTTTGTTATTCATTTGAATTTCAAAATTAACAAATTGAATTTGGTAAATGATTCTCTTATTTTTTCTAGATTTGATGATAAAAATACTTACACAATCAAATCCAAAAAAAATTAAGAGAATACAACATGGATTGTGGAAATCTCATGGAATTAATTGGTAAATGATTCTGAATTACTTATAATCTACTTATATTTGTGTGCTTTAAGTTTCAAGAGGTTGAAAGATTTTATATGCCATTTTTCACTAATTCACCCCCCCTCTCAGTGACAATAGTATTCCTTCAATGATAACCTAAATAATTAATTAGATGGGTTGGGTATTTATAATTCATCTAATCAAGATAATTCATTGGTTTTTTTTTTGTGCCCCATCTCATAGCCCTTGAGAGATGACTCGGGATGAGCTTGGGAAGGCTATAGAGATGGCAAATTGAACTCCCTTGATTCTCACATAGGTGGAGACATTTTTGCATGTCTATCAGGGGTGTAGATCTCCCTTCTTTGTGAGGGTAGAATGCAATGACACTCTTACTTACATGTGTCCTTGTTCCTTATGCCATGTTTTGTTGGATAGCCTCTGAGATTTTCTATGCTTTTGATTTAGCCTTGTGTTGTTATTTGGATCATTGTTTATCTAGTTTCCTTCTAGTTGTGGTGGTTGTATTGTTTGAGTTCCTTTGGTTGGTGGGTGTCAGCCTAGGTCTAGAGTGTGTGTGGACCTTGTGTCATTCTCCAGAGCACAGGGGTGGTTCATTATGGTTCCACATGGTCAAGTCATTTGATTCCTTCTCCATTGGGATGCTCTCTTTGTTGGATCTGCATGCATGAATGTGGATTCTCTATCTCTTCAGCTTATGGATAGATTCTTGGAGCAATAGTTTATGTACTTCATATAATGATGACATTATTATTGTATCATGTATTATGGTATAGTCATACTTTTATATTGGAGACTACGTATCTTGATGCAAGGAAATATTATATTCATTTGTAATTAAAAATTGCTTAGTAGCTGTGATTATTATTCTTGTAGATGAAGATGTGGTTGTAATCCTTGTTGGGCATATGATGTATCTTGGATATTTGTTATTCATATAGTTAGAATTTTAATTCACAATGGAATGAATGATATTGTTTGGATTAGTGATGTATGTATCTTATGACTTGAAATGGGAATAATGGTTTAGTTTGTATAGACTAAAGTATGAAAATATTATTCTGTAGAAAATATTATCTTTGGACATTGGATAATTCTTCATTGGTTGGGATTAAGTATTAGGAACATTTGGATTTGGTGGATATAAAATGAACCTAGAGCTAAGAGTAAATGGGATTATATTATATATGCTTAAACACAAATGTAAATGGATGTGTTTCTACATTCTTACATGTTATGATTGTAGAATATTTGTAGGAGGGATATGATTGAGTTATATGATTTTGTTGCATTCTTATTTTAGGTTAAGTAATGATGTTGAGATACCCTACAGAATGATAATTCTTGCCCATTTTTGTGTCAACCTTATCCATGCAAATAACCGATCTGAGAAATCATCAATGGCTAAAAAACCTTGTTAAAAACCCTAAGGCCCAAAACCCTAAAACCTTAAGGCTTTTAGCTTAACCTTTTTTTTTTTTAACCGATTGGGGCAGTCATTTCACTTGAAGTTTACCAGCTAGAGGATCTCTTCTTCATTGTGAGATTGGTCCCTTTTACCTACTACCAGCTGGCATGAGTTCTTTTATCGCTCATCGCATAGTCGAGAACTTTCCACTTTTGTTCCATTTGGTGATTGTTTCACTTTCACCTGATGCCGTGATGAGCGATGCTACCAGGAGGAAAAAAAGTTGTTATCGCTTGGTTGATGCCTATCGCTCTTTCTCCACAAATAGGAACAATGTTCCCTACTACGACTATTCCTCTTTTGAGTGATTTCGTGATGAGCAATGTTGGCGGGATTAAGTATAAAATGCTATTGTTGTTTTGCAACGATAAAGAACAAGGGTTTTCTAGAGGATGTGAAATAGCGATGATGGACCTGGCCTTCATGGAATGATCTTGGTCATCCATCTGTGTGCGATAAAGATAATCTAGTAGCTTGAATTTAATTAGAGGTGATTGTTGATATTCAAATAGGTGCCCGAGGGTGTTTGCCGACTTAATGGGTCAAAAACTAGTTTCTCACCGCGTTAGTGGGCCATGTAGTGCCCCCACCCTAGTCAGCTTTGTAAAACCGGTTTGCCCTTGGTTGAATTTTTATGTGGCATTCTTGAATGGTTGAATTACCATGAGGTAATGTTGTTGTCAGATATTATGATTATTATGCATACCTATTAATGTGCTTTCACATCGATTCTTATGTAAGTTTAATTGTCCTCCTGATTCTTGTTATTAATCTTGAACACAAGCATACATACATATATATATATATATATACATATATATATATATACATATATATATATATATATACATATATATATATATATACATATATATATATATACATATATATATATATATATACATATATATATATACATATATATATATATATATATATATATATATTGTGTGACTCTTGGTTGCAGGAGATTGCAGGTACAATACCACCTAGGTGCGAGGTTCGTCTTCACCTAGATTCGCAGGGTTGAGTATACCTCTTTCATCCTTAGAATTTGGGTTAGGTGGTCATAAAACCCTCAGTTTACCCTAGTCATGCTCAAGTGAGTGTCGCCTGTGGTCCATCAGTTTCCTTTTCATTTGGGTTTGCAGGTCAGGTATTTGGTTGGCTTTCTTGGGTTGCATGCTTGGTGTGTGGTAAAACTGAGTATTTAATCCTAAGTAGTTATTTTGATTTAATGTGTTCATTTACGCATTAGTAATTAAGAAACTCAAGTAAATAGGTTTCTTTCATATAATTAATCATTTATTTAAAAATTGCTCTATTTATGTTTGTAGCAAGTTTAATTTAATGGTTAATTTTAAATCATGAATTTATTTAGTTTATGCATTTTGAAAGGGAAGATTTAAATTTATTCGAATAAAAATAATTTAAAGGAGAAGCATTTTGATTTTTAATTAGAAAAGCAAGTTTATATTATTTGAATATTTGAAAAGAATGATTTTTCTTTTTTTTATTTAAAAAAAAAATGTTTAAATTCTAAAATAAGGGATTAGGTCAGGGGATTCTTCTATTTAACCCTAGGTTTGGAAATATTTTTGGGGGGATTATTTTTGGGAGAGCATTTTGGAAGGGAAGGGATTTTTGGAGCTTGCAAGTTGGGCTCTCCTTCAATCTTTCCAGGATTGCTGAACCAGGTAGGCCTCTGGTATATTTCATTGGCTTCTTGTTTTAAAGAAATTGTTTTGGATTTTGAAGAAATCTGTTTGTGAAGATTAAAAAAAATCTCATCTATTTGGGGAAAATGAAACAGTTGTAATTTTAATTCCAATCCAATCCCCTCTTATTCTTTTTCCATTCCAAGTTTAGATTATGGTTGCTCTGGTTGTTTTAAAATAAAAAAAATAAACTTGGGTTGGCGGTTTACAATAAAAATTTGTTTAAATTTTAAATAAATGCTTTCAAATTCAGGCTTTAATCAGAGAAATCTGTTTGTGCTTGGTTATATAGAAATGGGAGAATGATAGAAATTTTACCAGTCTCAGTATTGGGGCTTTATGGTGTTTTCTGTTTAAAAATATGGGTATGTTAATCTTTTATTGATTCTGGAAATATCCCCAGTTTGTTCTCAAAAAATTTCTGAGTTTTGTTAAAAAAATATATATATTTTCTTGCTGATTGAGAGTACCCAGTAGTTGGGCTTTGGGTTATCTTTTGTTTGGTATATATAAAAAAAATGGATAAATAAAATAAAAAATAAATAAAGAATAAACAAATATTTTATGCAGTGTTGATTTTGGCTGTTTGGGGGAGGGGCGGCGTGAAGCCGAGGCCCTAACCCATGGTTGGGGAGAGCCAAGGCTTCCCCAAACCATGGGGAGAGGCCTGCAGTGAGGCCATGTCGTGGCCTCCATGAAGCCAAGGCTGGGTGGAGACCACGTCATGGTTTCCCCAGCCTTCCCTTGGGGAAAGGGAGGCCCACGTGGGTCTGCCCTTGGTCATGTAAATTATTATTTTTTATTTATTATTATTATTATTATTATTTTAAATGTATTATGATTAATTTTAATGTGGGTTTTAAATTGTTTAAGTTTTTTGATTAAATATTAATTAATATATTTTATTATTATATATTAATTATTAATTAATGTATATTTTAAATATATGTTAATCATGATAATTTATATATTAATATATATAAATATATATAGTAATTAATATTTAAGTTGTTAATTATGTGTATTATTGATTTTTAATTGTTCATATTTTATTAATCATGGATTAATAAGTATATATATTAATATTCAATTTTGGTATTTGTTTTAGTGAGGAAGTATCTTTTTGGAAAAAGATTAAATATTATTTTTAATTGGAAAATTCTTGAAATAAAATATATTTTGGTAATTTCTAAATAATATGCTATTCATGGATATATTATTATTGGATTTGATTGATAATAGGTCAACTAGGAATTTTAGAAATGGAATACTGAAGTATATGAGTAATTTGGAAAAAGAAATATTTATCATTGGATATTCTGAAAGTTTAAATGATATGCTATTAGAATTATTGGAAATTTAATAATGTATCGATTGAGAATTGGTAGGTTAATGACATCTTCATTTAGTGAAATAAATTGTTTAGTTATATTCTTCCTCGGTATTGTGAAATAGACAAATGGTAATATTGCAATTATAGTATTATATCCACCTTGTAATGGTGATTTTTCTGTTAATGTATTTTTGAAAACTTAACCATTTAGAAAACTTGATCGACTTTTATTGTTTAAACCAATAGGAAAGAAGATTGTCCTTTTCCGGTTATTGCATATGCAAGTTTAATTTATGTATTCACTTTTGTTTAAAGTAATGGCAAGGCCTTGATATGTTTGTTTGGACCCTGTCGTTTGGTTGATTTGGGGTACCTGTTTATGTCTTCGGTCTCTAGTTTGGTTGTTACCTTGTGATGGTGTTATAACTGGTCTTGTCCTTTATGCTGGTGTTGAGTGTTGATTTGTGGTTGACCATAGCGGGTCAGGTCTCTAGTTAGAGAATTGTTGGGCAATGGACCTTGTATTAGCTTTTAATATATTCAGTTGGAACTGTTTCTATGTAGGGATCATTTATGTAATTATTGACAGATGTGGTCAGTTGTTTATTGGTACGATTTGCCTTGATGGCAGGAATGTAAATGATGTGAAACTTATGTACCCTTAACTTATTTAAATGATCAGAGGGGTCTTGCAGTTGAGCAGACCTGGAGATGTATCCCTTTAGGGGTGAACTCCAATATCCATTTGGTGTTATGTGATGCTTTTGTTCTTATGTTTCATGTTTTTTAGTGTTAGCATGTATGGATGGCTTTTTGATAGAATGTATAAGTGGACTAGATGAGATTTATTATAAATGCATGTATGTAGTTGTCTCTTAATGCAGTAATGTGGTTCATGAAAGAGTGTAGTTTGATTAGTAGAATGAATTCTATTATTGTTAATGAAATTAAGTATGCATGAGAATATCTCACGAGTTATGATGAAATTATAGTGCGTTTTGGAACAAGATGCATGGCATGTGTTTAATGTAAAATTGAACGAAATGAATGGATAACAATTGTTGGATGAACTTGTCATATTACCTAAATTGTAATTCTAATGGATGAACTTCATTTAGTTATTTACATTTTAACCTTAATAAATGAACTTCATCATATTAGCTATATTTTAACCTTAATGGATGAATTCATATGTTATCTATGTTTTAACCACAATGAGTAAATTTCCTCATGTTAGGTTCATCTTCAACCATAATGGATGAACGAGTCCTATTTTCTATAATGATAATTTACTAAACAAATTATATCCTTGTTTAAAGTAACAACATGAAATTAAGTTAACTTGCTTGTCTAGGTCAGATTTAGTGAGTTGAGTTGATGTTAAGTTACGTAATTGTGTTGGGAAACTCCTTAGGTTATGTTTAGTCTTCCTTTTTGTTATATGAGCTTTAGATAACTCATTGTATCTTTAGGTTGTGTCTTATTTAAAAATATATATTTGCACTCCATTTGTGTGTTTTAGCTTTATCTCTTCGGGGTTTCCTGGCGGGGCATTACAGGCCAAATCATATCAAATCCCTTTAAACCACTTCCAGAGGGTCGAGGGACATTGCCATTACTCTGACACGTTCTTGCAAATATTTACCTCAGGTACCTCATGCTCATTTATTATAAATTGAAGATTTATGGGTCTGACAAAGGACCTTCATACACCATCCCAACACAAGAGCTCCCTTAATTTCAGGGATTGTTGCTCCTAATTAGGGGTGAGGATTTTTAGGAACACAACCATCAGATCAATCTTTTCTGATCTGATCTTCCTCTTTTTGTAACCTAACCCTAGTTGGTCAAGGTTTCTGAACCTAGTGTATTCACCTAAAATATGAATGATCTATAAAGGAAAATTTTGTAACTCTTTCTAAGGGTCCTCTCTCTATCTCTCTTATGGAAAATTCATACTTTTTTGTAACTATAAACTTTGTCTTACCTTTAAATCAATAAAATTATTTGTCTTACCTCTTTCAATTTAAATATTTTATGTAATGTATATTACCTCTTATTTGAATGCATTCCTTTTTTTCTTAGCTTATGTGATTGTGTTAACACCCCTGCATATGTTATATGTGAATTTCTTTAATTCCCCTCCTCATCTTGTAGGATTCTAATTGTTGCATATTTTTAGGGAGCTGATTAGGATAGAAAATTGTGCATATCCTTGGGTAGTTTTCATTGATGTCTTGTGTAGTTATGGGTAGGGAGGATAAAATTTTAATCTAGACCTACATCACCTCTTTTCCCTTTGAGAATTCCTTCTCCCCTTTTCCCCTCAGATCATTAAAATAGGTTTTATGGGTGTTGGGTTGGTCTAACATTGTGCCTTGATTGATAAGGAAGTTGACCTTCTTCGGAGACTCAACCTCACATGTGCAAGGCCCAACACTTGGAGGTTGTTTCCATGTTTCACAAGGTTGTTGAGCAATAGTGCTCAACAAGGGTGCAAACTTTTGTGACAACAATAATCTATATGATGTTAACTATTTCCGCTTGCGTACTTATGTTCTTATGATCATGTTATATTTGATTATATGTATGATTAGATGATGTTAAAATAATGTTATGTGTTTATTTGAGTTACATATGTTGGAATCCAAGAACATTGAGAGGGGGGGTGAATCAGTGTTCTACCAGAATGTTCAATTTTTACCTTATTATAACATGCATTCACCAGTTGGTAAACCAATACATATAATTGAAAGAAGTAAAGAAATCAATGAACCAATCACACAAATGAACACCATAACATAAAGAATTTATGCATGGAAAACCTCAAAGAGGAAAAACCATGGTGGTATTTATGACCCACAATATCAATCCACTGGCCATATGAAAAGATATTATATAATATGGGGGCCTGCACATGTAGGAAGGCTTACCGCCAAGAGCACACTGCTCAACACAAAGGATTCTCACTGACTATAGTCACTTTGAATAATAAAACATAAGACTAAACTCATTTAATGTATCTTCAATGCCTGATTGAGTTCCGATATTATAACCTTAAACCCTTACCAGAATAACCTTCACATCCAAAAGAATCTACAGATCATTACACAATATTGATCTCATACATAAATGACCTCATACACATGATCTTCACATTACTAACAACACCACATACTCCTATATCAAAGATGATCTAATCAACTGACCTATATACCCTTATAATTCTTCATGACTCATGTCGAATTACATAGATAATAAAAACATGATTATATATGTCGGCTCATTACATATATACATAAATAACAAAATGAATTACCGGTCGCCAGATTCCCAATGATGTCAACCTCCTATATCGATACCCTATTTTCTAGTTAACTTGCCTGATCTGTAAATCATGTCGGCCTTCAATGCCGGTACCCATAGAGTCCTTCCTACTGGTGAAGATGTCTATCGGTGCCGATGAAGTGTCTACAGTGAAGTACCAAACCAAGGAATGAAGCTGAAACATGTTGCCATCAATGACAACATATGAAACCAATCAAATGAGTGTCAATTTCCAACAATCTCCCCCTTCGGCATTGATGGCAACATTCATGTGAAAATGATAATGGTTTCCATCTATCGATTTCACCCCGAGTCTGCTCCCCCTAAGATGAATATTCATGTGTAATCATGATCTATACAAATACTCCATATCTCCTGATGTCAAGGATATATTTTTCACCTATACCTCCCCCTTTGACATCAATGCAAAAAAAAACTAAAAATCGGGACAAAAAATGAAATTTTGTACAAAGAATGTGTCCCAAAACACCTTACTGAAGCTAAATATATTTGAAAATTTCTGGATAGGCACTCTAGGACAAGTTTGTGCAAAATTGGAATTGACTAATCAATTATTCCTTTGTCCATTGATCCTTCCTTAATCATCTTTTGAGAAACCATCATCATGAGCTCAGTAGAACTCATCTTAGTTATGCTCTTTTGCTCTACTTGGGAGGTGTTAATTGACAATAATGATGTGCTAGCTACCGATTCCCTGCTGGATTCCTCTCCCGTTTCCTCTGATGGTTTAATACCTTTAATAACATCCTCTTTTGCACCAGTGGCTTCATCACTTGGTGAATTATCTGGTATTGTCGGTTCCACATGAACTGTATCCTTAACCTATACATTCTGATTCGGAGGACTATTGTCCTCAACATCTATAACTTGTACATTCTTTTTATTTGTCGGTATATGTACACTATCTACTTCTATCGATATCTCCTCTCTATTCTATACATTTGATTCTATCGGGAGCTCTACATCCACTGCCTTAGTATCTTTCAAAATTGTAGGTGGGGCACCTACTATACCTTTGTCTTTTCCTTCAACTGAAATGTCAATAGTCTCAGTCTTGGCTTTCTGTGAAGAGAAGAAACCAAGGTTATAAACAAAGAATTGAACCCATTCCTTGTGAGTTTCAGTGATTATTTCATTAACCCTACTTGCCATAAGACTAATTATCCTATGCTTGCTATGGAAAATTCTTCTGTCTACAACTTCAAGGGTCATAGCCAACTCATTTGGAGTAATTGAACCACAAGTAGTTAATAACTCTTGAATTTTTATGCGCTTATCCTCCTCCATAGAAGATAATATCCTAACATCTAGATTGTCATATAGTTGTGTTAGAATTTGCTTCTCAATTTCTAACAAAGCCTTCTTAAATATATCCAAGTATAAAAAATCTGCTTCCTCAATTTATTTCTGCTCATCATCATCTAAGTGCTCATAATAATGTTGCACATTTTTCAACATACCATCCTTGGTGATTTCATCTATCAGTTCTACACAAGTCTTGTGTGGGATTATAGATACATTATCGGTTACAATAGAAAGGTCTATGTCATCCTTCTTATTTCTTCTACCAGAACCAAATGGTGCAGAAGGTGTAAGAGATGTTTCCTTTGGAGCTCTTTTCTTTTCAGGTTTGTTGGTCAGTACCTTGATTGTGACCTTTCTTACTGGTTTATTCCTTCCTTCCTCCTTAGAGTCCTCACCTTTCTTCCTCCATACCCTCTTGAATACTAAAGGAGTGTCATCTTTAGTTACAAAGTCTAATGGAATAGGTTCAATGAAGATTTCAAGCTCTTTCCTCTTCCTTCCTTTTGCTGGAACAACATCCATTAAGGCCTTGATGTCTTAGGATATTTGTTCAACAAATTTGTTGGCATTGCCTTTTTGTTTCTCCCTCTTCTTTCAATTGAATTTAGTTTGAACCTCTTTCTTCTTTTTCTTTGCAGTACTAAAAGACTTTTTAGCCTCATCAATTGGAGCATCAATCAACATTTTAGCATAAGCATCCAAAATCTTAGCATCAACCTCATGTCCCATCTCCTCTATCCATATCTTCTAGGGTTTAACGGCTTCCATTAAGGTTTCATCCTTTTTTACCATAACGCAGATCTTGATTGAGTATTTCTCAACAATGTGTTTAGGAACCCTCTCTCTGGATTTCATTGCTTTTTGAAATACCTTGAGGTAACCCCAAACCTTATCATCTCACAGGCTACCCAAACTAAAAATAGATTGCTTCAATTGTCTTCCAACCAAGATATCAAATGCCCACTATCTCTTCCCAAAACTAGGAGTTTCATTAAGGAAAAATAGCATCAAGCAGACAATGAGATTCCCATACTAGAATATCCTCTTTTTCTCTCCTTTAATCTTTCCAAGGTTAATGAACAACTCATCATTCATCCATCCACAAAGATCTATTTTCTCATTTTACCTCATAATCTTATGTGTGGCATATATGTAGGAGCTAGAAATAGAATTGAGATGATTGGATTGAGTTACCTTATACCCAATGATCATGCTACCAAATCTGATGTCTCGATTAGTGATGGTGCTGACCCTAATCAATCATCGATTCAAAGTTGCATCAGTGAGTTTGTTAACTTGATCATTTGGAATCTTTTTTTCTGGATGCTGACCAATCTGCAGCAAACTAGTGATGGCTCTAATGGACTCCTTCGTGATCTTATATGGCTTGTCCAGCCAAATCAACTCTCCATAAACTCTGCTCAATACATAGAAGATGATATCATCTTTGAATTCAAGGATATCAAGAATGCCAATAAACCCTAGGTCCTTAATATGCTTATACTCGAGCTTGATCTTTCCAAAGTCACCCATCAACTCATTCATATAAATATTCTTGATGTCACTAGTACCCAGATCCTCAATGTGGCAGTGAATATATGCTCTGATGTCTTCCACATAAATAACTCCTTTCAGAACATGCGGAAATGAGCCAACTAAATCATCCAAGGTGGCAATATGCAGGCATTGCTTGAAAATTGGCCTGGGATGATCCTTAACCTAGACAGCAATTGGATTTGCAATGAAAGTAGGTGCAGAGGATAATCCAAATTCCATGATGAAAGATGATTGTGATAAATACCTGAGAAATGATTGTCAGTGAATAACCCTAGAGAATTCTTCTGAGTGCTGGTGGAATCGCTGATGAAGATTTTTGATAGCATTGAATTGCCTTAGACTCGCTTGGTAACACTCTTAATCACTCTGAATGCAAGGTGATCAAAAGTGAAGTGGATTCAACCTTTTAACCTTCAAAAAACCCTAATCCACAATTGATATGAATGTCTTCCAGTGGAACATACCGGATCTCGGTCAAACATCTCCATATTGGATAAACCTTTTCCAATGTCTAAAACTTCTTCCAGATCTCCTTCCTGGGGCTTATGCAATATTTTTATGAAATTTGCCTACCTCTAAGGCATTTGCCTCAGTTACTAGATGAGCTTCTTGTTGATGCAGGAGCAATCTCCTGTACTGGTTGAGTCACTGAAGCAATTCCATCTATTGATTGATTATATGACTTCCTGACCCATTTCTTGGTATGATCTTGCCGGATTTCATTGATCTTTTCTTTCCCTTTATAATTTGATCCATCATTGTTAACCGGTGGATTTTTGCTTCTACAAAACTTAGCTATGTGTCCGATCTTGTTGCATGCATAACATGTAACATTGTTCTTTTGAATTACTTTGCTATAATCGGTATAATTGCTTGACATGCACTGATTAGCCATATGTTCAAATTTTCCACTTGCATGACATTTTACATTCATTCTGCAATCTTCAATATTATGACCATACTTATTGCATTTAGAACATTGATCAGGAGTAGAGTTATAGTTCTTATTTTCTCTATTTCTATATTGCCTAGCCATATGACCAAATTTATTACAAACAAAACATCTACCATTGAATTTGTAAGCATTAAGCTGCCTGACTAGTATCTTAAGATTCTGATCTTCATTTGCAGTATCAAAGCTTTGACCTTTTCCAAAACCAAGTCCACTAGAATCTTCATTTTGTCTTTGGCTTTTCAATAATTCATCAAGTTGTGTTGAACTAACCTTTAATTTGTCCTTTTACTCACTTGCAATAGCCAGATAATCTCTTAGGATTATCATTTGTCTTTCAAGTTCTTGTTCATTTCTTTGGGATTGTACTAATTCTGTTATCAACACATCATTTTCATGAGCCAACCGTATGCATTCTTTAGATCTATCTTTGACAGATCTCCCAAAGTTTTCTTCATTCATCTTCTGGTCTTCAATCTCCTTTGACATCCTCATAGTTAGGGCTTGCATTTCATTCCTCATGACCATATTCTCTTGACTTGGCTTCTAACATTTTTCATTAAGGGCATCTTTCTCTTCATTATCCTGATTTTGTAGAAGTTCCTTCCTCCTAGCTTGAACAAATGGAAGCCTCTCCTGTAGGATAAGAATGAATTCCTTTGAAAAATTTAGTTCATCTTGTAACTTCAAGTTCTTCATCCTTTCAACATCATAATCTTCAAGTGCTACCTCAAGTTGCTTCTCCATACTCATATCCATGGATTCTAGATTTAGGATCTTCCTCAAGTTGTTATAATTCCTCCAAGGCACAAGGATCTGATACCAATTGTTGGAATCCAAGAACACTGAGAGGCGCGGTGAATCAGTGTACTACCAAAATGTTCAATTTTAACCTTATTATAACATGCATTCACCAACCACTAAATTGGTACATATATAATTGAAAGAAGTAAATCAATCAATGAACCAATCACACAAATGAACACCATAACACAAAGAATATATACGTGGAAAACATCAAAGAGGAAAAACCACGGTGGGATTTGTGACCCACAATATCAATCCACTCGCCATATGAAAAGATATTACATAATATAGGGGCATGCACATGCATGAAGGCTTACCGCCTATAGCACACTGCTAAACACAAAGGAGTCTCACTGACTATAGTCACTTTGAATAAGAAAACATAAGACTTAACTCATTTAATGCATCTATTATGCCTGATTGAGTTCCAGTTGAAGCTCTTACTATTCTAGTTTTATAACCTTAAATCCTTACTAGAATAACCTTTGCACACAAAATAATCTACAGATCATTACACAATATTGATCTCATACATAAATGACCTCATACACATGATCTTCACATTACTAACAACACCACATACTTCTATATCAAAAATGATCTAATCAACTGACCTATATACCCTTACAATTCTTCATGACTCATGTCAACTTACATAGATAATACAAAAATAATTATACATGTCGGCTCATTACATATATACATAATAAAAATATGAATTGTCAATTTCTGGATTTCCCAATGATGTCGGCCTCCTATACCAGTACCTTGTTTGTCGATTAACTTGCCCGATCTATAAATCATTGTTGGCATTTGCATGAAGATTGCATTAATGGAATGTTATGTTGTCATTGATCTCAATTAATCGGTAATGATATTAGTTTGTAACCAGTATGAAGAGCTAGTGAAGGAAACTGTAACCGGTAGGTGAGTTTATGGAGTGAACCCGTAAACCCTACCTGTTGATTTGATAAACCCTAACTGATGAAGTTTGTTATATTGGTTTATGATTTGATGATGAGCAGTAATGATTATGACACATATGCATGTTGTATGAGAAGAGTTTCAAGTGTTTTTGGTGCATTGAGATAATGGTTTTTATCTTGGGAATGAGAAAGTATATTGCATGTAATGCAAAATGCATGATGAGTTACTGAGTTCGATGAAGCGGTGATCAAGGAGCGGTCAAGGCTATCTTGAATGTTGTGCAAAGGTTTTTATGTAATACAATGGTCATACTTGAACCGATTTGTTTGTAATCTCTATGAAAGAATTAGGTTTCTGTTGTGTTATCAACCTATTGATTTGTTTATAAGGTCGATGAGTTGTTTTGTTTCAAAGCTAGCAAATTTCTAGTTGAGTGTGTGGTTGCCAAACCAAATGATGTATCTGTAGTTTGTCTAAAGGCAGATAGGAGCATGAAAAGGATCTGAACAATCAAGTGTAGCGCTATCCATATAGATCAGCAAACTCCTGTTATTTTCTAAAAATTACATCAGTAAAATCCCCTAACTAGGTAAGCTCTAACAAGCTTAGTGTTATTCAAATCCTCTAACCAGGTGGTCCATTAGCTTGGATTTCAAATCCTTTATCGAGGTTACTCCTCACAAGGTATTTCTTCTAATAGGGCATTATAGTCAATCCCTTAACTAGGTGATCCCTAACAGGATCTATTCTTAACAAGACTTTTTGTAAAAGCTTTATCAGTCTTGGCTCCTAATAGGGCGAACTTCAGAAGAGTTTAGATAGTTAACTTGTGAGTCTCATCTCACCATGGTTTTTCCCATTTGGGTTCCATGTAAAAAATATTGTGTCAAGTGGTGAATGTTTTTGTGGTTATGTTTAATATGGTTGATTTTCTTAACTGCTTAATCCACTTTGATAAGTTATGATTAACTGGCAGTAATCTGAAATGAGGTTTTACTTATTTTAGTAAATTATTTGGATGTTTGTGAGTTTCAAGTTGTTTACTGTTAATCTGTTGTATCAGTCAACTAGTTAAACTTGACAGTGATATTGCATTTATAGTTTAGTGGTTTAGCTTGTCAGTTTAAAGTTTACTTGGAGAGGTTGATTCTGAGATTGGTAAAATTTTATATCAGTTTTCTATCTACTACTTCACCCCCCCCCTCTCAGTAGTTGACCGGATCCTTATTATTTCATCATACAATCAATTGGTATCAGACCATCTCAGGTCTCTAAGGTCTAAGCCTAACAGCTTGAGGTAAAGATCTTGTAGAACTTGATGAAGAAGGAAGGTTTGAAGGTTAATAGAGAGAACTACATAATATGGAGTGATAGAATGATAATTTATATCAAGAGTCTAGGAAGTCAATACTGGGAACATGTTGATACTTAATATGTTGCATCTAGTGGGATTATGACTAATGATGAGAAGAAAGAGCAACAAGAAAACAATCAAGCACTGGATGCTATCACGGTTCTTTGTCTGATGTAGAGTATATAGATGTCCATGGTTTGGAGACTACATATGAGGTATGGAAGAAACTTGAAGAGATTTATAGTGGTGATGAACATGTGAAGATTACCAAGGAAGAGAGTCTAAGAGGAAATTTTGATGAAATGCAGATGGCTAAAGGTGAGAATATCCAATAGTATGGTCAAAGGATAAAAGAGATAGTTGGTGAGATCAAGAGTGTTGGTGGTAAATTGGAAGATACCATAGTGGTTAGTAAGGTTTTTAGAACCCTGCTATCGGTCTATGCTATCCGAGTTGCAGCCATTCAGGAGCTAAAATCTATTGACAAAACTAGGGTAACCCTTGACTCCATCATTGGTAAGCTTACTACTTTTGAATTAAATGGTTATGATGGTAGTGTTTAGAAATCTGAATCTGCATTTAGAGCTTCAGTTTCTAACCCATGTATGAGGAAAAGTAGAGATGTCAGTCATAGTTATGAATCTAGATCCAGTAGAGAGGTTGTTGATGAAGACAGTTTGGTTGAGCTTGAAGCATTGGTGGCCAAGCGGTTGCCTAGAGGTACCGAAAATATGGAGGAAAATTACCTTTGAAATGTTTTGCATGCAACAAGATTGGACACATTGCAGCTAACTATCCTAATGGTGATAATGAGAATAAGCAAGAGAAGTTCAAAAAGTACAAGAGAAATTGAAAAAGATATTGTCTTATTGCAGTTGATGGTGGTCACTGATGAGGAATCTGAGGGTGATGCTACTGAAGACATTGTTTTTGTAGCCATTAAAGAGCAGACATCTGATTAGAAGGCTCTAGTTTCTCGGATGGATAATTTTGATGATTGGATCTTTGATAGTGGTTGTTCACATCACATGACCGGTGATCAGAGAAAATTTCTTTCTTTGAAGGAATTTGATGGCAGAGTTATAAGATTTGGTAATGACTCACCCTGCATGGTTGAAGGTAAGGGAACTATTTCTCTTAATGGAAAGAGTAGCACAGATGATGTCTACTGGGTTGAAAGACTAAAGTACAATCTTTTGAGTGTTGCTCAACTCAAGGACAGAGGATACCCATTAGAGTTTAAGAATGGTATGTGCAAAATCTATGGGAGCAAAGGTGAATTGATTGCAATCGGCAAGCAGACTAAAGGTAACCTATTTCACTTGAATCCTAAAGTCAACAACTATTTAATTGCTAAAGTAGATGATAGTTGGCTTTGGCATAGGAGATTTTGTCATATAAATTTTGATAATATTGTTAAAGTGAGTAAGTCCAAGACAGTGAGAGGTTTGCCTCAGTTGGATAAACCAGTTAATTCTCTATGTAAGGAATGTCAGTTAGGAAAGATGACATCCTCAACTTTTGAGAGAAAAACTTTTTTAGCGGAACATCTATTAGATTTGGTTCATACAGATCTTTGTGGACCAATTAGGACTAAAAGTATTCAAGGTGACAGATATTTTATCATCTTCACTGATCATTGCTCAAGAATGTTATGGGTCACATTCTTGAAGGATAAAACATAAGCATTTAGTAAGTTCAAGGCATTCAGGGCCTTAGCTGAAAAGGAGAGTGGTAAGAAGATTAAGTGTCTGAGTATTGATCAAGGTGGTGAATTTACTTATGAGGAATTTACTAGATATTGTGAAGAAAATGGTATCAAATGGAAAATTTCTACACTGAGGACACCATAGTAGAATGGTATTGCAGAGGAACAATTGGTTAGTTATTGAAGTAGCTAAGATGATGTTAATACAATGAAGTGTAGCAAAATTTTTTTGGAGAGATGTTGTTACCACAACTATCTACACTATGAATCGGATTTTGGTAAAAAGAGGTAAGGATAAGACTACTTATGAATACTGGTATGGTAGATCACCTAATGTTAGTTATTTTAAGATATTTAGCAACAAATGTTTTATTAAGAGAGGTGACTATTATAGTAAGTTTGAGACTAAAAGTGATGAAGGTATATTTATTGGTTATTCCACCAAGAGTAAGGCCTACAAATGTTACAACAACTAAACATAAAGAATCATTGAGAGTGTTGATGTTCGAGTGGATGAGTATCCTGAAGTCTTAGGGGAAACTGGTGTGGAGAAAAAGGATGAAGATCCTTACATTTTGTTTTTTGGAACAAGAACCTATGAAATCTGAAACTAGTAATGTGAATGTTGTTGTACTAGTTCAACCAGAACAAGTAGAGTCAGAAGAATATGATGATAATGAAGAAGAACCTAAAGATAATGATCATGTTATTGTTGGCATTTTGATGATGTTGTGATTGTCATTGATGGACACACACTTGCTTTGTGTACACTTTCTTGATGTATGAGTTATGCTCAACCTGTATTTGTTCCAACTGGTATTATGTATTATAGTCATTAGACTATCGGTGTTTTGCAGAAGATGTTTACCGGTCACAAATTGACTGAAGACCTCAAGCAGTATAAAGACCTCAATTGGTTCTAGGATCTTAAGGGGTACGAAGGAACAAAGCGGTAGTTAACATTTTTTCAGTCTTCATTTTTGACAATCGGTAATCAGTAAATTGTATGAACTAGTATTACTCTATGATGAGTTACCAACTGATATTTCTATGATGAGTTATCATCCACCGACACTTTGGCAGTGATTTTGTGCTATGTTACCAAATGTGCCTATATGCACTGAACCTAGGAACTTGTAATCTAATCCTATTTGATTGACATGAAATCAGACTCCTTTATAAGGACATCATGTCTAGGGTT
Source organism: Cryptomeria japonica (assembly GCF_030272615.1). Taxonomy (NCBI): domain Eukaryota; kingdom Viridiplantae; phylum Streptophyta; class Pinopsida; order Cupressales; family Cupressaceae; genus Cryptomeria; species Cryptomeria japonica. The sequence continues at coordinate 394,594,833 of NC_081406.1, read as the reverse complement.
TTAAAAAGATGATGAGGTTTTGTATGTGTAATCACATAAGAGAAGATTAGGTTTGTGTGAAGAGTAGGAGTGTGGAGATATTGAAGACTGAAGTAAGGATGAAATGCATTAACAATGAGCTATCAAGGATTTAACCAAGCATACTGTGTTAGTATCTAGATCACTCACTTGTCGATTACTCACATCTTCGACAACTCTGAAACCCTTAACCGGGTAGGCCTAGCAAAGCCTTTGTAAATCCTCTAACAAGGTGGTTCACAACTATGAATCTGAAATCCTCTCACAAGGCAATCTTTAACTAGACTTATCTCCTAACAGAGATCTAGATTCCTAACAGGATCTGTTCCGGTGAAGAATATTGTATGACCTTAACCAGTCTAGTTTCTATTCTGCAAATAGTTACTTGTGAGTTTCTTCTCATCGTGGTTTTTCCCATTTGGGTTTCCACATCAAAACATCTTGTGTTATGATGATTGTGCTCTTGTGGGTGAATGCTTTGTTTGTTATTTGGTTTGCATTTATCTTAACCGGTTTATTAGTGAATCTATCATACTGGTTATCTGCTAAACTATTTAGAAGTTTGAGTTCAGTGGTTTTTGATATACTAATTCACCCCCCCCTCTTAGTATTCATCAATTGATATCAAAGCCAACCTTTCTATAAGTCTAACCACTTGGAAGGAGATATGGGGGAATACACTATGAGGGAACTTACTCATTGTCTCACTCAGACTGAGAAAGCCTTTAATGAACTCAAAGTCAAGTATAAAGCCTCTCTGGCAAAAAGAAGAGAGCATGCTAAGAAACTAATGGAGCTTACTGAAAATAGTTCTTCTGATGAAGCAGACATGGATGCCCTAGTTGAAGATGTTGAAAAACTGAATGAATCCAATGCCAACCCGAGAAGGGAACTGGAAGGACTGACTATTAGAATGTGTCAAGAGCTTGAGAACTGAATGAAAGCTGAAGATCTAGTAAAAGACAAAGATCATGAGATCTCTAAGTTGAAGTAAGAAATCAGTGCCCTTACCGCTCATCTCCAAGAGAGTAAAGTGGAAAAAGAAGAAATGCAAGGTGAACTAAACATGGCTATTTCTGAGAATGCAACCTTGAAGGAATCCAATGCTTCTATTTCCAAACAACTCACTGAGACAAAGGAGATACTTGCCAAATTCAATCAGAGTACTGCTAAGCTAGAGCAAAAGCTTGAATCAGCAAAACCGGTAAAGAATACCACTAGACTTGGTTTTTTTGGTTATGAGGAAGGTGAGACCTCTGGAACAAAAAATGTACCATCAAAGAAGCAACCCACATCAAAGGATAAAGGTAAGCAAAAGTTTAAACCTGTTTGCTTTAATTATCTCAAGGCAGGACATACTGCTAATGTGCATAGAAATAAGGCCTACAATAATTTTCCTTATTTTCTAAACAATAAGCCTAGATCCAATAGATTCAATGGAAATTGTTATGCATGCAATAAATTTGGGCATAGAGTATTTGAATGCAGGTTTATTTTGCACAACACTGGGAGATACCCTCCAAGGACTCAAGGAGTCATCCCAGAACCCACTGTGAACCAGAATCCAAACCGGTATAATGCCTATGACCATCAGTCAGGTGGTGGTGGCTATCAAGCGGCAACCGGTTGGAGGGAAAACTATTTGATCTGTCATGGTAGCGGTCACACTGCTGCAACATGCAAAAGGAAGAACGATTGAATGAACAATGGACCATGGAGAACACCTGGAATGGTATGCTATCATTGCAACAAACTGAGACACCCTGCCAAAACCTATAGAATGAGAAGGAACCTATTAGATGATATACCGATCACTCTAGAAGGGAAAATTGATGTTGAAACCATTCAAGAAGGAATGAAGAAAACATGGAAAAAGAAACCTAAAGAAGTGTCACAAGATGAACCAGTTTCTGCACCTAGTGTGGAAGTCTCTGAACTAGCAAACTGAGCTTTAGAAAAGCTTAAGGGGAGGATATCAGTGAAATATTTGAACCCCTGGTTTATATTGGTAAATACCTTAACTGGTACACGTTACTTGTCAATTGGTAGAAGATTTTGAAGCGGTAGAAGGAAAAATTAGGGTTTGTGCCCTAGTGGTGAAGAATTTATTATGGTAGGTGAAAGATCATTTAAAAGGGATTTTTGACGCCATTTTCACTTATCTATTTTCAAGTGAAGAATTTTCAAGTGCAGAGTGATAAAGAGAAATTTGTCAAGTGATTCAAAGTGAATTCAAAATCTTGCAGAAGAATCCAAAGATCATTTTCAATCAATTAGGTGAAGAACATCAAAGCGATAATCCAGCAACCGAAGTGGTGTATTGTGAGCGACATTGCAAAAACCCTAAATTTCAAAGTGTGAAGGTATTTCTCAAAATTTCTATCTATCATTTAATCATCGCTTCTACATCGCACTCTAGTCCTAATGCACCTGTAGACTCGGTGAACTTTATTCAAAAGAAGATGAAATACAATGCCCTATCCCAGATACCCGCTGGAGTCATAGTTGAGGAAGATATTTCAGCTTATATTGATTGCAAATTGGAAGACCTAGGATCCCTAGTGATCCATTCTCAGCTAGGTCTATTTTGTGGGGATGACAAGAAAATTAAACTAGAATATAGCATCCTAGAGAGGAAGAAACTACACAATGCAATTTATTTTCTTGAAGAGTTCACAGAAGATCACATCCGCATTATCTTGAGCAGAGTACATGGTGATAAAATGTACCTGGAGTGGATGCATGATATCACACCAGAAACAATTCTTGCCATCACCAATTTTTGTAACATTGGTGAGGTGCCAACTTTAAGGAAGGTCATCAAGACTGAAATGAATAAGCTCACCGGTTCTTTGAGCGACCAACGAGGAATGACTATCAACCCCATCAAAGATGACTTGGTTAAGTATACTTGCATGATGATCAACTACCAGGTGTTTTATGCCAGCAAAATAAACTTTGTCCCCACTGTTGTAGTAAATGCTGCCTATAGAATGATTTGGGAAGATGCCTCATTTGATTTGTGTACCTATTTGCAAAAGCAACTGCTATTGAACCTGAATTCCATTAAACACGATAATGCTTTAAGGTTCAGGTTTGGACAACTTTTGGTCAGTCTATTTTTCTACTTTCAAGGCTATTTTCCTGGAGTAGGTGATATTCAATGGTCTGTTGACCAATCGATTACTAAGCAAATTAGGGAAAGTCTCCAAGTGGTAGGAACTGGATATCATGAGGTTTCTGAATAAATATTTTGATGAATTCAGATGGAAAGTGAGCCAAAGGATGAGGATTTCTGGAGATATTGTAAAGAAATATGAAGATGACATCGGCTTTATCATAAAGGTAGATGAATGCATAATGGAAGTGGTAGAGCCTAGAAAAGAAGTAGTAGAACCTATTGGGTATGAAGTGATGTACGACACGTTGGATGGGTATGCCTCTACTCTAATTGCCTCACCTTTAGATGCAAAGAAAAAGTGAACTGACACCTACTTGGAAAGGGTAACACCAGTTGAAGATCCTTCAATGAAAAAGGGAAAGGCAGTGTCATCGGTATTGACACCAGTTACCTTAGCCAACCCAAAAGTGACCAAGCGGTCACTTGCCAAGAAGAAACTGAAAGTTGTACCTGCTAAAGTATTTGAGAGGAAGTGGAAGACCAAAACCAACTCACCAGAGTCAGAGGATACCGAATCGGAAGTGCAACCTAAAAAAACCAGGCAATCAAGCAAGAAGGCTAAATCTACCGGTAATGCACCTGCATTGTCAGCACCAGTAAATATAGACATCTCTTCTTATAATCCTCTGACACATTGTCAAAGGACTATAAAGAATACTGAGAGAAAGGTTCTTGATGACCTAAAATAATATTTTGATGATTTTTCTGATAATGAGAAGGAAGAAGTAGAGCAGGAAATGACAAAATATATGTGTGTAAATGACCGATCGTCATCTGAAATTAGATCGGTGACACTTGATTCTTTATACAATTCTTTGGACAACAAATGGTGCATTTCCATTGAGAAAGAATAGGAAACAAGGGAGAAAATCTTTGCTCAGTACTTTCCTGATGCCTCCAATTCAGAACTATTTGAAATTATGGACAAGAATAAGGGTCTCTTCTTCATGAGAAGAAGAAGACTCAGGCTGCTAGAAGGTAGAACCTCTGAAGTGGAGAAGGACACTCATCTACATGCCAAAGCCATTGTCCGATTACATAAAGTGTCTAAAGCCAACAAGAAGGTCAAACAAGAACCTGACCTATCCTCAGCCAAACCGGATGAGGTATTTGATGCTGAAGGAGAAAGAGTTAAAAAATAGGTGGACACTATTGATGTTGATGCATTGGATGGTGAAGATGTCACTTTAGATGCAGAAAAGGAAAGGATGATAAGGAAAAAGCAAAGAAAGAGAAACAGGACAGGGAAAAAGCAGAAAAGGAAAAACTGGACAAGGAAAAGGCTGATAAGGAGAAAGCGGAGAAAGAGGAAGAGAAAAAGAAAGAGGAAGAGAAAAAGAAAGAGGAGGAGAAAAAAAAGTGAAAGACAAGAGGAAAGAAGAGGAGAAGAGGAAAGAAGAGGAGAAGAGGAAAGAAGTGGAGAAGAAGAAAGAAGAGGAGAAAAAGGAGGAAGAAGATAAGAAGAAGGAAGAACTGAAGAAGAAGAAAGAAGAGGAACAAAAGAAGAAAGAAGAAGAAAAGAAAAGAGAACAAGACAAACAAGTAGAGACTCCTAAGGAAACCAGCGGTCAAGCCAAACCAGTTGACATCGCTAGTCCTATTGATCTCCAATCTGCAGATGAATCGGAGCTGCTTCAAAGCATAAAGCTTGCACAGGAATGGTTGGAAGATTTGAGGAGGAAGAAGGAACAAGATGTTATTCAAATTGTGGTTGACACTCTCACCAGTTTGATTCCCAGTACTAACCTTCCTAGTACCGATTCCTCTCTATCAAAGTTGAAACTTCTATGTACCATTGTAGAGGACCAGGTCCAATTCCTAGAAGAAGTTGCTGAAGCAAATTCAAAGAAGAAGCATGAAAAGGAACTCAACACTACCTTAGTTAAGAAACTGAATGAGCTTCAGTCACAACTTTAGAAAAAATAGATGGACATAAGTGTTGCTATGGATGAGGGCAAACTCCTATTGAGAAAAATCAGCCAACCCCATCTATTTTGCGATGATGTGCTCACTCAAAAAGATAAAATCCAATCAGATTTGTAGGAATACATAAGCAACTTCAAGATGCCATATGATTCCTTCACTACATATGGGAAAATAGTTCATTGTTTTCAGCTTTAGTCTACTAGGATAGAGTTAGAGATCAGCAACCGGTCAAGAGATTTGCAGGAGCTTCAACTAGTCTTATTTCCCAGACTGCAAATTCTTTAGAAGTGCTTTCTCAATCTGGAAGCCCTAATGATAACTCAAGAGATGAGTACAATTGATGCCATGGAAGAATAGGTATCTTAGATGCAGACCGAAAGTGAGGTTGCTACCTCATTACTTGAGTCATGGTCATTAGACATGAAGACTTTTTTGCAGGATTTTAAATCGATTTTTGAGAAGTTTCATTCCTTATTGTCATAAACATTTACTCAATTTTAATGATAATGAAAAACGGGGGTTATTTTGTAGTACTTTTTCATTGTTGGCAAAGGGGGAGTAGTATTTAAAATTTTGGTGAATGTTATGTATACTTTCATGTTACCACTTTAAGGGAGTAGTATATATTGTAATTTCTGCAAAAGAGATAGTGTATATGCTTAGGGGGAGTAATTTTGCATATGGCATATTTTTGTTGTAAAAACACTTAGATGTCAAAATTTTCCTAAGTGTTGCCATCAATGGCAAAGGGGGAGATTGTTGGCATTTTGATGATGTTGTGATTGTAATTGATGGACACACACTTGCTTTGTGTACACTTTCTTGATGTATGAGTTATGCTCAATCGGTATTTGTTCCAACCGGTATTATGCATTATAGTCTTTAGACTATCGGTGTTTTGTAGAAGATGTTTACCGGTTACAAACTGACTAAAGACCTCAAGCAGTATTAAGACCTCAAGTAGTTCGAGGATCTCAAGCGGTATGAAGGAACAAAGCAGTAGTTAACATTTTTCCAGTCTTCATTTTTGACAACTGGTAATCGATAAATTGTATGAACCATTATTCCTCTGTGATGAGTTACCAATCGGTATTTTGTGATGAGTTATCATCCACCAACACTTTGGCGGTGATTTTGTGCCATGTTACCAAATGTGTCTAGATGGACTGAACCTAGGAACTTGTAATGTAATCCTATTTGATCGACATGAAATCAGACTCCTTTATAAGGACATCATATCTAGGGTTTTAAAAAGATGATGAGGTTTTGTATGTGTGATCACAGAAGAGAAGATTAGGTCTGTGTGAAGAGTAGGAGTGTGGAGATATTGAAGATTGAAGGTTGAAATGAATTAACAATGAGCTATCAAGGATCTAACCAAGCATATTATGCTAGTATCTAGATCACTCACTTGTTGATTACTCACATCTTCGACAAGTCTGAAACCCTTAACCGGGTTGGCCTAGCAAAGCCTTTGTAAATCCTTTAACAAGGTGGTTCACAACTATGAATCTAAAATCCTCTCACAAGGTAGTCTTTAATAGGACTTATCTCCTAACAGAGATCTAGATTCCTAACAGGATCTGTTCTAGTGAAGAACATTGTATGACCTTAACCAGTCTGGTTTCTATTCTGCATATAGTTACTTGTGAGTTTCTGCTCAACATGGTTTTTCCCATTTGGGTTTCCATGTCAAAACATCTTGTGTTATGGTAATTGTGCTTTTGTGGGTGAATGCTTTGTTTTCTATTTGGTTTGCATTTATCTTAACCAATTTATTAGTGAATCTGTCATATTGGTTATCTGTTAAACTATTTAGAAGTTTGAGTTCAGTGTTTTTTGGTATAGTAATTCACCCCCCCCCCCCCCTCTTAGAATTTATCAATTATTCTGAGGTATGTGAGACTCAATCACAATCCTAACCAGATTATTGGAGATAAGGATGCTAGAGTGTTAACCAGAAGAATAATTAGAGAGAATTCTTGCAGGATCTCTACTATTGATCAAATCTATGGAGGAGGAGCTTGATCAAATTGAGAAGAAAAATACATGGACCCTAGTACCCAGATCGTTGAATAAGAATGTGATAGGTACTAAGTGGGTATTCAGGAACAAGCTGAATGAAGATGGTATTATAGTCTGAAACAAAGCTAGATTGGTTTGTAAAGCTTATGCATGGGAAGAAGGAGAAGATTATGGTGAGACTTTTGCACCAGTTGCTAGACTGGAAGGTTTTAGAACTTTACTTGCATTTGTAGCACATAAGGGATTGAAAGTATATCAGATGGATGTGAAGTCAGCAATTTTGAATGGAATACTGGAAGAAGAAGTATACATTGAGAAGCCAGATGGTTATGCTTTGACTGATGAAAAAGATATGGTATGTAAGTTGCACAAGGCACTATATGGATTAAAGTAAGCACCGAGAGCATGGTATGAAAGGATTCATTCACACCCGATGAAGATAGGTTTTTAGAGAACCAGTGAAGACAACAACATATATCTCAAATCTAAAGGAGATAAGATACTGGTTAGTGAAGTGTTTGTAGATGATATCATATTTGGAGGTAATGATGACATGAGCAATGACTTTGCAAATGAAATGAAAAGTGAGTTTGAAATGTTTCTAGTTGGAGAGATAAAAAATTTCATAGGCTTGCAAATTCAACAAATGAAGAGTGGTATTTTCATCACATAGTCTAAGTATTTGAAAGAGGTATTAAAGATATTTGGTATGAGTGACTGTAAACAATTTGGGACACCAATGGTTACAAGATGTAAATTTTCTAAGGAAGATGAAGCTACATCTGTTAATGAAAAGGAGTAAAGGTCAATGATTGGGAAATTGCACTATGTTGTTCACAGTAGACTTGATATAACTTATGCAATTGGTCTAGTTGCTAAATTTTAGAAGAATCCAAAGGAAACACATTTGATAAAAACCAAGAGGATATTCAGATATTTGAAAGGTACTATTGACTATGGATTATGGTATCCATATGAAGGTAACTTTGACTTGAAGGTGTATACAGATGCAGACTGGGAAGGTAATGTTGATGATAGGAAAAGCACAACCAGTGGAGCATTCTTTTTTGGAGGAAGGCTTGTTTCATTGAGTAGCAAGAAGCAAAGTTATATAGCACAGTCTACTATTGAAGATGAGTATTTTGCAGCTTATATGAATTGTACCCAAGCTATCTAGATGAGGCACATTATAGAATGTTTCAAGATGAAGTTTACAGAACCTGTAAAGATCTTATGTGACAATACCAGTGCCATAAATATTTCCAAGAACCCTGTTTTGCAAACAGGAACCAAGAATATTAAACTGAAGTATCATTTCTTGATGGAAAAAGTGTAGAGTAAAGATGTGATCTTGAAGCATGTTTCTACCAAGGAGCAGGTTGCAGATATCTTTACTAAACCTCTACCTAAGACTACTTTTGAGTATCTTAGAAGATAGCTAGGGGTTGTACCCCTTCATGAGGTGAATTGAGCATGATGTAGAGTACATCAGTCTCGGAGCTACTTGCAGAATTTTACAGTAGGATTGATGAAGATGTGGATTTATTCCATAGGGGGAGCATCAAGTTGTAGGTTGTTGATCCTGAACAGTGAATTTTGACATTGCATGTTTTACTTTCACTTTGGCATTATTGTCAAAGGGGGAGAAGAACTATATGATTATTGGGGAGAAAAATTGTATGATTGACAGATAGAAGATCTATAGCCAACTACTAGCTGAAGACAAGGAGAGTACATGGTAAAATGTAAACTGAGATTCCTATTCACAATCATAGCAATCAATGGTATTGATATTGTATTACCATCAAGGCCAAAGGGGTAGATTGTTGGCATTTGCATGAAGATTGCATTAATGAAATGTTATGTTGTCATTGATGTCAATTAACTGGTAATGATATTGTTTGTAACTGGTATGAAGAGTTAGTGAAGGGAACTATAACTGGTAGGTGAGTTTGTGGAGTAAACCGGTATTAAAAAGTAATGGAGAGTTGAACTGGTAAAACCTACCTATTGATTTGATAAACCCTAACTAATGAAGTTTGTTATATTGGTTTATGATCTAATGATGAATAGTAATAATTATGACACGTATGCATGTTGTATGAGAAGAGCTTCAAAGTGTTTTTGGCATGTTGAGATAATGGTTTTTATCTTGGGAATGAGCAAGTATATTTCATGTAATGCAAAACATGTGATGACTTACTGAGTTCAATAAAGCGGTGATCAAGGAGCGGTCGAGGCTATCTTGAATGATGTGCAAAGATTGTTATGTAATCCAACGGTCATACTTGAACCGATTTGTTTGTAATGTCTATGAGAGAATTAATTTTTTGTTGTGTTACTGACCTATTGATTTGTTTATAAGGTTGATGAGTTGTTTTTTTTTAGAGTTAGCAAATTTCTAGTTGAGTGTGTGGTTTCCAAACCAGATGATGTATCTACAGTTTGTGTAAAGGCATATAGGAGCATGAAAATGATATGAACAAGCAAGTGTAGTGCTATCCAAACAGATCAACAAACTCCTATTGTTTTCTAACAATTACATTAGTAAAATCCCCTAACCGAGTAAGCTCTAGCAAGCTTAGTGTTATTCAAATCCTCTAACCAAGTGGTCCATTAGCTTGGATTTAAAATCCTCTACCGAGGTTACTCCTCATAGGGTATTGCTTCTAAAGGGGAATTATAGTCAATCCCTTAACCAGGTGGTCCCTAACAGGATCTATTCTTAACATGACTTTTTGTAAAAGCTTTAACAGGCTTGGCTCCTAATGGGACGAACTTTAGAAAAGTTCAGATAGTTAACTTGTGAGTCTCATCTCACCGTGGTTTTTCCCATTTGGGTTTCCACATCAAAAATATTGTGTCAAGTGGTGAATGTTTTTGTGGCTATGTTTAATATGGTTGATTTTCTTAACTGCTTAATCCACTTTGATAAGTTATGATTAACTGGCAGCAATCTGAAATGAGATTTTACTTATGTCAGTAAAGTATTTGGATGTTTGTGAGTTTCAAGTTGTTTACTGTTAATCTGTTGTAACAGTCATCCGATTAAACTTGACAGTGATATTGCATTTATAGTTCAGTAGTTTAACTTGTTAGTTTAAATTTTACTTTGAGAGTTTGCTTATGAGATTGTAAAAGTTTATATCAGTTTTCTATCTACTGATTCAGCCCCCCCCCAGCTTAGTAGTTGACCAGATCCATATTCTTTCATCATACCATCAATTGGTATCAAAGCATCTCAGGTCCTTTAAGGTCTAAGCCTAACAGCTTGAGGTAAAGATCTTGTCGAGCATGATGAAGAAGGAAGGTTTGAATTTCAATAGAGAGAACTACAGAATATGGATTTATAGAATGAAAATTTATATCAAGAGTCTAGGAAGTCAATACTGGGAACATGTTGGTACTCAATATTGTTGGTATTTTGGATATGTTGATATGGTTTTGTTATTGATGTCAACACCTGTCATTACTTGTCAACACTTATTAGCACTTGGAGATTTTGGTTATGTTCACTAGCAAGACAGAGACTTATGCATAACACTGGTATTTGGTTCACTGACAGGTTATATTGTTCACTGACACTTGGAATGACTTGGAAACTACTTGGTTATGTCAAAGAAATTACTTGATCACTTGGTTTTGGAAATTTGGTTATTTGTTTATTCGGGTTTGCATATTTGTTGTTACCGATAAATAGGTCCAGGATAAGCACTAACAGACTTATCTATTCCAGATCAGCACGACATGTTATGGAGATGATTTATTATTATTGTAAATGCATTGAGACGATATCATGCATCAGATATTGATTTGTTTGTAATTGATTTTATTGTAATATCTTTTAGTGAGCCGACCTATTCAATTGGTCTTAGGTTATGGTATATGTGATTAGGAAAAGGAATTGCAATAAGGTATATGTGAAAATAAGCAAAGCTATACACACAGACATCATTTGAAGGTTGAAGGAGGATTTTGTGAAGGTAATCAAAAATACATCGGTATTGAATCTAGCATATGAAGATGTTATTTTGTGTAGTAGATTGTTATTGGATTTAACCATCCAATTGTAGTCAGTGTGACTCTCATTTTGTGATTGAGCAGTCAGCTCTAGGTAGTTGACCTTTCTGCATGTGCAGAATCCATATTGTAAACACATACTATCTACAGTAGTATCATTTGATTGTGGGTAAGGCTTCCCACTGTGGTTTTTCCCCTTATAGGGTTTCCATGTGCAAACATTGGTGTTGTGTTGTGGATGTTATTGTCTTTCTGTTTCATGCATTAATCTTTACCGATATTGCCATTAACTGTTAAAACTATCTACTGACATAAAGTTTGGTTTACTGGTATTAAGAATTAAGTTTTGGTTAAGTTAATTTTGGTTGAATTTATTGGACAACTGATTCACCCCCCCCCCTGTCTCAGTTGTCTCTGGGACCTAACAATTGGTATTAGAGCCTAGTCCTCTTTTTGTAGAAGTTTAACAACTTAAGGAGATCCAATGTCTACCAACTATTTTAGGAAGGACAGTCTGAAACTTGATGGAACTAACTATGGCATATGGTAGATCGGGATGGAAACACACTTGAATTGCATTGGAAAGGATATATGAGAGGTTACACAGAATGGTTATACTACTCCTACTCTCAGTCAACCTAATCTACCAACCTTGGGAAAAGATGAGGAAAATGATTGCAAAGAAAGAGAAGCACTTTTGAGTGCATTGTCAGATCAGCAAGTCATGGGATTGTCAGATAGATCTACTGCTAAAGATATTTGGGACAAACTAGAAACATTGAATGAAGGAGATTCCACAGTCAAAATTTTTGAACTTGAATGCTTCCGGGTCAGGTATGAAAGGCTGAAAATGGAAGAAGATGAAAGAATTTTTGCTTTTATGGAAAGAGTAAATGAAATTGTTTTGGGTATACAATGTTGTGGAGGAACCTTAAGTGAAGATGAGATTGTTTCTAAAGTTTTAAGAGATTTTCCACCAGCATATAAAATAAAAGTTACTTCAATAAATGAATTGAGAACAATGCCTAATGCATCAGTATCTAGAGACACTTTGGTTGGAAAACTTTCAGCTTTTGAGCTTGAGGAATTTGGTCTTGTTACTACTATCAAGATAGATCTAGCTTTTTCAGTAGCATCATCATCACATGATAAATCTGATTGGAAAGCCTTATATGCAAGAGAACTTGAAGAAAGTAGGAGAGAAAATGAAGAACTTGTCTTGTCTTGCCAATGAACATAACCAAAATCTCCAAGTGTTGATAAGTGTTGACAAGTAATGATAGGTGTTGACATCAATGACAAAACCATATCAACATATCCAAAATACCAACAATCTCCCCCTTTGGCATTGATGGCTACACAAGATGGAAAAACCATCAAAGTGCCAAAATAGAAATGCCAAAAACCAAAAACCAACAATCTCCCAAAGAGATCATTAACCAGAAATCAAAAATACATAATATCATCTCATTCCAAAGTAATAATCTCTCCCCCTAGGAATAAAGTCGCTCCCCCTAGGAATAATATTTGTTATCCATGTGTTTTTCCATATCAATCTCTCCCTCTTTGACATCAAATTCCAAAGCAATACAAAACCAAATACAAAATACCAGTTCATTAAGTATACCAACTACTCCCCCTGAGAAGTAGTTCTCCTCATTAGAGCTGAAATAAAAGATTTCTTTGTTAATTATGTCGGTTGATGACAAACATCAACTGTCTAAGTCTCTACCGGTGGGGGTAGAACTCCAAGTTTCTCTCTAAGATACTCAAATATTTCCTTAGGAAAAGGCTTTGTAAAAATATCTACAATCTACTCTTTAGTATTCACCTAAACCAATTTCACTTCTTTTGCTTCAACATTCTCCTTTAGAAAGTTCAGTTTGATAGAAACATGTTTAGTTTTAGAGTGAAGTACTGGGTTCTTTGATATATCAATTGTTGTTGTATTGTCACAGTAAATAGTTATAGGTTCCTTGCAATTTACCTTTTTGTCCTTCAACATTTGCTTGATCCATAATACCTGTGTGCAATTGGTTGTTGCTGCAACATATTCTGATTCTGCTATTGATAAACTTGTACAACTTTGTTTCTTGCTCAACCATGAAATTAGTCTACTACTAAGAAAAAATGTTCAGTCGGTGGTTATTTTTCTATCATCCACATCTCCTACCCAATTAGCATCTATGTATGCACATAAATCAAAATTTTCATCTCTAGGATACCATAAACCAAGATTTGTAGTGTATAAGTATGTCATAAGATTGGTCATATGGCATCTAGATGTCCTAATAGACACGCAAGATTAAGAGAAGAAACTAAAAGAACATATAAGCCTAACCCTGACTATCAGAAATACAAATTTAAGAAGAATAGAGACAAATCTTGTTATTATGTTGATGAAGGAGTTACTAATGATTCTGATGAGGATCCAACAAACAATGGATGGACTTTTGTTACTATAACAGAAGATCAACCAGCACCTACTATTCAACCGGTAGAGCAGGCCCTAGCAGCTAAAGTTGAAGATAAGGATGAATAGATTATTGATTCAGGATGTTCACATCATATAAATGGAGATGAGAGTAAATGCTTAACCTTTCAGGATTACAATGGAGGTCTAGTAAGATTTGGAGATGATAAAGCTTGTTTGATCAAAGGAGAAGGCACTATATCTTTTGATGGTAAGAACAATACTGATAATGTTTACTATGTTGAAGGTTTGAAGTATAATCTTTTGAGTATTGGTCAATTAGCTGAGAAAGGATTCCAGTTACAATTCAAGAATGGTAAATGCAAAATCTTAAACAAAACTAGTTTGGAAATTGCAACTGGTAATCAGACTAGAGGTAATATCTTTCATTTGAACAACAATGAGAAATCATGTTTGATTTCACATATTGATGAAAGTTGGTTATGGCATAGAAGACTTTGTCATGTAAATTTTGATTACATTGCGAAAATCAGTACTACTAAGGAAGTTAGAGATTTACCTAAGTTTGTTAAACCTCACAATCCGATATGTAAGGAATGTCAATTTGGAAAGCAAGTTAGAGCATCTTTCAAGAGTATTCCAGAGAAGTCTAACAATATTCTTGATTTAATTCATACTGATTTATGTGGTCCAGCAAGAACTAGAAGTATACAAGGAGATAGATAATTTATGCTAATCATTGATGACTATTCTAGAATGTGTTGGGTTACTTTTCTCAGAGAAAAATCTAAAGCATTTGGGAAATTCAAACTATTCAAGGTGATGGTAGAAAATGAAACTGGCAAGAAAATCAAATATTTGAGATCAGATCAAGGAGGTGAGTTCACATCTAAGGAATTTAATGCATTCTATGAAGTGAATGGGATTAGAAGACAATTGTTAGCACCTCGGACACCCCAGCAGAATGGAGTTATGGAAAGGAAAAATAGAACTATCTTGGATGCAACCAAAAGTATGATATCAGAAGAAAATATACCTCATATATACTGGAGAGAAGCAGTCAATACTATTGTTTCTACATTCAACAGAGGTCACATCAAAGGAGAAATCAGTAAGACCCCACATGAACTATGGTTTGGTAATACTCCTACTCTTAAATATATTAGAATATTTGGAAGTAAATGCTATATTAGAAGAGATGAGTATATTGGCAAATTTGATCCTAGAAGTGATGAAGGAATATTTCTTGGTTATTCATCTAAGAGCAAGGCATATAGATGTTTTAACAAGAGATTGCATAAAATTGTTGAGAGTGCAAATGTGAAGATTGATGAACAGTTTAGAGGAAATTCAAGATACATAGACTCTAAACCAACAATAGAGATAATCACAAATGAACCTACTATGAGTACACCGGTATAGAATGTTGATCCAGTTATACTGGCATCATCTAAGGATTAAACAATTACTGAAGAACAACAGCAAGTAAAAACACCCTGGTATGTAAGATTAAACCACTCTGAAGATCAGATAATTGGAAACAAATTTCAAGGAGTTATGACTAGAGGAAGATTGGCAAATGAAGAGGTATGTCTTATTTCTCAAATTGAACCTACATCAACTAGTGAGGTATGTGAAGATAAATATTGGATTAAAGCTATGGAAGATGAATTGGAACAAATTGAAAGGAATAACACTTGGTCATTAGTTCCCCAGCCTAAAGACAAAAATGTAATTGGAACTAAATGGGTTTTTAAAAATAAAATTAATGAAGATGGCATGGTAATCAAAAACAAAGCAAGATTGGTGTGTAAGAGATATTCTCAAAAAGAAGGAATTGATTGCAATGAAACCTTTGCATCGGTAGCTAGAATTGAAGCAGTAAGACTTTTATTGGCCTTTGTAGCACACAAGAACTATAAAGTATATCAAATGGATGTTAAATGTGCATTTCAAAATGGAAATCTTGAAGAAGAAGTTTACATTGAGCAACCTAATGGATTTTATTTAACAGATAACAAAGACATGGTTTGCAGGTTAAGGAAAGCTTTATATGGATTGAAACAAGCTCCTAGAGCTTGGTATGTAAGATTGGACAAATATCTTTTGAAGCTTGGTTACACAAAAGGTAATGCAGACAATAATCTATACTACAAAATGACTAATGATGACATCTTGGTTATTGAAGTTTTTGTTGATGATATAATCTTTGGAGGAGAAGATGGTTTGTGTAAAGACTTTTCTAACAAAATGCAGCAAGAATTTGAAATGTCTATGATTGGAGAGATAAAATTCTTTTTAGGATTGCAGATTTCACAGACTAATAAAGGTATATTCCTAAGTCAATCTAAGTACTTAAAGGAATTACTAAAGAAATTTGGCATAGAGAATTGTAAACCGGTAATCACATCTATGACTACAAATGATAAATTATCTTTGAAGGAGGAATCTACACCTGTTAATCCGACTAGATACAAATCTATGCTAGGAGGTTTACTGTATTTGACACAAACAAGACCTGATATTATGAATGTAGTATGCATTGTTTCAAGATTTCAGAGTAATCCTAAAGAAAATCATGAATCAATAGTGAAAAGGATTTTCCAGTACCTACAAGACACTACAAATCTTGGTTTATGGTATCCTAGAGATGAAAATTTTGATTTATGTGCATACATAGATGCTAATTGGGTAGGAGATGTGGATGATAGAAAAATAACCACCGACTGAACATTTTTTCTTAGTAGTAGACTAATTTCATGGTTGAGCAAGAAACAAAGTTGTACAAGTTTATCAATAGCAGAATCAGAATATGTTGCAGCAACAACCAATTGCACACAGGTATTATGGATCAAGCAAATGTTGAAGGACAAAAAGGTAAATTGCAAGGAACCTATAACTATTTACTGTGACAATACAACAACAATTGATATATCAAAGAACCCAGTACTTCACTCTAAAACTAAACATGTTTCTATCAAACTGAACTTTCTAAAGGAGAATGTTGAAGCAAAAGAAGTGAAATTGGTTTAGGTGAATACTAAAGAGTAGATTGTAGATATTTTTACAAAGCCTTTTCCTAAGGAAATATTTGAGTATCTTAGAGAGAAACTTGGAGTTCTACCCCCACCGGTAGAGACTTAGACAGTTGATGTTTGTCATCAACCGACATAATTAACAAAGAAATCTTTTATTTCAGCTCTAATGAGGAGAACTACTTCTCAGGGGGAGTAGTTGGTATACTTAATGAACTGGTATTTTGTATTTGGTTTTGTATTGCTTTGGAATTTGATGTCAAAGAGGGAGAGATTGATATGGAAAAACACATGGATAACAAATATTATTCCTAGGGGGAGCGACTTTATTCCTAGGGGGAGAGATTATTACTTTGGAATGAGATGATATTATGTATTTTTGATTTCTGGTTAATGATCTCTTTGGGAGATTGTTGGTTTTTGGTTTTTGGCATTTCTATTTTGGCACTTTGATGGTTTTTCCATCTTGTGTAGCCATCAATGCCAAAGGGGGAGATTGTTGGTATTTTGGATATGTTGATATGGTTTTGTCATTGATGTCAACACCTATCATTACTTGTCAACACTTATCAACACTTGGAGATTTTGGTTATGTTCATTGGCAAGACAAAGACTTATGCATAACACTGGTATTTGGTTCACCGGTAGATTATATTGTTCACCGACACTTGGAATGACTTGGAAACTACTTGGTTATGTTGAAGACATTAATCAATCACTTGGTTTTGGTGATTTGGTTATTAATTTATTTGGGTTTGCATATTTGTTGTTACCGGCAAATAGGTCCAGGATAAGCACCGACAGACTTATCTATTCCATATCAACACAACATGTTATGGAGATGATTTATTATTATTGTAAATGCATTGAGCTGACATCATGCATCGGATATTGATTTGTTTGTAATTGATTTTATTGTAATATCTTTTAGTGAGCTGACCTATTCAATTGGTCTTAGGTTATGGTATATATGTAAGATCGGTATGTGATTGGGAAAAGGAATTGCAATAAGGTATATGTGAAAATAAGTAGAGCTATACACACAGACATCATTTGAAGGTTGAAGGAGGGTTTTGTGAAGGCAATCAGAACTACACCGGTACTGAATCCAACATATGAAGATGCTATTTTATGTAGTACATTATTATTAGATTTAACCATCCAATTGTAGTCAGTGTCACCCTCATTTTGTGATTGAGCAATGAGCTCTAGGCAGCTGGCCTTTTTACATGTACAGAATCCATATTGTAAACACATACTATTTGCAGTAGTATCATTTGATTGTGGGTAAGGCTTACCACCGTGGGTTTTCCCCTTACAAGGTTTCCACGTACAAACATTGGTGTTATGTGTTGTGGATGTTATTGTCTTTCTATTTCATGCATTAATCTTTACCGGTATTGCAATTAATTGTGAAAACTCTCTACTGACATAAAGTTTAGTTTACCGGTATTAAGCATTAATTTTTGGTTAAGTTAATTTTGGTTGAATTTATTGGACAACTGATTCACCCCCCCCCCCCTCTCAGTTGTCTCTGGGACCTAGCAAATATGTTATACCTAGTGGGATTATGACTGATGATCAGAAGAAAGAGAAGCAAGAAAACAATCAAGCACTGGAGGCTATTATCAGTTCCTTCTCTGATGCAGAGTATGTAGATGTCCATGGTCTATAGACTACATATGAGGTATGGAAGAAACTTGAAGAGATTTATAGCAGTGATGAACATGTCAAGATTTCCAAGGAAGAGAGTCTAAGAGGAAAGTTTGATGACGTGCGGATGGTTGAATGTGAGAATATCAAATAGTATGGTCAAATGATAAAAGAGATAGTTGGTGAGATCAAGAGTGCTGGTGGTAAAGTGGAAGATGCCATAGTGGTTAGTAAGTTGTTGAGAGCCCTGCTGCCAGTCTACATTGTCCGAGTTGCAGCCATTCAGGAGCTAAAATCTATTAATAAAACTAAGGTAATCCTTGAATCCATCATTGGTAAGATTACTTCTTTTGAATTAAATGGCTATGATGGTAGTGTTTAGAAATCTAAATCTCCATTTAGAGCTTCAGTTTCTAACCCATCTATGAGGAAAAGTAGAGATGTCAGTCATAGTTATGAATCTAGATCTAGAAAAGACGTTGATGATGAAGACAGTTTGGTTGAGCTTGAAGACTTGTTGACCAAGCGGTTTCCCAGAGGTACCAAAAATATAGAGGTAAATTACCTTTTAAATGTTTTGCATGCAACAAGATTGGACATATTGTAGCTAACTATCCTAATGGTGATAATGAGAATAAGTGAGAGAAGTTCAAAAAGTACAAGGGAAAAGGAAAAAGAGATTGTCTTATTGCAATTGATGGTGGTATCACTGATGAGGAATCTGAGGGTGATGCTAATGAAGACTTGTTTTTGTAGCCATTAAAGAGGAGACATCTGATCAGAAGGCTCTAGTTTCTTGCAAGGATAATTTTGATGATTGGATCATTAATAGTTGTTTTTCACATCACATGACCGATAACCAGAGCAAATTTCTTTCTTTGAAGGAATTTGATGGCGGAGTTGTAAGATTTGGTAATGACTCACCCTGCATGGTTAAAGGTAAGTGAACTATTTCTCTTAATGGAAAGATAAGTGTAGATGATGTCTACTGGGTTGAAGGACTAAAGCACAATCTTTTGAGTGTTGCTCAAATCAATGACAAAGGATACCCATTCGAGTTTAAGAATGGTATGTGCAAAATCTATGGGAGCAAAGGTGAACTGATTGCAACCGGTAAGCAAACTAAAGGTAGCCTATTTCACCTGAAACCTAAAGTCAACAACTATTTAATTGCTAAAGTAGATGATATTTGGCTTTGGCATAGGAGATTTTGTCATATAAATTTTGATAATATTGTTAAAGTGAGTAAGTCCAAGAGAGTGAGAGGTTTGCCTCAGTTGGAGAAACCAATTAATGCTCTATGTAAGGAATGTCAATTGGGAAAGATGACATCTTCAACTTTTAAGAGCAAAACATTTTTAGCAAAACATCTATTAGATTTGGTTCATACAGATCTTTGTGGACCAATTAGGACTAAAAGTATTCAAGGTGATAGATATTTTATGATCTTCATTGATGATTTCTCAAGAATGATGTTGGTCATATTCTTGAAGGATAAAAAAAGAAGCATTTAGTAAGTTCAAGGTATTCAAGGCCTTAGCTGAAAAGGAGAGTGGTAAGAAGATAAAGTGTCTGAGGACTGATCAAGGCAGTGAATTTACTTCTAAGGAATTCACTAGATATTGTGAAGAAAATGGTATCAAATGACAAATTTTTGTACCGAGGACACCACAATAGAATGGTATTGTAGAGAGGAACAACCAGTCAGTTGTTGAAGCAGCTAGGAAGATGTTGATACAAGGAAGTGTAGTGAAAACTTTTTGGAGAGAAGTTGTCTACACTATGAACTAGATTTTGGTAAAAAGAGGTAAGGATAAGACTCCTTATGAATACTGGTATGATAGATCACCTATTGTTAGTTATTTTAAGATATTTGGCAAAAAATGTTTTATTAAGAGAGGTGACTATGTTAGTAAGTTTGAGGCTAAAAGAATCACCGCCAAACCATAAAACATCACCGGACAAAGATCTTGTTACTAGTTCTTAAACCCTGCACTGAATATACAATAGTCAATTAAAAATATGACTTTCAGTTCTCTAAACATGATGCGGTTCAAAACATAGACTACTTACAATGTCATAAGCACACATTCCAAACCACAACAACTAGCTCAACATGGATCTTTACTGCAATCATCTGCTTCTCTATTCCTACTTACCGATTCACTATCACTTGGCAGTTTTTCTTTTCAACTCAATCCAATTCAATCTATTACTAGTTAGACTTAACTAATAGACTTAGATAACCTAGATGACATACCAAAATATAAACACACATGGTTTCCATCAATGACAACACAAATAACTGATCATAAAGTATTATATCATAATTATATCGTCACCAATAGTCCTTCAATATATCATCACCAATAGTCCTTTACTGGTACACCATCATCTCCATCAATTATTGCAACAATCTCTCTCTTTGGAATTGGTGGCAACACTAAAAGAATACAACAACAAAACATTCAACTGATGATAAACATCAGGAACTCATCATGACATGCTAAACTGATCTATTCTTCACTTGATCTTATCCTCCTTTGCATTCATTTTTATTCTCCTCTAAATTGTTACATTTCTTCTCTCCTTTGATAGCAATTCCAAAGGTGCAAAGGCATCTTTGTCTTCATCTCTACTTCTTCATCTTTCTTTCTCTCCCTAAGGAGTATCCCACTACTCATCAATCCATAGTGAAAGATATTCGATGAGTCTATTGGATTGATGTTTCCACATCTTCTTAGTTGACCTTGGGTAGGGGTATAACCCCTAGCTTATCTCTGAGATATTGAAAGGTAGCCTTAGGCAATGGCTTAGTGAATATATATGCCAACTGCTCTTTATTTGACACATGTTCCAATCTCACTTTCTTTTCCTGCACCCTTTCTCTCAAAAAGTGATACTTCAATTAAATATGTTTAGTCCTAGCATCCAGTACCGGGTTCTTAGAAATGTTTATAGCACTAGTGTTATCACAATGTATGATCACCGGTTCTGTCATGTCTTTCTTGAATCCTTCCAAGACATGTATCATCCATATAGCTTGTGTACAATTCATGGATGCAGTGACATATTCCACTTCTACTATAGATCGAGATACAAGGTTTTTTCTTACTGGTCCAAGCTACCAGTCTACCACCTAGAAATAATGCACCACCAGTTGTGCTTTTTTGGTCATCTACATTCCCTTCCCAATCAACATCAATGAATACCTGCAAAGAAAAATTGCATCTGTATGGATACCACAATCCATAATCAATTGTCCCTTTAAGATATTTGAATATCCTCTTCATTGTTGTCATATGTCTCTCCTTTGGGCTCTTCTGAAATCTTGCTACTAAACCAGCTACATGGGCAATATCTGATCTACTATGAACAACATAATGAAGTTTCTCAATCATAGATATGTATTCCTTCTCATCCATTGAGGGTGATTCATCTTCTTTTGATAATCTGCAATCGGTAACCATAGGTGTTCCAACTAGTTTACAGTCTTCCATTCCAAAAGGTCTTTAACACTTCTTTCACATACTTGGACTAACAGATAAAAATACCACCTTTCAACTATTGGAACTGCAATCCAATGAAAATTTTTATCTCACCTATCAGAGTCATCTCAAATTCTTTCTTCATCTCATCTACAAAAGTCATACACATATCGTTATTTCCTCCAAGTGACCAAGTGTTTTTTTCTCAATCTAATCAATTTCTTAATTCATTGCATTTAACCAGTCATCATCCTTAAGAGCTTCTCTAACTATCTTTGGTTCAACTGTAGAAATCAGACAAGAGCTTTCTCTAATTTTGCTTCTATTCTGTACTCCAGCATTCTTGTCATCTATTATCTGGTCTTCAGAATAATTTAACCTTACATACCTAGGTATAACCTATTTTGGTGTAATAACCTCTTCTTGTTCTTCATCTTCTTCATCAGCATTGTTCTGCTCAACATCTTTCTACACATCCGGTTCAATAAACACTAGTTTTTGTTTCTCATCTGTTGGATTAGATTTGCTGGTATCATTAGATTCATCAATGTACTCATCAACCTTTACATTCACACTCTCCACAATCTTCTTTGTCCTTTTTTTAAAACACTTGAAATATTTTCTCTTAGTGGAGTAGCCAAGGAATGCTCCCTCATCACTTTTAGCATCAAATTTACCGGTATAATCATCTCTTTTTATAAAAGATCTACTGCCAAAAAATTTGAAATAACTGACATTGGGAGTTTTATCATACCATAACTCATAAGGTGTTTTATCATTACCTTTCTTCACCAGTACCCGGTTCAATGTGTAAATAGAAGTACTGACTTCTTCTCTCCAAAACGTCTTAGGTACATCTCCCTATATCAACATAGTCCTTACTACTTCAACAATGGTTATGTTTCTCCTTTAAACAATTCCATTCTACTATGGTGTCTGATGGTATGATGAATCAATAAGGATCTGGTAAACTACTAAGAGGGGGGGTGAATTAGTAGATAGAAAACTTACATAAACTTTTCACCAAACAAAAACAACCTCTCAAGTCAAACTCAAAACTAACAAATTGCAATATCACTGTCAAGTAAACCGGTTATCTGTCATAACAGAATAATAGTAAAACAACTCTGAAACTCATAAATCATTTAACCAAAACATCCAAATACTTTACTGACAAAAGTAAAATCTCATTTCAGATTGTTGTCTGTCATCATATCATAACTAAGTGGATTTAGTAGTTAAGCAAATTAACCATATCAAACATAACCATAAAAATATTCACCACTTGACACAATGATTTTGATGTGGAAACCCAAATGGGAAAAACCATGATGGGGATGAATACCCACAAGTATTTTAAGCTCTTCCGAAGTTTGCCCTATTAAGAGCCAAGCTTGTTAAAGCTTTACAATAAGTCCTATTAAGAATAGATCTTGTTAGGTACCACCCAGTTAGGGGATTGACTATAATGCCCTATTAGAAGCAATAAACTATTAGGAGTAACCTCGGTAGAGGATTTGAAATCCAAGCTAATGGATCACCTGGTTAGAGGATTCAGATAACACTAAGTTTGTTAGAGCTTACCCGGTTAGGGGATTTAACTATTGTAATTGTTAGAGAACAATAGGAGTTTGTTGATCTATTTGAATAGCACTACACTTGCTTGTTTAGATCCTTTTCATGCTCCTATATTCCTTTACACATCCTACAGATACATCATCTGGTTCGGCAACCAATCACTCTTACATTCAACCAAAATTGCCAACACAACAACAAAAAACAACTCATCGACCTTATAAACAAAACAATAGGTCGGTAACACATCACAAACCTAAGATCTCATAGAGATTACAAACAAATCGGTTCAAGTATGACCATTGGATTACATAGCCATTACTTGCACATCATTTAAGATAACCTCGATCGCTCCTTGATCACCACTTCATTGAACACTGTAACTCATCACACGGTTTCCATTACATGCAATGAACTTGTTCATTCCCAAGACAAAAACCGTTATCTCTACATGCCAGAAACCATTTGAAACTTCATCTCATACAACATGCATACATGGCATAATCATTACCGATCATCATTTGATCATAAACCAATATAACCATTTTACCAAACTCCATCGGTTAGGGTTTAGCATATCAACATGTAGGGTTTACTGGTTGAACTCACTTCTTCTCTAGTAATACCGATTTCCTTCACAAGCTCTTCCTACTAGTTACAATTCCCTTCACTAGCTCTTCCTACCGGTTACAAAACAATATTATTACAACATCATTAACGGTTATAATTGACATCAATGAGAATGAAAAAGTTCATCAATGCAATCTTCATGCAAATTCTAACAACCTCCCCCTTTGGCATTGATGGCAATACAATTATCAATACCCTTGATTGCTATGAGTGTGAATAGGAGTCCTAGTTTACATTTCACCATGTATTCTCCTTCAACTAAGTTTCCATGTCTTCAACTGGTAACTAGATATAGATCTTCTCTCTATCAATCATACAATTCTTCTTCCCATAATCATATAGTTTTTCTCCCCCTTTGACAACAATGCCAAAGTGAAATTAAAACATGAAATGTCATACTTCACTATTCTGCAACATCAACTTGCAACTTTATGCCCCCCTTATGGAATAACTCCACTCTACACCAATCCTGCTTCAAGATTTTTCAATTAGCTTCAGGATTGATGTATTCCACATCATGCTCAATTGACCTCATGTAGGGGCACAACCCCTAGCTGACCTCTAATATACTCAAAAGCATTCTTAGGCAGAGGTTTAGTAAAGATATTTGCTAGTTGCTCCTTTGTAGATACATGCTCCAATAACACATCTTTACTCTGCACGTTCTCTCTCAAGAAATGGTATTTCAGCTCAATATGCTTGGTTCTAGCATGGAAAACCAAGTTCTTTGAAATATTTATTCCACTAGTGTTATCACATAAAATCTTTATCGATTCCATAATCTTCATCTTGAATCCTTCCAAAATGTGTTTCATCCAGATTACCTAGGTACAATTCATATACGCTGCAACATACTTAGCTTCAGTAGTGGACTGAGATGTACAACTCTTCTTCTTGCTGCTCCATGAAACAAGTCTTCCTCCAAGAAAGAATGCACCACCATTGTGCTCTTCCTATAATCAACATTACCTGCCCAGTCTACATCTATATAAACTTTCAAATCAAAGTTACCTGCATATGGATACCATAATCCATAGTTAATAGTACATTTCAAATTTCTGAATATCCTCTTGGTTGCTATCAAGTGTGTCTCCTTTGGATTCTTTTGAAATCTAGCAATTAGACCAACTGCATGAGCAATATCTAGTTTGCTGTGAACAACATAATGCAATTTTGCTATCATTAACCTGTACTCCTTTTCATCAACAGATGCAACTTCATCCTCCTTAGAAAATTTACAACCTGTAACCATTGGTGTCCCAACTGGTTAATAGTCACTCATTCCAAATGTCTTCAATACCTCTTTCACATATTTAGACTGTGCGATGAAAATACCACTCTTCATCTATTGAATTTGCAAACCTATGAATAATTTTATCTCTCCTACTAGAGACATTTCAAATTCACTTTTCATCTCATTTGCAAAGTCATCACTCATGTCATCATTGCCTTCAAATATAATATCATCCACAAACACTTCACTAACCAGTATCTTATCTCCTTCAAATTTGAGATATACGTTGTTGTCTTTACTAGTTCTATGAAAAAATATCTTCATCAGGTGTGAAAGTAACCTTTAATACCGTGATCTCGGTGCTTGCTTCAAGCAATATAGTGCCTTGTGCAATTTACGCACCATATCTTTTGCATCATTCAAAGCATAACCATGTGGCTGCTCAATGTATACATCTTCCAGTATTCCATTCAAAAATGTTGACTTCACATCCATCTGATATACTTTGAATCCCTTATATGTTGCAAATGCAAGTAGAGTCCTAAAACCTTCCAATCTAGCAACTGGTACAAAAGTCTCACCATAGTCTTCACCTTCTTCTTGAGAATAACCTTTGCATACCAATCTAACTTTGTTTTTGACTACTACTCCATCTTCATTCAATTTATTCTCGAATACCCATTTAGTACCTATCACATTTTTATTCACTGGTCTGGGTACTAGGGTCCATGTGTTGTTCTTCTCAATCTAGTCAAGCTCCTCCTCCATATCTTTAATCTAGTGATCATCTCCAAATGCTTCCTTAGCAGTTCTAGGCTCAATAGTGGAAATCATGCAAGAATTTTCTCTTATTCTTTTTCTGGTTAACACTCCAGCATCTTTATCTCCAATAATCTGGTCAGGATTATGATTGAGTCTCACACACCTTAGAATAACGTGATCATTATGTTCAGGTTCTTCTTCTTCATTGTCATCATCTTCTTCTGAATCTACTTGTTCCTGTTGAACTGGTACAGCAACATTCACTTCACCGGCTTCTAGTTTCATCAGTTCTGGATCCAAAATCAGAATGCAAGGTTCTTCTTCCTTTTTCTCCTTACTAGTTTCTCCTAAGACTTTAGGATACTCATCCACTAGAACATCAACACTTTCAATGATTCTCTGTGTCTGGTTGTTGTAACATTTGTATGCCTTACTCTTGGTGGAGTAACCAAGGAATATGCCTTCATCACTTTTAGCCTCAAACTTACTAACATAGTCAACTCTCTTAATAAAACATTTACTACCAAAAATCTTAAAATAAATCACATTAGGTGATCTACCATACCGGTATTCATAAGGAGTATTATCCTTACCTCTCTTAGCCAATATCTAGTTCATAGTGTAGACAGTTGTGCTGACAACTTCTCTCCATAAATTTTTTGCTACACCTCCTTGATAAGCATCATTCTAGCAGCTTCAACAACTGATCGATTATTCATTTCTGCAATACCATTCTACTATGGTGTCCTTAGTGTAGAAAGATGCCTCTTGATTCCATTATCTTCACAATATCTAGTGAATTCCTCTGAAGTAAATTCACCACCTTGATCAGTCTCAGACACTTTATCTTCTTACCACTTTCCTTTTCAGCTAAGGCCTTGAATACCTTGAACTTACTAAAGGCTTATTTTTTGTCCTTCAAGAATGTGACCCACATCATTCTTGAATAATCATCAGTGAAGATCATAAAATATCTATCACTTTGAATACTTCTAGTCCTTATTGGTCCACAGAGGTCTGTATGAACCAAATCTAACAGATGTTCTACTGACTAAGATTTGCTCTTAAAAGTTGAGGATGTCATCTTTCCCAACTAACATTCCTTACACAGAGCATTCACCGATTTGTCCAACTGAGGAAAACCTCTTACTGACTTGGACTTACTGACCTTAACAATTCTATCAAAGTTTATATGACAAAATCTTTGATGCCAAAGATAACTATCATCTACTTTAGCAATTAAATAGTTGTTGACTTTAAGATTTAGGTGAAACGGGTTACCTTTTGTCTGCTTGCTGGTTGCAATTAGTTCACCTTTTCTCCCATAGATTTTGCACATTCCATCTTTAAATTCCAATGGATAACCTTTGTCATTGAGTTGAGCTACACTTAAAAGATTGTGCTTTAATCCTTCAACCCAGTAGACATCATTTGCACTACTCTTTTTATTAAGAGAAATGGTTCCCTTTCCTTTTACCATGCAGGGTGAGTCATTACCAAATCTCACAACTCCTCCATTAAATTCCTTCAAAGTAATAAATTTACTCTGGCTACCAGTCATGTGGTGTGAACAACCACTATCAATGATCCAATCATCAGAATTATCCATGTGAAAAACTAATGCTTTCTAATAAGATGTTTCCTATTTAATGGCAACAAAGATAATGTATTCATTAGCATCTCCCTCAGATTCCTCATTAGTGATACCACCATCTACTGCAATGAGACAATCTCTTTTGCCTTTTCCTTTGTACTTCTTTTACTTTTCATGCTTATGCTCATTGTCACCATTAGGATAGTTAGCTGCAATGTATCCAATCTTGTTGCATGAAAAACATTTTAAAGGTAATTTACCTCTATACTTAACCATACCTATGGCAACCGCTTGACCAACAATGTTTCAAGTTCAATCAAATTGTCTTCATCATCAACTTCTCTATTGGAACTAGATTCATAGATGTGACTGACATCTCTACTTTTCCTCATAGAAGGGTTAGAAATTGAATCTCTAAATGTAGTTTTGGATTTCTAAACACTACCATCATAACCATTTAATTCAAATGTAGTAAGCTTACCAATGATGGAGTCAAGGGTTACCTTAGTTTTGTCAATAGATTTTAGCTCTTGAATGGTTGCAACTTAGATAGCATAGCTTGGTAGAAGGGTTCTCAACATCTTACTAACCAATATGGCTCTTCCACTTTACCACCAGCACTCTTGATCTCACCAACTATCTCTTTGATACTCTGACCATGCTGTTATATATTCTCACCTTCATCTATCCGCATGTCATCAAATTTTCCTCTCAAACTCTCTTCTTTGGCAATCTTCACATGCTCGTCATCGCTATATATTTCTTTAAGTTTCTTCCACACCTCATAAGTACTCTCCATACCATGGACATCAACATACTCTGAATCAAACAAAGAACTGATAATGGCCTCCAATGCTTGATTGTTTTCTTGTTTCTCTTTCTTCCGATCATCAGTCATAATCCCACTAGGTGCAACATATTGAGTACCAACATGTTCCCAGTATTGACTTCCTAGACTCTTGATATAGATTTTCATTACATCACTCCATATTCTATAGTTTTCCCTATTAAACTTCATACCTTCTTTCTTCATCATGTTCTTCAAGATCTTTACCTCGAGCTGTTAGGCTTAGACCTTAGAGTACCTAAAATGCTCTAATAATAATTGATGGTATGATGAATCAATAAGGATCCGGTAAACTACTAAGAGGGGGGGGGGTGAATCAGTATATAGAAAACTGACATAAACTTTTCACCAAACAAAAACAACCTCTCAAGTCAAAATCAAAACTGACAAATTGCAATATCACTATCAAGTAAACTAGTTGATTATCATATCAGAATAACAATAAAACAACTCTGAAACTCACAAACCATTTAACCAAAACATCCATATACTTTACTGACAAAAGTAAAATCTCATTTCAGATTATTGTCAGTCATCATATCATAACTAAGTGGATTTAGTAGTTAATAAAATTAACCATATCAAACATAATCATAAAAACATTCACCACTTGACACAATGATTTTGACATGGAAACCCAAATGGGAAAAACCATGGTGGGGATGAATACCCACAAGTATTCTGAACTCTTCTGAAGTTTGTCCTGTTAGGAGCCAAGCCTGTTAAAGCTTTACAATAAGTCCTGTTAAGAACATATCCTGTTATGGACTACTCGGTTAAGGGATTGACTATAATTCCGTATTAGAAGCAATACCCTGTTAGGAGTAACCTCGGTAGAGGATTTGAAATCCAAGCTAATGGATCACCTATTTAGAGGATTTAGATAACACTAAGTTTGTTAGAGCTTACCTGGTTAGGGGATTTGACTGTTGTAATGGTTAGAGAACAACATGAGTTTGCTAATCTATTTGAATAGCACTACACTTGCTTGTTTAGATCCTTTTCATGCTCCTATCTTCCTTTACACATACTGCAGATACATCATCTGGTTTGGAAACTAATCACTCTTACATTCAACCAAAATTGCCAACACAACAACAAAACAACTCATCAACCTTATAAACAAAATAATAGGTTGGTTTTACATCACAAACCTAAGATCTCATAGAGATTACAAACAAATCAGTTCAAGTATGACCATTGGATTACATAGCCATTACTTGCACATCATTCAAGATAACCTCGACCACTCCTTGATCACCGCTTCATCGAACACTGTAACTCATCACGCGGTTTCCATTACATGCAATAAACTTTCTCATTCCCTAGACAAAAACCATTATCTCTACACCCTAAAAACCATTTGAAACTTCATCTCATACAACATGTATATGTAGCATAATCATTACCGCTCATCATTTGATCATAAACCAATATAATCGATTCACCAAACTCCATCGATTAAGGTTTAGCATATCAACAGGTAGGGTTTACCGGTTGAACTCACTTCTACTCTAGTAATACTGGTTTCCTTCACAAGCTCTTCCTACTAGTTACAATTCCCTTCACTAGCTCTTCCTACTGGTTACAAAACAATATTATTAAAACATCATTACCAGTTATAATTGACATCAATGACAACAAAAATGTTCATCAATGTAATCTTCATGCAAATGCCAACAGTGTCCTTGGTGCAGACAATTGCCTCTTTATTTCATTTTCTTCACAATATCTCACAAACTCATCTGATGTAAACTCTCCACCCCAGTCAGATCTTAGACACTTAAGATTCTTATCGGTTTCCTTTTCTACTAAGGCCCCGAATGCCTTGAACTTGTTAAAAGCTTCTAACTTTTCCTTCAAAAAAGTAACCCACGTCATTCTAGAAAAATCATTATCAAATATCATAAAATACTTGTCACCATAAAAACTTCTAGTCCTCATAGGACCACATAAGTCAGTGTGCACCAAATCTTGAATATGCTCAGAAGAAAAAAAAATTCTCTAAAAAGAAGATGTAGTCATCTTACCCAATTGGCATTATTTGCACAACACATTGTCTAGTTTAACAAGTTGTAGCATACCTCTCACCATACTAGATTTACTTACCTTAACCACATTATCAAAGTTCACATAATAAAACCTTCTATGCCATAACCAACTATCTTCAACCTTAGCAACCAAACAACTATTCACATTAGCATTCAGATGGAATAAGTTACCTTTAGTTTGCTTACTCATAGCAATTAATTCTCCTTTGCATCCTAAGATGTTTCACACTCCATTCTTAAACTCAAAATGACAACCTTGGTCATTCAGTTGACCAACACTCAACAAGTTATGTTTTAAAATTTCAACCCAATACACATCATCAACATTACTTTTACAATTCAAAGAGATAGAACCTTTACTTTTTACCATACAGGGTGAGTTGTTCCCAAATATTTCTACACTGCAATCAAATTCTTTAAGAAAAATAAACTTGCTCTTATCACTGGTCATGTGGTGTGAGCAACCACTATCAATAATTCATTCATCACTGTTGTCAATGTGAGATACTAAAGTCATCTTATCAGACACATCTTCCTTAACAGCAACAAAAACAATCTCCTCATTGTCTTCATCCTCAGATTCCTCATCAATGACTCCTTCATCAACTACAACATAACACTATTTCTTTCTCTTTCCCTTATATTTCCTAAAATTTTCCTTTTGATAATTGTTAGGATAGTGTGCATAAGTATGTCCTATCTTATTACAAGAGAAATATTGGAGAGGAAACTTACCTTTGTACTTACCAGTGCCTCTAGGAAGTCTTTTAGCCATTAGAGCTTCAAATTCCATCAGATTACCTTCATCATCCACATCAGCTTTACTACCGCCATGATGACTTGACTTGCATTCAATAATTTGACAAACATCTTTCCCTTTTCTCACTGGTACACTAGATATAGATGCTTTAAAAGAAGATTATGTCTTAGCTACACTATTATCAAAACTATTTAACTCAAAAGAAATGAGCTTACTAATCAAATAATCAATAGTAACCTTAGCCTTAGTAACTAACCTCAACTCTTGAATAACAGACACTCTAATGGCATAGGTAGGCAATAGGGTTCTAAGAATTTTACTTACCACAATATCTTCTTCTATAATACCACCAATACTTTTGATTCCACTGATAACTTCTTTAATCCTCTATCCATACTAAGTAATGTTTTCTCCTTCCATCATTCTCATATCATCAAACCTTCCTCTAACACTCCCTTCTTTAGCCTTTTGAACATGCTTATCACCACCATGGATTAATTCTAACTTATCCCAAACTTCAAAAGAAGTCTCTAAACCATGGACATCAATATATTTAGTATCAGAAAGTGGACTTACAATGGCTTCCAATGATTGAATTCTTTCTTGTTTCTCCTTAAGTTGATCTGCAGTCAGAGGACCGATAGGAGGTACATACCTAGTAATAACATGCTGCCAAAACTTAGCACCCATACCTTTGATGTAAATCTTCATTCTATCACTCCAAATTCTATAGTTGTCTTTAGTAAACTTGGGACCCTCCTTCTTCATCATCTTCCTTGGATCTTTTCCTCAAGTAGTTAAGCTTGTGCACAAAGAGGACGTAATGCTCTAATACCAATAGTTATTGTGAGGATTCAGTTATTACTGAAAGGGAGGGTGAATCGATAATAAGGATAAACTGATACTTTTTACCAATCTACAAAATACTTCACAATAGAGTTCATAACTAGTACCGATAGCTGATTAATCAATCACTTAAAGAAGAATTACCAAACTACTCACTCATGTGTTCATCATCATGTAAGCAATGAAATAATATAAAAACTACACATAAAGAAATCAAACACCATATGAACATTGAGATTTTTAATGTGGAAACCCAAATGGGAAAAACCACAGTGGGAATTGGTACCCACAAAATATGCACTCTTTCAGAATGCACCCTGTTAAAGGCCTAGCCCGGTTAGGAGCTTTACAATAATGCCTAGAAAAGAGTAGACCCTGTTAGGAGTCACCTGCTCAAGGGATTTTACAACTTAGCCCTGTTAGGAGATTTACCATATTAGGAGTAACCTTGCTAAAGGATTTAAACCCAAATTAATGAGTCACCCAGTGAAGGGATTTACAAGATTAGGTCTATTAGGACCTACCCGATTAAGGGATTTTAATCTTGCTACAATTGTTAGGAAACAATAGATAAATGATCTAGACTCAAAACTTCATAGCTTGCTATTACAGATCCTTGTTAGCTCCAATATTCTTCTCTCATGCAAACATCTCAATCTTGTTCGACACACACACTTCTCTAATCACCAACACAATAAACCTTATAAAACTTGACCTAAATAGACTTTACAATTAGGTCGGTTACAAAACCCTAACCTACAATGAATTTACATTGTAGATCATATCAAATCATTACAAATCATTATAATTCATCATATAGATTATTATATTTCATCGTACAGATCATTACAACAAATTTCAAGACAATTACGGTCGTTGAATGATCATAACACATCATTGCACATTGATCTGATAAGTTGTCAAACCCTTATCACATTTTGCTAAGAACTTCACTTCTTCCCAATAAATTTCCTCCTTGTTCACACCAAAACAACATCTTATCTCTTCACATAGATTCTGACACATCATCATAAATTTATGAAGATGAAAAGAATCACTGCCAAACCATAAAACATCACTGGTCAAAGATCTTGTTACCGGTTTTCAAACACTACACTGAATCTACAATAGTCAATTATAAACATGACTTTTGGTTCTCCAAACATGATGCGGTTCAAGACATAGACTCCTTACGATGTCATAAGAACACATTCCAAACCACAACACCTAACTCAACAAGAATCTCTACCACAACCATCTCCTTCTCTATTCCTACTTACCGGTTCATGGTCACTTGGAAGTTTTGCTTTCCAACTCAATCCAATTCAATCTATTACTAGTTAGAATTAACTAATAGACTTAGATAACTTAGATGACATACCAAAACATAAACACACACGGTTGCCATCAATGACATCACAAATAACTGATCATAAAGCATCATATCATAATTATATCATCACCAACAATCCTTCAATATATCATCACCAACGGTCCTTTACCGATACACCATCATCTCCATCAGTTATGCCAACAAGGCACTTGTCTAAGTGTATCCACTTGATAATTTATCCAATTGGCAGAATATGTCTATCATAGAACTATCAATTTTGACCTTTATGGACACATACGCATTAGGAATTGACCTATATGTGTTTTAACTGCACAAACATGGTTTTATCTTGCACATATGCGCTTTTGCACATACAAGCCATTTTGTTCTATGCATACATGACAATCTATCCTAAACGCAACTACATGTGACACACACACATTTTTAAACATAGACGTGACATATTTAACCTAGACATTGCAAGATGACACAAATATGCACATACTTGAACCAAATGTGATTAAAATCATATATGTAGCTTTATTTGACCCAAATGCATTTGCACCTTGCAGACACACCCTAAACCTACACAGGCATGTTTTTATCCCTATCTACTACTTCCACATTTTTTCTAACCTACCTATCTAGCCTAATAAATGTGTCATAAATGCAAAATGACTGAGCTAGTTTGAGGTAGATATTGAATCTCCCATGTCTGCAAGCCACTCAAACTATCAGACATGATCGAATCGATGTAATGTGACTACCATGATCTCCCGGTTGCTGACTTCTCCTCTAAGCTCTCTGAGTGCTCTGTGCTTTGATCTCTCGGCTGTTGTGGATGAAAATGAGGATGTTTTCCCTCATAGCCTCTATATATAGGCTATCAAACCCTAATTGGTCATGCTCACCTCCTATCACCATTTTTCTTGCTCGTTGACCCTTTTTGAGTCCAGTTTTCACATCCCTAATCATGTCTTCCTATCCTTGTCCCTTCTAGCATTTCTTTCTTTTCGAGAGATTTTGTACAATTTTTTCAACATTTTTCATCCAATCTCTTGAGGGCCCCAACTTTGTATTACTTAACCTTATCTTCTTTGATCCTGTTGGCAATTGACACTCAATTGGTTGGTTTCACTATGTTGTCATTGATGGCAACATGGTATTGTGTTCTGACTTCATGTTTTGGTTCTATGGTGTACCGACAGGCACTTCACAGATACTTCACCGATACCGGCACTGGCAGGACAAGAGGATTTCTTTGATCACCGGCAATGTAGACCGACATGGTTTGGTAAATGTTATCGGTATTGGTGGCTGACATATCTTGGATCCGACATCAACAATTGATTTTAATGTTTTTACATTTATGTTATTTAGCCAATATATAATTTGATATTGTAAATATCTTTGTAAGCCGACATAAGGTATGTAAAGTTGTATAGGGTATATAGGTCAATTTGATAGATCATTTTTGAAATAGAGATAAAAGAGATATATGATAGGAGATTATGGATATGTGAATGCAATATGATGTGAAATATATCAGAGAGATCTTGTATGTGAGGAAACTCATGTAAGGGTTTTTCTGGTAAAGGGTTTAGGGTTTCAGACCAGAACAAATAGAGCTTAAATCGGAATTGTATATTAGCATAGAAGATGCTATCTTAGCAGTTCACACTTATTCAGATTGTAGTCTGGAATCTTATGTAGTCAGTGAGGCTCCTTTTGTGATTGAGCAATGTGCTCTAGGCTATAAGCCATCTTGCAAGTGCAGGCCCCTCATATTTTTTAATATCTCTTCGTATGGCCAATGGATTGATATTGTGGGTCACAAATCCCACCATAGTTTTTCCTCTTTGAGTTTTCCACATATAGATTTGTGTGTTATGGTTCTCATTTATGTGATTGGCTTATTGGTTGCTTTACTTCTTTCAATTCTGTATGTACCGGTATACCAATTGGTGTATGCATGTTCTAATGAGGTTAAAATTTATCATTCCGGTATAACACTGATTCACCCCCCCCCCGCCCCTCTCAGTGTTATTGGTTTCTAACATAGCCAATGCGACAAGCTATATTATCTCAAAGTGGGGAAAAATGTAGACACCTAAAATTGTCCTAGCCTAATTAAATAATTTTTTTGTTTATTTAATTATTTTATCCTAAGCCTTCTATTAATTAAATATATTTTTATTTATTTAATTATTTCACTTATCCTTTTCTAGCCTTTCCTTATTTAAATAAATATTTTTATTTATTTAAATTATCCTTTCCTAAATTAGATAAATATTTTATTTTTTTAATTGTTAATCTGGGTTGCCCCTTGGTACGAAGGGTAATTAAATCTCGATGCATTGACTTTCAAGTTGGGGTGCCTTCCCACTTCCTCTATTATTTAAATAGGTCTTTATTTATTTAATTAATTCATTAACTTTTTCTCTCCATGACACTTGTCATTTATCTTTTGTTTTTATCCTAACCACCTTTCTAATATGTTATCCTTTTCCCTACCTACCCTTTAATCCTAGCTAACCACTTCAAGTTGGGGTGCCTTCCCACTTCCTGTATTAATTAAATAGGTCTTTATGACAAATTGAATAGAGAGTTGTTCATCATGTCCACAT
Source organism: Cryptomeria japonica (assembly GCF_030272615.1). Taxonomy (NCBI): domain Eukaryota; kingdom Viridiplantae; phylum Streptophyta; class Pinopsida; order Cupressales; family Cupressaceae; genus Cryptomeria; species Cryptomeria japonica. Next base: position 394,558,794 of record NC_081406.1, on the reverse strand, counting down.
AGGTTTGGAACTAATGCATTGAAGGTGTGGCATAATTCATGGAAAACCTACATGGACATGATGAACAACTCTCTATTCAATTTGTAATTTCCTGGAATAATCATAGAGTTGTTGTTGGGGGAATCTTCTTTGAGGTTTCTGAAGAAGTTATCTCTCATGAAACTAGCCTTTATTTGAAAGGAAGGAGATGGAAGTGGGCTAGTATGTGGTAAAAAGTGATGACCTCAATAGATTCTTCAAGGGGAATGAGGGCTCTGTCAAACTGCAAGGTGGTTTTGCGAGAGAAGAACTCAAACATTCATAAGACATAGTTGTTTAATGATAATGAAATATTTCACTCTTAAAGATTGTTGCAAAGTTTATTATTATTATCATTTGCCATTGCTAAGTCATTTCAGAAACCATGATGTTTTATGCTTGCCTTTCTATCTATTGCATTCTCTAGAATTCTCTATCAAGGAAGCTCTAGACCCAAAGAATGAAGATAAACAACCTAACCCCCTCCACCAGGGTCTGATTTATAGGCTCTATGCCTACCATTTGGCCTTATACCCCCATAATGTTATGCTAGTTCAACCCCCTCTATATGCCTCTCACCCTTGAGCAACATTTATGAGTGGAGTGGCCCCTTCTTGATTTTTCCAACTCTCCAATGAATATTTTTTTTCTTCCCTTCTCCCCTCTTTTTTATTTACCATCACTGAGTTGAGCCCCCCCTGTCTTCCATTCCTCCTCTATTGTAGGGAGTGGAAACCCCTTTTCCTTAAGGGAAAGGGTAAATTTGCAGATAAGCAAAAATGAATTGTGATTGATAATTCCATCTTAGAAGACACTGATGAAGATGACCTTGTCCTCAAAATTGAGGGAAGGAGAAGATCGCAAAGACTTGCCTCCAAGGGTGCTAGTGAGAAGAAGGACAAGCATCCAATTATCATTGATGTTGATGATGATCCTAGACTGGGTGAAGGTGGCAGTAATTCAAATGAACCTAAGGTGGAAGAAATTAGTACTACTGGAAACATGGATGACTTTGCCCCCCCTTTGGGCCCTTGAGATTTGAATGCAACAAATGAGATCTGCGCTAAGAATTTTGATGATGCATTCCTAGAGAAAATTATACAAAATGTGGACCCAGTCATTTTGAGGGCTTTTGATTTAATTGAAGGGCTCAAGGTTTCTATGGAAGATATGGACAAGGGTAAGAAAAGTGACAAGAAAAAGGTGAATAAAAAAGACAAGAAATGCTCTCTCATGGAAGAGGACCAATAGGAAATGCAGATGTATTAGAAAATGGAGCCCATTGACCACCTCAGGGATGATAAGTTTTAGGCCCTCAAATGTGAATTCTGTGAGCTGCAAGACCGCTTGAAAACCATTGGAATGGATAAGGAAAATTTAGAATTTGAAGGAGGAACTAAGGGAGATGAAGAACATATGGGACATTAGAGACAAGCAGCTGGTCAACATCAACAAATTCTGCATAAGAATCATGCATAGCTTGGAAACAAAACTTTTCTTCCTTCAGGACAAGCATACTGACGATGATACAAACAAATAGGCCTACAAGGAACTTTGTAGGTTCCTAACTAAGGAATGGGGAAATGTTATTGAGATTGTTGAGCTTCATATGCCAACCCCTTAGGTCTAGGTCTGTGTGTTGGTTTTTTATTTTGATGTTGGTTAATGTTTCTTTGGACTTACGAGGTATACCCCTGCTACTCTATTTACTACTACTAGACTCCTGTTCTATGTTTTATTTTGTTTTGTGTTGTTAAGATGTTGTTAAAGTGTCATTGATAGTCCCTAGACAATGTTAAGGGTCAGTGCCCTAGTTAGCGATGCTTATATAATCAAAAACACATTTTTAAATTAATTGAAAAGTAATACAATAAAGTGAAATAAACACATGAAAATGTTCCACTCCCTTTGTGGGTTTAATCATAACACAAATTATTAAATTTCTAATGGTTGGATTTAAGTTTCATAAATATTCGTGAGCCTCATCTCACAAATCAAATTGAGTGAGATATAGGTTAAACAAATAAATTTTACTTAAGATGACATCTACAACTAACTAATATTACGTATATCTACACCATATAAGGATATTCAAAATAAATATAAAACATCCAGCATGGTAAATATCCAATTAAATAACATCAAATCATTACATCTAATTAGAAATAATCTACAACTAGCATGACTTAGATATTGTGAAATAAAAATTACAATGTACAACATTGAATTGGATATAATACTCAACAAAATATAACATATATAAAGAAAATAATGATGTTGAAACACTACATAATCCAACCATGTAGAGGTAAAAATAAGCATCCCATAATATATAGTTGAAAACCAAATGCCAATACAAAACCTCATTGATAAAGTACATTAATAAAAATACAAAAAAATCACTAATAAATACAATAGCATAACCAAAAGAAAATAATAAATATATAACAAATGAATACCTAAGGAATTACACAGGCAACTACCCTTGATTTGGGTTTTTAAAATCATAAAGATATGTTGAATTAAAAGAAATGTTATATATAGTGTGTAATGCCCTGCTAGGAACCCCGAAGGAAAACCCACAACAAGGGTGAAACAATTTTTTTTTTTTAAGTATAAACATCATAAGTGCATTTACACAACATGCATGATAACACAAGCAGAAGACTTACACCAAAATTCCTTAAGGGTTACCAATGAAGAATTAAATTCAAGAATAACTTCCACAAACCCATAAATTCCACATATGAATAATAACTCAATGATCACAAGAAGCCAAAAGAAAATAAAGATTCATCATAGAAAGATTGGAAGGATACAACATAATTTCCACTTCAATAAGCATTTACTAACATCATCTAGGAACTGATAAAAAACATCCAAACATAGGATTACATTGCTCTTCCAATACATAGCTTCTCTTTAAACATATAGGATAGATCCCATCCAATTACAAGGTTACATAAGATCAATATTACAATGATACAATGACCACATAGGTCTACCAATACAAAGAACCTTCAAAACATGAGATGAAGCATGAGTCACGAACCATAGGAACACCTACAAAACCAATCCTCACATGAAGGCACAAATCCGAACATCTAATGGGAAGTGGCAGTACCACCCGACCATGTAATTCCCAAATGGAATCACCCCACCATGCTAGGAGATAGTTGAGGACCCTCAAACAAGCATAAGCATGACATGGTTGACAAAACAATATGACTCCATGATAGCATAATAAGACTCCACAAGAATCCAGGTGACTCAACTTCACAAACACAAGTGAACTAACATCACAAAACACAAGTGAACCAAATGAGAGAGTGTCATCACATAGCTTAAGATGGTTACCCTAGTAAAACCTCCATAGGTCCCGACTCACTATCTTGGTAACCTCTCCTGACCGTCCTGTTCCAACTAAGTCTCATGCGGACCCTACCAGCCTTTCTTGAAGACAAGGTGGTTAGTTTTCCATTCCAGGCGTTCTCGCAACATTATGAGCCCTGTAGTAGCACTCACCTATGCACGAGGTACAATTATCTTTATTAATGTTATGATACTACCCACCTAATCATTTCATTTGATTACCAGTTATTATCTGACTTTCGTTGGGTCGTAATGCCTACCACTTTGGGTGCAACCCCCAAGCGAAAGCCACTCTCTCAAAGGACACTACATAAGCATGGTCACTCCCCAAGGACCCTATGGTGAAGCAGACAACCATAACACCACTATCAGAAACAAGTGGCCAAACAAGGACATACTGACTCTTGACTAACCATAAGGCAAAGACACTACATGGTTAAGACAATGGAGCCAACATATATCACTTGGTCAAAGGTACCGATTACACCACCATAGGATGATTGAACCACAGACCAAAATATCACAATAAACACATGCAAGGACAGCTAAATACATCAAATCCACACTCAGACAATCTTTGAAAATATCAGGATCATAAACACTTGCAACATCATTGATTGAAAAAAAGGAAAAGAAATGGAGGGAACAACGCAAGCAGGGGGAAATTTGAAAAATGGAGGGGAAAACGAGGCTAGATCCTTTGGTTCAAATTCCACTACAGCTCAAGGACAAGCGATGGATGATGAGGATGGGGGCCCATGGCTACGAGACCCTCCTCCTGACCGTAAAAAGATGATAGATTCCCAAGAATTGAGCCCCGAGGCAGTGAAAGTGGACTCAGAAAAGATCAAGGAGGCGCAAGCTTCCAAACCCTAGAGTAGTCTTTTTGCAAGAAAGGCAACTAGAAAACCAACTGGTAAATCATCTTTCCCCTTTGTAAAAAATATATCTGATAATAAAACGGGTAAACTTTCTATTGAGGTTCCTGATTTGGTTATCGATCATAGTATCTCATTAATGGCTTTCTCTCTGGTGGGGATGTTTGTTGGACCACGACCCAATATTGAGGATGTTAGGTCTTTTGTTAAGAGAAAATGGAGAATCAAAGGTCAGGTTGATGTCTCAGCCCTGTGTAGAGGTTTTTTTGTTTCCTCATTCTCTTGTGGGGAAGATATGGAGGCAACATTAAGTGGTGGCCCCTGGATGTTTGGTAAATCTTCTTTATCTATCAGAAAATGGTCTCCTAGCATGGAACTTAATGACTCTTTCTTTGAATCTGCTCTAGTTTGGGTAAGGTTGCTAGGATCGCCGATGGAATTTTGGGTGGAGGATGTTTTCTTAGGAATTGCAAACTCCTTTGGGGAGCTTTTTGCGATAGATCCAATGACTGCAGCTCGCAAAAGATTGGTTTATGCGCGCATTTGTGTCAATATTTCACAGAAGATGGACCTTCCTAGCACTATTGATATAAATTCCAAACTAGGATTATGGGAATAGATTATAGAGTTCAAATCACTCCCCTTTGTGTGTTTTTCTTGCAAAAAAGCTGGTCACTAGGCTAAGGTTTGCCCCAGCAACCCTAAAAAACCTGTGATGGTAAACACCTACAAACAGGTTTGGAAAGAAAAGAATAATAATAAAGAAGGTAACAAACTAGAAGGAACAAGTGGAAGCTCTGTTAATATACTAGAACCATCACAAGGAGAGAGAAATGACCCTCCTAAGAATCCCCCTTTGAAGGAGAATAAAAAGAATGAAATCAGGGAGTTTGAGATCAAAACAGTCAATACTTTTGAGGCTCTACAAATACAGGAGAAGGAGAATGATATCAATGAAGAGATACTTGAAGATGGTGAGATTGAGAATATCACCGATACTCATCAGGAGGCCCTCCAAGCTTCTATATCAAAAAAAGATGAATAGTGCCTAGATGAATTTGAAGGACATGAAATTAAACTGGGAAGGACCAACAAGTTTGGAACACCATAGGTTAATTGAAATGCGCTATTCCAGAATATTGGAGTTGATACACCCACATCATCCCAGAAAAGAGGAGAACTATGGAGTAATATGCAAGATGATCCTAGAGAGGAACGAGAAGAAAACATAACAAGGAATGAGAAAAAAATAAAAAATAAGAAGGCAGGAGGCCTTAATGGGGTGAAAACCAGGACCAGGTCCAAGGCTGATTTTGGTGTTTCAAAATCCCCACCAAGACGTAAAACTATGAAATGGCATTGGGATCAGGAGAGAAAGAAAAAAATAGCTGATGGAAGGCAGTGAACTATAAAGGAATCCTACCCTCAGGTTTCCAAATGAAGGTAATATCATGGAATATCAGAGGCCTAAATGGTCTCAATAAATAGGATATATTACGGAATCTTATTTGAGATCAAAATCTGGATATCATCCTGGTTCAGGAAACCAAAATGAGTAAAGAGAAAGTGGAGAACTTAAACTTCTTTAAAAATGGAGGGGTCTGTGGCAGCAGCTCGAATGGGACTTCTGCGGGGGTTGCGATTTTCTGGAACAAGAAAACCATCTTTGGAGAAATGATTGATGAATATGGCAACATAATATCCCCAAAAGTTAAAAGCATCTATGAAGGAAATGAATGTGTGATTACCAATATCTATGCCCCTAACTCCAAATCTGCTAGAAGCAAATTTTGGGATAAAATCCAGCAAAAAAGAAGATCCTTCCCTACGAGCAGCTAGGTTGTGATGGGAGATTTCAATACTCCCCTGCAAGGCATTGATAAATCTGGTGGAACTCAAGCTCAACTAGACAGTAGATCTGACTTGATGGACTTTATCAATTTCAATGTTCTCCTTGATATGGATCTCAATGGTGCATCCTACACTTGGTCTAATTGAAGGGATGGTGAAGACCTCATTCAGGTAAGACTTGATAGATCCCTTGTCACTAATGATTAGATTCTTTTTCATAGATTCTCCCTATTTGTTATTAATAGAATTGGTTTGGATCATTATCCCATTACTTTTGCTACTGAGAACTTCAAGAATAATCAGAGTTTCCCTTTTAGGTTTGAAAAGATGTGGATTTCCCACCCTTATCTTGAAAAATCTATTGCCAACTGGTGGAATATTGATGTGAATGGAACTGCCATGTATAAAGTTGCTAAAAAACTTAAAAATATCAAAGTCAACATTAAGATATGGAGCAAGAAGGTTTTTGGTGATATTTTTGATTCAAAGAAAAAGTTGAAGGAGGAACTTGAACGGATCCAAAATTCAATATAGAAAGATGGCTATAAAAGGTATTCTAAAGTCATGGAAGATGATGTTTTAGTCAAACTCCACAATATCATTTCTAGGGAGGAAACCTATTGGAGGTAGAGATCTAGGGTGATTTGGTTGGAGGCTGCGGATGGAAACACTAAATTTTTCCACATGACTTCTCTAAAACATAAAGTTGCAAACAGAATTTCCAAATTAATAGTTGAGGATAAAACTCTTCTTAATAAGGATGAAATTAGGGAGGAAGCAGTCAGTTTCTTCAATCAGCTCCTCACCAGGAACAAGGAAATTGATGTTACCCAACAATATAATTTGGTTAATATCATTCCCAAGATAATTAATCCTACTTAGAATAAGGCCCTCTCTGCTATCCCTTCTGCTGGAGAAATTAAAAAAGTTGTCTTTTCATTTCAAGGGGATAAAGCTTCGGGTCCTAATCGCTTCCCTATGTTTTTCTTCTAGGAATTCTAGCATATTGTGGGAGAAGACATGGTTAATGCGGTTAAAGAATTTTTTGGCTCCAGAAGAATCCTTAAGGAACTCAACTCCACATTTATTGCCTTAATTCCTAAAGTTTCTAGGGTGGATTCAATGGGAAAATTTAGACCAATAATTCTATGTAACTCTTTCTATAAGATCATTTCAAAAGTTTTGACTACTAGAATTTTGGTGGTTCTCCCCTTCATCATCTCTAAGGAGCAGAAAGGTTTTGTTCCTGGTAGGCAGATTTTGGACTCTATCATTCTTGTGCATGAGAATATTCATTCCCTCAATGCTTCTAAAAAAGAAGGATTTTTTATAAAGTTGGATCTAGTGAAGGCTTATGATAGAGTGGATTGGCATGTTCTTTTCAGAATCATGGAGGCTTTTGGATTTGATGAGAAGATAACCAAAATTATTAGAGAGCTGATCACCACTCCTATGTTTTCAATTCTTATTAATGGATCTCCTACTAAATTCTTTAAATCTTCTAGGGGGCTTAGACAAGGAGATCCCATTTCTCCTATACTTTTCACCATTTTGGCTGAGAGCATGAGCATATTGATACATAATTTGAAAGTGAATAAAATCATCAAAGGCCTTCAACCTTCCTCTGCAAATGTTTTTTGTTCTCATCAACAGTTTGTTGATGATACTATCCTCATGGGATATTCTTCTGTTGGGGAGGTTGAGGCCTTCAAAACTTCTCTTAATTCTTATGCTTTGGCTACTAGCTAGCAAGTCAATTGGGACAAATTGGCTATAAACTTTATGAACACTCCGGTCATAAGACAAAAGAGAATTGCTAAAATAATTGGTTGCAAGGTGGACAAGCTCCCTTCCACCTACTTGGGTCTCCCCTTGGGTTTAGTTCCCCCAAACTCCTTCTGGAATATGCTTATTGACAAACTCAACAAAAAACTTGCTGGGTGGAAAGGTTCCATTTTATCTCAGGCCAGGAAATTGCAGCTCCTTCAGGCTACACTCTAGAACCTCCTTGTTTATGCTCTCAGCTTATTTGGTATCCCGGCTAAATTTGCTGAAGCATTGGAAAGAATCCAAAAGAGATTTCTATGGTCGGGAGTTGAAGAAAAAGAGAGGATATCCTTGGTTTCTTGGGACAAAGTTTGTAGACCAAAGAACAAAGGAGGGTTGGGGATTAAAGCTCTTAAAACCTCTAATAAAGCTCTCCTAGCAATACAATTATGGAGAGCTTATGATACCAAGAAAGATTGGAATCAAATAAGGTTTGACAAATATATTCAAAATCAGCCTATCCAGGGGGTCCTTAATTTTGAAGACATCCCTATTGGATCCTTCATTTGGAATAGTATCATCAAATCCATAAAAGTGGCCAAAGCTGGAGCTGGATGGGTCCTTGGAAAAGGTGACAAAATAAGGTTTTGGAAGGATCCTTGGATGAAGAGGGAAGCTCTTTCTGATCAAGGCAACAGTCAATTTATTGAGGAATGTAAAGGGAGGTTTGGTCTTTTGGTGTGTGACTACTAGAAGGAAAACAAATGGGTGAGGCTTGATGTTATACATGCTGGATTTTCTCTGCTCCAGAAGGAGCTGCTATCTTTTTCTCTTAACAAAGATTATGATGATGTTTTTCTCTGGAAAAGTAATCCTAGAGGTGAATTTACAGTTGCTTTTGCCTACAAAAACACTCTTTCTCAGACCAGTGATCCCATATGGAGTAAATTTTGGAATAGCATGCTGATTCCTAAAGTCAATATGTTCTTTTGGCTTGCTAGTCACAATAGGACCCTTACTATTGATAATTTGGTCTGAAGAGGCTTTAAATTCCCTAATAGGTGCGAGCTCTGCCAGAAAGAGGAAGAATCAGTTGATCATCTTTTTTTTCACTATTCATTCACATGGGAAATTTGGAGTAAGTTGTGGGAGAAATGGAAAGTTGATTAGGTTATGAACAAGAGTCTCAAGGATATTATCTGGCATTGGAATTTCCCTACCAAATGCCATCTTATCAAGAACCTTTGGTCCTTGACCCTCCCCATGACCTGTTGGGGTATTTGGAAAGAGAGAAATAATAGAATATTTAGGGAAGCTAAGTGCACCTCTCAGGTGGTCTTTGAAAATATTTGCAGGGCTATAAAAGAGAATATCAATATTCCTCATAGGAATAATAAGCAATGGTTTGTTATTGATATGAATGAAATGGAGAAAGGTATCCTCACTGAATGGAACCTAATACACAAAGTCTATAGATCTGACAATAAGAATAGGAGAGATAATATTGTTTGGCATTTTCCTAATCATGATTGGATAAAGGTGAATTTTGATGGGGTGGCTAAAGGCAACCTTGGGAAGTCTGATGGTGGAGGAGTTATCAGAAATACGCAAGGAGTCTGCATTGCGACTATTGCTTCTCCTTTGGGGATCCAAAATAATCATGTGGCTGAAGCTCTGGCCATGCTAAAAAGCCTCCAGCTTACTCAGGGATTCAAATTTAAAAAAAATTGGCTGGAAGGGGATTCCCTAAATATCATCTAGGCCCTTAAAGGTACAAGCTCTATCTCTTGGAATATTACTAACTTAGTGGAAAGTGCTAAAAAATTGTTAAATAACTATGTTAGTATTATCATATCTCATACCCTAAGAGAAGGCAATAAGGTAGCGGATATCTTAGCTAATGAAGGGGTCAATTTAGAGGATGATGTTAAATATATTGGAGAAACTAATTGTAAAAGGGAAGTTAGAGAACAATTATTTCTAGATCGCATCAATGGGTCAAATTAATAAAATGATTATCATTTGGGGATCGGATTCCAAAGATAGATTTTGGGGGCAGATTAATTGTCAGTTAATGATTGCCTCTTGGCATCATTTCTATTATCATGTGTGTGAGGAGGATTATAATATTAATTCCTGGCTTTGCACAGCCATTAACATAAGATTCAAAACCATGAAAGAGACTTTGTTCTATAACTTCAAAAGTTTATACAAGAATTTGGGGCTACACCTGTGGATTGTGATTTACATCTTTGGGTACTTCTACTTGCTGGTCAAAATGGGTGGTAATTTAAATAGGAATGAGCCCCCAGGATGTGAAAACTGGAAGAGTGAACGAAAAGTATGGAGAAGGCTTCATAGATATGGCTTTACTGACTATATGGAAAAGCTTCATGAAAGCAGAAATTCAGTTTCATGTGGTTTTGCTAGAGGCTGGAATAACAACAGAGTCACCTTGTTTGGGGAGATATGGAAAATTAATGAGGAGCTGATTGCAGAGGTCACGAGTCTTTAGAAGGAGGGTACTAAATTCTATAGAGACCGGAAGTAAGTAGCCGAAGCATTCAAAAACTTCCCGAAATCGAAGGATGAGAAGGGCAAGCTTGTTAAGAAAGACAACGTCTCCCACTACACTCCTCAGCAGGTAAAGCCCTTTTGGCAATTTTTTTTAAGGGTTTTAATGGAGTTTCTCACTGTAGATGGTAGATTTACTAAAATCTATAACTATCACATTTCAATTCTTAACCACTTCCGTCATGGGGCTAAAATTTCCCTGCCTTATTACTTAGCGTCCTCTTTGAATGAGAGTCTAGCTGATGATGCTAAAAAGCCTAATTCTTCTCCTATAGCCCATCAGGGGCTCATATTGCTCATTTATGAATATATGAAGGATAAGGCTAGGGCTACCAAAGATGATCCCCTGATCACCAATGCACAAATTTTTGAGAGCGGCAAAGACTTTGATTCGGATGAGGATCAGCCTAATGTCCCTACCCACCAAAAATGGAGAGTTGATATAGATAATGTGGAAACAGAGGTACATGATGATGTGGAGGAGGAAAGGGGGAAGGATATTGATACAAAAATGGAGAGTGAGAAGGATGAAAATGTTGATGAAAAGTAAGAAGGGGGAAAATCTGAAAACCCTCACTCTAACCCTATCGGCTTGGACAGTAGGAATGTTGCTCTATCTAAGGAGGATGAAAACCCTAACTTTGTGGGCACTGAGTAGGGTAGGGATTCTATGAATACAATTCTGAATACTGCCTGTAACTATGCTCTGGAGTCCTTCAATTTCTAGAAATGGGTCATTGACAACATTACCAGTATGCAAAGTAAATAGAGGGAGTTGGAAAATAAGATAAATAATTTGACTAAGGATACAAATTCTGGGAAAAAGAATGAGGAGACAGAAACTAGTGAAGCCAAGGAGGAAGTCAAGATGGAGGATGGGCAGGAAAAAGACCTGATCAAAGGGGATCTAAAACATCTGGAGGATGTTATCAGAATTCTGAAAGAATAGACTGGGGAGGATAAAAACAATATCAATACCCGGGTTGCCTACACTGAGAAGGCTCTAAAAAGTTTCATGAACCACAACCTTCAAGTCCTAAAATTTTTGTCACAAAATATGAATGCATTAGTGGAGCACTTGGAGAGGAAAAATAAAGATAAAAATTTGGTAATCATTGAAGACGTACCAACTTCCAACTCCACTCATCAGACTTCCAGGCGAAGGACAAGGCAGAACACTACTGAGATGGAGACCAAATCGAAAGATATCTAGCTGAGATAGGAGAGAAATGATCTAAGGGAAGTAGCCAAGGTGATGATGCTTCTGGTTCAAAATGCTGAGGAGTCTATAAAAGTATTCAATTGATATGTAATGCTGGGTTTGGGAGTCCAATTTCTTGTTGGTTCCTTGCTGTCTTTTTGTCCTAGCTGAGGGTTTTTGTGATGTTCTTTTGCAACTGTTTTGTCTTGTTTCTTTATTGTCTATCTTTCATTATGTAAGCGGGTTTTGGGTCCCTTAAAACCTATTTTTTCTTAATCAAAAACATCATTGATTGAAAATTAAATAAAACACTCTTTTCCAGTAGTCAAATCTAATCAATTTCCAAATCAATATTCCAAATCTACCCATTTGAATATCTAATTCATGCCTTAATTTTCATTCATAAATTTATTAACCACATAATAGAAATCACATAAAAATCACATTATATCATACAATACAACTTTAAACATTCCATTTATAAAATTACCTCTTCGAACTAGTAACACTTACCTCTTCGAACCGGTGACACTTACCTCTTTGAACTGGTAACACTTACCTCTTCCAACTAGTAACTCTTACCTCTTCGAACTGGTAACACTTACCTCTTCGAACTAGTGACACTTACCTCTTCAAACTCGTAACTCTTACCTCTTCAAACCGGTAACACTTACCTCTTCAAACTGGTAATACTTACCTCTTCGAACTCATAACACTTACCTCTTCGAACTGGTAACACTTACCTCTTCGAACCAGTAACACTTACCTCTTTGAACTGGTAACACTTACCTCTTCGAACTGGTAACCCTTACCTCTTCGAACTGGTAACCCTTACCTCTTCAAACTGGTAACCCTTACCCCTTCGAACTGGTAACACTTACCTCTTCAAACCAATAACACTTACCTCTTCAAACTGGTAACACTTACCTCTTCGAACTGGTAACACTTACCTCTTCAAACTAGTAACACTTACCTCTTCAAACCAGTAAAACGTACCTCTTCGAACCGTTAACACTTACCTCTTCGAACTGGTAACACTTACCTCTTCGAACTGGTAACACTTACCTCTTTGAACTAGTAACACTTACCTCTTTGAACCGGTAACACTTACCCCTTTGAACCAGTAACACTTACCTCTTCGAACTGGTAACACTTCATTTCTAGAATTATTTCACGGGCACACACATACAGTGCCAATTTCCAAAATTTTAAGGAAGAGTTTACTAGCAAGGTAAATGGTGAAATAAACACACTGGAAAGAATGAATAACCAAATCTTGACAATAAGAAACAAGGAAGCACCCAGCCAACCCAATCTAAAGTTCATTCTTTCAAAATAAAAGGTAAAGCAATAAATTGATTTCCAAGAACAAAACACACATCAAATAGAGAAATGAACCATTTCTTTCCTGGATGCAACCACGTGATATAGATTTCACAAAACCAGTAGAAATAAACACTAATTCTACCATTTCAATCATTCCACAACCATCTATAGGAAGATTGTATAAATTTCCATGCATAGGAAGCAAACTGAAAATTACAAAACAAATTCAAAACAAGAAGAAAACCTCCAACCTTGAAGTAATTAGCAAGCAAAGAGATGAAGAACAACTAGTCTTGTAGCCAGGTCGAATTTCCAGCTCCTCCAGAAATTTTTTCCAGAATTTTCTCTCCAAAATTCTCTTCTTCTCCTACCGTGAATGCCCATAATGGATGCCCAAAAATATCTTTTAACCCAAGCTTCTAGGTTAAATTTTTTCATCCAATCAAATTTAAATATTTTAAATCTAAAAGGCAATCAGATTTTTTTCTTTCCCAAAAATAATAATTCTTTCCAATGATTAAATTTAAAAAGGCCAAATGGAAAAATAAAAAGGAAAATTTTTATTTATTTCTTTTTCCATAAATACTTCCTTCAACATAAGCATTTAACCTTTTTAAATGGCTAGGCAATTTATTTATTTCACAAAAATACATTATGCAACTTACACAATAAATTACACCATTTAACCATTTAATCTAGCAATCATTAATTTAAACAAATCAATAATCATAGAGAATATTAATTAAATGATTATGCCAACACAAGATAGCATCATCCATTTAAATTAAATAACCATTTAAATAAACGGAAACTTGCAAAACCAAGATAGATCAAATGATGACTCTCAAATGACCAAACCAAGGCACCATGACTCGCATAACAGCCAGATAGGGAAACACAACCAACTGACAACACTCATACGAGTGTAACTGCAGTCAACCTAGGGTACAACAACTATCTCCTCCACTCTGATCGGATATATATAAGACATGCTCAGACCTGTGAAACCAGGTGGAGTCACTACCCCGTACCTACCCAGTACTGGTACCTGCAATGTCATGCACCAAAGAACCACACATGCATATAGACCAATATATATACAGACACGGTAAACACACCGATGAAGGAGAATCGTGACATTCCCTGTCTCACCGGAGTGAGTGAAGGAAAATCATCCCCTCACATCCGAACTTGCAAACATGCAACATATAAAAACGCATTGCAATATAAGGGAAAAGTGTCAGTCCGTGATAATGATCCATAAAAATAACATTACTCATAAGCACTGAAATACTGCATAAAATCATATACCATAAATCCAAATAAAGCATGAAATAACATTGCATAATATCTGAATCAAAATACAATAATGTTCCACGGAACAGTCACTGAAGTAACTCAAAACATACAAAAGAGGTTGATCAAGGAGGGGTACTACATCCTCCCCCCCAAGCCTAGGCTTAGTCCTGGAAGCCTAAAATAGATAAGAATAAAGCACTCTCATCTTCGCTACATCTTCCCAAGTCACAGAGGACTCATCACTAGGGTCCCATAGGACCCTTACTTGCTCGATGGTGCGATCCCTGAGGGTCAAATCCTAATGTTGAAGAATGCACACGGGGTCCATGGAAAGTTTTCCATCCTCGACCTGCAAAGCATTCCAATCAACAACATGGGTCACATCACAATGATAAGGACAAAGAACAGAAACATGAAAAACATCATGGATGTGGGATAGATTCGGCGACAAGGCAAGATGGTAGGAAATAGGTCCTATCCTCTCAAGGATCTCAAAAGGGCCTACAAAATGAGGCACCAACTTAGAACCCTTTCCATAACGGATTGGACTCTTCCATGGACGCACTCTCAAGAACACACTGTCGCCAACCGAAAACTGGTGATCGACCCTATGAGCATCGGCATACTTCTTCTGCCCATCCTAGGCAGCAACCAAATGCCCACGAATCTGCTCAACTTGCTGCTCTATCTCATGAAGCAAATTCGGGCCTAAACACACCCTATCCTCCAACCGATCCCAACTTAAAGAAGTATGGCAAGGACAACCATACAATGTCTGGAAGGGCGACATGCCTATAGAGCTATGATATTCGTTATTATAAGCAAACTCCACAAGGCAAAGATATTCCTCCCAACGCAACTGCTGATCCATAACATACATGCGAAGCATGTCCTCCAAGACCTGATTCACACGCTTAGTTTGACCATCATCTCTGGGTGATAAGCTGAACTAAAATTCAGCTGGGTCCCCAAAGCATGCTGAAGTGAGGTCCACAAGACCGAAGTAAAGATAGGGTCTCTATCAGAAATGACCCACCTTGGGATCCCATTCAACCTCACCACATCTTCCAAGAAGACTTATGCCACCACTGCTGCAGTATAAGAAGATTGAATAGGCACAAAATGAGCAAGTTTGGTCAATCTATCAACAATGATCATGACGACATGAAGAAACAGGCAACCCTACTATGAAATCCATGGAAATGATATCCCATTTCCAATCTAGTATCAAATTTGGCTGTAAAAGCCCTACAAGGTGTTGATGCTCCACCTTCACCCACTAACATTCCAAGCACTTGGACACAAAATCAGCAATGTCATGTTTCATACCAGCTCAATGATATATTTGTCTAAGATCTACGTGCATCTTCTTGACACTAGGGTGTGCCGAATAAGGTGCACAATGGGCCTCAGTCATGATCAAAACACGAAGACCCTCCAAAGGAGGTACATAGATCCATCCAAGATGTCTAAGAAGACTATCTGACTCAAGAGTATATCCAGAATATCTACCCTCCAATGGTCTTCCAGACTCCGCCATGGCTCTAACATCCTAATACCAGGTGTCCTGAGGAAGAACTCCAAGAATTCTCTCACTTAAGTCCACACCAACGGACAATGCTGCCACCTCCTGTAGCCTACGGCTCAAAGCAATCTATCACTACATTCTCTTTCCCTTGAATATAATGAACCTCAAAATCATACTTGTAGAGAAATTCCATCCATCTTCACTATCGAGCATTCAAGTTTGGCTGCGTGCAAATATACTACAAACTGCGGTGATCACTATGCAGCTCAAACTGATGCCCCAACATGAAATGTCTCCAACAAACCAACGCATGCACTACAACTGCCAACTCCAAGTCATGAACTGGATAGTTCAACTCGTGATCCTTGAGTTTTTGAGACTCATAGGCAACCACACATCCATCTTGCATAAGCACCGCACTTATACCTTCTAAAGAGGCATCTGTGCATACCATGAAATCTCTGGATGGGTCAGGAACTGCCAAAATCAGAGCACTAACAAGGAGTTCCTTCAATGTACAAAAAGTCAATTTGCATTGCTCTGACCGAACAAACTTCTTCCCTTTCCTCTGAAGAGAAGTAATCAGATGGCCTATCCGAGAAAAGCTTTGAACAAAGTGACGGTAATATCCAGCCAAACCCATAAAAATTCAAACTTCAGAAACCTTGGTCGATGCTAGCCAATCAACAATGTCTTGGATCTTAGAAGGATCCATGGATACACCTTCTCTTGAAACTATATGACCCAGATAGCTCACCTTTGACTGGAAGAAATCACACTTTGCCAAATTTGTAGAAAGCCGATTCTCCCTCAAGCATATAATACCTGGCACAAGTGACCCTCATGCTCTTCCATGGATCTAGAATAAATCAATATGTCATCCAAGAACACAAGAACAAAGTGGTCAAGGTAGGTGCGAAAAACCCCATTCATAAGACTCATGAGCACCAAAGGCGCATTCGTCAACTCAAATGGCACCACTGTGAACTCATAGTGACCATAACGAGTACGAAATGCCATCTTATGAATGTCTGCATCATGAATGCACAACTAATGATACCCAGACTTTAGGCCTATTTTGGAGAACACCTTGGCTCCCTTCACCTGATCAAAGAGATCATCAATCCGAGTCAACAAATATCGGTTCCAGATGGTTACCTTATTCAATTGTCGATAATCAATGCATAATCGAAGAGAACCATCCTTCTTCTTGACAAAGATAACTAGCGCACCTCAAGGGGAAACACTAGGATGAATGAATCCCTTGGCAAACATCTCCTCAACTTGAAAATTCAACTCACTCAACTCTTGAGTAGTCATCTGATATGGTTCTCTTGAAATAGGTTCCATACTGGGAACCTGGTCAATGCAAAAAATCTATGTCTCGTTTCGGAGGCATACCGGGAATATCCAAAGGAAACACATCCACATACTCTCGAAGAATAGGGTGACCATCAAGAGTGATTTCTTGACTCTCTCCCTCATCCACATCCTCAAGAGAAACTACAAAAAGCTGACACCCTTGACACATGCACCGCCTAAGTTGCATAGCGAAAATCATGCATAAGGATCTCAATCACTGAATTCCAATGATCCCCACTTTCTTGCCAAGGTCATCTACACACTCTACTGTCTTCTGACAATAGTCTACACGAGCGTTGTGAGATGATAACCAATCCATCCCCAACACAACTCCATAGGACCCCAAAGGAATGACTCAAAGGTCCACTGAAGTGACAAAGGATCCTAGGTCCAACTCACAACTGGGAACGAAGGCATCTACAAACACTCACACGCCGGTAGACAACTCTACTTGCCACCTATCTGCCTGCCTAGCAGACACAAGTCTGCACCGCTCCATAATGGATGCAGAAAAAAAAGAATCTGAAGCACCAAAATCAAAAAGTACAGAGATAGGGGTATCACACAACACACCTAAGGTCTCAATCATAGTACTCTAATGCTTAGCTTGGCGGTTATCCACCACTGCAAAAACTCTATAGGATCTACCTGTATCCCCCACTATCAGATTTGATATAGCTGGCCTTTGACTAATCGACTGATGCGAACATCGAGGACACAGAGCAACCTTGTCGCCAAACTGACCACAAGTGAAGCAAGCTCCACTACCAGGTCCTCTACTTCCAGATGGTCCACTAGACTACCGAAAGCTCTCCCCACTAGGGGCCTGAGATGTTCCCTGAGAAGATTTCCCTGGAAAGGTCTGCCTACCCTTCAGCCATCTCCTGCTCTTCTGAGACTAAGAGATGCCACCCTATTGGCCTTGAGTCTACTTCAGTCTCAGTGGCTGCTACTTCTGCCCACCCTTGGCGGGTGCCTGAGGACCGCTAAAAGGTGCAGCAGTCTAGGACTAATTCCCTCTACCTCTAGACCCACTAAAAGGATCACTCCCAATCTGAACTCTAAACTAGCCGCCATGAGCATGACTAAGGTTCTGCTCTACCAACCTAGCTTTCACCATGGCTATCTCCATTGAAGCAAGCTCAAAAACTCTCACTCCTCCATTAATGCGGTCATTAAGACCCCTCAAGAAGTGCTGCACAAGCATAGCCCCATCATTGTCGATCCTGACATACTATTTGAGCTCATAGAACTTATGCTCAAACTGATCCACTAACAACCCAAACTGGTGCAGAGCATAGAAATCATCTGCTCGCAATTGCCTCCACTGGGGTGAGAGTAATCATGCCCTGAACCTCTCTAAAAGGATCTCCCAAGATACGATGTTAATGCTCACACCGATCCTCTCCTCCTCTAATCTCCACCAGAAAGATGCAAAGCTCTCGAGACACATGATCGCACATCTCACCTTGGTGTTGCTACTATCAGGATACATAGAAAAATATTGGTCTAAATTGATGAGCCAGGTCTCTGGCTTGAGACTGGTACCTTTTCCATCAAAGAAGGGAGGATTGGACCTCATCAAGTCCCTCATGTGCCCCAAGATAGCTAGATTGGGGTCCACTGGGGCCTCTCTCCTTCTAGGAGATCTCTCTCTCTCTCTCTCTCTCTCTCTCTGGAATCCCCTGAAGTGACTCCTCTACCTAGCCATGGATGGGCTGAGCCATCTCGGGTCTGGGGCCTAGTCTAGCTAACACCTCTTGAAACATCTAACATGACTCCTCCCTTTTAGGAACCTGCTCTACTAAATGTGGTTCCTCCTGATGAACCCACTGATCTCTATCCACACTCGCATGAGTGGGTGGAGGTGGACTATGGTGGTCAGAACATCGACCCCTTCCTCCTCCTCTGCCTCTGGTGCGGCCACCAACACGGCCACCTCCCTTGGCTTTCCTAGCCATGACCTAACACTGCACAATAGAAAAAGGTTCAGATCAAAGCCAAAGAAAGACACAAAGAAGTCACACCAGAAGACCTACACAAAAAGGTCAACGCAAATGGGCTCACTACAAACCCAGAGTACCCAATGTTTGAAACTTGGCTCCGATACCAAATGTAATGCCCCGCCAGGAACCCTGAAGGAAAACCCACAACAAGGGTGAAACAATTTTTTTTTTTTAAAGTATAAACATCATAAGTGCATTTACACAACATGCATGATAAAACAAGCAGATGACTTACACCTGAATTCCTTATGGGTTACCAACAAAGAATTAACTTCAAGAATAACTTCCACAAAACCATAAATTCCACATATGAATCATAACTCAATGATCACAAGAAGCCAAAAGCAAATAAAGATTTATCATAGAAAGATTGGAAGGATACAACATAATTTCCACTTCAATAAGCATTTACTAACATCATCCAGGAACTAATAAAAAAAATCCAAACATAGGATTACATTTCTCTTCCAATACATAGCTTCTCAATAAACATATAGGATAGATCCCATCCAATTACAAGGTTACATAAGATCAATATTACAATGATACAATGACCACATAGGTCTACCAATACAAATAACCATCAAAACATGAGATGAAGCATGAGTCACGAACCACAGGAGCACCTGTGAAACCAATCCTCACATGAAGGCACAAATCCAAACATCCGATGGGAAGTGGCACTACCACCCAACCATGTAATTCCCAAATGGAATCACCCCATTTTGCTAGGAGATAGCTGAGGACCCTCAAACAAGCATAAGCGTGACATGGTCAACAAAACAATATGAATCCATGACAACATAATAAGACTCCACAAGAATCCAGGTGACTCAACTTCACAAACACAAGTGAACCAAATGAGAGAGTGTCATCACATAGCTTAAGATGGTTACCTTGGTACAACCTCCATAGGTCCCGACTCACTGTCCTGGTAACCTCTCCCGACTGTCCGGTTCCAACTAAGTCTCATGCCGACCCTACCAGGCTTTCATAAAGACAAGGTGGTTGGTTTGCCATTCCAGGCATTCTCGCAACATTATGAGCCATGTAATAGCACTCACCTATGCATGAGGTACAATTATCTTTATTAATGTTATGATACTACCCACCTAATCATTTCATTTGATTACCAGTTATTATCTGAATTTCATTGGGTCGTTATGCCTACCACTTTGGGTGCAATGCCCAAGCGAAAGCCACTCTCTCAAAGGACACTACACAAGCATGGTCACTCCCCAAGGACCCTATGGAAAAGTAGACAACCATAACACCACTATCAGAAACAAGTGGCCAAACAAGGACATACTGACTCTTGACTAACCATAAGGCAAAGACACTACATGGTTAAGACAATGGAGCCAACATATATCACTTGGTCAAAGGTACCAATTACACCACCATAGGATAACTGAACCATAGACCAAAATATCACAATAAACACATGCAAGGACAACTAAATACATCAAATCCGTACTCTGACAATCTTTGAAAATATCAGCATCATAAACACTTGCAACATCATTGATTGAAAATTAAATAAAACACTCTTTTCCAACAGTCAAATCTAATCAATTTCCAAATCAATATTCCAGATCTACACATTTGAATCTCTAATTCATGCCTTAATTTTCATTGATAAATTTATTAACCACATAATAGAAATCACATGAAAATCACATTAACTGATAACACTTACCTCTTCGAACCGGTAACACTTACCTCTTTGAACTAGTAACACTTAGCTCTTCGAACTAGTAACACTTACCTCTTCGAACCGGTAACACTTACCTCTTTGAGCCGGTAACACTTACCTCTTCAAACTGGTAACACTTACCTCTTCGAACCGATAAAAATTACCTCTTTGAACTGGTAACACTTACCTCTTCAAACCGGTAACACTTACCTCTTCAAACCGGTAACACTTACCTCTTCAAACTTGTAACTATTACCTCTTCGAATTGGTAACACTTACCTCTTTGAATGGGTAACACTTACCTCTTTGAATGAGTAAGACTTACCTCTTTGAACTGGTAACACTTCATTTCCAGAATGATTTCACGGGAACACACATACAGTGCCAATTTCCAAAATTTCAAGGAAGAGTTTACCAGGAAGGTAAATGGTGAAATAAACACATTGGAAAGAATGACTAACCAAATCTTGACAATAAGAAACGAGGAAGCACCCAGCCAACCCAATCTAAAGTTCATTCTTTCAAAAGAAAAGCTAAAGCAAGAAATTCATTTCCAAGAACAAAACACACATTAGATAGATAAATGAACCATTTCTTTCTTGAATGCAACCATATGATATAGATTTCACAAAACCAGCAGAAATAAACACTAATTCTTCCATTTCAATCATTCCACAAACATCTACAGGAAGATTGTATAAATTTCCATGCACAGGAAGCAAACTGAAAATTACAAAACAAATTCAAAACAAGAAGGAAACCTCCAACCTTGAAGCAATTAGCAAGCAAAGAGATGAAGAACAACCAGTCTTGCAGCCAGGTTGAATTTCCAGCTCGTCCAGGAAGTTTTTCCAGAATTTTCTCTCCTAAATTCTCTTCTTCTCCTACCGTGAATGCCTAGAATGGATGCCCAAAAATATCTTTTAACCCAAGCTTCTAGGTTAAAGTTTTTCATCCAATCAAATTTAAATATTTTAAAACTAAAAGGCAATCAAATTTATTTCTTTCCCAAAAATAATAATTCTTTCCAATGATTAAATTTAAAAAGGCCAAATGGAAAAATAAAAAGGAAAAATTTTATTTATTTCTTCTTCCATAAATACTTCCTTCAACATAAGCATTTAACCTTTTTAAATGGCTAGGCAATTTATTTATTTCACAAAAATATATTATGCAACTTACACAATAAATTATGCCATTTAACCATTTAATCTAGCAATCATTAATTTAAATAAATCAATATTCACAAAGCATATTAATTAAATGATTATGCTAATACAAGATAGCATCATCCTTTTAAATTAAATAATCATTTAAATAAATGAAAACTCGCAAAACCAAGACAGGTCAAATGACGACTCTCAAATGACCAAACCAAGGCACCATGACTTGCATAACAGCCAGACAAGGAAACACAACCGACTGACAACACTCATACGAGTGTAACTGTGGTCAAGCTAGGGTACAACAACTATCTCCTCCACTCCCATTGGATATATATATAAGGCACGCTCGGACCTGTGAAACTAGGTGGAGTTACTACCCCGTACCTACCTAGTACTGGTACCTACAATGTCCTGCACCAAAGAACCGCACATGCATATAGACCAATATATATACAGACACGGTAAACACACCGATGAAGGAGAATCATGACGTTCCCTATCTCACCGAATTGAGTGAAGGAAAATCATCCCCTCGCATCCCAATACACTTGCAAAAATGCAACATATAAAAATGCATCGCAATATAAGGGAAAAGTGTCAGTCCGTGATAATGATCCATAAAAATAACATTACTCATAAACACTAAAATACTGCATAAAATAATATACCATAAATCTAGATAAAGCATGAAATAACATCGTATAATATCTGAATAAAAATACAATAATGTTCCACGGAAGAGTCACTGAAGTAACTCAAAACATACAAAAGAGGCTGATCAATGAGGGGTACTACATAGTGGTGCATGCACAACTAAAATGGTAATACCACTTATGTGTAAACACTACATCTTGCAAGAAAATTGGTGAATAAGAACCAAGTTAAAATATCACATTTTTAGGCAATTTAGAAACAATATTGTATAGAGAAAAATTATTTTATAGTGAAGAATCTAAAAGCCACGAATGAAGAAAAATGTACCTACCTTCAAAAGCTCCAACCCTAGATGTCACTTTAGATTTCAATAGGGAGAACACAGGAGGCATTTCCTTATAATTTTACAAAGGGAATTGCTCCTTGACCTTACAAAGTGTTGCCAACCCTTAGAACCCCACTTCCAAAATTTGAAACTACAGAAAAAATTAGTGGGAGAATTATTCCAACAAAAATTTTAAATCATATGACTCATCAACCTAATGGATCCAAATCACATATTCTTGAATCTAAATTAATAATATCATGGCCATTTCAAAATATTATTCCCATAAAGGAAGAATGGATTTTGAAAAGTTAAACTATTAAATGGATCTTTGACCATTTATAGCTCTAATTATTGTAGGATGAAATATGAGTGCACATGTCAAGCTTCTAAAGGAAAGGACAACATAATCAAGGAGAAATGAGTTATGAATAAACTTTAAGAAAATAATGATAAAAGTGAACGAGTCCTCTTAGTTGGTCAAGAAAAACTTGAAACACTAAATGTAGAAGATCCTAGATGCCTTATAACTCTATTAGACTAGGAGGACAATATTCTCTTATATAATATGCTTATTAACCTAGCAACTATGGGGGATGAAAACAACCACCATACTATAAATAGTAGAAAAACAACAATTATAGTTTTCCCAATTCAAATCATAGAAGCAATTGATACAAACCACACCACCAAATCAACAATATTCATCATATCTAACACAACCTAGGTTATCCATCTATAAAAAAATTATTTTCTTTACTATCCACATCAAATAATCAACCATATATTTCAACAAGTCACTAAGAGAAACTATAACGCCCAAAAAATCATCACCTAATTAGGTGGTTAAAGTTATGTATAATAATAAGATTTGCAAATTTCCCTTGTCCGCCATTAACATGGTTGAAATCCATGAATTATAATTAAAATATATCAATACACCTAAGGGATGTGATCTATCATAATTAAACTAGCAGAATTCCCTATTCCACTAAATATTATTTGCTTATTTTTTCTAATTTACCTTAAAAATAATCCCAACTTTCATAACATAGAATTTTCATACATAGAAGAAAACAACTACATTAGATAAAAAGGGTAAAAAACTTCAGTTCATACCTTACAAAGATAAAAGAAATAGTAGATCAAAGAAATAACCATATAAAATTCATTAAGAAACCACATAAATAATAACAAAAAGGGTAATATCTAAAGATAGGAACACCAATAGTAGAAAAACACTTAACCAACATGATACCCATCCAAGTCATATGCTCTTTTTTTTTTAGTGTTTGTTAAAATTTCTCTTTTCTAAGCAATGGAAAATTAGGAAATACAACAATTTTATAAAATATAGTTTGACAACTATGCAAGATTATGAGAAAGGATAGAATACCTCATGCTTAGAAATATGTTTACCCCGAAGTATCTAGATCCTAGGAGCCCCATGGTTAAAGGTAAGTATTCTGCAATGTACAAAAATAAATATTATGACTAATCAAACTAGAGGTAAGTTAAGTTTTTAATGATTGTGACCCACACCAAACTTTCTCTAAAATAAATTGATCATTCATTAATCAAGACTCAATGTATTATTGAAGATGCTATTGTCTTTATTGATTCTTTAGATTATTCTAATGACATCATGATTTTGCAATTTTTGGTTAACTTGGGGGGATATCCCTTGATTTTTAACATCTTAAGGTGATTGCCATAAAGGCCTTTATCACTTGTCATTCTAATGATTTGTATAAAACCATGGGTGTTGTCTTTGGACATGATCAAGGTATGGGTTCTTGTGCCATTTATCATATAAGGGTGGGTGTCAAGTTAAACATGTCATTTTTATAAAAGAATTTCTAGTCATATTGTATTTTATCTATTGATTTTCTTGTTATGTAAAAGGATATCAAGTATTTATTCATATTGATGACTGTACCTTTCATTATATAGAAAACT
Source organism: Cryptomeria japonica (assembly GCF_030272615.1). Lineage (NCBI taxonomy): Eukaryota > Viridiplantae > Streptophyta > Pinopsida > Cupressales > Cupressaceae > Cryptomeria > Cryptomeria japonica. The sequence continues at coordinate 394,533,812 of NC_081406.1, read as the reverse complement.
AATTGTTTATTAATTGTAGGTCTATTAGATGGATATTATGTTTACAAGAGTTTGATAATTGTACTTGATATTCTCGATTATGAGAATGAAGTTGTGAAATTATTATTGAGTTTACCTAAAAATTATAAATTATTTTCAATTGGTGCTACTTCTCTAGATGAACATCTATGTCTAACTGTACTAGCATTGTCGATTACTTAGTGACATACAAATTTTCTATCCATTTCTCCTTATATATTACAAGAAATCATTGAGCTAAGTGCTTAAAATATTGGATATAATTTCTCCTTTGTACTAGTACTAACATATTCATACTTCATCCATGTCATACCAAACCATAAAGAGGAACATATACTTCTCAACCTATAAAAGTAAAAAATTTCACTATAGGATAATCTTGGCTAACTCTTCAACAAGATTTTAAAAATGTGGTTTAGTTTCTATAGAAAGACCTCTTTTCATGTTTTGTTCCATCATGGTAGATATTTGCAAATAAATGACAACATTATACTTCTATTGTCATTGTTGTTTAGTCTAGAAGTGTGATCAATCATTCCAATAAGTTTATTGATCAATTTTATTTAACTCTTGGTTCCACAATTATAAAGGAGAATTCCATATACAATAGTTTGTATTGTATGAGATGAAGATTTTCGTAGCAATGGTAGTGTAAAAATATGCAAGGTAGATTCTGATCAAATGGCTTTTCTTATTGTTGATCATCATTTCAAATTGTACAAGCAACCAATTTTAGATGAAAATTCAGTTAAGGGATACAAGAACTTCAAGTCCTAGATGAATTAATAATTTAACATTTATGAGAGAGATTCTTTGTTTTCTAAGTTCTTACATATAGTTGTTTAAAAAAGGAGAAAATAATGAATTCTAACAATGAAAACCTTTAAGTATTATTAGATAGCTAGAATCTAAAACTAGCTTTTGGTAGATTAAAGCCAAATAAATACTTAGTGGTGAAAATTACTTTAATGACATTATTAAGGAACATGTATCTATAATATGGATCATCAAAGATTACTTATTGTTGTCAAAATAAATAACAAAAAATAGAAAAATAGAAGAAAATATACAATCAATCTTTGTATATATTGTTAAAATTCATCTTTGTTAACCAATATTTTTATAAGATTAGTACACTCAAATAAATTTAGGATCACTTATTGTAATTGGGGTTTTATCATGTATTTCTTTCCAAGGTTCCTTCATACCATAAACTATACTATCTTATCTTAGTGGTGTTGATCCTAGCACACATTCCTATGTTGTGCCTATTTTCTAGATGTGTGTACAATTTTACTATTGCCTACATAAGCTTGGTACATGTTCTTTGATCATACCACTTCATAATGGTAAATTAGTTATTTATATTTTTTATTCTATTCAAAATAAGACAAATAAACTTTTAAACCTATCTCCTCCTTGTTTCTTAAGGATGATCAACCTTTTAAGTTGGGAAAGTATACCATACAGTGTACTTATTTATGAGGCTAGGATGTGTTATTTATTTTACCCTTAATATGCCATTATTTTCCATTCCTGTGGTATTCATGTCATTCATGTCACCATTTGGTAAGGAGAAAAAGAGGGAATTCGATAAATATGAAAGAAAAGTCAAAACCAAAACTATGAACAAAAACTATGGATATTTGCTGACTAGATTGTTTAATTGCCATAACAGGGGATCTATAGGTGGACAGGTACTTGGAAGGAAGGATTTCTTGGCACATGGACCATATGAATGAGTGAATGGTATGGAGGTGATCTATTTTTGACTGATGGTTTCGGCATATTCTTGAAATAGCCTGGTTGTTGAGGTTGTTATATTGTTTTGATTTGGTGGCCTGTGACCCTAGACTAGTTGATGGTTATTACTTTGTTTTGTATAAAATAAGTTTCATGGTTACAAACTCATAATCAGTTAGAGACAATATTAGTAAGAAGTGTTATATAAATATGTATGGGATTGTTCAAGAAGTTAACCCCGATTATATATGAAAAAATATTGTTGTTCCAATTATTATTCTCTGGTTGCGAATGCATGGCTTGAAGTAGAAAGTGTTCATAGTTTTAGCACTTGGTGACCGAGAAGGTAGGGCCCCCTTGCTCGTGTTATCAGGTGATTTCTTTATAACTGTGGAGAGTAGTTTTATGTTTTGTTTGTGTGATTTATACTTATTGTTTATAATAATAACAGTATGATTCAATAAACAATTTGGTTTATATTTTAACTTAGTATCAGTTTGAAGGAATTGTGTTTGCAGAACATTTAATAATCCATATAGTAGAATATCTTTTGTTTAAATCATAATATCGTTTCTACATTGACAAGTCTAATAAAAAATTACAGGACAAGGAAAATACCTCAGTTCAAAAATTAAATTATAATCATATGAACTTATGTTTGATCTAACTAAATGAGTTGTGATTCAAAATTCTGATATTAAGACAAACACATGTTTAGACCGATAGGTTGTGATTCATAATTCTGATATTCTTACACGTTGTTCCATTCCCTGTCACTACCGTGACAGGAAGCAGAACTATTTTGTCTTCACTCTTAAAGTGATAAGTGAAAATCATTTGGAGGAAAGTAGTTTCATAAATAAAGTACTAATAGATCAAGTGGATGTTATAAGTTTGTCTTCATAAAGGAGGTGTTTAATTAAAGAGACTTGATTGAAAGTGTGTGATTTAAGTTTGAATATTTTAAGTGTGAGATTTAATTTGTTAGTTAAATTGTATGAGTCTTAGATTTGTTCTTAGAATAAGAGTGTAAATAAAAAAATGCATTCATAATCACTTAACATACTATCTTCATTCTTTGAGAAAATAGTCGTTATACCTCTCATCAGCTTACGAATCCCGGATTGACACTTTAAGGTACAACTGAGGATATCTGCATAAGTTCCAATTCCAAATTAATTCAAGAAAGAAATTAGACTACAGTTTTACCCTACATTTTTAGCAGCGTTGTTGGGGAGAGGTATTAAAGGCGTGAAGCCGTAGTAAGTTAAGATAGGAATAGTGCACCTTTGTGAAAGCTTAAGCAATTTTTGACCTTGCTTAGATTAGTACCTCAGGTCTGCACTGTAGTAATTCATTTAGGTGCATGGATAGAGCTAGAGATAGTAAAGGTAGGTTTGTGAAGAGACATGAAGTAGATTCATAAGAATCAAATGGTAAATCTAAATCACTGAGTACTCAACCATCATTCAAAGGGAAACCATCACAATGGGTAAACTCACAGAAAGAAAAACAACAAGGGGAAGTTAAGGACAGGGTAGCAATAAGTGCTCCTTTTAAAAGTGAACCCAATATAGACAAGTGTGCCATCGAGTCTACCACTATAGAATCCCCACGTGACAACCAACCAGAATCGTTTGAGGAAGCGTATCAACGAATTTCCAAACTCTTTCACAAAAATTATGAATTAAGAGTTGGTCCATCAAACCCTATAGACAACAAGCCAACTACAGTTGTTTATACTCCTTAGGCATTTGAAGTCATGGCTGACCCTAATAATGAGGGAAAATTAGAGGGGAAAGATCCTAACAATAATAATGCTGAAAGAGAACTAGTCAACAATGAACCAATTGCATTTGAGTATCCCATTATACATCCGAAAGAAGATGCTCCTATGAAAAACATTCCCCATTCTGCATTGCCTATCTTTCATGGACTATCAATTGAAGAACATGATATATTCTTATTTGAATTTGAAGTTTTATGTAATAGCTATGATTACAGGAATGACACCCAAAAGATCAAATTTTTCTCAGCTACACTAAAAGATGCAACATTGCATTGGTTTATGAGTTTGTAACACATACGATCTTGGGATATGATGAAACTGTTGTTTATGGAAAAATATCAAGATTACTATAAAACCAAAGATATTTGGGATGAAGTCTTTCGCATGAACCAAAAGGAGGATGAATCCATAGAGGACTACCTAGAACGTTTCACATTTAGTCTTCAATGATCAATACAGCCAGGACTCACTCCTAACACTACTAAAATGCTATTTCTTAGAGGGATAAGGGATGAGACTATGGATGCTTTAAATTTAATGGGTAAAGGAAATATTTCAAATTTGAGTTTTGATGATATTGTTGAAATTTGTAGGAATTACTCCAGGTCTCAACGTCCCCTATGAAGTCACTCTAGTAGGTTGCCTACTTCGATAGGCGTATCAGGTATTTAGAAACACGAAATAGGTAATTTACTTGATGATCTTAAAACTGATTTATTAAATCACATGGGAAAACAAATAGACACGTTGTATACCTACAAGAAATGGGAAGAAGCAAAGAAGGCCTTAGCAGTATATTGTCCTGCATGCCGTAAAAAGCATGGTCCTAAGAATTGTCTGTATAATAGAACAAATATTTCATCCCTAGAGGAGGCAAGTAAAAGTTCTACCTTAAGACCTCTTGTTGAAGGAATAACTAGTATGGAATATGTTGAGGAACCTATATATTTTATGGCCCCATGATGTCCTTTTCCACCAAGAGCAATGCAGCTAGGTTTTCCCAAGGAGTATTTTCCTGGTCCAAGTCAAACCTTTCCTAATCCAAATACATGGTATGGAGGTTGGAAACAACCTCCATCCTATCCTCAGTGGTCTCAAAATTACTAGTTTGGAGCACAACCGTGGCAACAGGCATGGAGGCTGAATGTGCCACAACCTACATCATACCCACTTCCACAACCATATCCACAGTCCTATCCACCACAAGCTCCATTTCTACCTCCACCTCTAATAAGTCCTTACCAACAACCACAACACTTCCTTTCACCTATACCATCATCCTCCTCTAATTCCTCACTTAATCCAACACAATTACCAAAGCCAACATCATTTCCCACTCAGCCGAACCCCAATCCTAATAATAATCCATCCCAACCTGTGTATAATAATGAGGTCACAAGTTGTCCCACTTATCTAGTCAATGCAGTGGAACTCGAAGGAGTACAATTGAGGTCAGGAAAATCCCTCCAAGGTCCTACAATCACATAAATAAATGAGGAACCTAAAGAGGAGCTTGAAAAAGAACCTCCATTTCTTGACCATTTCCTTTCTAAACCTGTACAAAAGGAGAGTACGCAAACTGAATTCAATCTTATGAATGAACTCCACAATGTTAATATTAAAATTCCTTTGTTGCAGGCTATCAAAGATATTTTGGTATATAATAAAATAGTTTGAGAGTTATGTACACGAAGGATAAAGAAGAAGAAAGATCCAAAAACTGTTCAAGTTATTGGGCAATTGGCAAATCTTATGCTTGGAAATTTGACAATCCCCAAATATGTCGATCTAGGGAGTCCACTCATCCAGGTAAGTATTGGTAAGGTTACTGTTCCTAATACACTTGTGGATTTAGGTGCTACAATTAATGTGATGACTAATGAGACCAAGACAAAATTATCTTTTGAAAGAATTAGGCCTACACCTATAGTTCTCCAAATGGTTGATCATTCCCCGGTCAAGCCTGAAGGGGTTATTGAAGATGTGGTCCTTTCTATTGATTCATGGGATTTTCTGACTGACTTTATGATCTTGCAGCCTAAATTTAAGCTGGGGGGGTATCCCTTAATTTTGGGATGACCTTGGCTAGCCGCTGCCAATGCTTTCAACGATTGTCGATCTGGTAATATGGTTATCTCTAATGGAGAAAAAACTAATTAGTTAACACTATATCCACCTGCTCAGCCTCTGTTAGAAATAGAAGATCCCATTTGGGTGGATAGTGATTCAGAAGATTCTCTACCAGTTTTGACCATTGAACAAGTGCATGATCTTGAAGGACCCACAGAGGATAACATTTGTGTTGATTTTCTTCAGAATAGGTATGGGTCAAATGAAATTTTAAACAACTTGGTCTTTCCTTCACAAATAACTACTAGTTGTCCTTTTGGAAGTTTTTCTCTAGTAGGTGGCTCTCGGTCCATTCAGTACTTTTTCATATTACACCAATTGTTGCCTCACCAATGTTTGTACAATTCATTACTATCTTTAGAAAGTCCTGATTCATCACAAGTGTTAACTCTTGATTCACCTACACAGTCACAACCTATGGAGATTTTACCAGGTCACACCCTCAATATCAATCCACAGTTAAGTCCAAAACAGATTAAGGACCTCATTGTCATTCTTGAGGACAACAAAGCCGCATTTTATTGGGAATACCAAGATATGCATGGTATCCATCCAGACACTTGCACACATCATATTTACATAGAAGAAGGGAGTCGTCCTATTAGACAACCACAACAAAGACTTAACCCTGCTTTGCGGGACATAGTCAAGGAGGAGCTACAAAAATTGCTAAATGTTGGTTTTATATATCCTATTTTAAATAGCAGGTGGGTATCTCCTTTAGTAGTGGTACCAATGAAAAATGGTAAGTGGTGTATTTGTATAGATTACAGAGCTTTAAATAAAGCAACTAAAAAGGACCATTTTTCGTTACCATTTATTGATCAAGTTTTGGACACTCTTACAGGGAAATAATTATTCTCATTCTTGGATGGATTCAGTGGATATAACCAGATCCGCATTGCTTTTGAAGATCAAGACAAGACCACTTTTACATTCCTGTGGGGTACTTTTGCTTATAACGTCCTTCCCTTCGAGTTGTTTAATGCTCCAACTACTTTTTTAGAGGGTGGTGCTAAGTATTTTTGCTGATCTTATTAATGATTGTGTAGAAGTTTACATGGATGATTTTATGGTTCATGGTAATACTTATGAAGTGGCAAAAGAAAACTTAGAGAAAGTTCTTAAGCAATGTATCAATACTAATTTATCTTTAAGTCATGAAAAGTATCACATTCTTATGACTGAGGGAATTGTGTTAGGTCATTTCATTTCTTCAAAAGGTATTCAAGTTGATCCTAAAAAGATCCAAATAATTCACAACCTACCTACACCATCCAGTCAAAAAGATGTTAGGATTTTTCTTAGCCATGCTAGGTATTATAGATGATTTATCCAAAACTTTAGCAAAATTGCCTCTCCTTTATTTGCTCTGTTAGCGAAAGATGTTTTCTCTTGGATATCTGAGTGTCAAGAATCCTTTGAGACCATAATGATGAAACTTGTAACCACACTTGTCCTTAGAGGTCCAAATTGGGAACTATCTTTCCACATCCATACTGATGCTTTTGATTCCTCTATGGGCGCAGTGCTTGGACAGAAAGATGATAACCTCTTTTATTTTATTTACTACACCAACAATAATTTCATGGGCGTAGATGTAAATTATACTATAACTGAAAAAGAGTTCTTAGCTATTGTATATGCGATTAATAAGTTTCGTCATTATATTACTAGTTATAAAGTGTCCATTCATACAAATCACTCCTCTATTCATTTCTTAATGAATAAATCGGTTGTAACTAGTCGCGTTATTAGATGGTTGCTTTTATTACAAGAATTTGATGTAACTATACTTCATAAGCCTACTTGAGAAAATGTGGTTGCAGATTTCTTATCTAGGTTGCAGCTACCATACAATGAACCAACTCCAGTTGATGACACCTTTCCAGATGAACACCTCTTTTCTATCTCCGCAAAGAGCCCCTGGTTTGGTGATATTGCCAACTACTTGGTCACATGCAAGTTCCCTACTCATTTCTCTCCTTGTGAATGTCAGAAGTTAGTGGGCCTCAGTGGACAGTACACTTGGATTAATGGCTTACTCTTCCATACTGGCTAGACAACATCATGCTATGATGTGTCCCCGAGGAGGATGTCTTTGATATATTTCAAGCTTGCCATACTGAACCATGTGGAGGACACTTTGCTAGTCAGAGGACTACATAGAAGATTCTCACTGCTAGTTATTATTGGGCTACAATCCATAAAGATTGTAAGTGGTATATTCATCATTGTGATTAGTGCTAGTAGATGGGTCAACCTACGCGCTTTGATGAGATGCCGCTACATCCTCAACTATCCATTGAACCCTTCAAGAAGTGGGGCCTTGATTTTGTAGGTCCTATTAATCCACCTTCCAAGAATAAGGAGTACATTCTTGTTTACAGCGATTATGTCACTAAATAGGTTGAAGTTGTCACCCTAAAGCATGCACGAGACACGAAAGTGGCTGACTTTCTATATTCCAACATTTTCACTCACTTTGGTGTGCCTCAGGAAATCACTACAGATCAAGGACCACGGTTTACTTTAGAAATCATTGCTGCTTTAGTCAAAGAATATGAAATTTGCCACCGGAAGTCCATTCCTTACCATCCCTAGGCCAATGGACAAGTTGAGGTAACTAACCGAGAACTTGAGAAAATCCTTACCAAGACTATTGCACTACATAAGACTATCACACCATGTGGAAGACTAATACTGCTCTGACCCCTTATGAGATGGTCTATAGTAAGATGGTGGTTCTTCCCATTGAGTTCAAGATCAAGACTCTACGAACCACATTAAAACTTGGTTTGAGTCTCTCTGATGCTCAACAGGAGTACATTGCTCAACTAAATTCTCTTGATGAACTCTGTCAGGATGCACTTCTCCACACCGAGATTGTCCAAAAGCAATGCACTCTATGGCATGATAAATATATTTGCCAATGCTCTTTTCAGCCTAGGGATTGGGCACTTTTGTATGACTCCCAGTTCCAGGATTTCAAGGGAAAGTCTTATACAAGGTGGTTGGGACCCTACAAAGTTGATCACGTCTATGATAGTGGTGTTATTCAACTCTCCACTATGGATTCTGAATGCTGCAAGCTCCTTGTTAATGGTCACCGCCTAAAGTTGTATCAAAAACCTCTTTCAAAGGAAGCCTTCTTTATTGATGTAGCTAAGGAACTCACTGTGGTTCCCTTTGGCCTCCTTCAAGATTGATCACTAAAAATTGAAAAAAAAAAAAGAAAAAAGAAGATCCAATAGTGAAAACCTGCGGGCACTATTGGTCAGTTGGCATTTGAAAACCAAATCTCAGCGAGTGTCAACTATTGAATAATCTTAGGGGTGAAAATCGGTCTACCGATGCCCCTAGGCGGTGGTAGACTGAAAATCGGGTCTCCGACAATCTACTGTCAAAAAAAACAAAAACAAAAAAACCAACGATATCCCTTTCTCTCTTGCAAGTCTCGTTGCAGCCATATATTTACCTCAAGTGGCTTTGTTGTAGACTTCTTTTCCTTTCCTAGACAGGAAGTCCTCAACTCTTTCTGTTTTGGGATTTCTTTCTGTCATTTTTTTTATAGGAAGGTTTGTTTGCCACTTGTTACTGCACCTATCACACTGTCTCGTTGCCTCCCTGTCTTCCATGTGCTCAATCCGGTCGTTCTCTTTTTCACCGCCGACTTCTTTGTGGTTCGTTGTCTCTCTTCTTGTCTTTGGTGACATCATTGCTCTACTGTGCGAACTCCACTGACTTGGCGATTGTACATTGCACTCATGTGATGTCCAAGCTCTTGGCTACACTTCCACCTCCATGGTCACATCCTCTGTACTTGGTGCTCTTTGCAATCTCTCATCATCAATTGCCTTGGTATTTGGTAATGGTTTTCATTTTGCTTCTCTTTCATTTATTTATTTCATTTCCTTTTTTATTTTCCTCTACTCTATGGTGACATGCCCCGTGGACGGGTCTAATGCTTAGCTAGGGGGAAGATGTGTTGTATATGTGTCTTGGCCATCATAATTTCTTCGTCATCTCTTAAAAGTATTTTCTTGTCATTATTACCTTGTCCGTCTTATCTTACCCTCATAATTGTAAATTGCCATCACCATTTCCCAAATAGTTAATTCCTTCCACTCAGTGGTTTTGGTAAAAGTTTTGAAGAACTCTCTATTATAGTGATGGAGGGGAACGACGTCCTTGATATGAGCCTGTGATGATGGACAAAGTAAGGAAGCTTGAATATGAAGAAGCATATAAGGTATTTAAGCAAGCTAGATGGGATGTGTATTTTAAAAGACTAAGGGGCTATGATGAATGCACTGCTTGGGAATTCACAATAAATTTTTCCAAAGGTCGAGCTATTATCCATGAGTTAACTATTTCTATCATAGTGGATTCTATAGCTGAAGTTTCAAGGTTACCCATCAGTGGTGAAAATTATTTTCCTGAAAGCTCAAAGAAATTAATGGCTCTTAAGCTACTTCGGAAAAGGTTTTTAGACAAAAGAGAATCCATTGTTGTTGTCTCAGGACAAGATACTAAATTGCTTTCTCTTCCAGCTCATTGGAAACATGTGGCTAGATTCATCATCCAATACATAACATGCAAAGGATGGTATGTTTATGTGTATGCCCACCATTTCCACTTATTGTTACACTTCCAGAGAGGAATGCTTGTCAATGTTCCATATTTTCTTTACTCATCTTTGCAACGTATGAGTCAAAATTTTCAAGAGGTTCATGGTCATGCCCTAGCACATCATGGGCTCATCAGGTTACTAATTATTAGGGAGCTGAAAAAACTCTCTCCCCCTGGTAATTGGGACTCTTTTGCTAGTTATGATTTAGACCAGGAACCTTCTCATAGGGAGAACTGTATTGAGGAAAAGAGGGGTGATAGTTATGTGAATGAGGCAAAAGATAACCCCATAAATGAAGGGGAATGTAGTCCTATTGAGGAAGAGAATGCTCTTGGGAATCCTAACAGCTGGAGGCATCATATCTATAGAAGGGCATACCAAAACACTTGAGTAGCAACATGTAAATGATGTTGCAAACCCTTTGCCAGGAGATATTAATGAAACCCTATTGATAGGAATTATAGATAATAATCCTTTGCTAGTAAATAACGACCAAGCATCTCTGGATAAAGGGGTAGATCAAGAAGGGTTAACTAAAGATCAAGAGAAAAGTGTTCATCAAGTCATACAAAATATACCACAAGAAATAGAACAACCACACCAAAAGGAAAGGGATCTCAAGCAAGAAAAATTTGATAATCAAATCTCGTTGAATCAAGCTTATATTACTCCCATGTTTTATGAGGGGAAGAATGTAGAAAGTGAGGAATTTCTGGTGAAACAAAAAGAAGAGGTTTGGACTTTGAAAGATTCCATTGCTCGGCTGAAATCAGAGAATCAGTCAGTCCAGAAGTAGTTAGAGGACACACAAGCTTTTGTCACATTATAGGCAGAAGAGCTGAGTAAACTCAAGGCAAAGGAAAAACATATAGTTGCTACTATAGAACCTTGTCTCATGGTAAAATAACATGAAAGTCTTGTAAGAGAAATGAAACAACATTAGTTTCAGGAGGTTACCAACAATCTATAAAAACTAGTTCCTCCATCTGGTTTGTAATTATATTATTTCTTTTGCATGAGGACATGCAAAACCCTCAGCTTGGGGGATGATGAGGTTAGGATATGTTATTTATTTTACCCTTAATATACCATTATTTTTCATTCCTATGGTATTCATGTCATTCCTGTCAGCATTTGGTAAGGAGAAAAAGAGGGAATTCGATAAATATGAAAGAAAAGTCAAAACCAAAACTATAAACGAAAACCATGGTTATTTGTTGACTAGATTGTTTAATTGCCATAACAGGGGATCTATAGGTGGACAAGTACTTGGAAGGAAGGATTTCTTGGCGCATGGACCATATGAATAAGAGATCGCTATGGAGGTGATCTACTTTTTACTGATGGTTTCGGCATAGTCTTGAAATAGCCTGGTTGTTGAGGTTGTTATATTGTTTTGATTCGGTGGCCAGTGACCCTAGACTAGTTGATGGTTATTATTTTGTTTTGTATAAAACAAGTTTCATGGTTACAAACTTGTAATCAATTAGAGACAATATTAGTAAGAAATGTTATATAAATATGTATGGGATTGTTCAAGAAGTTAACCCCGATTATATATGAAAAAACATTGTTGTTCCAATTATTATTCTCTGGTTGCGAATGCATGGTTTGAAGTAGCAAGTGTTCATAGTTTCAGCACTTGGTGACCAAGAAGGCAATCCCCCCTTGCTTGTGTTATCAGGTGATTTATTTATAAGTGTGGAGTGAGTAATTTTATGTTTTGTTTGCATGATTTATGCTTATTGTTTATAATAATAACAGTGTGATTCAATAAACAATTTGGTTTATATTTTAATTTAGTACCAGTTTGAAGGAATTGTGAGTTTGCAGAACATTTAATAATCAATATAGTAGAATATCTTTTGTTTAAATTGTAATATCATTTCTACATTCGCAAGTCTAATTGGAAATTGCAAGACAAGGAAAATACCTCGGTTCAGAAATTAAATTATATTCATATGAACTTATGTTTGATCTTACTAAATGAGTTGTGATTCAAAATTCTGATATTTAGACTAATAAATGTTTAGACTGATAGGCTGTGATTCATAATTCTGATATTCTTACACGTTGTTCCACTCTATGTCACTACCATGATAGGAAGCAGAACCATCTTCTCTTCACTCTTGAAGTGCTAAGTGAAAATAATTTGGAGGAAAGTAGTTTCATAAAGAAAGTACTAATAGATCAAGTGGATGTTATAAGTTGGTGTTCATAAAGGAGGTGTTTAAATAAAGAGACTTGATTGAAAGTGTGTGATAGTTTGAATCTCTTAAGTGTGAGATTTAATTTGTTAGTTAAATTTTATGAGTCTTAGATTTGTTCTTAGAATAAGAGTGTAAATTAAAATTTCATTTATAATCACTTAACATACTATCTTCATCCCTTGAGAAAATAGACGTTATACCTCTCATCAGCTTACAAATCTTGGATTGACACTTTAAGGTACAACTGAGGATATCTATACAAGTTCCAATTCCAAATCAATTCAAGAAAGAAATTAGACCACAGTTTTACCCTACACTTATTCCCTTTGCATCATTAGCCTAAATTTATAATTATCCATACTTATCCTCTCATAGTATCCAATGCCATTATCACTTGCGATTATGATATGTGTTGTCTATTATCCATAATTGTTCTTAGTTTTAAATCACTTAATTTGTTTTAGTTCATGGGTGTGACACCCATAAAATCTTAAAGAACCCATATTTGTTTCTCCATTAAAATTGTCCAATTCAATCTCTTGTAAAAAAAAAGAAGAATAAAAATAATATAAATTTAAATCTGGAGGAGGTGTTACTAGTTAAGGATAAAATTGGAAGTGACTTAAATATTCAAAAATAGATATAAAAAATAGAGGAATGATATTTAGGATATGATGCACCAGGTAAGGATAAAGCATTGTAATACAAATTGAACATTAAATAAATAACATCAAAACTAAGTGTACATATTTTAATGTGTTCATGTATTAACTAATGAAATTAAAATGGAGAAATCCTGTTAAATAAAAAAAACCATAATAAAACAGCACATAACATTAGATTTAAATAGAGAAACTCTTTTAAAAAAACAAATACAAGTTTATATTAATCTTCAATACAAGCGTAGATATACCAAAAATTCTCCCTTGATTATGATATAATTTTGGTAACAATTGTGTACTTGTAATAACTCATGAAACCTCTATCCAATGCATACAATTTAGAGAATATGTGAGAGGAAACAATAGGTGGATTATTGAAACCATGACCACCCAAAATTGTGGTATGAAAAAATCCCAACTCCCCCATGTGACTAATCAATAATTCCATGAATAGAAACCATTAAGAAGATCTTCAACATCATTAAAACTTCTAGGAACCATTGTTGAGGATACCACTCCAATATTAAACCACTACCTCATGGGGGACTCAACCATCATAAGGAAGATTATCCACACTCTCTTTTGGAGCCTATAATTAAGAAAGTGGTATAAATGCATTCAAGGAAAATTGTAATTTCTACCATCATGTTTCACGTTTTTCATGAATTATGCTATTAATATTCCAAGTAACTAGAGAGAATAATCGTAAAATATTTTTATCTCTTAATGACATGCACATCTAAATACCTATTTCAAGAATGCAAGATTGTAATTAAACATCACACCATCCTAACATTCTCTTTCTTGATATTTTACATTTAAATGGAATTTATATTAAACATTAAATAAATCAAGTAAAAGATCTAAGGTCTATAGCCTCCTTTCACCAAGATAACTTATTTTTACTCACTAGCTTCATAAGGGAATTTGTAACATTATCTTGATTGTCAAAATTTTATCCAATGAAATTACCATTATTTTACATATCATAAGAAAGGTGATACCATCCATCAACAGTATTAGCACAAGCATGATACATGAGATTCTTTCCAAAAAAGAATAGTTCAACTATCACATCAAATTTTAGTTATCCTACAATATGAATCAATACCTTAACATAGTCTTTATTACTATATTGCATCCCTAGCATGTGTAGCAACCATATAATCTACTTTAATGCTAAAAAATGAAACTATGAGATGTTTCTTAATCATCCATAATTCTATTACCCTTACTAAGGTTTTGGCATAAACCTACAAAGATCTCCCACTACTTGGGCAATGTCTAGTTGTATAAACTATTGCATATGTATTAGACCACTAGCAAGACTAGTATTATGAGACATTATCTAAAAATTCTCAAAACCACCATATGATTTAGGATATATACATATATATATATATACATATATATATATATATATATATATGTATATATATATATGTGTATATATATATATATATGTATATATATATATACATTTATATATATATATATATATATATATATATATATGTATATATATATATATGTATATATATATAAATGTATATATATATATACATATATATATATATATACACACATATATATATATATATACATATATATATACATATACATGTATATATATATATATACATATACATATACATATATATATGCATATACATATATATATATGTATATATATGTATATATATATATATATATATATATATATATATATACATATACATATATATATATATATAAGTTAGTGCAAACTAGTAAAGGGATACTAACTTTTTTATGATCCTACACAACAAATCTCTACAAAATAGTATCAACATGCTTACTTTACCTTAGCTAAATCTTTCTATTAAGCTAGTATCTTTTGATCTCCATTCCAAGAATGTATTTTATAGCCTCAAAATCTTTAAGTGATACTCTAAAATGGTTTTTTTGAGATCCCTAATCACCCTCTTCATGTTACCAATTAAAAAACATAAGAAAAATCTTTAAATCCAATCTTCACTAATTTTAGCAAAAACATAGTAAAATTGATTGCTACTAACAAATATATTTTTAATAAAATGGATCAAGCTTATGATGCCACATGTGAGGTGAATATTTCAAACCATACAATTAACTTTTCAACCTATATACCAAATGTTCTTCTCCTTTTACCATAAAACAATTAGGTTGTCACATTTAAATTTCTTCTTCAAGATCCTCAGGTAAGAAAGTAATTTTAACCTTTATTTTCTTAATCTCAAAATTATAGGCTACAAAAATAGATAAAATGAATCTAAAGAAAGATGAATTAATAATAGAATTTATTTTTTGCCAAAATTATCTCTCTTTCTAGGAATAGCCTTTGACACTAGCCTAGCCCTATACTTCTTTAACCCTTTTTTCTTTGATTTTTATTTTACACACCCATTTATAACCAATAGTTTTTCTTTCCTCAAGAAAAGTAACCATAAGTATCACATGTCTTTAAAACCATCATATCTTCATACATGTCCTACATCCAAGTTTCATTATCCTTTGAAGAAATAAGATTTAAAAAGATATTTGATTTATCATCAGTACATAACAAAAAAAATATAACATAGAAATTTAGTGGGCTATACTCATTAACTGAGTTTTATTGTGTCATGGATCATCTCAAGGATGGATAAAGGGGTTATACCTATCTTCTACATGTACATCCTACTTTTCCTACTTAGAACTTTCATAATAACCCTCTCCTTCCTTTCCCTCTAACAAACATTCTATTTTTTAACATACGTGTCTTCTTAATTTTTAAGTTGTAGTATTTTTATTTTGGATGGGTGCATATTTTCAGATATTCTAAACTCTCTAATAATTACATCTCTAGAATACATTTTTAGGATTAGTTGATTTTAAATCTTATAACCTTTTATATTCTCACCATAACTAACAAAGATGCATTTTTTATGTTTTTGGATCTAATTTAAATCTCTTTTCTTTTGGCATATGAATGCTATCCTCACAACCAAATATCCTTAAATGTGAAACAGAAAGTTTCTTACCTATCCATGTTTTGTAAGGATTGTTGTTAATAAGAGCCAAATAAGGAGATCAAATTACCAAGTAACAAGCAGTACTTGTAGACTTTTCTGTGGTAGTGTTTCTAGAACTTTTGAAGAAAGGACTTAATGATAGATGGTGGGACCAACTCATGCACAAACACTAAGTTCATCTCTCTAAAAGGATCTAGTACCTACCATGTGTCATCATTGCAGGATTCTAAAGTCACCTTGCAGAATTCTTTTCAAGAAGCTTGGCTAGCTCTCCACATGTCTTCCCCATGGAAAGGCTCCTCTAAAGAACCAAAAGGACCACCCCAGGCTCTGATTTCAAGACACGTATCTTGATGACATCTCTTCCACAAGAAAAGATAATCCCTTACCATTAGGTTATGACTGCCATGCTAGTTGAATGAAGAAGACAAGTTGGAAGAAAAGTGCACATGCATGAATCAAGGAAACTTTTGAGACACTTAAAAACAATAAATCATGAGGATATTGGAAGAAGTTATTCTATTGATTATAACCAAAATAATAGATTCTTTCCATGCTAGAGATTAAGGGAGGATCAACAAACTAAATACTTCCAATGCAAGAATTGTTAGTAGCATCTTGTGCCTCATCTCTACAAATTTTGTCGCCAAGCAATGATATCTTTTTGGAAAATGGTTATAAAATTTGAAGAGTGATTTGTATGAGTGGTCCTCTTTTGATCTCATAGCTTGGGTTTCTATTATGAGATTTGTTCTTCTTTTAGAAGTTCAAGTTCCCAGGAATTCAGTCTTAAGACACTTCAAGATGTCTTTGAAATGGTGGTTCATTTCTAGTTCTCTAAATACATTGTGGTCTACATTTGGAACATTTGTGCTATATAATGAATGACAAACTATGCCCTTGTTTCTTTTATGTTATTATATAGATAATACACTATCCCTATGGAAAATGTATGATTGGTGTCTAGTTTCCCTTCATGAAATTTGACTCATGTTAAGTATTTACTCTTTCATATTTCATAAAGAAAGTATCTAGATTATACTACATTCACAAAAAAATTAATCAGATTAATGATTTTACTTGCCCTTTATGATGCCTTTACAAACATTATTTGAATATGGCACCTTATGCCTCTATCACTTTGTGCACCCATTCTCTTTCTAATATGATGTATAATAAATAGTATATTGTACCTAATTGGTAAAATAAGTAGACTCTCTAATGCCATTTCTGTTAGAATCAATGACAGTCCCAAAGACACTGAGAGGGGGGGGGGTGTGCTGTTCACCAAATCTGGTTAACCCGAGAACACCTGCAAATCTATCTATGAGATAGCCAATCTCAATCAATGAAACACTTCAGGGCTTGGACAAGATAACAAGGACCTAAATCCTTCTACTCTTCAGGCTCTGCAAAACCTAGGTGGGTGTACTTGTGACGCATTTAATCAGACCCATTACACACAAGACTGCATCAACAAAAGTAGATGGATCTCAAAAGGTTAAAAAACTAAGAGGTTATTGCAGATGGGCTAGATCCACACTTGCAACTCAATAATGTTTGAATCCTAAAATGGATAGAACAAACTAACATTACAAACATAAAATTAAAGGCAGATATTCTGATTTTTTGATTTTAAATCCCTGAGAAAACCCCAAAATCTATAAGATCAATGCCTTATCTAAGGGCAATAGAGTCATACATCAAACTAAAAATGTTCACCTCTGTTACAAATCCAATTTATTAAGAAAGATATCCCTGTATTAATGCCTGACATTAATACATTCTAAATTCAGAAAGAGGATCATACATATCTAAAACATTATCTTGAATCCTAAATGATTGCTCATAGAATTTAAACTCTTCCTTGAAGAGTACCTAAAAACAACCCTTACACTCCCACTTGAGAGGACAAACCCAAAATCCCTTGAAGATTGGATTTATTGAAGACAATGAATGCTTAGAGACAATCCAATAAACTGTGTATATGCCTTACACATACATGACCTGCAACAAAAACATTTATAGCAAGAAGAAACTCTATTCTATGAAATGGGACATTGCCTTGTACAATTTTGGAGAGAACTCAGAATTAGAAGCCATGAAAACTAGAGTTACTCTCACAAAATTTTGGAACCATTACAATGAGAAGAAAATTGGAATAAGAAGGAAGAGGGAGAAGATTAGGTCTGCAACCGAAATTGCCAAGTGTCTCTTTTCCCAACTGAATTTCAATTCTTCTTCTTTCCCATGGAAATTTCTCTCAAAAGATCTGATCTTTGTTAAAACAAACTTCATAACTACATTCCTCATCTCGAGAGCTTTCTGGTGATATATGATACTTGCCATTTTGACCAAAAATAGAGCCCTGAGCGAATTAATTCATCAACATGTGCACATCATTTAAATTTTTCAATTTTTAATATAGTTTCAACTATATAATAAATCTGCATTTAACTTTGATTTTTGCTCTGATTGTGCCCTGACGCCTTGCCATGTGGTGATCTCTGATTGGTCGATGGGGTCCACTGGGCACCACCTCAAATGACACCTCATCATCGCCACTTGTTTGTCAACCTGTATGCCATGTGTGCGCCACATCACCACCACCGGGACAAAGCCTACCTGCTGGACGACCATCTGGACCTGCCACGTCATCACCACCTGGCTTTTGCCATTTTGCAGATGGTAACCGACATGCAACTTTAGGTCATGAAATCATGCGAACCCTTGGATCTCCATGGACTTGCTCGGTCTTTAACTCGTTCCATTTTCGCCCTGGGCTTTTTGCCATTTCGCAGCCCTTATCTCGTGTGCATATCGCCTTCACAAAGTCACGCGAGTCGTCCAATCTCCTGAAACCTGCATGTTCTTTAACCTTGCTCATTTTCGGAGATGCTTTTCATCATTTTGCAGCCTTTAACCTTTGTGCATCTCGCCTTTACAAAGTCGCACGGATCGTCGATCTGCTCCAAACTTACTCACTGGTTAAGCCACCCTTTGTCTGTAAAACTCACCTTCCTACCTCAGGATCCATGCCTACATGGGGTCCACCTGTCGCCATCTATCACCTCCTTGATCGCCTTGGGATCCACACCCATGCGCGTGGGGTCCACCTTGGGTGCCCATGAGCACCATCTATCAAAAGCCTTGATGGCTTTGACATATTAGATGTGTGTGCTTTTGCTTATAAATACCAAAATGGTCCACTTCCCAGCCAATGTGGGATAAAACATTAAGCCTGGAACTTCATTTTTGAAGCTTTCTCTGCAACTTTAATGGTGTTTTCTTTGCATTTGATTGAAATTTTGATTGAAGTTATCCTAAAGTCCTTTAATGAATTCCTGTGTAGTACTTAGATCATCTTCAAGTTTGATATTCTTCAATTTCTGTGCATCATAATCTACAAGAGCTCCTTCCAATTGTTTTCTTAAGTTTTCCATCTGTATCGGTGTCAGAATCTTCCTCAAGTTGTTAGGCTTTTGAAAATATAGGACTAGGCTCTGATACCAATTGTTAGAATCAATGACAGTCCCAAAGACACTGAGAGGGGGGGTGAATCAGTGTCTAACTAGTTAGCAGAATATTTAAACTTATTAAGAACTTTGTATCCCAAAACAGTGTACCAGTAAATAAGAATTAATGCAACAAATAAGAATAACAGAGACACATAGAGAACACACCATAACACAAGATATTTAATGAGGAAACCCAGTGTGGGAAAAACCTCAGTGGGATTTGTGACCCACAATATTCACTCACTGGCCAATGAATAAATATTACTTACAATGAGGGGCCTGCACATGCAGGAAGGCTATAATCCTAGAGCTCATTGCTCAACTACAAAACAGAAGTCTTAGTGACTTACAAAATGGATTATCAAAATCCAATACAATGTAATGCTTCAAATCAGCATCAACTATGCTAGGTTTAGTACCGGTTTAAGCTTAGTCTATTACCAAAAACCTTCGCTGTCAACTAGAACACCTTATACAAAATTATCGTCTCTCTCATTTCTATATCTCATACAACTAAATGACCTATAAGATCTCATACATATATATGAGTCTTTTAAAATATGCCATGCCGACTTTTACTAAAGATAATTACAATATAAAACAATAAACAAAATTTTATTCCATGTCAGCTTGAGTGCCGATATGCATTATTGTCACTGTCAGTGAAGTGCCTGCCGGTGTATGTGGAAGTCTATTTCTGGTGCCAGTAACTATTGATGGGTTGATAGATGATTGCTAGTTGGTTGTCAGTTGGTTGCCAGTTGGTTTCCATCAATGACAACATCAACTTTTCTCATAAGAGTGTAGAATGCCAACAATTTCTTGGGATGTTTTAAGTGTTTTAAGAGTTCTATGTTCATTGGAGCTTCCTTTTTTATAAACCTTTGATTTGGTTTGTGATTCATTCCTTCCCTCCCCCCCCCCATAAAAATTTGAAGAGCTGGCTTCTAAAATCTTGGAGGTCATTCCACAGGTCGCATGTTGTCCCACACCCATGAAACTTCCTAATTTCCCTATTCTTAAGGTGAAAACCTTATTGGGGATCAACATTTTTTTCTAGAACGCTTGGTGGGATATTTTCTCTTTCATGATAAAAGTTTCTACCCTTCTATTGACATAATGGATGGTTATCTAGGATGCCTAGAAATGGCCTCCATGGGCTTGTTTGTGGTATTAGAGGTAGAGGGTTATGTCTGTTTGATAGCTAGAGAAATATTGTACGACTTCCATTAGCAGTTGGAAGCCATTGAGATAGAAAAAGAGTGACAGTAATTCTCACACATGTATCATTCCTAGAAGTAGCAACAGTAACATGAAAGAGAAAAGAAGAATGAATCTCCAACCTTAGCGTCCTAGTTTATAAATGCAAAAATATCTAATGAGAAGAGAATCCTAAAGTAGTAAACTTTAACCAAGATTGGTGTTTCCCTCTTCCTTCCTTAGAAGGATTTCCACCATCTCGATTCACATGCCATAAAACCATCTCACTTTATAATAGTGGACCAGTAGTTCAAGGTTCAAGTTGTGCTTATGAACAAAGTGAAAAGGCCCCATGACATTGTACTATATAAAAAACCCCTACCCCAGATACAATGCAAGAAAGGCCACCTAAAATTATTTCTTTACTAGGCCCTCAAAGTACTTTGTGTTGGAATCAAGGAACATTGAGAGGGGGGGTGAATCAGTGTTCTACCAGTTATTAAATTTTCTGACTTAACCTTAAACCACCAGATGCATAAGCATGAAACTGAAATGCAGAAACACAAAAAAATCAACCATAAAATCATGACACCAAGGATTTTACATGGAAACCCAAATGGGAAAAACCACTGTGAGATTTCAACCCATAATATTATTCTATGGCCAGTAGAAAAATAATATTACATGAAGGGGAATGCACAAGCATTCAAGCACACTACCTAGAGCTTACAACTCAAATACAATAAGGGCTACAACCCTGAAAGTATCACTACCTTAAAAATATTCTATAGTGATGAATTACAATGAATGAACTCCAAAATAGCATCTAACAATACCTGGATGAGTTCCGATTAAGTGGCCAAAATCTGACTGTACCACCTCTACTACTCTGCTCTATTTTTTTGTCTCAGTCAGCTACCAGATCAAGAATGCGCATGTGAAACTACACCAAAAGGGATTATCGATCACTACTCACTCATATTACCTCATACCATACACCAAAAATATATTCTACACCGGTCTTATATATCCATAATCACAAAATAGAAAATTATCAAGTCAACCTGTAGTGTAATGTGTAGAATTGAGTTGGCTTGATCAGATCACCAAAAACAAAATTGGATCACCAAAAAGATGATAATATGATGTCTCTATGTTGGCCCTATCATCCCATGTACGATTCATAACACCACAATCACCAGAAAGATTTTGGACCAAAATTGCTCTACTCAACCTGAAATACTAATTAACTAGTTATCTATTCACATCCACTTCTAGTTATCAAGATCTATAGCCACTGGATAGAATTCCATGAAGAGTTGAAATTAATGACAACCCTTAAACCAATAATCAAGTATCAGTATCCACCAGTGAGTGTCAATTTCCAAACATCTTCCCCTTTGGATTTGATGGCAACACTCATGAAAAATGACTAAGTGTTGAAACAGCCTGGATACCAGATCAAAATCGCTATCAAAATTTCTAAGGCTCCCCCTTAGACAAAAACTTTGAAACCTGAAACATGCATTGTACATTGCACTCTTCTAATCCCTTATTCATTATACATTTTTCACTTTTACTCTCCCTCTTTGACAACAATGCCAAAGTAGGGGTGTTGTCTAAAACTTATGTATGAGGATATCTACAAGAGACTTTACATATACTTGAAGATATCAGCAAAAATGATCTTCAAAAATCCTACATGAGTGTTCCACCCACTCTTCAAGTTATCCAAAACTGTAATGAATGCACTGAAAACATAGGCATGAATATCCACATCCTTCAGTTCAGATGGAATAGGTTATTTTGTAGCCTTCATACAATCTACTTTATTACTCAACATGGTGTCCATCTAAGGGAAAATTAGATTCCAAAGTTTGCCAACTCTTCTCAAAATTTGATCCTTCTTTGCATTTAGGCTCGAGATCTGATCGTTGAGATCCATTACCTTTCCTTCTATAGTACTGGTTAGGGCTACATTAGAATCAAAATATTGTGAAATACTAGCTATCTTACCCTAGAAAATACTTATTTTCTTGTCTATGTCAGCTGTGAACTTTGGCAAAACTAGACAAGACTTATATATTTTACTGCCTTCAGTTAGAGTTTCAGAGATTGTCTACAAACCTTTATTCAATCTTACTCTGTCATCCTCTATCATTTTCCAAAATGTTTGCATATGAACCTCTTTAAATCTATCTAATACCCACTTAGTGGTAAACTTCTCCAAAGAATCAAAATTGGTATTCACATTATTAATCAATTGCAATAATTTACTGAAGGGGCTAGAATTGGGATCTAGTTGCAAACCCAGTACCACCTTCTGCAACACATCAACTGATAGTTGAATAAGCTTTTTTTTCTTCATTTTCTGATTTGAAAAGATCCTGACTGGCTTGAGCTTGTACTTATTCTACAAGCATCATCTTCTTAGCTGGTGACATTTGTCCAATATCAAGAGGGCCATCAAGATTGATGGATATTTGAGGTAGGGCCCTTGTCCCTTTGACTGGGGGAGTGTCAATTGTTGGAGCATCAATAACTCTCTTCTCTTTATATATCTCAGCATCCTACACCTCTGTCTTCTCTGGTTCCTTTTATTTAGCACCATCCCCTTTATCCTATGCACCAGTGTTACCACTTGGTGCAGTGACATCCTTTGGGATCTTAGGGACTTCATTAATGTTTTAATCTACCATCAAAGGATTCACACTAATCTCTACATCAAGGGTTACATGGCCTTGATCTTCCAGATGTCCCTCTATCTGAGTTTCATCTTTCTGATCACTGGAGACACCTTCCTTTACTTCCAGATGATAATTTTGAACTGAATCACTATATAAAGGATTGTTCTTTATGATCCTTCTCCAGATTTCCTCAGTTTCCTTCCTTGCTTCTTCAACTCTTCCAGTCATTAACCTATTTACCCTATTCTTGCTTCTGAATTCCTTCTTATTTGCTTCCTCAATGAGCCTTTTAGATTTATCTTGGGAGATACAGGTGCAGTCATTGATGAATTCTCTCTCTTTCATTTCTTTATCTATTTTACTGGCTATCAACCTCCTTGCATCAATAATATTATACAGATCCTAAGAAATTATATGCTCCAGTTCAATCAAAGTTTTACTAAAGTTGTGTAAGTACAAAACAACAACTTCTCAACTTTACTTTGATCTGCCTCAACTAGATTTTC
The DNA here is from genome assembly GCF_030272615.1 of Cryptomeria japonica. Taxonomy (NCBI): domain Eukaryota; kingdom Viridiplantae; phylum Streptophyta; class Pinopsida; order Cupressales; family Cupressaceae; genus Cryptomeria; species Cryptomeria japonica. The sequence continues at coordinate 394,509,684 of NC_081406.1, read as the reverse complement.
ATAGTATGCTCCAATGTTCTTCAAATTTTCATCCACAATTATCTCATCAATTAATTGATTTGTTTTCATTGGAGGAACAAATATATACTTACCTTGCAAATTACCGGTTTCAAGATCATCATCAAGTTGTGTTATGAGCTTCCTTCTCCTCTTGGGTCTTCCAGTATGGGTAGGTTTAGAATTAGCTTTCTTTCTCTGCACTGCACCACCGAATTGTGGTTTCTTCACAACCCTTACAAATTCTCCTTTCTTTTTAGCCTTTTTTGCTTCTTCATCTGATTAAGTCTTAGATGTCATCAGAGATACAACAACATAGGTTCATTTCGGTTTCTCATTTTTCTTTAAAACCCCCTTTCCAGATGAGCTCTGTCCTATTAATGATATTACAGAAGTAGGGACATACTTGGTCTCCTTTGGTCTTGCATTGGAGGGAACTGGTTCAGCCTTGGGATTCCTAGATTCCTCCTTAGCTGACATATGAGCATGCTTCTCCCTTTATTGCTTCACTGCCTCTCTAGTAAATCCCATCTACACAACCACCTCTTCAACCATTTTAGATACTTTTATCTTTCTAGCAAGCTCAGTGAACTTCTCATGCAACTCCATATCTTTCTTCTTTAAGGCTCCAAACCTTGGTTCATTTAGATCCATTGATTTTCTCAGAAGGTGGTGAACATAAACTTCAAGGGGGCTCTACAACTTCCACATGACATTGGTCTTTGTCCACCATGAGGCAGATATTGTTCTCATATTTCTCAACAATCTCTTTGGGAATCATTTCTCTATCTTTCGTTCAGCCTTGGAAAATCTTAAAGAAACTCCACAAGGCTGCTATCTGATTTTCTTTGTTTCCCAATCTTTGCAAAACTTGTTTGATCTGGGTAGCCATCGGTAAATAAAATTCCCATTGCACTCTACCTGTACCGATAATTTGGTTCATGAAGTACAGTGCCAGACAAACAATTAGAGAACCGAACTTAAATACATTCTTCTTTTTAGATTTTATCTTCTTCAAATTTCTCAGAAGCTTTTGAAGAAGGACTGAACAAAGATCATACTAAATATCCTCTTTCACCATTTGGTATTGTGAGGTAGGAAAATAGAAATAACATCAAAGCAATATGATATTAGGTAGCCATAAACCATAAATTGCAATGAAAAGAAATCCTATCACATTCAATAAAGATATGAAGACTAAGCACTTAAAACAAATACAAATACCATAACAAAGTGATTCCTCCATGTTTATCCATTGTTTCTCTCTTTCCTTCAAATATGTTGTGGGTCTCACCTACAAGTACAAAAGTGAGCAAGAAAGAAAGATTGCAAGTGAATTCGACAGTGTGAAGATACTTGAGATGAGGTTGAGATTGATTGAAAAGAGAGGTCAATTTATAGACAAATTATCTCCAAAATTTATGAACATTTGAAAAGGGCAACAAATTGGAAATTTAGCATGATTATGACAAAATTATGACAAATTAAATGACCTATTTCATGACAAGTTTCTATGTGAAAATATGACAAATTGAGAGAAATTTGTGCTCATCAATTATGACTTGATTGCGAGGGAAAATAGCCACTTGATTTATGGCAAATTACCCACAAAATTTGCTCATTGATTTATGAAAAATTAGCCTAAAAAAAAGCTTCAAATTGGCCACTAATTTAGCTTCATTCATTATAACACGATTGAGCACAAAAAGGGGAGAAATTAGTTGGAAAAGTTAGGAGGGAATAATTAGAGGAATTTTAAATTCAAAAAATAGAAATTAGGTGGAAAAAGGGGAATTAGGAAATTAGAAAAAATAGGAATAGGAATTAGATGACATTAATTAATAAATTCTCATTTGTTAATTAATTCATAAAAGGCTAATCAACCAATTAAATGAAGTATTTAATCGTGACACAAGACATAGGGTAAATGAATAAATTCATTTATCCTAAGAGAAATATTAGTAAAGGATTAATAATTAAAGAATTATTAAACCCTAAGAGAGACATAAATCAAGATGATATCGTGAAATAATTAACATCATCAGGATAAGGATTTAATGATTAAATTGATTGATTGATATAATGATTGATAAATTAAATAAAATTTATTGAAATCAATTCTCATGATTGATCATAATTATTGAAATGACAAGGACAATTGACATTAAGAATTGATTGGAAATTATTAGGATTAAAAATAATGATTATGTGAAATTGATAGCTAACCATAATCATGAAATGACAATTGGGATTGACATTGATAACACCCAAATTTAAACGATTAAATAGGATCGAATAGGAAGAGAAAGTAGAAGAATGACATGATGTTGAAAAATGATAAAGACCAAATGTGAAACATATAGGAAGTGCTAGTAAAATGTGAAAACCTAAAAGAAGGTAACACAAACATGTTATTGTATGACACTGCAAGCGTTGACTATTTTTAGACGCTTACATTTTTCCCCTCTTTGAGACAATGAGATTTTGAGCGTTGGTTCAAATAATAGTAAAGATAAATCACAAAAAACATTGCCCCAACAATGGTGGGCTACAAGGGTGCCCCCTCACGAAATTAGGCGAAAAATTTAGAAAAGATGCCAATTTATCAAAAATAACGCCAAGATTAGACCAAGGTGATTTCAAGGACAGATGAAAGAAATGTTAGTAAGAGGAAATTACATGGAGAAGAGTTAGTGATGAAGAAAAAACTTTCTTGCACAAATGCACAATAGTAGGTGAAAACCTTTATTTTGATATGGCAAAATGGATGCGGTGCACCATGGCAATAAAGGCCAGGGCGATAATGCGATTGTTGGTATTATGGATGTGTTGCATTAGTTTTTTCATTTATGTCAACACTTATCCTTTTGGATATCTTTGGTTATGTTGAACCGGCACATTGTGTTCACCGACATGTTTAGTGACTTACGCACAATCATAGGTTATATTGTTCACTGATAGGTTATATTGTTCATCGACACTGAGGATGACTTGTTATCATCTGGAGATCACTTCGTTATATAGAAGACATGGTTTGGATACTTGGTTTTGGTATTTTGGTTATTGGTCTAATCGGGTTGACATATTTGTTGTTGCCTACAAATTGGTCTAGGTTATGGACCGGTATGCATTATCTATTCCAGATCAACACAACACGTCATGGAGATGATTTATTATTGTTGTAAATGTATTGGGCCGACATGATGCATCGCATCTTGACTTATTTATATTTGATTTTATTGTAATATTCTTAGTGAGCCGACCTACACATTTGGTCTTAGGTTTTGGTATATATGTAAGATCTCATTTGTGAGATAGTATGAAGTGATGGTATATGGTATGTAAGGTTATGATATTGTAACATGGTATGTGCGAATATTGAAGATCATATGAGAAAACCATAGATAAGGTTCAAGGAAGGTTTGAAGGTGATTATCAGAGCTAAACCAGTACTAAATCTAGCATTGGAGATGCTACTTTGAGCAGTACATTATCATTGGATTTAACCATCCAATTGTAGTCAGTGTGACTCTTATTTTGTGATTGAGCAGTGAGCTCTAAGCGGTTGGCCTTTCTGCATGTGTATACCCCATTTGTATACACATAATATCTGTAGTAGTATCATCTAATTGTGGGTAAGGTTTCCCATCATGGATTTTCCCCTTACAGGGTTTCCACATACAAATATTTGTGTTATGTGTTGTTGATGTTGTTTCTCTTTCTATTTCATGTATTAAGTTTCATCGGTACCGATATTAACTGTTAGTCTATTAACCGACATTAAGTTTGGTTTATCGGTATTAAGTATCAAGTTTGACTAAGTTATGTTTGGGTTGAAATTCACGGTCAACTAATTCACTCCCCCCTCTCAGTTGCCTCTTAGGTCCTAACAATTGGTATCAGAGCCTAGTCCTCTTTTTGCAGAAGCCTAACAACTTGAGGAGATCCTATGGCAACTAACATTTCTAGGAAGGACAATCTAAAACTTGATGGAACCAACTATTGTATATCGAAGATCAAAATGGAGACACATCTAAATTGCATATGAAGAGACATATGAGAAGTTACAAAGAATGGCTATGTTGGTCCTACACCAAATCAACCTAATCCACCAACATTTGGTAAAGATCAAGAGAATGATTGCAAAGCAAGAGAAGTACTTTTGAGAGCATTATTAGATCAACAAATCATGGGATTATCAGATTGATCCACTGCTAAAGCTATTTGGGACAAATTGGAGACACTGAATGAAGGAGAAACCACTATCAAAATTGCAAAGCTGGAATGCTTCCGGGCCAAGTATGAAAATTTGAAATTGGAAGAAGATGAAAGAATCTCTTCTTTTATGGAAAGGGTTAATGAAATTGTTTTGGGTATATACTGTTGTGGAGGATCCTTAAGTGAAGATGAAATCTTTTCTAAAGTTTTAAGAGCATTGCCATTGTCATATAAAATGAAAGTAATTGCTATTAATGAGTTCAGAACAATGCCTAATACATCATTATCTAGAGACACCTTGGTTGGAAAACTTTCAGCATTTGAGCTTGAGGAATTTGGTCTTGTTGCTAGAATTAAAATGGATTTGGCCTTCAAAGCATCATCATCTATAGCATCATCATCATTATTTGAAAAATTTTATTGGAAAGCACTTTATGCAAGAGAACTTGAAGATATCAGAAAGGAAAATGAAGAACTGGAAGAACTTGAAGCACTATTTGCAAGGAAAATGCCTAAAGGTCCTATTGGAAGTAAGTATGAAGGTAAAGCACCATTTAAATGTTTTAACTGCAATAAAGTTGGTCATATGGCATCTAGATGTCCTGATAGACATGCAAGATTGAGAGAGGAAGCTAAAAGAACATATAAGCCTAACCTTGAATATCAGAGATACAAATTTAAGAAGAACAGAGATAAATCATTTTACTATGCTAATGAAGGAGTTACTGATGATTCTGATGAAGAACCGACAAACAATGGATGGGCTTTTGTTTCTATAAAAGAAGATCAACCGACACCTACTTTCTAGCAATAGAGCAGGCCCTAGTAGATAAAATTGAAGAAAAGGATGAATGGATCATAGATTCTAGATGTTCACCCCATATGACTAGTGATAAAAGTAAATTCTTATCTTTTTAGGAATATAATGGAGGTCTAGTAAGATTTGGGGATGAAAAAGCATGTTTGATCAAAGGAAAAGGCACTATATCTTTTGATGGTAAGTACAATACTGACAATGTTTATTATGTTGAAGTTTTGAAGCATAATCTTTTGAGTGTTGGTCAATTAGTTGAAAAGGGTTTTCAGTTATAGTTCAAGAATGGTAAATGCAAAATCATGAATAGAATTGGATTGGAGATTGCAACCAGTAATCAGACTAGAGGTAATATCTTTCATTTGAATAATAGTGAAAAGACATGCTTGATTGCACATATTGATGAAAGTTGGTTATGGCATAAGAGACTTTGTCATGTGAATTTTGATTGCATTGTAAAGATTAGTTCAACTAAGGTAGTAAGGGATTTACCTAAGATTGTGAAACCTCATAATCTGGTATGTAAGGAATGTCAAATGGGAAAGCAAGTTAGAACAAGTTTTAAGAGTATTTCTGAGAAATCCAATAATGTTCTTGATTTAATTCATATTGACTTATGTGGTCTGGCAAGAAAAAGAAGTCTACAGGGAGATAGATACTTTATGCTAATTATTGATGATTATTCTAGAATGTGTTGGGTTACTTTTCTCAGGGAGAATTCAAAAGCTTTTTGAAAATTCAAACTATTCAAGGCAATGGTAGAGAATGAAACCAGTAAGAAAATGAAATGTTTAAGATCAGATCAAGGAGGGGAATTTACATCTAAGGAGTTTAATACATTTTGTGAAGTGAATGGAATCAGAAGACAACTATCAGCACCCCAGACACCTCAACAAAATGGAATTGTGGAAAGGAAGAACATAACTATTTTGGATGCACCTAGGAGCATGATATTGGAAGAAAATATACCTCATATGTACTGGAGAGAAGCAGTGAATACAATGGTTTACACTTTTAATAGAGTTCACATCAAAGGTGAAACCGGTAAGACCCCTTATGAATTATGGTTTGATAATACTTCTACTCTTAAATATTTTAGAATATTTGGAATCAAATGTTATATTAGGAGAGATGAGTATATTGGTAAATTTGATCCTAGAAGTGATGAAGGAATATTTATTGGTTATTCATCTAAGAGAAATACATATATATATTTTAATAAAAGATTGCAAAAGATCATTGAGAGTGCTAATGTGAAAATAGATGAACAATTTAGAGGAAATTCAAGGTCTGTAGATTCTGAACCGATAGTTGAGATGATCATAAATGAACCTATATAGAGTGCACCGGTATAGAGTTTGTATCTAGTCACACCGGCATCATCAGAGAATTCCACAGTGACTAAAGAAAAGAAACAAGTAAACAAACCTAGGTATGTAAGACTGAATCACTCAGAAAATTAGATAATTGGGAATAAGTATCATAGAGTTATGACAAGAGGAAGACTAGCAAATGAAGAGGTATGTTTAATTTCTCAAATTGAACCAGCATCTATTATTGAAGCTTGTCAAGATGAACATTGGATTAAAGCAATGGAAGATGAATTAGAACAAATTGAAAAGAACAATACATGGACATTAGTTCCCCAACCTAAAGACAAAAATGTAATTGGAACTAAATGGGTATTCAGAATTAATCTTAATGAAGATGGTAAGGTAATCAAGAATAAAGCAAGATTAGTGTGTAAAGGATATTCACAAAAAGAAGGAATTGATTATAATGAAACCTTTGCACCAGTAACTAGAATTGAGGCAGTCAAATTATTTCTTACATTTGCAGCACACAAGAACTATAAAGTATATCAGATTGATGTAAAATATGCATTTCTGAATGGTGATCTTGAAGAGGAAGTTCACATTGAACAACTTGATGGATTTTCATTGACAAATGATAAAGATATGGTTTGTAGATTAAGGAAAGCTTTGTATGGATTGAAGCAAGCTCCTAGAGCCTAGTATGCTAGATTGGACAAATATCTTTTGAAGCTTGGTTACACTAAAGGTAATGTTGACATCAACCTATATTTCAAAGTGACTCATGATGACATCTTGGTTATTGAAGTGTTTGTTGATGATATCATTTTTGGAGGAGAAGATGGATTGTGTAAAGACTTTGCTAATAAGATGCAGGAAGAATTTGAAATGTCTATGATTGGGGAGATAAAATTCTTTTTAGGATTGCAGATTTCACAGACTGATAAAGGTATATTTATATGTCAAACAAAATACTTGAAGGAACTATTGAAGAAATTTGGTATGGAAACCTCCAAACCGGTAAGTACTCCTATGACTACAACTGATAAATTGACATTGAAGGATGATTCAGCTCCTGTTAATCCAACAAGATATAAATCTATGATTGGAGGTTTACTGTATTTGACACAAACAAGACCTAATAAAATGAATGCAGTATGTATTGTTTCAAGATTTCAGAGTAATCCTAAAGAAAATCATGAATCAGCGGTGAAAAGGATTTTCCAGTATTTACAAGGCACAACAAATCTTGGTTTATGGTATCCTAAAGATGAAAATTTTGATTTATGTGCATACATTGATGCAAATTGGGCAGGAGATGTAGATGATAGAAAAAGCACCACTGGTGAGGCATTCATTCTTGGTAGCAAATTGATTTCATGGTTGAGCAAGAAACAAAGTTGTACATCATTATCAACAGCAGAAACAGAATATGTTGCAGCATCAACTAATTGTACTTAGGTATTATGGATTAAGCAAATATTGAAGGACATAAAGGTAAAATGCCGAGAACCTATAATCATTTATTGTGATAATTCAGAAGTAATTGATATATCAAAGAATCTGGTATTCTACTCTACGACTAAACATGTTTCTATAAAATATAATTTTCTGAAACAAAGTGTTAAAGCAAAATAAGTAAGATTGGTTTATGTGAACACTAAAGAGAAGATTGCATATATCTTTACTAAGCCTTTGCCTAAGGAAACTTTTGAATATCTTAGAGAGAAGATTGGGGTAATACCCTCACCGGTAGAGACTTAGATAGTTGAAGATTGGCATCAAACTGACATAAATTAATAGAGAAACCTTTTTCCGGATTTGATGGAGGAGAGCTACTTCTCAGGGGGAGTAGTTGGTTATAACCATTGGTTATTATAATTGGTTATATGAGTTGGTTATGTGTTATGGTATTTGTATTTCTTTGGCCTTTGATGTCAAAGGGGGAGAGATATCTATGGAAAAAATTTGTATTTAGGAAACATTATCCTAGGGGGAGAAATTATTCATTGAGGGAGAGATATATACTCTCGGCATTTTTTATTTTGATTTCTAGTATTGATCTATTCTGGAGATTGTTGGTTTTTGGTTTTTGGCATTTTGTTTTGGCACTTAGATGTTTTTCCATCTTGTGTTGCCATCAATGCCAAAGGGGGAGATTGTTGGTATTATGTATTCGTTGCATTAGTATTGTCATTTATGTCAACACTTATCCCTTTGGAGATCTTTGGTTATGTTGTACCGACACATTGTGTTCACCGACATGTTCAGTGACTTATGCATAGTCACATGTAATATTATTCAGCGGCAGGTTATATTGTTCACCGGCACTGAGGATGACTTGTTATCATCTAGAGATCACTTGGTTATGTTGAAGACATGGTTTGGATACTTGGTTTTGGTATTTTGGTTATTGGTCTAATCGGGTTGAAATATTTGTTTTTACCGGCAAATTGGTCTAGGTTATGGACCAGTATGCATTATCTATTCTAGATCAGCATGACACATTATGGAGATGATTTATTATTGTTGTAAATGTATTGAGCTGACATGATGCATCACATCTTGACTTATTTGTATTTGATTTTATTGTAATATTCTTAGTGAGCTGACCTACACATTTGGTCTTAGGTTTTGGTATATATGTAAGATCTCATTTGTGAGATAGTATGAAGTGATGGTATATGGTATGTAAGGTTATGATATTGTAACATGGTATGTGAAAATATTGAAGATCATATGAGCAGACCATAGAGAAGGTTCAAGGAAGGTTTGAAGGTGATTATCAGAGCTTAACCAGTACTAAATCTAGCATTGGAGATGCTACTTTGAGCAGTACATTATCACTGGATTTAACCATCCAATTGTAGTCAGTGTGACTCCTATTTTGCGATTGAGTAGTGAGCTCTAGGCGGTTGGCCTTTCTGCATGTGCAGACCCCATTTGTATACACATACTATCTGCAGTAGTATCATCTGATTGTGGGTAAGGTTTCCCACCGTGGTTTTTCCCCTTACAGGGTTTCCACGTACAAATCTATGTGTTATGTGTTGTGGATGTTGTTTCCTTTCTATTTCATGAATTAAGTTTCACCAGTATTGATATTAACTATTAATCTGTTAACTGGCATCAAGTTTGGTTTACCGGTATTAAGTATCAAGTTTGATTAAGTTATGTTTGGCTTGAAATTCATGGTCAACTGATTCACACCCCCCCTCTTAGTTGCCTCTCTAGTCCTAACAACAATCCCTTTGCGTAAAACAGATAGATCATAGATAAGGAATGATTCAATCATCCTAACACATGTCATGTGTCTAGGGTCGAGGTATGTATGGCCTTCACAAAGAGAACGTACTTATCATAGACACCAAAGACATACTTGCCCCAGAAAGCTAGAAACACTCCACAAACAAAAGACAAAAATAAAAAGGGACCATGAGCCATCTCGGCCACTCTAAATCACTCAATGACATCATCAAGAAACATAGGAGCATGGTCAAAGATAAATCAATGAAAGATAAGACTCGCAAATTAAAACAAGTCAAACAAACATTCTAATCTTCACTATCAAAGGTTGAAAGTGTTATGACGAAAGGACAATCGTCTTGTCTGGTTTCAGGGAATGTAGTACTTTGTCTAAGACAAGACACAACCTAATTTAGAGTATATTGCACCCTGTATAAGACCCAGGATAATGTTGACAAAGAACTAATGATATTGATGTTGACGTTGTTTGATTGATGTGACAATTTTGATCAGTTTGAATGCTTGGTTTGTTGAACAGTTCATCTATTGATGTGTGATTTCATTTAAGCATAATGTTTAATGTGTTTCTGTCTAACGTATGCTTAAATGTTTGTCTATGTAGAAAAGGGACATTTTATTGGCGAAATGAAATGAAAAGCAATTATTTTCCAATTTTTAGGGTTTTTCAACTTTTTAGTTTTTTTGTGCTTTTTTCAGGACATTTTATGATGTTTTTGGATTATTTCAAGACATTTTACAATTTTTTTGGATTTTTTTTCATGACTTTATTTTCTTTTTAGGGACTTTTTTAGGACTTTATTTGATTTTTTAGGGATTTTTTCAAGACTTTTATTGATTTTTAGGGATTTTTTCAGGACTTTATCTATTTTTTTGGAGATTTTTGTGATTTTGACCCCAGTGTCTAGCAAGGCAAGGAATATGACAAATAGATAAATAGGCTTGCTGAAATGTTGGTGGATAGAAGGAAGACAAAGGCCATTTATTATGGAAAAGGTAAAGAGAATTCACTTCCCAAGGGCTACCACATGATGGGATAAGGGACTGGATATGACAATGTAAAGCAATGGCATGGCATGAGGGACATGTCAAGAGGGTTTTTTAAACCATGTTTTACATGTTACGTCCTTATGTGGGATCAAGATCAATGGACATAAAAGAGTGTATGGACAATGATAGGATATGAATAGGACAAGCAAGATCAAAGATGGATAAGGGACATGAACTGAAGGTTGTGATAGGCTAAGGGATAGTGACAAAAGGTCGCAATAAGCCAAGGAATATGGATGAAAGGTTGTATAAGCCAATGGATAAAGACCAAAAGCTATGATAAACTAAAAATTGCAAATAGAATGCATGACATTCGTAAAGATACTCGACCTTGTCAAGATCAAAGGTGGAAAAGGGAATATGGACATGAGGGATGATGGGATAATAGGGATATGGATATGATATGGGTACGATAGGATATGGCAAATGATAGGATGATGAAGGCCAATAGAATATGATAGGATAGTATAAATGAAACCTGCCCCTAAGTATGGAATGCTTGAAGTTCATAGATTACATGTGATGCCTGTTTGCCAAGTTTTCATCATAGTACTTTCCCAAGTTGCCTATTTGCCAGGTTTTCACCAGAGAATGAATTATTTTTCTTCTCTTTTTTTTCAAATTCATTTTCCTTTTTGGATTTTTTTATTTTTAGCAGAAAATGGATACATGATAGGGGATTTAAGAGGGACTCAAGCATCTTTTTGTTCGGATAGTAGCCTTGAAAAATGGACCATGACCATTAAAAGTATGCTCAAAGATGTTGGTAGGATAATAACATGTAAATGAAATGGAACTAAGGCCAGGATTTATGCAAAGGATTAGATCAGAGGGAGAGAAGGATGGAAATATGCATTGGATAATGGAGGGAGTGGAATATTTGGGCTTGATAAGATTGGAATGTTGGAAAGATCAACATTGGCACACACCTTGAGGGATAGTGAACTGATAGAGGGAAAGTGGATTTTGGATATTGAAATTTTGATGGAGGAAAGGATGGGGATTTTGGGACATAGGGACCCAAAATAGATGAAGGAGGTGATGGAGGAATAGGTTTGAAAGTTTTGGATAGAGGAATAGTAATTTTGGATGCCAATTTAGATTTTTCTTTAGACTATTGTGCTTCAAGGAGCTGCTTAGGAATCCACATGGTTTTGGATTTTTCATTCTTTTGTGGTCCTTGGAACGCATTGCTTGCACAAGGGATTTAGGAACCCATATATATTTTGACTTTTCTTTTTGAGCATTGGTCCTTTGTGGCCTTTTAGATTTTTCTTTTTCTTTTTGGATCATATTTTTCTTTGCTTTGACATGTCGATTAGATTGGACATGTTGATCCTTAAACACACATGGATTTGTGGACAATTTATGAATTTTATACTTGGCATCCAAATTGCTTGGAGGGGGAAAGAAATGTATGAATGGATAGGAATGATATGAAGATCTTTTGGATGGATGGAATGTGCTCAAAGATGTGTGCCTTTTTTGACCTTTAATAGGGGATAGAGGGATATAAGGACCTAAAATAGATGGAAGTGATGACAAGGAAGGCATATATTTGGCTTTAGGTTTGCCAACGATACCAAAGTATTGAGGAATGTTACTAAGGCTATGACCATTAATATATTATTTTATATGGAGAGGTTCTTACTTGTGAAGGTCAACCCCTTTGCCTTTATAAATATTTTGACTTGTAGGTTACTCTCTGCTTTGGGAAGAAGATGTGAGTCCATTATGAGGTGGATATGACATGACAGTATCATGAAGTGGATCAAATTGAACCAAAGGGGAGGAACCCATCATGCATGTAGGGGATTCTTGAACATCTTTCACTAAAATGTTAGAAACATGTGGGGGATCAAGATCATTATGGGGATCAAGGTCAACAAAATTCTCTTCATGCAATGGAATGGGAGGAATAAAGGGATCATCTGGGGAGATAGAATCTTGTGGGGGATTTAAAGGGATAATATGGTCTTGTGGTGGACATGATTCTAGCAGGATACTATGATCTTGATAAGGAGAAAGATCATTGGATTCCTCTTTAAAGGTCTCTGCTCTTGGATTTCAACAAGATCATTGAGAATAATGGAAAGGATATCTTGATCTTTCTCAGGGAGTGGAATGTCAATGGGACTTGAAAGGACATCTTGGTTAGGAAGGGTATCATTTGGGATAGGATGGATTGGGATATCCTAATATTTCTTAGAGAGTGGTATGTCAATAGGACTTTGGATAGGATGGATAGGAATAAGGGAATCATCATAAGTGTCAAGGAAGATGGGACCATGATCAACAATTGGATGGTATGATAAGGTTTCAGGATCTTGATCTTGATTTTTTTAGGACTCATTTCTTCATGTGCTAAATTATCCTCTTGATATGATATTAGACTTTGAACATGCATGGGGGATTCTAGCAAGGAAACAAATCTTTGACAGGAGGGAGATGGACTTTGAATAGGATTCCCTGAAATAGGTTTGAGGGGAAATTAAGCACACGATGGCATTGGGTCTAGAATTTATGAAGTATGTCAAGGACTTGAATCATGAATTGGATTAACTTGGAAATCAATTGTGGATATCCCTTGGGGGATTTCATCCTCGGGTGTATCATTTGATGAGGATGATATAGAAGGCTCTTGAAATTTTTTGAAAGGTGAAGGAATAGATGTCACTAAAGATTCAATTTTCTTATGAGGGGATGAGTCATTGCTAGACATAGGTATATTATTTTTATCTTTCTAAAAAGGATCACTTAAGATTTTATTTAAGAGTTGTATAAAAGAGATACCTTTCTTTAGAGACACATTTGAATCCTTGCGAGGTTTTGTCATGATTGGGTTTTGATTTTGGATTTGTTTGAAAGAGATTTGGTTTCGATTTGGTGTGATATTTTGATTTTGGACTTGGTTAAGTTGGATTGACATGTTTGAAATTTGGTTCTGGTTAAATGGGATTTGATTTGGGACTTGGTCAAATTGGTTTGTCATGTTTGAAATTTGTCCTGGTGTGAGTTGCAACTTTTGATTTTGATTTTTTGGTTGTAATTGTTGATATTGATTTGTTGACTAAGTTGGATGTTGATACTTGATTGTTGGTTGAACCAATTATTGACATTGTGTTTTTGGATGGACATATTGCTGAAATTGTACCATTGGTTGTGTTGGTTGGATTTGTTGGACCATGTGCAATTTGGACTAGTAGGAAGGATAAATTACTTTTAAAGGTTGAGTCTCATAAGAATATGAAGGTTGGTACAACTCATATTCTAATTCTAATTCTGATTCTGAGTTAGATTCTAATTCTCTAATGATTGATGGTATTTGATTATCTCTCATCATTTTCTCTAACCAAATTGCATGTGGGCTAGGATTAGTCTTGTTCGAACTAAGATTTTGATGTATTGGATGCAAACTTGAGGTTTGGTTTTGAATGATTGTTTAATTTGTGGGTGATCTTGGTTGAACACTACCAAGTCCTGGTTGCATTGGTACAAAGATTAGTTCAAAATTTGGTGGTGGTCCCAATTGGATGATTCCATACTTTGGTAGCATATTTATATGTGGGCCAACATTTGGATTGAATTTTGGTTGTACGATATTGTCTTGTTATTGTGTTGGATAGAATTGTGATTGTCTCAACTAGTTATGATCCATTGGAAAAGACATGGCTTTATATGTTGATTCATGTGATTTATTGGACTTGGACCTTGTTTCAATAGGCATGCCACTATGCAATCTTTTTGCAGAGGAATTTGATTTTAAGAATGATGTATGCGAAAAATACAACCTAGGTGATTGAAAATGCAACTTATGTTTTTGGTCTTTTGAATTTTTGGAATGACAATGATATGAAACTAACCAAAAAATCTAGGGCAAAATTAAAACCTATGTTTTTGTTGTTTTTCAAGATTTGGACAAACTTTTGAAATGAAAACCTAAAGACACCACCTTAAGAAACTGAAATCAAGCCTAGACCTTAGAAGGACAAAGGACCAAATGATGATAGGATAAATGACAATGTCACGCCTATACACTTGGATACTAAGCTAGGTTTGATAATATAATGTTTCACAAGAGGACAAAATTTAGACAAGGTCAGGACTCCCTAACAAAAACTATTAGACATAATGCACCACTGAGATGGGGGGAGTGAATCAGTGGCTCTCAAACTTTTCCCTTCTAACTATTCTATGTGAGCATACCGGTTAGGGGATCTAACACAATGTAGACATACCAGTTAGTGAGGAGACCAATTCAAATGAAAACACACTCAAAGGGAAAACACATAACACCAGTATGTACGAGGAAAACCCAAGATGGAAAAAACCTCAGTGAGAAATGCTACTAGAGTCTACTGCTCCAATCCAACCTCACAATGAAATTCGTTACAAAGTTTAGGGCACTAACCCAAGGAGCTACAACCCCTGATTAGGGAACCAACCCAAGGAGCACCAACCCCTGATTTAGGGCACCAACCCAAGGAGCTACAACCCCTGCCTGATTTATTGGCTACAACCCAAAGGAGATACAATCCCTACACCGAGCTACAACTCAGTTATCACAATGATAGTTTCAAATACAAAAGTAGTTATTCTATTACAAGTGAATCTTGCAACCATTTCATATACCTCACTCTATCGATGAGACACCTTCTCTTTTACACCTATTCACTCTTCTGTTGCTCTCATCCATTGCTTCCTTGCCAGTAAACTCTACTAGTTCACCTCTCCTCTTGTTCTACTCTACTGTATCTCCTCCTCACTGCTCTTCTCTTTACCAATACTATACTCTGTCGGTTCTATGTTTGCCTTCTCTACATCTTCCTTCACTTTTGCTATACCGGTATGGACACTACCAATTCTGCAACCTAGGTGATTAACAATGCAACTTATGTTTTTGGTCTTTTGAATTTTTGGAATGACAATGATATGCAACTAACCAAAAAATATAGGGAAAAATTACAACCTATGTTTTTTTTGTTTTTCAAGATTTGGACAAACTTTTGGAATGCAAACCTAAAGACACTACCTTAAGAAACTAAAATAAAGCCTAGACCTTAGAAGGACAAAGGACCAAATGATGATAGGACAAATGACAATGTCACACCTATACGCTTGGATACTAAGATAGGTTTGACAATATAATGTTTGACAAGAGGACAAATTTTAGACAAGGTCAAGACTCCCTAACAAAAACTGTTAGACACGATGCACCACTGAGAGGGGGGGTGAATCAGTGGTTCTCAAAATTTTCCCTTCTAACTATTATATGTGAGCATACTGGTTAGGGGATCTAAGACAATGTAAACTTACTAGTTAGTGGGGAGACCAACTCAAATACAGACACACTCAAAGGGACAACACATAACACTAGTATGTACGAGGAAAACCCAAGATGGGAAAAACCTTAGTGAAAAATGCTGCTAGAGTCTACTACTCCAATCCAACCTCACAATGAAATATGTTATAAATTTTAGGGCACCAACCCAAGGAGCTGCAACCCTTGATTTAGGGCACTAGCCCAAGGATCACCAACCCAAGGAGCTACAACCCCTACCTAATTTATGGCCTACAACCCAAAGGAGCTACAACTCAGTGATCACAATGATAGTTTCAAATACAAAAGTAGTTATTCTATTACAAGTGAATCATGCAACCATTTCATATACCTCACTCTGTCGGTGAGACACCTTCTCTTTTATACTGGTTCACTCTTCTACTACTCTCATTCGCTGCTTCCTTGCTAGTAAAATCTATCGATTCACCTCTCCTCTTGTTCTTCTCTACTGGATCTCCTCCTCACTGGTCTTCTCTTTACCGATACTATACTCTGTCGGTTCTATGTCTGCCTTCTCTACAACTTCCTTCACTTTTTCTCTACCGGGACACTACCGGTTCTGCACTGCTACCGGTTGAACACTTGAACCTAGTTCTCCCTCACCCTTAGTCTCTTCTTAGATACTCATTAACCACTTGACTGATTTTCTCTCACATGCAGAAGTAACACTCTATCACTTCACAGTAGCACAATCTTCTTCTATTAAGCAGTACTATCAATATCTTTGGCTTGCATATGTATAGCCTATTTTCCTGCCAAAAGACAATTCAAATCTCAAGCAGTTAGGGTTTCCTCATCAACCTCATGGAAAACCAAATCCAATCAGATCTTGTTCGATCCGATCTCCCAGATAGCCAACTATACATCTCTGCCATTAATGCACCTTCCAATACTTGTCTTCTAATCTTAGCAACCACAACCTCGTCTCTCGACCTACATTAATGTTCTTTCACATCGATTCTTATGTAAGTTTAATTGTCCTCCTGATTCTTATTATTAATCTTGAGCTAACACCTTCATTAATTATATATATATATATGTATGTATGTATGCTTGTGTGACTCTTGGTTGCAAGAGATTGCAAGTACAATATCGCCTAGGTGCGAGGTTCGTCTTCACCAGGATTTGTAGGGTTGAGTATACCTCTTTTGTCCTTAGAATTTGGGTTACGTGGTCGTAAAACCCTCAGTTTACCCTAGTCATGCTCAAGTGAGCGTCGTCTATGGTCCGTCAGTTCCCTTTTCATTTGGGCTTGCGGGTCAGGTATTCGGTTGGCTTTCTTGGGTTGTGTGCTTCGCCCATGGTTAAATTGAGTATTTAATCCTAAGTAGTTATTTTGATTTAATGTGTTCATTTACGCATTAGTAATTAAGAAACTAAAGTAAATAGGTTTCTTTTATATAATTAATCATTTATTTAAAAATTGCTCTATTCATGTTTGTAGCAAGTTTAATTTAATGGTTAATTTTAAATCTTGAATTTATTTAGTTTTATGCATTTTGAAAGGGAAGATTTAAATTTATTTGAAATAGAAATAATTTAATCCCTTTTGCTCTTTGGAATAGAAAGGTAAATTTTAATTATTTAAGAAAATCAATTTTTATTAGAAAAACAAGTTTAATTTATATATATTTGATATAGTATGAAAGATTGATTTTGGGAATTTAATTTAATTAAAATACCTTAGCCTCATTAATATTGTGAAATATAAATGTTAGCTTTGTTAATATTGAGAAAATTAAAATGAAATGAGAGAGAAGCATTTTTAATTTTAATTAGAAAAGAAAGTGTAGATTATTTGAATAGTTGAAAAGAATGTTTTTTTTTCATTTTTATTTAAAAAGATGTTTTAAATTCAAAATGGGGGATTAGGTTAAATATTCTTCCATTTAACCTAGGCTAGTAAATATTTTTGGGTGGGTTGATTTTTTTGGGAAGATAGTTTTTGGATGGGGAAAATTGGGGATCTTGGAGGAGAAGAAGGACTTCCTGAGCTGGAGGATTGGGCTCTTCAGCAAATTTCATCCAAGATTGCATATGGAGGTAGGATTCTTAATTGTTTCCTTGTTAATAGAAAAATAAAAATAAAATGACTGGTTGGTTTTGAAAGAAATTTCTTGATTGAAATGGGGTTTGGGTTTTAAATCTATACATTTTAGTTTAAAGTTTGGGAATTGGGTGGATTCATTGTTGGGGAAATGATCTCCATTATGCTCAAGATTTGCTTGTTTGGTTTAGTTATTCAGCAAAATATGTGTTTTGGAAAACCAATAGTATTTTGGAAAAAAAAATTCAAAATGGTGTTATTAGACATTCTAGAAAGTTTTACAAAGACTGTGAATAAATGGAAATTGGGGATTTTAGTTTATTTATGTTTATTTTTTTGGGGGGGGTTGTTGATTTTATTTTAAAATCAAACTTACTTTTAAACGAAATCAAAATTTAAATTTTTTTTTAGTGTTGGGTGAATTATTTTGGGGTCAGAGGGCGGGGAGCCGAGGGCTCAACCTGCGCCTCCCCCCTACGCAGTCCGCAGCTCGCGGGGTTTGCGACCACGTTGGTGGCCGCAGAGCCCTATGCCCATAGGGTGGCCGCGGCCACCATGTGGTCGTAGGCTTCCCCGCATCCACTGTGTGGACGCCGAGGGACCTGTGTCCATCGCGGTGGCCGCAATCCCGCAGCTAGGGCATGGCCACCATGCTCCCATGGATGGGAGGTGGGCCCGCGACTACCCTCCCCCCTTTTTTTTTACTATTTTTTTTAGTTTTTTTAAAAAGTATATATATTAAATTTAAAGTTTTTATATATAGTTTTTAAATAGAAATTAAATATTATTAATATATATGTTATTAATGAAGATTAATATTTATATATTAATTAATATTTACTTGTGTAATATAAATTATTATTAATATATATTTTATTAATGGAGATTAATATATATATATATATATTAAATAATATTTAATTTGAAATTGTGTACTATTAAATTATTAATTGTTTATATTTAATTACCAAGGGGATTTTAACTATATAATGATTAATATTTAATTTGGGTATCAATCTTAATGAGGAAGTATCTTTTGGGGTTAGATAGAATAATATTTTTTATTGGAAATTTTTTTTGGAAATAAAATATGTTTATTATTTGGTGATTTTTAAATAATACATTATTGAGGAATATGTTGTTTTTCGATTTGAATGATATAGGTCATCTGGGAACTTTAGAAATGGAATACTAAAATATATAAGTAATTGAAAAATGAAATGTTCATCATTGGATATTCTGAAAACTTAAATGATATGCTATTAGAATTATCAGAAATTTAATAATGCATTGATTGGAAAATTGGTAAGTTAATGATATCTTCATTTAGTAAAATAAATGGTTTAGTTATATTCTTCCTCGGTATTGTGAAATAGACAAATGGTAATATTGCAAGTTTAATTTATGTATTTTCTTTTGTTTAAGTAATGGCTAGGCCTTGATATGTTTGTTTGGACCCTGTCGTTTTTTTGATTTGGGGTACCGGTTTATTTCTTTGGTCTCTAGTTTGGTTGTTGCCTTGTGATGGTGTGATAATTGGTCTTGTCCTTTATGCGGGTGTCGAGTGTTGATTTATGGTTGACCATAGTTGGTCAGGTCTCTAGTTAGAGTACCATCAGACAATGGACCTTTGTATTTGCTTTTAATATGTTCAGTTGGATCTATTTCTATGTAGGGATCATTTATGTTTTTATTGACTGAAGTGGTCGTTTGTATATTGGTTATGTTTGCCTAAATGGCAGGATTGTAAATGACGTGAACCTTATGTATTCTTAACCTATTTAATGATCAGAGGGGTCTTGTAGTTCAGCAGACCCAAAGATGTAGCCCTTTAGGGGTGAAATTTGATACCATCTTGGTGTTATGTGATGCTTTTGTTCTTATGTTTCATGTTTAGCGTTAGCATGTATGGATGGCATTTTGATAGAATGTATAAGTGGATTAGATGAGATTTATCGTAAATGCATCTATGCAGTCATCTCTTAAATGCAACCAAATGGATAATGGAGGAATGTATTCTATTAATGTTAATGAAAATAAGTATGCTTGAAAGGATCTCTCTAGTTATGATGAAATTTAAAGTACATTTTGGAACAAGGTGCATGCCATGTATTTAATGCAAAATTGAACGTAATGAATGGTTAAAAATTATTGGATGAACTCGTCATGTTCCCTAATTTGTAATTCTAATGGATGAACTTCATTTTGTTATCTACATTTTTAACCTCAATAAATAAAATTCATCTCATTAGCTATAATTTAACCTTAATGGATGAACTCATTTGGTTATTTACATTTTTAACCTTAATAAATGAACTTCATCTTATTAGCTATATTTTAACTATAATGGATGAACTCATTTGGTTATTTACATTTTAACATTAATAAATGAATTTCATCTTATTAGCTATATTTTAACTATAATGGATGGACTCGTTTGGTTATTTACATTTTAACCTTAATAAATGAACTTCATCTTATTAGCTATATATTAACTATAATGGATGAACTCATTTGGTTATTTACATTTTAACCTTAATAAATTAACCTCATCATATTAGCTATATTTTAACTAAATTGGATGAACTCATCTAGATATCTATATTTTAACCTTAATGGATGAATGCGTTCTATTATCTATAATATTAATTTACTGAACAAATTATATCCTGGTTTAAAGTATTAACATGAAATTAAGTTAACCTGCTTAATTGGATCAAAGATCGTGAGTAGAGTTAGATGTTTAAATAAGTAATCATGTTAGGAAACCCTTTAGGTGTTAGTTATGTCTTCCGCTACCCTAGTCAGCTTTGTAAAAACTGGTTTGACCTTGGTTGACTTTTTATGTGGCATTCTTGAATCACTGATTTACCATGATCTAATGTTGTAGTCAGATATTATGATTATTGTGCGTACCTATTAATGTTCTTTCACATCGATTCTTATGTAAGTTTAATTGTCCTCTTGATTCTTATTATTAATATCGAGCTAACACCTTCATTAATTATATATATATATATATATATATGTATGCTTGTGTGACTCTTGGTTGCAGGAGATTGTAGGTACAATACCACCTAGGTGCAAGGTTCATCTTCACCAAGATTCACAGGGTTGAGTATACCTCTTTCATCCTTAGAATTTGGGTTAGGTGGTCGTAAAACCCTCAGTTTACCCTAGTCATGCTCAACTGAGCGTCACCTGTGGTCCATCATGTTCCCTAAATTGTGATTCTAATGGATGAACTCATTTGGTTATTTACATTTTTAACCTTAATAAATGAACTTCATCTTATTAGCTATATTATAACTATAATGGATGAACTCATTTGGTTATTTACATTTTAACCTTAATAAATGGACCTCATCATATTAGCTATATTTTTAACTATATTGGATGAACTCGTTTGGTTATTTACATTTTAACCTTAATAAATGAACTTCATCTTATTAGCTATATTTTAACTATAATGGATGAACTCATTTGGTTATTTACATTTTAACCTTAATAAATGAACCTCATCATATTAGCTATATTTTAACCTTAATGGATGAACGCGTTCTATTATCTATAATATTAATTTACTGAACAAATTATATCCTAGTTTAAAGTAATAACATGAAATAAATTAACCTGCTTAATTGGATCAAAGATCGTGAGTAGAGTTAGATGTTTAAATAAGTAATCATGTTGGGAAACCCTTTAGGTGTTAGTTATGTCTTCCGCTGCGTTATCTAAACATATGATAGCTCATCGTATCATCATGTTGTATTTAAAGATCTTTAAAAAAAAAATGTTTGCACTCCTTGAGTGTGTTTTAGCTTTATCCCTTTGGGGTTTCCTGGTGGGGCATTACATTTGGTATCAGATCCCATGTTGCAAACACTGGGATCTCTGGTTTCACTTGTGCCCTTAGTTGGTGTGAGGTGTATTGACCTTATGTTGTATGCTTGTCCTCCTTGATGTATGAGTGTGATTTAGTAGACCTTAACTTGTGTGTAATGTGTGTGTTCACACCTTGTTTTCACGTTCTTGATGTGGGTGCTTTGGAGTGATTATATGTGCTTTGTCTACTATTGAGGTCTTAGTCTACGATTTCTCTTATTCTAAAAGACAATCGATGGTACCTTCCTTATTGATTGTTGTACTCTTTTGACTAATCCATTTGTGTTGGTTAGTGTTGTCTTGAATCTGAAAGTATGAAATGTATGTGTTTAAGAGTATGCTCTAGCTTAGTATTGTCCACTTGAAGGACTAGTATGGTAAATATTGAATACTTATTTTGTAGCCAAATGAATGATTATCACTCTTCCTCCTCTCTCTCTCTAGAAATTAAAATTCTTGTTATAAGTATAATTATCCCTTATGTGAGTTTTCTTTTTGCAAGAGAAAGGTTGCGACTCCTTGAGCCCTTGTGTGAGCCTTATAATGCTTATGCGGTTTTAGATTATAAAAGGGCTTTGGTTTGATAGTTCATATTGGTTATTGAGAAAAATTGTATGTTTACATTAAAGAATTCTTCATGTATTTTGTAGGAGTAACATAATTAAATTCTATCTCAAGTAATGTGCATTATTATGCGAATTGTTGTTACGTGAAATCACCTTGTTTGTAAAGGAAGTATCAAAAGGGAACATGTTATAGTAGCTTCAAGAGTGTATTAATGTGTTCCATGAAAGATTGTTTTACATGCTTCTTTAAACCAGTTTGATTGAGGATCTATTTTAGCTATGCTCCATTGAACTTGCCTTTGGATATATGTAAATGCCTTATTATGTTTAGAAAGTGTGAATGAAAAGCTTGTTAGATGTGTATGCATAAATGTGTAATATTTAGTTGATAGCTCCTTGGTTATCTTCTTACCGTACCTTGAATTTTCAATGATAGGTTGCAGATTTTGATATGTTTTTTTTTGAACTAAGAATAGTGAGTGTTCTCAAGAGGTCTTGTATTATCGAAGGATTGTCTGTCTTGATTTCATATTAAGAAAACTAGAACATTCCGTTGCAACCATAATAATTGAAAATGTCATGTTAGGTTGTTTGGCATCCTCCTAAAACAATAGCGAAATGAAAACCGTGCAATTAAAATAATAGACTTATAGTGAGAAATTTTAGTGTGTAGTGTGATCTTGTTGATCTTGTATCCTTGTAGGAAATAGTTTGATTATAAAACTCTCTTTTCCTACTCTTTGCCTAAATCATAAGATTTTTAGAAATGCTACTAAGAATGCATTGATTTAAAAATAATTTTTATAACGCATATGAAATTGTATGTTTTCTTTTGGGGTTCTTATGGAAAGATGAAAGTCTTAAGCTTCAAAAAGAAATTTGTATAGTTAGTAGTGGGAATTCGAATGCTTAGTGGAAATAGAGAAAGATATAGGAATGATGTTATTTCCTTATGTAATTTTGAATTGTTGAGAAGAATTTCAGTACTTGTATCTAGAATAAACTTTATTCAGTTATTCATGTGGGAAGCATAATTAAAAACCTTCCTTGAGTAGATGATAGTGTACTGAAAAGTACTCCCTGTAAATGTGACTAAACCAGTACTCGTACTTTCATTGTGTATTGTAAGAAACCCATGCTTGCTATATGTGCCCATGGGATGGTGAAATAATCAACCATGGAGAATATGTTTACTTATGGGTATGGGAATACCATACTGTTTATGTGTCGTTGCATGTTTGTTAATTTACTGAGTGCCAACCCACGGGTTGTTGATAAGTCAGTATGTGAAGGGGTGGTATTAGGAGTCACCATTCCTTGAATAGTATGGATCAACGTACAAGTAATGTCAATGCGAAGTGACTTTAGCTTCTCTATTTAGAGGAAAAATATAGTTATATAATGAAACTGTATTATAGATGTACTCAATACTTTCCCTTTTGATGAACCAATTTATAAGTTTTATGTGTGTCAGCCTATTCCTATCCTTTATTTGAGCATATTGATGACAGTTCTTGAGCATAATGATGGGTTTTATTGGGGGATCTTTTGCCTTGTCTTCATGAAAGGTATGTTATTTTTCCCATGAGTTGCCAATTGTCCAGCATTGGTAGACATGTGGGTCGACCTTAGCCATGTATACCTTTGGCTTACGGCAATTATCCTGAGAGGTACGTTGCTATGCGAGGTGTGACCTGTGCGTTCCCTTTTCTGTGAGGTACACTGCCATGCGGGATACATCCATTGCATGCCTTTTCCACTTGGAGTATTGCCATGTCGTGCTAAGACATGATGCAGGATGTAGTAGACATTTCCATGCGGCCTACCGACTGGTTTAGGGTAGAGCCATGCTGTGTGATGACATGATGTAGGGTGATGTTGAGGTGCACATTGCCATGCCATGCAGATGTGTGACTAGGCCACACCACATAATGAGCTACTATGATAGCTAGACGAATGTTCCTTCCATCCTCGTTGGTGGCTAGATGCTAGTCACATAGTGATATTATGTGCACTTATGATATTTTTATTTATTTCCTTGTGGGCCAGCAATTTATTTTATTTTGACCTTGAAGGTTTAGCCATGATCTTGTGAGATTTTGCTTACTTGATATGATGTTGCAATTCCGGAATTATTTTCTTGCCTTACTGTTGGAATTGATGATTATTATGTTTATTCTTCTGTACTTTGGTGGCTAAACTGGTTTATCCTTGTTGTTTTTGCATGTTGGTCTTGTGTTGAAATTTGAATTCCTCTCCAAGAACATAGGAGACGATCTTGGTTGAGTGTATACGAGGAAGTAGACATAGGGAACCTTGAGGATGGGGGTATGTGAGGCTGTGAAATAGCTAGGATCCACTACCTACCAATGTGTGGTGACTATCTCTTGGAGGCTAACCACCTTACACAACAAGGGATGTTCATGAGGGTCTTGTATGGAAGGTAGCACTGCTATGGTGTGCCCTAGCACCATCAAGCCCTTAAGTAAGATGTTGGACATTTATGATCATATTATTTGTTCTAAGATCAGGCATAAAGATGCTGATTGTGCATGCTATCTTTGACCGAGCATTAGACATGCTCACATGTGGCCTTTTGAGTTGTGCATTCTAGTTATGTGGATGGTTATTATGTGAAATCATGGATTAAATGGTGTTAACTTGTCACTATGTTATGGGACATAGTCATTGGAAAAGTTCTTATATGTCTGGAAAGTGTAAACAATTGAGTTATTTACATTGCTCTTATTTAATGAAAGTTAACTTGGTTGTAGAAATTGATGATGATGGCATGTTTTCTTGTCCTGTCTGGTAGATGAGTATGGTAATTGTTGTTTACCTCTTTTAATGCTTTAATTTGGTGTAATGAAAGGAAGAAAATTCTTGTTTTTTTGCTATGATTGTGGATAAATCCTAGAATATTTAAAGAAGTGTATGGTTTTAGATGTAGCTTGCCAATGGATAATGACATTCGTAAAGGAGTTAGCAATAATGTTTCATTTATTTATGGAAAGATTCATACGTGCAAACTAATAATTATTAAATGAGTTTCAGGGCTAATACATGTTGCATGATTTTCATCTAGCCTTACAACTTCTGGGAGTAAGTTGGAGCCTAGGGGGGGAGGATGTAAAGCCCCTACCGTAGTCAGCTTTGTAAAAACCAGTTTGACCTTGGTTGACTTTTTATGTGGCATTCTTGAATGGTTGATTTACCATGATGTAATGTTGTAATTAGATATTATGATTATTGTGCGTACCTGTTAATGTTCTTTCGCATCGATTCTTATGTAATTTTAATTGTCCTCCTGATTCTTATTATTAATCTCGAGCTAACACCTTCATTAATTATATATATATATATACATATATATATACATATATATATATATACATATATACATATATATATATATATACATATATACATATATATATATATACATATATATATATACATATACATATATATATATACATATACATATATATATACATATACATATATATATACATATATATACATATATACATATACATATATATATATACATATATATATACATATATATACATATATATATATATATATATATGTATATGTATATATATATGTATATGTATATATATATATATATGTATGCTTGTGTGACTCTTGGTTGCAGGAGATTGTAGGTACAATACCACCTAGGTGCAAGGTTCATCTTCACCAAGATTCGCAGGGTTGAGTATACCTCTTTCATCCTTAGAATTTGGGTTAGGTGGTCGTAAAACCCTCAGTTTACCCTAGTCATGCTCAAGTGAGCGTCGCCTGCAGTACATCATGTTCCCTAAATTATAATTCTAATGGATGAACTCATTTGTTTATTTACATTTTTAACCTTAATAAATGAACTTCATCTTATTAGCTATATTTTAACTATAATGGATGAACTCATTTGGTTATTTACATTTTAACCTTAATAAATGAACTTCATCTTATTAGCTATATTTTAACTATAATGGATGAACTCGTTTGGTTATTTACATTTTAACCTTAATAAATGAACTTCATCTTATTAGCTATATTTTAACTATATTGGATGAACTCATTTGGTTATTTACATTTTAACCTTAATAAATGAACCTCATCATATTAGCTATATTTTAACTAAATTGGATGAACTCATCTAGATATCTATATTTTAACCTTAATGGATGAATGCATTCTATTATCTATAATATTAATTTACTGAACAAATTATATCCTGGTTTAAAGTAATAACATAAAATTAAGTTAACCTGTTTAATTAGATCAAAGATCGTGAGTAGAGTTAGATGTTTAAATAAGTAATCACATTGGGAAACTCTTTAGGTGTTAGTTATGTCGTCCGCTGTGTTATCTAAACATATGATAACTCATCATATCATCATGTTGTGTTTAAAGCTCTTTAAAAAAAAAAAAATTACACTCCTTGAGTGTGTTTTAGCTTTATCCCTTCGGGGTTTCTTGCCTCAGTCAAAACAAAATTAATGTTTCTGTTGTTTCCTTCTCGAGGTCTTGTCACAATATGATCTTCTTGCTTAGATCTAGGTGCCAACAACTCCCTGATTTGTCTTTGTCGCTCATTCTTGCTCGAGCCGCACTCTTCTAATCCAATCCAAAAATCATGGGATCCATATTAAATAAACAATAGTAGAGACACCTATCTCTATGTGGCACTCCACTGACATCTACATGTTTGCCACTTCATCTCCATATTGCATCCACGTCGACAACCACCTCTACTAAATTTTATGTGTTCATCTATTACCAGATTGAATCACCGACCAACTCCATTACTGGGTTCATCTATCAGTATACTAACCTTGTCAGTTAAACCCTCAAACTAGTATGTCATCAACCTTGCACTATGCTTCTCTTCTGATGGACTACTCAATCTGTCATCACTCTTGCTAACCTGCCTTATGTAAATCTTTATTAGATTGGGAGTCTTCTTCATCTACACCTTGTCCATATTACCAATTAACATTCATACCAGTAAAACCTCTTGATGACACCATGTCATCAACCCTCAACAGACTATCTTCAATCAAGCCATTTTCCTCTATCTGCATCTACTCAGCCTTGCCTTCTCCCTGATTAGCTCAAACCATATCTCAACTAGTTTGTCAAAGTGACAAAATCATCATACTTCAACTGTACCGGCATCCCAACATACCTTCTCTTTTGGTTCAGTGCATAACCCTGATTTCATGCACACTAGGCATTCCTTTGTTTCACTAGCAGATCTGGCGTGAGCCTTCATACACCTACCTTTACCTCATCTTCCTTATCTCATGGAACTATGATGCACACTATGCATAATAGGAGATAATTTCCTCTTACCGGTGGGAGTGAGTCCTTGTCATCTACATCCTATAGTGCACTCATGTGGCTTCCCTGGTTGTGCAACACATCTTCAAATAGGCACATGTGATCCGGTGTGGGCACATTCTCTGTCAGTCATTGCTTATCATGTTGACTACATCTTCATCTAATGGGAGTCATGTTGTTCTACAAACTCACAATATACTGATGACCTGTACATCCTTCTCCTCTTGTGTTGATGTGATTTAGGTAGCATTCTGCCTCTTCACAAACAACAACTCAAGGACCTTTCCCATCCTGCTTGTACACTGGTCATGAGCTTTTCCGGTTGGCAGCTAATCACTTGGTTGAACTATCTTCCCCATGTCAACATATCACTTACCAGTTGTCATCCTTTCCTTATAGGTGAAACACTATATCAGTAACCTATTCATCTCATCCACACAAATTAGGCATTAACTTGTGTACCAATGACCTCAGTGATCATTCCTCTGAGTGGCATTCTCTTTCTTTCCTTATTGATGTTCTGCAACACAAGGTGATATCAAAGATATATCATCCTATAATCCTTCATGATAGTGTTGCACATACATCTCTTATACCGATATTCATCCCATACCAGTTGACATCAATGACAACATAATGCCAACAATCTCCCCCTTTGGCATTGATGTCAACACATGTAGTATGCTATATACTACAAAATCTCTCTCCCCCTTTGTGTGATATAACTTTGCCCCTTTGTATAATCCATCACACATTTGTAGTATGTGATATACTATAGAATCCCTCTCCCCCTTTGACAACAATGGTAAAGGGCACTATCAGGGTATTATTCCTTCTTGTATTTATCGAGCACTGACATAATTCTTTCTCCCCTTTTTCTTTACCAGATGTCTCTCCTCCTTTGATACCCATTGTTACAAATTATTGCATCTTCTCAAGTCACAACACTTGAGATGGAGGACTCATTTCATCAACTGACACCAATTGAGTATGTAAATCTGATATCATTTGTTGAAATACTCAATTGCAAAAGAATGTGTCAATGATTACCACTCGCCCATCGATCAAACTACATCACTTCCCATTTGACCCAAATTTATTTAGAATTAGATGTGATTGTACTATGAATACAACCAGCCAAATGAAAAGTAGATACCCATAACCATGAAATTCTTGTGGGTATTCCTACTATAATTTCCATCATCTGTAGTTTGGGAAATCAGTGCACTTACTCTTTCAACTTCAAGCATGTTAGTTCTGCATCATAACCACTTGAACTCCCCCTGAGTCATATATCTCAGGTCCTCATCTTCGATCGGGTCTAATACCAGGGCTCCAATCATCTCCATGTACCGGTTGAGTTGTGCAAGTGTGATATTATGATGATCTATCAGCTCCATCGTATCCACCATAGCCTATGAGATGATCCTAAAACCACACAATGCCATAAATTAAACTGGTTAGCCCAGAGACATGCATGCCTGGATGATCAATCACCAGGCCAACAAATGTCATTCAGGTCTTTTCCAATAACACCTAAGACATAAAATCCACATTCCATGGTACCAGGGATAATTCAATGTTCTCCATCCTCATTTTCTTACATAACCTACAAGTAACTATTAGTATTCATACCGGTAACACCCTACACATACCAGTTTCCTGTATCAGTCCACTAACACTACCAGAGAATATTCTTGTGACTCTTGACCTTTTGTGTCATTTTGTATCTGATACCAATTGTTGTCTCATCATACTTTGACACAATAGTAGTGATCTAGCATTCACCTATAGGTGTGTAGTTAAGGCAGCCTCTACACACACTTGTTATCTCATTTTCTTCCTTCATACCAGCAACAACTTGTTCTTCCATGTGCCCTCTTCCAATCAGGGGGTGAATTATCTAGTCAATATGTTTCTCCCCCTAAGTTTTTGTATCTCCTTTAGGCCTTAGGAGTTATCACCTATGCATTGAATGCATAGTGCCGATCCATGGTCTTCTTTCTCCATACCTGCTTGGTCTCAATCTTCTTCCCATTTTCAGGCTTGGGAGCAAGTCTTTCCTTCTTCTGTTGATGGGCCCTTCCTTTCTCGGACTCTGCATCACAACCATAAATAGTGCTATAGTAGCACACCACATCTATCCCAACTTCATGATTGGGGAATCTCTTGACATACCGATTTGACCATCTTCTTCTGATGATGTTGCTATGACTAGCAACCAAAACTGGTGGACCTCTTGCTCGTGCAGGGACATTTATCCTTTGGTTCCATGCAGGTCTCTAACTTCCATATGCTCTGTACCCTCTTTTATGTAGAGAAAGGTTTCTATACCTGCCTCTTTGTGACTACAAGTTCCTCCTCCTGCATTCAAACTCTATGGCCAGATCCATTGTAGTTTTAACATACAACATTCACATTATTAGGAACAACAAATGGATTCTTTCTAGCATAACCAGGAGAGGAGACATGCATGTATCTATTCCTTGATACATTTTTCTCATATGCATGATGTCCATGAGATCCTAGATTATTACTTCTGGATCTCTTTCTACATTCCTCTAGCCTATGGCCATAAGCATTACATGAAAAGAAATAACCAGAGAAGGATGGAATATGACTAACAAATTTACTTTTCCATACATGGGGAGATCTTACCAGTCTAGCATCTCCACTTCTTCTTCTTTCAAGATGGATCTTGGGTTGTCCATTCTATGCATCTCTTCCAACTAGTCTCTTCTTCTGCCACACTTGCTTTTCCCTATGGGTGGTAGAATTTCTTTGTCCTCTACCGATAGGAGGTCTTCTTTTTTGTCTTCTCATGTACCTACTTCTAGAGAAGCTGTCTTCTCCCATATTCTCTTTTCCTTTGGGATCTATATTGTTCCTCCTTCTTGCAACACCAGTCTTCATTCTTGTTTGCAAGTCTTCACCGGTTGTATTTAGATCGACATTCTTCCAGGGAGCATATCTAACTATAAAGGTTTGTCCCTTGTTTTCTCCATTTGAGGAGACAAACATAATGTCAATGTGGGGGACATTCTTGCTAATGGATAATTCACCGACATCATTACCTAAGCCTTCAGTGTCCTTGGCATGCTTTTTCTTCTTCAACATTTTTTTCAAGGCCTCACTGCTGCCATCAAACCAAATTCTTACCTTGAGCTCATCCTAACACTTCTCAAGGTTATTTCAAAGAATCTCCATTTCTCCGAGTAGCTATTGATATTCTTCATTTTTTACTTCTAGCCTTGATGCTAAATCTTCACACCGACATTCCTTGGTGCCTTCTTCTTGAGTCTTCAACTCTGAGATGCATTTCTCAAATTCTTCAAGGCATTTGATCAATCGGTTCTGCTCTACTATAGCAACATTCTTGAATAGCTTGTATTCCTTTCTTACTCTATTGAGTTCTTCAAGTGCATTCACAAGCTCTCATTCAAGATCAAATTTTGTTTCCTCTTCTTCTTCACCTTCACTATCACTCTCAAACACATCTTATTGGTAGGAGTGATCTGCATGATCATTTTCAGATGTGTACCTCTCATCTTCTGATTCTTGAGCCATGAAGAGGTGGGTTCCTTCATCACCATTATTGCAGCTGCTAGAAGATCTGCCTTCATCATCTACATATTCATGAAATGCATTCCTCATCCTCCCATCATAAGTCGATTCTGCAATAGTAGGCTCATTTCCATAGAGCTTCTTCAATCTCTCCCATATACTTTTTGTCCATCTACATTTGTCCACCTATGAGGAGACATCATCTATTAACCCACATAGTATAGCCTTCATTACTGCTTCATTACACAAGTTTCTTCTTTCTGCATCTAAATTGGTGGGAGGACTAACTTTACTAGGGCAACCATTTACAACAGACATCTATACATCAAACCCTAGAGAGGAAAAGTAGACTTCCATTCTACAACTCCAAATAGAATAGTTTGAACCATCAAACACTAGAGCATAAATTGACACTAAATAGACCATTTTGTCCTTAAGCCAAAATCTACCCAAGCAAGAGAAAGCTTCATAAATAGTGTACCTAGGCTCTGATACTGATTGTTAGACATAATGTACCATTGAGAGGGGGGGTGAATCAGTGGTTCTCAAACTTTTCCCTTCTAACTATTCTATGTGAGCATACTGGTTAGGGGATCTAACACAATGTAGACTTATCAGTTAGTGGGGAGACCAACTCAAATGCAAACAAACTCAAAGGAACAACACATAACACCAATATGTACGAGGAAAACCCAAGATGAGAAAAACCTTAGTGAGAAATGTTGCTAGAGTCTACTAGTCCAATCCAGCCTCACAATGAAATCTATTACAAAGTTTAGGACACCAACCCAAGGACCTACAACCCATGATTTAGGGCACCAAACCAAGGAGCACCAACCCCTGATTTAGGGCACCAACCCAAGGACCTACAACCTCTACCTGATTTATGGGCTAAAACCCAAAGGAGCTACAACCCCTGCACCGAGCTACAAATTAGTGATCATAATGACAGTTTCAAGTATAAAAGTAGTTATTTTGTTACAAGTGAATATTGAAACCATTTCATATACCTCACTCTATTGGAGAGACACCTTCTTTGTTACATTGGTTCACTCTTCTGCTTCTCTCATCCGCTGCTTCCTTGCCAGTAAACTCTACCAATTCACCTCTCCTCTTGTTCTACTCTACTGGATCTCCTTCTCACTGTTCTTCTCTTTACCAGTACTATACTATGCTAGTTCTATGTCTACCTTCTTTGCAGCTTCCTTCACTTTTTCTCTATCGATATGGACACTACCGGTTGAACACTTCAGCCTAGTTCTCCCTCACCCTCAATCTCTTCTCAGATACTCATTGAGAACTTGACTGATTTTCTCTCACATGTAGAAGTAACACTCAATCACTTTGTAGTAGCACAATATTCTTCTATTGAGAAGCACTATCAATATATTTGGCTTACATATATATAGCCTGGTTTTCTCGCCAAAAGGCAATTCAAATCTCAGGCAGTTAGGGTTTCCTCATCAACCTTGAGGAAAACCAAATCCAATCAGATCTTGTCCGATCTGATCTCTCAGATAGCTAACTGTACATTTTTGACATTAATGCACCTTCCAATACACATCTTCTAATCTTAGCAACCACAACCTCGTCTCTCAACCTGCTCTTTTAAAATGCCATTAATGTTTTTACTGTTTCCTTCTTGAGGTCTTCTCACAATTTGGTCTTCTTGCTTAGATCTAGTCGCCAAAAACTCCTTGATTTGCCTCTATTTCTCATTCTTCCTCAAGTTGCACTCTTTTGATCCGATCTGCAAATCACAGGATTCATATTAAATGCACAACAATAGAGACACCTATCTCTATGCAGCACTCCACCATCCTCTACATGCTTGCCACTTCATCTCCATGTGGCATCCACATTAACAACCACCTCTACTAGGTTTTCTATGTCGGTATGAATTGAATCACTAACCAACTCCATTACCGGGTTCATCTACTGGTATACTAACCCTGCCGGTTAAACCCTCAAACCGGTCTATCATCAACCTTGCACTCTGCTTCTCTTCTGGTGGACTACTCAATCTATCAACACTCTTGCTAACCTGCCTTATGCACATCTTCATCAGATAGGGAGTCTTCTTCATCTACACCTTGTCTATATTACCAGTGAATATTCATATTGGCAAAACCTCTTGATGACACCATGTCATGAACCCTCAATAGACTCTATCTTCAATTGGGCCATTTTCCTCTATGTGCATCTGCTCAGATTTGCATTCTCCCTGATCAGATTGGACCATATCTCAACCATTTTGTTAAAGTGAAAAACTCATCATACTTCAACTGCACTGGCATCCCAACATGCCTTCTCATTTGGCTCAGTGCATAACCTTGATTTCATGCACACTAGGCATTCCTTTATTTCATTGGTAGATCCAGTGTGAGCCTTTAGACACCTACCTTTACCTCATCTTCCTTATCTCATGGAACTATGATGCACACTATGCATAATAGGAGATAAGTTCCTCTTACCAATGGGAGTGATTCCTTGTCATCTACATCCTGCAATTCACTCATGTGGCTTCCTTGTTTGTGCAACACATCTTCAAACAGGCACATGTGATCCAGTATGGGCACATTCACTGTCAATCATTGCTTCTCATGATGACTGCATCTTCATCTAGTGGGAGTGCTTCTATTTTGTAACCTCACATTATACTGATGACCTGTACATCCTTCTCCTCCTATATTGATGTGATTTAGGTAGCTTCCTGCCTCTTCACAAACAACAACTCAAGCAGTTTGCCCATCCTACTTGTACACTAGTCATGAGCTTTTCCGGTTGGTAGCTAATCACTTGGTTGAACTATCTTCCCCATGTCAACACATCAATTACTAGTTGTCATCCATTCCTTACCGTTGAAAAACTATACTGGTAACCTATTCATCTCATCCACACATGTTAGGCATTAACTTGTGTACTGGTGACCTCAGTGATCATTCCTTTGAGTGGCATGCTCTTTCTTACCTTATCGGTGTTCTGCAACACAAGGTGATATCAAATATATCTCATCCTATACTCCTTCATGATAGTGTTGCACATACATCTCTTATACCCTAATTTTTAGACTAAATGCAAGAGGACAATGATAACGACAAAGACCTAGGGTATGATTTTGAACCAAGAATGTGATATGAACTAAAGATATGGTATGATATAAAAATTATCTAAGGATATGATATGATATGGCAAAATTATATGAACCAAGGGTATGAATGCAAATATATGACAATGTAAACCTAAGCCAAGACCTAGGGTTTTTGACTTTGCAATGATATGATCTAATTAAAGAGAAGG
The DNA here is from genome assembly GCF_030272615.1 of Cryptomeria japonica. Classification (NCBI taxonomy): domain Eukaryota; kingdom Viridiplantae; phylum Streptophyta; class Pinopsida; order Cupressales; family Cupressaceae; genus Cryptomeria; species Cryptomeria japonica. The sequence continues at coordinate 394,474,970 of NC_081406.1, read as the reverse complement.
ATATGCAAGGATATAATTTGACCTAAGTGAAAACCTAGATATGGTATGATAATGCAATGAAAACTTAGGGAAATGATTCTAAACCTAAGTGAAAAATGAGGAAAATTGCAATGAAATGGACTAAAATGAAGGAAGATGACAATATGTCCTAAGATCTAAGTTGAACTATGCAAAACCTAGCCCTAAGTGACATGAATGTTGAAATAAGGTTGTCCAATTTTTTTTTGAAAATCCATGTTTATACAATCTTTGCATTTTGTTGGATAAATAATTGAACAAAAATTGGTTTGAACTTTGTTTGGACAATTGAAATTTGTTTCTGACTTATTGAATGTTGTTTGAACTTTGAAAAATTGATTACTTTTGAAAAACATTTTTGTTTATGACCACTTGTGATAATTATTTTTAATTCAACCTTTAACAAGCATAAAAGAAAAGATGTTTGTTTGACTTTGATCCAAAACAATCATGCACATTCAACAAAAAAATCCTATGGCTAGCAAGGATAATAGTCATTGGATCTCACTTGGTCTTCTAGCTACTCCTACTCAAAGAAGATTCTTAGATGGTTGACCCCACTAGCTCCACTCCATGATACTCACTTCTCTAGGGAAGCCAAACATCAATTCGCATGAAAAATCCCCATGGCAAACTTTGTATCTCTAGTATGAGCTGTAAAAATGTGAGATGGCATTAGAGGTCCGACCTCTTGTACCAATGACTAGAAGGTTTTTGGTCTCTAAGCATAAAGATTCTTAGTCAAGGCATCCATTCAGGTGGTCATACATACAATGTTTTACACTCTATTAAGGAAGGCCTCCTAACCTATAGAGGTTGTGCTCTATAGGGTTTATGGGGAGTCATAATGTTGGTATGACATTCGCAACACCCATTGCTTGCAACTTTCATCACAAACACGTTTATTTATAGTGGTTTGAAAGAGACTTGGCCTTAGCCCTATTATCACTTGGGTCGTTCCCTCTCACTAATTCCTATGCAAAGTGGCAGCTAAATCAGGAGGCAAGCCCTCTAAAGGTGAAAACATACATACAAAACAAAATAATACATGGAAAACATGTTGTTCATTAACCTTTATAAAAATTGAAGTGTACAACTACTCTAAAAATCACCAAATGCATTAGTAATTTCAAGATTTATCTTTGCCAACGTTCACCAATTTGTTGCATAGATAATCTTATTGGTTGAAAATTTTGTACACTTGGGGAAATATGCAAAATTGTGGCTTCAACCATAATGTGTTAGTAAAACTCTCCTAATTAAGGGAAGGCTCCCCTATCTATATCTAATACTAAAACTAAAATTGGATGAAACAACAACCTTTCTTCTCTTTTCAAGAAAGGTAATATCCTCTTCTCTTCATAGAAAAGTGATACCAATTTATGGTAAAATAGTAGTAACAACTTTTAAAATAAATGAGAGAAAGGAAATGAAGTTTCCTAAAAGTTTAAAGACTTCCGTCATTTCCTTCGGGATGAGACAACAATATCAAGCTCAAATTCTTAAATATGTGAAGTCCTATCTACCCTTTTCTATACTAATGATATCAAAAACAAATTGTAGCAGCACAAAGACTAAAATAACTTATTCTTTTCTACATAAAATAGTAAGAACTAGTACGAGCTCAAAGACTCACAACTATTTCTTAAGAAATCTACTTCTAAACACTCTTAAGAACAAGTGTAAGCACAAAGTCTTACAACTCCTCTCAAAAGAATATTTACTCTAATTTATATCAATCTCCAATACTTGCAACTCAAAGACTGCAAATCAGATTTGATTAAGCTCTCAAAGAAATACCTGGAAGAAAGGTAATATGGAACACAGACTCAAGAATGTAGCACATAGACTCAAAGCTTGAGAAATTTTCTTCTATTCCTTTCAATTCTTCAATTTATACATAAAATCTCAAAGACTTCTTTGTTGCAAATTTATAGGAGATGAGTCATGAGAAAAAGGTGGGAGGATCCTAACTAACTTGAGAAATTCTCTCAACCACCAAGACTTATTCAATAACTAACTATGACTTATTCAAAGTTACAAGTCCTATCCTAAATTGACTTGTAACTTGTCTACTTGTAATTACAAAAATGCAAGTAATGACTTAACTTGCAATCTCACAAAAATGTTTTTACATGTAAACATATCGAAGGAGAAACTACAACTAAAAGATTACAATTTTGAAAATGCAACCAAGTGTTGAAAAACACTTAAGTTGTAGCATGAGAAGAGAAGAATCCTTCAAACTTCTAGATGATCACTTGCAATTCATCAAGATTCGGTTCATTGGTATTCCTTGCCACAGTCCTGGTTTTCACAATAACATTGTTGTAATAAAGGATTGTGGCATTATTCTTCACAAAGGAAGACTAGATTGCTTGCAAGGAGACTTGATAAGTCACTAAGGCTTGAATGGATGTAGCTGAAAATGGTTCATTTCTCCACTCATGGTGATTCTTCAACTGTAGATTTGAAAGAACCATTTCTTCAACAATTTCCCATCATGATCCATGATGTTGCAAGAAGCTTTCTCACAATGAGAAATCATATCCTGAAAAACTTCCATTCGCAATCTCATAGCATCATCACTGTCTTCAATAATTGACTTGAGAACAAGGGCTTTGTTCTCCAAGAGCTCCTGATATTCTAAGTACACAACCCTTGAAATAATTACCTGATGTTCTAGAAGAAAACTTAACTTTTTATGAGGAATTTTAAGCCAAGTAGTCAAGCTGTCTTCTACCCTTTCCAAGTTCCATTTGAAAGTATTAGAAACTTTCATTTGACCATCATTTGGAAAACCTCCTTCAAGACTTGTCCACATAGATTATGAAGCTGATCAACCCAAGATTCTAATGCTTGTACCTTTTGACTAGCTCTCTCAACTCCCTGAATAGATTCTTGTTCCTTGGTAGAACTTGAAGGATTACTCACTTCACCAGCAGGTTTTGTGATCTTATGAAAAACTACAACAAGTTTCCTATTCTCCTCTTCTAGCTTGTCTTTATTGGCTAGAAGCTCATTATACCACTGTACTAGTGAAGCTACAAAATACTGGGCATCATGCTTTACTACCACATGCATTTGCTTACCTAATTCTACACTTGTGACCTTGTAATCAGCAGCTGACATCTCTTCACATGGATTATATGCAAGAGGCTCAACAATTTCAGCCACCTTCATCTTATTACCATCAACTATTACCCTTGAGATTGTTTTGGATCTTTTAGCAACCTTGGGCCTAGACTGCTTAAGCTGCTGGCAATCAAAGGCATTGGGAGAAATCTCCCACTTCTTCCTCTTAGGTGTGAATGAACTAAGCCATGGAGGTAAAGCCATCAACTCTCCTTTAGTAGCAGATGCAAGCAAAGTAGAAGCAGTTTCTGTTTGAGCAACCATGGTCATCCTGGGGGAAGTATCTATCTAGATGGCAACCATGTCTTGCTTGTAACCAAAGGACATGAAGTTTGTTTCATAAACTCCTCCAAGCTAGAAGTACAGGTATCAATCTCTAATAGATGAATGCATGAAGGAGTATCCTTGAATATTTCTAGCAGAGTCTCTTGTTGATGATCAATAGGAGGTTCAACTCCTGAAATAGGAACGATATCTTGAGGGGACTCAACTGCTACCGTGTTAGGAGGAGATAGAGATAGCTCCATGGGAATTGAGGAGGGAATGTCATGAGATGACTCTGAAGATAGTGACCTAGGAGCATCATCTTATTGTTTTTCTTCTTCTAGATCATCAGGATCAATCACATGAATGTGAAGCTAGGACTTTTCTTTTCCATGATCTGTCGCCTCCTCAGGAGGAAGCACAATTGCCCAAATAACCTGCAACTTGATCCTTGTGCCAGAAGATGATGCACCTTCCTTGTTATCAATCTAAATCTTAGACTTGTGTCAAAGAGGCCCTGTAGAATCATCTTCATTTCCAACCTTAATCTTGATAAGCCTAACACCATTACCTTTTAGCCAAATGTTGGTGTTAGCTAAGATGGACTAAAATATCTCAAGAATGGAAATGCATTCTTTGTGTGACCATTGGATTAGAGGAAGTGGAGCTTATTCAACCTTCCACAAGACATACTCTAGGTCAATCACATTCCCATCATCAATCATCCCTTTTGGAATATCCACCAAGTTCAAGTCAATGATCTACTCAAGGGTGAGATGACAATAGTCCATCTTTAAAACCTCCTTTTCTATATGGAGATCCACCTAGATATCCTCAATGTGATGCACATGTATGAAGGACTTTTTGATCCTTTCCTTCATACCTTGATATTCAAAATCTGCCCTTGACTTAAACCTTTTGAGTTTAATCTCCTACATCTCAGTCTCCATAGCTTTGGCTTTGATGGATGTGACAAGAGAATATCAGTCAATCTTCAATTGGTTAGTTTTAGAAAGCCTCATCCTAACCTTATGTTTGATGGATTTATGAGCATGCACAACCATGATCTATCTTCCAAACTCCATAAGAATAATCCTATCAGTTAAGTATCTAGGAAGCATGTATGGTTGGCCACTGTAGGATCTGACCCTCATATAAGTAAAAGTTGGGAATTCAAGGAACATGCAACCATACTCATTCACTCTTTCCCATGCTTCATCTGACGACTTCCTATTATTCAGAGTCTTGTCAAACTGACACATGAAGTAACCAAATAAAGCATCTTGAACCCTCCTGAAATATAATCTGTTGGATCTCAAGGGTAGTTGATCATAATATTCCCTCACTGGTATAAGTGAGTGATCACCCTTGGTAGAAAGACCAGGGAAATGTCTAAGTGATGCTGCCAAATACACTAAGTATAAGTTCATATAAAATGTCATAGTGGTAGAGACTACTGCGAGTTGTTCATACAAAGCATCATTGATGACCTCTCCCCATTAAATATGATGGGACTTCCTTATGAACATGATAAAATGATACATCCAAGGCTCAATAATATAGAAAATGCAAGACCCAACATTCTCCTAAGAAGAGTAATGATGTCTCCAATTTCCCACCTAAAGTCACAATGGTATCTTATCTCACCTTGTGAAAGTGGCCCATGGCTCATGAATCCACCTATTGATGTGGCATTTGTAGTCCTTTCCCCTCTTGACATAGTACTCAGTTGCAATATCATTGGAAATCTCCATATACACAGGTGCTAACTATATTCTTAAGACTTTCTCAATGGTATCCACATCAAGGCAAATTATTTCTTCCCCGTCATCATTTCTAATGGTTCTTGTCTCCTTGTCAAAATGATGAGCACAAGAAAGGACAAATTCAGGTTCTAGTGCAGCCACCGAAAAAGAGGAAGCATGGTGAATATGGTTGTCCAACAAATGATGCATATTACTATCATGTAGATCCTCTACCCTTTTGACAAATTCTAACATGTCAAGATGCCCAATTTTTTGTATCCTTGATATGATCCATAGGACAAGAAAACTATGTAGGAGAAACATCATTCTGGTATTTTTCATATTTATATTTCATCATCTTGGGAATGGAGGATGATGATAAATTTGTCATTGAAGAACAATCTAGTATGCTGTGATGAAGACTCAAAAGTGTCAAAGAAAAATCAAGATCAATTGCAACTAACATCTTCTCTTCTTCAAATGGGAAAAACTCTAACCTTTGCACTTCACAATTTTGTGAGTGGAAGATGGGAAATAAAAAGGGGAAGCTTGAAATTTGACTTTGACCAATTTTGGATATTGGGGAAAGTTTTACAAGTATACAAGTGGGGAAGGAAAAACATGCAATTGGACTTTTGAAATTTGAATGCAAGTGTACTTGCAAAATGGAAAATGGAGAAATGGGTGAAAAATGAGATTTTGACACATGGGAAATAATGGGAATGATATGTATGAATAAAGGCAAAGAGTATGAATGAAAATGGAAAGATTTTGGCAATGTCATCTTGAAGAAAATAGGAAGAACTCTCAACATGTAATCCGGTTCTAAAAACCCACTTTTGAAAGAATGGGTATTTTTCATTTTTGAATTATGGAATTTCAACAAAAGATGGTTAAAATATTCTAACCATAAGGGATGATAAATTATTTTCATCCTACTTGCAATCAGGATTTAAAATATCGAATGCAAGTAAGGAGAAAAAATGGGGAAGATCAATGCAATTCACAAATTGCTTTGCAAAGGGGAAAATCTCGCTCACAAAACCGATTCTAGGGAAAAACCAACAATGCAAGAAAATATAAACAAAAAGAAAAGAAGTAATACCTTGCTTAACCAAGATGCCTCTTCAAGAGATGAACAAATCTTTGAAAGAGATGACAATCCTTTAAATTGAAATAGACTCAAAAATCCTTGCCATGTTTTCCAAACTCGGATTTGGAGAAAGAACAGAAAAAACATGTTACAAAATGCAAGAAGAATGAGTCAAATCTTTAAAGAAAAACCATGTAGGAGAGACCTAGAGCCAAATAGCCAAAGATGGAGTGAAATCATGGCATCAAAACCCCCAAAATGTAGCACGTCAAAAATGGTTTTAAAGAGGTAAAACACATTAAATGAAGTGTAAAACGGTTACCAGATCAAATGCAACGTGTTTCCAAACTCACAAAATCCGCCTTGCTATCATATTGCCTCCTTGATCCATGAATTACTCCATAAAAATCGGGAAGAATTTGTAGAAAAATCAGTTTAGGAGAGGCAAAATACTTGGTCAAGTTCTTGGCAAGGAGTAACAAGTTCAAAAATGCCTTCAAACACATGCAATTGGGTTTTTAAAACCCTTTAGCAAGTTAAAAATGCCTTCGAACACATTTCTAGAGAAAATCAGGTTTGTGAGAGGGAAATACAACTTTTAATAACTTGTAAGAGGAAAATAAAATCCCCTCAACAAGTTTTAATAACTTAACTCTAAAAAAGAACTTTTAATGGGGAAAATAAATTCCCTTTACAAGTGACTTGAAAAATAAAACATTTAATAGGGAAATAAAATCCCTATAATGACTAAAGAGCAACTTTAAAAACTTGTATTTACTATTGCATTAACATAGGTCATGTCATTGATGGTAAGCTAATTCTATGAATGGAGGGAACAACGCAACTAGAGGGAAATTTGAATTCTGCGAATGGAGGGAACAATGCGGTTGGTTCCTCTGGTTCTATTGCCTCTACAGCTCAAGGGCAACATGTGGGATCTATGGTGGATGATGAGGATGGGAGATAGGATGGGGACCCATGGCATCAAGACCCTCCTCCTAACCGTAAAAATAATGAAGATTCTTCAAAATCAGGTCTCGAGATTGTTAACATTGACTTGGAAAAGATGATAGAGGTGAAGGCTCTCAAACCCTGGAACCGTCTTTTTGCAAACAAACCCACTGGTAAATCATCCTTCCCCTCTATGGAAGACATTTCTGATAGAAAAATAGGCAAATTTTCTATTGCAGTACCAGATGTGGTTATTGATCATAGTATATCTCTAATGGCTTTCTCTCTAGTGGGAAAATTTGTTGGACCACGATCCAATAGTAAGGATGTTAGTTCTTTTGTTAAGAGAAAATGGAGGCTGAAAGGTCAGGTTGATGTTTCTGCCCTGTCAAGGGGTTTTTTTGTTTTCTCCTTCTCTTGTGGGGAAGATTTGGATATGACCTTGAGTGGCGGACCATGGATGTTTGGTAAATCTTCATTATCCTTAAGGAAATGGTCTCCAAATATGGAACTCAATGACTCTTTTTTTGAATCTGCTCCGATCTGGGTGAGGCTGTCTAGTTTGCCACTTGAATTCTGGTTGGAGGATGTTTTCTTAGGTATTTCTAACTCCTTAGGGGAGCTTGTAGCTATAGATCCTATGACAACAACATGAAAGAGACTGGTGTATGTGAGTATTTGTGTCAATATTTCTCAGAATATGGATCTTCCCAGTTCTATTGAAATAAACTCCAAACTTGGGACATGGGAACAAATCAAAGAGTTTGAGTCCCTCCCATTTGTGTGTTTCTCTTGTAAGAGAGTGGGACATTGGGCTAAGGCTTGCCCAAGTAACCCCAAAAAGGCCCAGAAGCCTAACAATCCTATTAAACAGATATGGAAAGAGAAGACTAACAAAAAGGAGGATAGTAGAGCGGAAGGAGGAAGTGGACTTCCTAGTAACCTAAAAGATATAACAAAAGATGATAGGAAAGCTAGTCCTTTCAAGGTTACTCTTCAGGAGGAAGATAAAAAGAATGAAAATAATGGATTTGAGATCAAAACAGTCAATGTATTTGATGTTTTACAAACTCAGGAGGAAGAGAATGTAACCATAGAAGAAATTCTTGAAGAGGGTGAGATTGACGACATTAATGAATCCCAATATGAGGCCCTTCAATTTTCAGTAATGAAAAGTAATAAAGCTTGTCCAAATGACTTTGAAGGACCGGAATTTATTGTTGAAAAAAGAACAAGTTCAGATCACCTCAGGTTAACCTAAATTCTCTATTTCAGAGTGCTGGAATTGAGTCGCCCACTTCCACTCAGAAAGTTGGAGAACCATGGAATAATAAGAAATATGTTCATAAAGATGAAGATGATGAAGAGATAATAGGGGTGGGAAAAAAGAAAAATAAAAAGACAGGATGCTCTAATGGGGTTAAAACTAGGACCAGATCTAAGGTGGACATTGGTCTTTCCAAATCACCGCAGGGATTTAAAACTATGAAGTGGCACAGGGACCATGAGAGAAAACAAAACATAGTTGATGGAAGGCAACAAACCATTCAGGAATCCTTCTCCCAGGTTTCCAAATGAAGGTAATTTCCTGGAACATTCGAGGCCTAAATGATCTCCATAAACAAGATTTTTTATGGAATCTTATTAGAGATCAAAAGCTGGATATCATCCTGGTTCAGGAAACCAAAATGAGTAAGGAAAAAGTTGAAAATTTAAAATTCTTCAAAAAGGGAGGAGTTTGTGGTAGTAGCTCAAATGGGGTGTCAGGTGGGGTGGCTATATTCTGGAACAAGAAAACTATTGATGGAGATCTGATAGATGAAGATGGTAATATTATCTCTATGAAAGTAAAAAGTATTACTGAAGGAAAGGAATGGGTGGTTACCAACATTTACACCCCAAATTCTAAAGTTGCTAAGAGTAAATTTTGGGACAAAAATCCAACAAAAAAGAAGATTTTTTCTTAGGATAGCTGGCTGTTGATGGGAGATTTCAATACCCCGTTGCAAGGAATTGACAAATTTGGAGGAACTCAAGCTCAACTAGATAGCGGGACCGACCTGATGGACTTCATCAATGCTAATGCCTTGATTGATGTTGATCTTACTGGAGCTTCCTACACTTGGTCTAATCGAAGGGATGGAGGAGACCTCATTCAGGTAAGGCTCAATAGATCCCTTATCACTCATGACTGGATCCTTACCCATAGATGTTCTTTGTCTGTCATTAATAGAATTGGCTCGGATCATTATCCCATTTCTTTTGTTGCTGAGTTTGTTAAGAGTAAACGTTGTTTTCCTTTTTGGTTTGAGAAAATGTGGATATCACACCCCTCTTTGGAAAATTCCATTGCCAATTGGTGGAATATTAATGTGGATGGATCTGCCATGTACAAAGTTGCTAAAAAATAGAGAAATATCAAAGATAACATCAAGATCTAGAATAAGAAGGTTTTTGGAGATATTTTTGAATCCAAAAAAAGGTTGGAGGAGGAATTAGAACAGATCCAAAACTCTATTCAGAAAGATGGTTATAATAAGTATCCCAAGGCTAAGGAAGATGATATTCTAGCCAAACTTCACAACACTATATCTAGGGAAGAAATCTACTAGAGACAAAGATCTAGGGCTATTTGGTTGGAAGCTGGGGATGGAAACACTAAATTCTTTCACATGACTTCCATGAAACATAAAGCTGCTAACAGAATATCTAGATTAATTGTTGATGATAAAATCCTTCTTAAAGATGATGAGATTGGGGATGAAGTTGTTAGGTTCTTCTCTAATCTCCTCATTGGTAGTAAGGATATTGACATTGCTAAGAAACAAGACCTAGTTGATAACATTCCCAAGATTATTGAACCTCACCAGAATAAGACTTTATCTGCTATCCAAACTGCTGATGAAATTAAAAAAGCTATTTTTTCTTTTCAAGGGGATAAGGCTCTGGGCCCAGATGATTTTCCCATGTTCTTCTTTCAAGAATATTGGCATATTGTTGGGAAAGATACGGTCAATGCTGTCAAAGAATTTTTTGGGTCCAGAAGAATCCTTAAGGAAATCAATTCTACTTTTATTGCTCTAATTCCTAAGGTGGCTAGGGCTAACTCTATGGGAAAGTTTAGGCCAATAAGTCTCTGTAATTCCTTTTACAAGATTATTTATAAAGTCATGACTTCCAGACTTTTGGTTGTTCTCCCCTTTGTCATCTCAGAGGAGCAAAAAGGATTTGTCCCTGGTAGGCAGATTTTGGATTCTATTATTCTTGTGCATGAGAATATCCATCCTCTTAATGCTACTAACAAAGAAGGGTTCCTAATAAAATTGGATCTGGCAAAAGCCTATGATAGAGTGGAATGGCAAGTTCCTTTCAAGATTATGGAGGCCTTTGGATTTGATGAGAAGGTAATTAAAGTTACAAGAGAACTGATATCTACCCCAAATTTTTCTATTCTTATTAATGGGTCTCCGTCTAGATTTTTTAAATCTTCTAGGGGACTCGGGCAAGGAGACCCTATTTCTCCTATTCTTTCTACAATCTTGGCAGAGAGTATGAGCAGACTAATTCAAAAACTGAAAGTGAATAAAACCATCAAAGGATTACAACCCTCCTCTGCTAATGTATCATGTACCCACCAATAGTTTGTTGATGACACAATTTTAATGGGATATTCTTCTATTGGTGAGGCTTCTGCCTTCAAAGGTGCTCTTAGCTCTTATTCTTTGGCTACTAGTCAACAAGTTAATTGGGAGAAGTCTTCTATTTATTTCATAAATACCATTATTATGAGGCAACAGAGAATTGCTAACATTATTGGTTGTAAGGTGGAGATGGTCCCCTCCACTTATTTAGGTCCCCCTCTAAGTTTGGTTCCCCCAAACTCCTTCTGGAACTTATTAATTGACAAATTCAACAAGAAATTGGCAGGTTGGAAAGGATCTATGCTATCTCAACCTGGTAAGCTTCAGCTTCTTCAAGCCACTCTTCAGAATCTTCTTATCTATGCTCTTAGCCTGTTTAGCATACTAGCTAAATTTGCTGAAGCTTTAGAGAGGATTCAGAAAATATTTCTTTGGTCAGGGGTAGAAGACAAGAAAAGGATAGCCTTGGTTTCCTAGGACAAATTGTGTAATCCTAAGTGCAAGGGGGGTTTAGGTATTAAAGTTCTTAAAACTTTTAACAAAGTTGTGCTTGCTAAATAGATATGGAGGGCTTATGGCATTAAGAAAGATTGGAATTGGGCGTGCTTTGATAAATATATTCATAACCAGTCACTTCATTCTCTTCTCTACTCTGAAGATATCCCTGCTGGGTCTTTCATATGGAATAGTATAATCAAGTCGATAAAAGTTGCTAAAGTTGGAGCTGGATGGGTCCTTGGCAAAGGTGACAAAATCAGGTTCTGGGAGGATGTTTGGATTAAAGATGAACCTCTCTACAATCAAGATTGTAGCCAATTCATTGATGAATGAAAAAGAAGGTATGGTTCTATGGTAACAAGGTTGCTGACCTATTAGCTAATGAGGGGGTTTATTTAGAGGAGGACACTAAATATATTAGAGAAGCCTCTTGTAAGAAGGATGTTTGGGCACAATTATTATTTGATCATGTCCATGGTTCAAGCTAAGTTTATCATTACTTTTCAGGGTCTGGATATCAAAGATAGAGATTGGAGTTATGTGAAGTGTCAACTGGTGATCATTTTTAGGCATTGTGATTCTAATCACTGGTGTGATGGGGATAATCATAATAAGTGTTGGTTCATTGTGATTGTTTTTAAAGACCTTTTCAAAATCAAGGAAATTACCTTGTTTTTCGAGCCCATCATTGTGTTCAAGAGTCTATGCTTAAGTCATAGTTTTTTAGTTTTTGAGTAACTTGTGCTCTGTTGAAGGCCTCGACCTAAATTACAAAATGGGAGGCAATCTTAATCAAAATGAGCCCTCTAGTTGTGATAATTGGAAAAGAAAACGGAAATTTTGGTGGAGGCTGCACAGACATGGTTTCACAGACTACATGTAAAAATTGCATGGTAGTAAAAAGTCAGTGTCTCAAGGTTTTGCCAAGGGATGGATCAATAACAAAGTCACTCTATTTAGAGAGACTTGGAAGATGGATGAGGATTTGGTGGCGGAAGTTACTGGTTTACAAAAGGAAGGTACCAAGTTTTACAGAGATCAAAAGTTTGCGGCAGAAGCCATCAAGAACTTCCCTAAAAGTAATGAAGAGAGGGTTCGGCTCACCAAGAAGGACAATTTATCTTACTACCTCCCTCATCAGGTAAAATTCTTCTGGCAGAAGATGTTAAGGGTTTTGATGGAATTCTTAACAGTTGATGGTAGGTTTACGAAGGTTTATAATTATCATTTTGCTATTCTAAACCATTTCTGCTATGGTTTTAAGATCTCTTTGCCTTTCTATTTATCTTCTTCCCTGAATGAAAGTTTGGTCGACCATGCAAAAAAATCCAAATCCTATCCCATAGCTCACCAAGGTCTCATTTTGCTTATTTATGAGCATTTGAAGAAAAAAGCTAGGGTTAATAAGGAAGATCCTTTGGTGGCAAATGCCCACATTTCAGATGGTCATGATGGTTATGAGTCTGACGATGATTTGTCTAACATTCCTCTTCATAAGAAAGGGAGGGTTGGTGATGGAGATAAAGAGGACATGGATGTGAATGCTGGTTCAAAGGAGGAACAAGGGAAGGTGGCTGATGATGAAGCGAAGAGTGAGAAGAAAGAGGCTACGGGAGAGGAGGAGAAGGTGCAAAGAAAAGAGTATGTTGAAGAGCCTGATTCAAGCCCTATGGTCTCGGATAGCAGGAATGAAGCTCAGCATACCACGAAGAAAGTTAACCCTAGGTCTATGAGCTCTGCGCAGGGTATGGAAACGACGGACTCCATTTTGAACACTGCTAGAAATAGCACTCTCGAATTTTTTAATTTCAAGAAATGGGTAATTGAAAATATCTCCAGTATTCAAAACAAATAGAGAGATTTGGATTATAAGATTTGGAATTTGATTAAGGATACCAATACTGGGAAAGAGGATGTGGAGGCGAACACCAGTGAGGCAGATGATGAAATTCAAATGCAGGACTGGCTGGAAAAAGAAATGATTAAGGGAGACTTGAAGCATCTTGAAGATGTGATCAGAATCGTCAAAGATAAGGTTGAGGTTGATAATGAAATTACTATCAACTGGATTACTAAAACTAAGAAGGCCTTGAAGAAATTTATGAATCGTAGCCTTGAGGTTTTGAAGGTCTCATCACAAAATTTGAAAGCCTTGGTTGATTGCCTTGAGAAGAACCAACAAAACAAAGAGATGGTAATCATTGATGATGTGCCGACCTCTAGCTCTGCTCCTCAATCCTCCAGACGAAGAACAAGGCAGACTACCAGTGATTTGGAGATGAAGACTAAAGACATCCATCAGAAGCATGAGAACAAAGACTTGAGAGAAGCTGCTAAGGCTATGATGATGCTGGTTAAGGATGCGGAAGAGTCTATAAAGTTTATATCTAAAATGTAATACTGGTCTTTGGTTGTTAGTCTCTCGCTGGCTTTTTGCTCTCCTTTTCCTTAGCTGTTGTTTTCTCTGCTAGTCTTTTGCATCTTTTCTTTCTATGTCCTATTCTCTCTAGTTTCTTTCATGCTTATCTTCTTGTTATGTAAGCGAGTTTCGGGTCCCTTAAAACCTGTTTTTCCTTAATCAAAAACTTTAAAAACTTGTAATGGGGAAATTAAATACCTATTACAAGTAAAATCACTTAAAGAGGAACTTTATAAAAGAATTAAAAGTGACTTTTAAATTTATAATTTAAAATTAACTTGTAACTTATCCAAAAAGTTCCTCCATAACTTAAAAAGCCAAAAAGAAACAAGGGGGAAATTAAAAGTAAGTTAAAAGTTCTTTTTACATAAAGTGAACTTGTAATTAACTAAAAATTTCCCTACAAAGACAAAAACAAAGGAAAACATAATAACTTGCAACTTAAGGAAAATTTCCCACCTGCAGTCAAGGAGAAAAAACCCAAAATTGAAAGAAAGACATAGCAAATGAACCCAATGTGCGATGAAATTTTAAATGTGGTTCGAGGATGGACTGAGGATTAGTCCAGTCCAAGGATAAGGCAAAATTCTACTTTGAAAAGCATGCCATAGAGTAAAATTTTCATTTTTTTGACAAAAATTCTATGTTATAGTCCATCATTTTTTAAACAAAAATGAGGACAACAAATTCATAACATAGAAACCCAAAACATAGAAAATGGAGAGAAAATATCATGATCTACAAGTGAAATTGGAAGATTATACCTTAGGTTCAACCCTTGCACAGGCACAGAACAAGTTCACACAGACACAAGTTAAGAGCACACAGGCACAGGTTTAGAGTACACAGGCATTGGTGTATCTTACACAAGTGTAGGTGTAGCTCACACAAGCACAAGAGTTCAAGGGACCTGCAAAATAGCAAAAATTGCTCAATCTGAAGTCCAATTTTGATAAATCAAATCCCTAACAAGCATAGAAACCCTAATTTTGAAGAAAAATGGCCTATGAGTAAAAAATCCACTAAGATAGCAAAATATCAGCTTAATCTCAAAGACCCATGATGGATCTATATGTAATATGGCCAATGAAAACCAAAAACCATAGATTGCACAAGCTTGTGATGCTAAAAACTAAAATGCAGGACTTATAACCTCAAAGACCCTAATGACTAGAGTGTGAGAATTTGTTGTTCATTAACCATGCTAATTAGGCTATGTGAGTTCATTTTAACCTTAATTAGACTAATTACTGTAATGCCCTAAAAATGGTCACTTAAACTATGGGCCCCTAATCTCGACAACATCACCAAGGTCCTAACCAAAGGCAATTAAATCAATCTTGAGCACCTAATAAATTTATTCTTCATTCATTAATGTCACATGGCAAATCAATCACTCTATATTAATTAAATATTTATTTAATTACTTAAAATCATCCCAAGTAAATCATTTTGATCAATTATCCTATTTATTTAATTAAATATCTTAGCATATTTAATTAATTAATAAATTTGCCATTTAATCATTAAAAAAGGAATTAATTTACAAAAAGAGATTTAGCACAAACAGAGGAATTAATCTACAAAAGAAATAGTTAAATTGAAAATAAAAGAAAAGAATTAAACTAAGAGAAGAAATCAAACTTGAGATGTTTCTTTTTTCTAAATTGAGATAACTTAAAATCAGAAAAGCAATTAAATTGAATTAATCTTCTCTAAAATTAAAACTCAAAGCTTTTGAGAAAAGAAGTTCAGTTTCATTGAAAAGGCTTTTTTTCTTGAATAAATGAACTAAAAGTGCATGGAATCACCTATTTTTATCTCAAGTGCATGGAATCAACTAAATTTTATCTCCAATGCAAACTCAAACTTATAATCTCAATGCATTTCAATCAAGCTATAATTGTAATTTATCTCAAGATTAACTGAATCTGATCTCTCAATTATTTCAATTATCCTGAAATGTGATTTTTCTTGAGGAATCTCAACCGCTCATTGTTAATCGATCTTGACCGTTGGTCTCTCTTTTGAGTTTCTATAAATTCAACCTTTATCTCTCATTCAAAACACCCTAGAGATTTATTGTTATTATGCAGTTTTTGCTCTGGAGTCATTGAAGATATTGTGTTTTTAAGATTATTGCATCTTAGTTTAGCTTTTTGCATATTTAGTTCAATTATGATTTCTTGAATTCATATAACTTAATATTCATTCATCTAGCTTAATCTTGCATCCATCTTGCATACATTTAGCTTATTCTTATACTCATATAGATTAAATCCTTCATCTTGGTATAGACTAGTCTATACTCGCATCTTTTAGAAGGCAATAGGTCGATTTGTTATGGTTTTCATATTCATGATTATATCTATCTAACCATGCATGCAATGACTTAATTGAAGTGTTGTGTCTCATAGTTGTAGATCCTTATTCCACTTTTCTCACACACATTTTTGGCGCCCACCATGGGGAAGAAGACTACATCTTTCGGTCTCGCAGATTAACTTTATTTTATTTTTTCAGATTTTGGTCCGTAAAGTTACTGCAAAAACTTGTATGAGTTTTCCTAGAGGCCGAAACAATAAACTACAGGTATCGTACGGTCATATGAGAATTGTCGTACGATATTTTGTATTTTTGTGTTAAAAATAGACTATATTCTTAAGGTTCTTTATTCAAATTTGATGATACTAATGCTGACCTTGGCTTGTTGTCTATTTTTCTGAGAAATTTTTACAGCCTAATCAATTTTTGTAGAATGCTTGTCGCACAAAGACAATATGACTACTGATTCATTGTCTTTGTTGGTTGCTTGAGAAGATTCAAGTGACTATCGTGTATTCTTTAAATTCATTTTTATTCACATAAATTGCTATTTGGTTAATGAACAAATCCATCTTTCATGCTTGAAGAAAAATCTAAGAGGTAGGAGAGTATGCTTTTGTCTTTTACAGAGAATCAGAATTCTAGACCCTTGAGGATTTTTCTAAATTTGAGATTTGTGTACCTTTAGCGGGCCTGTCACAGTGGTAAAAAGTTATCACCCTGTGAGAACAACCCAAGTGAGTACAACTGGACCTGAGCATTCCAAATCACTACAATAAATAGGCCTCTAGTGATTAAAGTCTTAGAGGACGAGATTATTTGAGTTTTCTCTTTGAGATCTCTCATATCAGACATTTTGTAGGGCCTCACGGTCTCAATCAAGTTTATGTGACTACAACTTGTTTCGGTACCTTGTCAGCTATAGGCCTCAATCATGCTTGTGTGACTTCAAGGGGTAATTTCGAATGGAATTCCTGACTAAGAACTATAAGATAGAGACTACCTGATTCACCTTTGAAAGAGGGATAATCTTTGTGCAAGAGAGATAGTAACTCTCCCAAGACACTTGCTATATCATGCCCCCATTAGCATTTGGAGTTGGCTAATACGGCATTGAAAATCCATTGCGTGATACTCAACAACCATATTCTGATTAGCTATTGGGTGTGTACCTAAGTCAACAAGCAAAGTTTTTCTTCTCTAAGCCAAATTCTGTAGGGTTAGCATGTTGTGATTGAAGTCATTAGACATCTTGTGTGTTTATTGTGTTTTCATGCCTGAAACTGAAATTGAAATCGTGAAACTACAGAAAACAATAAACAACTCAATGATCAAAACCCTATCAGTGTCAAAAACTAGTCTACCTCAGTCGTCAAAACTTTATCCGTGTCCTAAAATGGTCTTTGTCAGTCATTGAAACTTTGTCTATCAGAATATCATCTCTGTCCAGTAATCTATCATACAAGTCTTTTGAATTATCATCCTACTGCATATTTATTTCCATACAAAACTTCATTAATCCTCTCAGTTTGTTGTCTGACCCTTTGTAAAATATCGTACGAGGTCTGAGAAATTATCGTCTGGCCCTATTAGAATTGTCATCCGGGTTAGGGAATTATCATCTGATCCTCTCTTTTATGTTGTACAAATAATAATCATACCCATCAGACTGGCATCTGGAGGCTACCAACCTGTCGTACGAATCTAGGTAGCAACTCGTACGAAAAACTGTCTTTATCATTTAGAAGTCATTAAACTATCATCTAGGTCTATAAAATCTGTCGTACGAATTCCTAATTTTGTCAGTCCAGAATAGTCAAACTTGCCTAAATCAGTTTACAACAAGCATAAAACTAGTTATCATAATCCTGAGCATAAACAAATCTTGACAGCGTACCCCTGTCATTGTGTTGCACGATTTTGTCGATCATCTTTCACCTAGTTCAAAAAAATTACTTATCAAACCTAAGTTGCTTAGACCATGTCTTACACAAGATAGATCTTTCTTGAAACTAGATTAAATCTTAGTTTCTTCTCTCAATCAATACGTTTAACGAACAACTAGCTCTAATTTGATCTTGACATCTGCATCACATATAGCTCTACATCACATCAGTCATAAAATGCCTACTCAAACCAGAAGTTCTCATAAGAAAGTTGACAAAGACAAAGGGCCATCCTTTTCATATCAGGATAATCCATTTTACGTAGACAACCCTGTCACTAATAACCCTTCATCATCGGGTATACCAATTTTTTATCAACCCTTATCTCCCACCATGTCTGGAGCAAGGCAAGAAATGTTAGAGTCAATGACAATCCCAAAGACACTGAGAGGGGGGGGTGAATCAGTGTCTAACCGGTTAGCAAATAATTAAACTTATTTACAACTTTGTATCTCAAAATAGTGTACCGGTAAATAAGAATTATTGCAATAAACATAAATAATAGACACAACATAGAAACACACCATAACACAAGATATTTAATGAGGAAACCCAGTGTGGGAAAACCTCGATGGGATTTGTGACCCACAATATTTACTCACTGGCCAATGAATAAATACTACTTACAATGAGGGGCCTGTACATGTGGGGAGGCCAATAGCCTAGAGCTCACTGCTCAATAAAGAGTCACACTGACTACAAAATGGATTATCAAATCCAATATAATGTACTACTCAAAACAACATCTCTCATGCCAAGTTCAGTACCGGTTTAAGCTCAGTCAATAACCAAAACCTTCATTGTCAACTATGTCACCTTATACAATATTTGCCTATACATTTTTCTATTACCATTCCTTATATCAAAATGACTTATAAGATCTCATACATATATGAGTCTTTTACAATATACCATGTCAGCTTACAAAAGATAATTATATTACAAAACAAAAACTTTATTCCATGTCAGCTAGAGTGCTGATATGCTTTGTTGCCGATGTAATCTGAATGTCGGTGAAGTGCCTACCGATGTATGAAGTTTGTGATGTTGGGCATGTAGAAACCAATTGCCAGTGACTTCCCAGATGGTTGCCAGATGGTTTCCATCAATGACAACATCAACTATTCTCATAAGAGTGTAGAATGCCAACAATCTCCCCCTTTGGCATTGATGGAAACACTCATGAGAAAAATAAAAAATAGTTATCCAAAAACTGAAATCCAGAAAGATGTGCTCCCCCTGAGCAAGTGATCTCCTTTGTACATGCATTTTTCTCTCCACTACTCCCCCTTTGACATCAATGACAAAGGATGTCATAAATAATCAAGAGTACAAAAAAATGCTACCTCAAGATTTGTAACCGGTTGGTTACAATCTAAAAGATGTCCACCAAATTCATATTTGGACTCTGCATAAACTTGTTGCTTTCATCTAAAGTTGCCTCAGTCTATTGGATCATACCAATGAGATAGTGCATCTATTGCTCCAGTGATCGTTCTCCTTGTATTATTGCTTTAGATAATTCAGTTCTTTGAGTAATCAGAATATCCAGCCTCAGACCAAGTTTATCTTTTAGTTCCTGGGCATTAGACCTTATCCTTGCCTTCTCTTTCTCAAGTTTTTCTAATTTCTCCTCAAAAACTGCCATTTCCTACTCAAAAACTGATATAAGTCTGGATGAACCTATAATATTATCCGCTATGTCATCAATTTCTTTATGTGTCTTCTTGATCTCCTTATCAAAGTCCTCAGTTAAACAATGAGGTTTGCATGCTTCCCTATATATCTCCTTATACTCCAAAAGTGTAGAATTGAGTACCAGTAAAAGTGTATCCACATGATCGGTACAATTCTTTATGGTGTTTTCAAAGAATGTGTTTTTCTCTTTTTCAACTCTCTCCTTTATGATATCCTCATTCACCTTGTCTATAGTTATAACATTATCAGAAATGAATTTGGACAATGTGTCCAATTTACTTAAAGAATCCTTAATGTGATCTATTTGACATGTAGATGCAATCATCTTTAGAATAGGTAAAGCGTTATCAATTGCCTTAAAAGCCAATGCATTGCAATCAGTTGTCCTCTTTATAGAATCCAAAAGTACCTCTGTGATATTGGTAGGTTTGAATTCACCTCTAGATGTACTCGGTTCAGCTATAGATTTCATCTCAATAGATGTCTAACCAATCACCTTAAGCATATCCTCTTTATTTCCATCAGATGTATCCATTTTGATTTTATTTTGCTCCGATGGATTTGTCTATGTTTGCACCTCAACCTCTAATGGTTTCTCAGATTGTTTCAATGTCTCTGTAACTGCCGGTTTTTCAATCTCAACATGAACCTCTGCCTCAGTTTGTTTCTCTAAAAGTTTTACTGTTGGTATCTAAGATTCTGGTGGCCCTGTGCTAGTACATTTGTCCTCTGTACGATTTTTAGTCTCTATCGGTTTCTCTATTTGAATCGGTATCTTAGTTTCCTGAGAGTCAACTGTTTGTGCCAGTTTCTCTGAAATCTTGCTATTATCAACATTATCTATCTTGACTTTTGAAGTTTCCTTGTCCACAACAATTTTTACCTCTTGAGTATCTACATTCATTGTAAAGAGTATCTTAGACTCTGGATTAGTATTATCATGTGTTATACCTTCAGTATCAGTAACCGGTGGATCTTCTATGTGTACTGATGGTGTATCCAAAGGAGGCGGTGGAAGATTATCTATAACCTTTATGTTTGGAATACCACCAACTTTTCCTTTACCCTTGTCCTTGTCTTTTTTATATACTTTGAATGTCTTTTTAGGTCTTCTCTTTTCTTCTTTCTTTTCCTTTTCAAAAAAGAATATATCCCATTTATCTACAATCTCTTTTACCCTTCTAGCCGTCAGGCTTACTTGTCGGTGTCCACTAACAAATATAGACCAGTTAGCTTCAGAGATAAGTTCATCTATTTCTTCCTTGGAGTTTACTAGGTGAACAGCCAAGAGGGCTTCAACTTTCAATTTCTTATCCAATTCCATTACAAATAACTTTTTGGCTTCTAATCTCATGTATAGATCATTTGGTAGCTCATCAATCACTTCTATCCAAACTTTCTTGTATATATCCAAGTGTAGAACAATGCTTTCCTCAATGGTGTTTCTATCAAAATCATTAAAAGAATTATATCATTTGCTTACATTAGAAAAATTACCTTCCTCTATTATATCATTTAGTAAATCATCTAATGTGGGGTTAATCGGTGTCTATTTTCTTCTTAGGTGTAAGCTTCTTCTTCGGTTCCCTAACTGCCTGTTGTTTCTTCCTTGGTGTCCTGGTTTTCTTAGGTGAAGGAGAGGCTATCAGTGAGGGTTTTCTCTTCCTTTCTACTCTTTTAAACTCAACATCCTTACCACTATCAGTGTCAAAAGATGTTACAACTAGTGAAACATGTGCTTCAGGTTGTATTCCTTCAAGTTCACTTGCCAATATACCACTGATGTTTATGACATTTTCTTTGATTTCCCTTACCTTCTTTGAGGTATCTCTGATACATTTTTCTCTTCTCTTAGTCCTTTTCTGCATAGATATATTACTTTCAATAGTTTATGCATTTCCAAACAATTCCTCAGACAACTCCCTTGGTGCATCAAGTAGAGCTTTAGCATATGTTTCCAAAACACGTAGACTTGCTGCTTCCATCCAAGTTTCATCTCTCTTAATGACAAAGAAGATTTCCTTGTCATATTTATCAACTATGCTCTATAGTAGTCTCTCTATTTATCTCATCTTAGATTGGAATGTTTTGAAATATTCTGTAATGTTCTTAACACTGTCAGTTCCCATACCGATTAAAGCATCTTGCATCTATTTTCCTACCGGAATGTCATAACCAAAATCCTTGTGACCTATGTCGGGTATCTCCTTGGTAAAGTACAACATCAGACATACCAGAAGGTTTCCAAAATGGAAAGTACCTTTCTTGTCTCCCTTAATCTTCTTCAGGTTGTCAATTAATTCCTCCTTAAGCCATTCACACACATCAATCTTAACATTATTGTTTACCATCTCATATGCACTGTGAATACATAGACTAGAAACATAATTTATTCTATTTGCATGAGTATCTTTGTAACCTAGTACCATACTCACATATCTTACATTTATGTCCTTAACATTATTCACTCTATGTGACCTGTTATCAAATGTTGCTCTGGTTAAACCCATAACACCTCTATTAGGTATCTTCTTGGTTTTATCAGGTTTACTACCAGTTGAAGGTAAACCAGTAACTACCTTAATTGCTTCCCTGGTTATCTTGCAAACTGAAGGACTCTGTTAATACAAGTCTGACAACTTCTTTAGGAAATTCAGGAATGTTCAGAATCTCTACAAAACCTAAATTTTCCACAACCTTATGTTCAGGTTTGATTACTCAATTTTCATCAGTAATGACCTCATTAAACATTTTATTCAACTCCTTAGTCCCTAGGTTTTCTATGTTGCAATGTATGTAAATTCTAGGGTCTTCTGCAAATACTACACCCTTAGGAATTTTTGAAAAAGCTCCTACAGAATCATCTCGTTTCGCAATTTCGGGGATAATCGTGAATACGGGTCTAGGGCGTTTAACATTTTCCACAATGGTAGGGTTTGAAATAAACTCAGGAACAGAAGATGAGGAAGCCATTTCAAAGATAAATACCTCTAAATGAAAATTCTAAATGCTTGAAAATCACTTTGGAGCTTTGCCTTAGAATGCCTTGCTCAATTTTGCATTCTCTAGTCGTTTGAATGCTCGGTGAGTTTTAAATAAGGGTTGCTTAGTTCTTTATAGCCAAAAAGGTTCTTAAAACTATATTAAATTCTCATCAATTAAGTGAAAACTTAACACATCCACCGATAAAGAAGAAATGTATCTTCTCACCATCAACCGAGTGTAGAATGCATGATCTTCAACTTGCTGCAATACCCCCCTAAGGATTATTCCTCAGTTAGATGAAGAATCTACTGCCGGTGGAGGATTACTCTGTTCTACTGGTGAAGATATAGTTTCATCAGTTCTCTGATCACTCTTCGCAATCCATTGTTTTGAAAATTCTTGTTTTACTTCATCTACCTTTTCTTTGCCCTCCAAACTAGATCCTTTGTTGTTTGTCGGTGCATTCTTGCTTCTACAGAATTTAGCAATATGTCCAATATTGTTACATGCATAACAAGTTACATTATTCCTCCGAATAGACTCTCCATATCCTTGACCGATTTGTGATCTGCATTGATTAGATAAATGCCCAAATCTTCCACAAACATAGCATTTCACATTCATTCTGTAGTTTTCTGAATTATGACCAACTTTGTTGCATTTGGAACACTGATGAGTGGGTGATTTGTATTTTGATTATTTTTAAATCTACACTAATTTTCTCTGTGACCATACTTGTTGCAATTAAAACATTTCCCATTACATTTATAAGCATTAGGTTGTCTTACCGATATGTTCGGATCTTGATTGTTTGTAGTACTAGAACTTTCTCCATGTTCAAATACAAGTCCATTAGTATCTCCATCGGTTTTTGTCTTTTAAGCATGTCATCAAGTTCTTCTAAACTTTTCTTGAATTTATTTTTGTGCTCATTTGCAGTAGCCAACTCATTTTCTAGAATCCCAACTTGTCTCACAAGCTCAACTTTATCATGTTGCATGTGAATCAGATTTGTCTTTAATATATCATTTTCATGACCAAGTCTTAGATTTTCATTTTCAGCATCATTAAGTCTCCTAGTCAAGTCTTCTTCATTCTTCTTCCTATCTTCAATATCCTTACATAACCTCATAGTCATATCTTGCATTTCATTCTTCATATTATTGTTCTCTTGTCTCAACTTATTTGCAATGTCTCTAAGAGTCTTTTTCATCATCATCATTCTACATCTTCTCATGAAGTTCTTTTCTTTTATTTTGTGCTATAGATAAGTTCTCCTGAAGTCCTTTAATGAATTCTTGTGTAATCCTCAGATCATCTTCAGGTTTGATATTCTTCAATTTTTCTGCATCAAAACCTTCAAGAGCTCCTTCCAACTATTTTCTTAAGTTCTCCATCTGTATCGGTGTCAGAATCTTCCTCAAGTTGTTAGGTTTTTGAAAATAGAGGACCAGGCTCTGATACCAATTGTTAGATTCAATGAC
The DNA here is from genome assembly GCF_030272615.1 of Cryptomeria japonica. Lineage (NCBI taxonomy): Eukaryota > Viridiplantae > Streptophyta > Pinopsida > Cupressales > Cupressaceae > Cryptomeria > Cryptomeria japonica. Next base: position 394,450,768 of record NC_081406.1, on the reverse strand, counting down.
AGTCCCAAAGATAGTGAGAGGGGAGTGAATCAATGTCTAACTGGTTAGCAGAATAATTAAATGTATTTACAACTTTGTGCAGAATAATTAAATGTATTTACAACTTTGTATCTCAAAACAGTGTACTGGTAAATAAGAATTATTGCAATAAACAGAAATAATAGAGACAACATAGATACACACCATAACACAAGATATTTAATGAGGAAACCCGGTGTAGGAAAAACCTTGGCGGGACTTGTGCCCCAAAATATTTACTCACTAGCCAATGAATAAATACTACTTACAATGAGGGGCCTGCACATGCAGGGAGGCCAATAGCCTAGAGCTCACTGCTCAATAAAGAGTCACATTGACTACAAAATGGATTATCAAATCCAATATAATGTACTTCTCAAAATAACATCTCTCATGCCAGGTTCACTACCGGTTTAAGCTCAGTCAATAACCAAAACCTTTGTTGTCAACTATGTTACCTTATACAATATTCCCCTATACATTTTTCTATTACCATTCCTTATATCAAAATGACTTATAAGATCTCATACATATATGAGTCTTTTACAATATACCATATCGGCTTACAAAAGATAATTATATTACAAAACAAAAACTTTATCCCATGTCGGCTGGAGTGTCGGTATGCTTTGTTGCCGATGTAATTTGAATGCCGGTGAAGCTCCTGTTGGTGTTGGTGTCTGTTAGTGTATGAAGTTTGGGATGTCGAGCATGTAGAAACCAATTGCCGATGACTTGCCAAATGATTGTCATCAATGACAACATCAACTATTCTCATAAAGTGTAGAATGCCAACAAGAAAGACAAGCTGCTAAACATGATACTTATGACAACCTCAGAACCCATGCTACTGATAGTGATTCCTCATCAAGTAGTTCTGAAGCCTTTGAACCTACAAAAACTGTTATAAATAAATGTCTAAATGATAAAAATTTCCAAAATATGATGAAGATTATCATGGCTAGAGAAAAAGAAGACAATTTTCTAGAACTAGCAAAAGAAGGCGCCAAACTTCCTACTGATTATAATGTTGAAACCCTTATCACTAAAGAGGAAGAGACACCCTTAGAAATGGTAAACAAACAATTGCAAGCATTACAGACTAAAATCATAGAACTGAAAAACAAGGATTAATCATCAAAGCAATATTCTCTAGATACCATATGCTCATTTCCATTTGACAAAAACCTTTACATGCCTCCATTTCCTTTAAGAGTGGAGATTCTTAAGTTTGACAAATATGATGGAAATGTAGATCCTTAAGACCATGTAAGATAATTTTGTGCTTTATGTATGGAATTCATGCACGAACAAACATATCTCATGTGCCTTTTCCCAAGAAGTTTAGGAGGGAAAGCTATAGAATGGTTTTCAAGCCTACCTATGGGAATCAAAACTTTTGAGGAATTAATCCAATTGTTTCTACAGAAATACTTGTATAACATTTGCCATCTAGTCACTATGATTTATCTTTGCAATACTAAACAGAAAATAGGAGAGCCCTTTCTCACTTTTCTTCAACATTGGAGAAAGATGTTCTCTAGATATTCACGGCCTATTCCAGATTCTGAGAAGATGGATATCTTTGTCAATAACTTGATCCTTGAATTGAAATACAACATCCAAATGCAAGTATATCCTTCATTCAACAAAATGGTAGATAGTGCCCTCGGAATGGAAGATGTGCTTATAAAGAAAGGAGATATCTCACTTTGGAAAGAAACACAAGGTTCTAGTTCCAATGAAAAGAACAAATATTGGAAATATAACAACAGAAATGTTGTTAATGACAGAGTAGTAGACACTGTTCAAGAAAAACCAAAATCCACAATATTTAACTTGGCTAGTGGCACACAAGAACTCAAGGTAGCTAAAACTGCAACAGAAAATCCTCCAAAGAAATCAAAAGAGTGGTTTAAAGAGAAAATTTGGCTTTCAAAACCTAAATGCAACTTCACTCCTCTGGAAGAATCATATGAATCCACTTTTAAAACTTTATTGGCAAATGATCTGATAACATTGCCAGATAACTCTAGGCCATATGATCCAGAAGTTAAACCTAAATGGTGGAGGGAAAATGAATATTGTGAATACCATCGAAACAAGATGGAAATCACATGACTAATGATGATCACAAAGCTTTTAAAGATCCCTTACCTATTTACGATCAAGATGATTCCTCAAAATCAAAAGGAGGTGCCAAAGTCAATTATGCCTACACTAACAATGACAATGTGATCAACATGATTGAATCTTCCCAACCTGAATATTGCAATGTGATCATAATCAAAGATAAACAAAATGAAGCACAAGCTACAAATGTTGTGACTCACGCCCAAAAGAAGGTTACTCTCCAAGGAGCTAGTTACTCAACTCCTGCTCAAACAACATCAAACCTGCCAACTTCTTCACACAGACAACCAGATACAATCATGGATAAATTTAAATAGCTGGCTTCATCATCTGTTGGTATTTTGGTTATGTTGATATGGTTTTTTCATTGATGTCAACACCTATTAACACTTATCAACTCTCGCACTTTGGAGAATTGGCAATGTTCATCGGCAAGCAAGTGACTTATGCACAGTCACCGGTATCTGGTACACCGGTAGGATATATTGTTCACCGGCACTTGGAATGACATGGAAATCACTTGGTTATGTTGAAGACATCATTTGGACACTTTGTATTGGAGATTTGTTCATTGGTATACTCGTATTTGCATATTTGTTGTTACTGGCAAATAGGTCCAGAATAGGCACCGATAGGCTTATCTATTCCAAATCAGCACGACACGCTTTGGAGATGATTTATTATTGTTGTAAATGAATTAAGATGACATGTTTTTTATTAAGCCGACATGTTGAATCAGATATTGCATCGATTATTGATTTACTTGTAATTGATTTTATTGTAATATCTTTTAGAGTTGACCTACTAAAATTGGTCTTAGGTTATGGTATATATGTAAGATCTTATTTGTAAGATCGATATGCAATTGGGAAAAGAAATTGTAAGAAGGTATATGTGAGAATAAGCAGAGCTATATATGCAGACATCATTTGAAGGTGAAGCAAGGTTTCTGTGAAGGCATATCAGAACTACACCGGTACTGAATCCAGCATATGAAGATGCTACTTTGAGCAGTACATCGTTATTGGATTTAACCATCCAATTGTAGTCAGTATGACTCCTATTTGTGATTGAGCAGTGAGCTCTAGGCACTTGGGCTTTCTGCATGTGCAGACCCCATTTGTATACACATACTATCTGTAGTAGTATCATCTGATTGTGGGTAAGTTTTCCCACCATGGTCTTTCCCCTTATAGGGTTTTCACGTACAAATATTGGTGTTATGTGTTGTGGATGTTATTGTATTTCTGTTTCATGCATTAATCTTACCGGTACTGTAATTAGCTGATAAACTGTCTACCGATGTAAAGTTTGGTTTACCAATATTAAGCATTAAGGTTGGTTAAGTTGTTTTTGGTTTGAATTTATTTGACAACTGATTCACCCCCCCCCCCTCTCAGTTGTCTCCAGGACCTAACAATTGGTATCAGAGCTTAGTCCTCTTTTTGCAAAAGTTTAACAGCTTGAGGAGATCTAATGTCTACTAACTATTTCAGGAAGGATAGTCCTAAACTTGATGGAACCAACTATGGCATATGGAAGATCAGAATGGAGACACATCTAAATTGCATTGGAAAGGATAGCTGGGATGTTACAAAGAATGGCTATATTGATCCTACTCAAAGTCATCCTAATCCACCTACCTTAGGAAAATATGAGAAAAATGATTGCAAAGCAAGGGAAGCACTTTTGAGCACATTATCAGATCAGCAAATCATGGGATTATCAGATAGGTCTACTGCTAAAGATATTTGGGATCATTTGGAAACATTGAATGAAGGAGATTCAATAGTCAAAATTGCAAAACTTGAAAGCTTCCGGGTTAGGTATGAAAATCTGAAAATAGAAGAAGATGAAAGGATTTCTACTTTTATGGAAAGAGTAAATGAAATTGTTTTGGGTATTAAATGTTGTGGAGGAACCTTAAGTGAAGATGAAATTGTTTCAAAAGTTTTAAGAGGATTTCCATCAGCATATAAAATGAAATTTACTGATATAAATGAGTTAAGAACAATGCCTAATACATCAGTAACTAGGGACACATTGATTGGAAAACTTTCATCTTTTGAAATTGAGGAATTTGGTCTTGTTGCTACTACAAAGACAAATTTAGCTTTTAAGGCATCAACATCATCTGCACCATCATTTGACAAATCTAATTGGAAGCCTTTTATGCAAGAGAACTTGAGGAAAGCAGGAGAGAAAATGAAGAACTTGAAGCACTATTCGCAAGGAAAATGCCTAAAGGTCCAGTTGGAAGTAAGTATGAAGGTAAAGCACCCTTTAAATGCTTTAACTGTAATAAGATTGGTCATATGGCTTCAAGATGCCCTGATAGACATGCTAGAATAAGAGAAGAAGCTAGAAGAACATACAAACCTAACCCTGAATATCAGAGATATATATTTAAGAAGAATAAAGATAAATCTTATTATCTTGCTGATGAAAGAGTCACTGATGATTCTGATGAGGATTCGGCAGACAATGGATGGGTTTTTGTTACTATAACAGAAGATCAACCGGCACCTATTGTTCAACTGGTAGAGCAGGCCCTGGCAGCTAAAGTTGAAGTTAAGGATGAATGGATCATTGATTCAGGATGTTCACATCATATGACTGATGATAAAGGTAAATTCTTGACCTTTTAGGAGTATAATGGAGGTCTGGTAAGATTTGGAGATGATAAAAATTGTTCGATCAAAGGAAAATGTACTATATCTCTTGATGGTAAGCATAATACTGACAATGTTTACTATGTAGAAGGTTTAAAGCATAATCTTGAGTGCTGGTCAATTAGTTGAGATAGGATTTCAGTTACAATTCAAGAATGGAAAATGCAAAATTATGAACATAACTGATTTGGAAATTGCAACCGGTAATAAAACTAGAGGTAATATCTTTCATTTGAATAATAGTGAAAAGACATGCTTGATTGCACATATTGATGAAAGTTGGTTATGGCATAAGAGACTCTGTCATGTAAATTTTGATTGCATGGTAAAAATCAGTACTACTAAGGCAGTTAGAGACTTACCTAATATTGTTAAACCTCACAATCTGATATGTAAGGAATGTCAATTTTGAAAACAATTTAGAGCATCTTTTAAAAGTATTCTAGAAAAATCCAATAATGCTCTTGACTTAATTCACACTGATTTATGTGGTCCAGCTAGAACTAAAAGCTTACAAGGTGATAGATATTTCATGCTAATCATTGATGACTATTCTAGAATGTGTTGGGTTACTTTTCTCAAAGAAAAATCAGAAGCACTTGGGAAGTTCAAACTATTCAAGGTAATGGTAGAAAATGAAACCAGTAAGAAAATCAAATGTCTGAGATCAGATCAAGGAGGTGAATTTACATCTAAGGAATTTAATGTATTCTATGAAGTGAATGGAATCATAAGACAGTTATCAGCACCCTGGACACCACAACAGAATGGAGTTGTATAAAGGAAAAACAAAACTATCTTGGATGAAGCTAGAAGTATGTTATCAGAAGAAAATCTACCACATGTATATTGGAGAGAAGCAGTAAGCACAACAGTCTATACATTCAACAAAGTTCACATCAAAGGTGAAACCGGTAAGACCCCTCATGAACTATGGTTTGGCATTTCTCCTACTCTTAAATATTTTAGAATATTTGGAAGCAAATGTTATATTAGAAGAGATGAGTATATTGACAAATTTGATCCTAGAAGTGATGAAGGAATATTTCTTGGTTATTCATCTAAGAGCAAAGTATATAGATGTTTTAACAAGAGATTATAGAAAATTGTTGAGAGTACAAATGTGAAGATGATGAAAAGTTTAGACGAACCTCAAGGTATATAGACTCTAAACCGGCAATAGAAATACTAAAAAATGAACCTACATTGAATCCACCGGTACAGAATGAAGATCCAGTTACACCGGTATCATCTGTAAAATTCCACTATAACTGAGGAACAACAACAAATGAAGACACTGGTATGTAAGATTAAACCACTCTAAAAATTAGATAATTGGGAACAAGTATCAAGGAGTTATGACGAGAGGAAGACTAGCAAATGAAGAGGTATGTCTTATTTCTCAAATTGATGCACATCATCAATTAATGAGGCATGTGAAGATAAGCACTAGATTAAAGCTATGAAAGAGGAACTAGAACAAATTGAGAAGAATAACACATGGACATTAGTTCCCCGGCCTAAAGACAAAAATGTGATTGGAACAAAATGGGTATTCAGAAACAAACTTAATGAAGATGGTAAGGTAATCAGAAATAAAGAAAGATTAGTGTGTAAGGGATATTCTCAAAAAGAAGGAATTGATTATAATGAAACCGTTGCACCGGTAGCTAGAATTGAGGTAGTTAGATTATTCTTGGCTTTTGCAGCACACAAGAACTACAAAGTATATCAAATGGATATTAAATGTGCATTTTTGAATGGAGATCTTGAAGAAGAAGTTTACATTGAGGAACCTGATGGATTTTCTTTGATAGATAACAAAGATATGGTTTGCAGGTTAAGGAAAGCTTTGTATGGGTTGAAGCAAGCTCTAAGAGCTTGGTATGCTAGATTGGATAAATATCTTTTGAAGATTGGTTTTTCTAAAGGTAATGCTGACAACAACTTATACTATAAAGTGACTAATGATGACATCTTGGTTATAGAAGTTTTTGTTGATGATATAATCTTTGGAGGAGAAGATAGATTATGTAAAGACTTTTCTATTGAAATGCAGCAAGAATTTGAAATGTCTATGATTGGAGAAATAAAATCCTTTTTAGGATTGCAGATTTCACAGACTGATAAAGGTATATTCTTGAGTCAATCCAAGTACTTGAAGGAGTTACTAAAGAAGTTTGAGATGGAGAACTCTAAACCGGTAAGCACACCTATGACTACAAATGACAAATTATCACTAAGGGATGAACCTACACCTGTTAATCCGACTAGGTACAAATCTATGATAGGAGGCCTACTGTATTTGACACAAACAAGACCTGATATTATGAATGCAATATGTATTGCTTCAAGATTTTAGAGTAATCTTAGAGAAAAACATGAATCAACAGTAAAAAGGATTTTCCGATACTTACAAGGCACTACAAATCTTGGTTTATGGTATCCTAGAGATGAAAACTTTGAATTATGTGCATACACAGATGCAAATTGGGTAGGAGATGTGGATGACAGAAAACGTACCATTAGCAGAGCATTTTTTCTTGGAAGAAGATTAATTTCTTGATTAAGAAACAAAGTTGCACATCTTTATCAACAATAGAATCGAAATATGTTGTAGCAGCAGCTAACTATACATAGGTATTATGGCTTAAGAAAATGTTGAAGGACATAAAGGTAAAATGCAAGGAACCTATAACTATCTATTGTGATAACACTGCAACAATTGATATATCTAAGAATCCAGTACTACATTTTAAAACTAAACATGTTTCTATCAAATTGAATTTTCTGAAAGAGAATGTTGAAGCAAAACAAGTAAAACTAGTTTATGTGAATACTAAAGAGCAGATTGCAGATATTTTCACTAAGCCTTTGCCAAAGGAGACTTTTGAATATCTCAGAGATCAACTTGGGGTGATACCCCCACTGGTAGAGACTTAGACAGTTGATATTTGTCATCAACCGACAGAATTAACAGGGAAATCTTTTACTCCGACTTTGATGAGGAGAGCTACTTCTCACGGGGTGTAGTTGGTATACTAAATTGGTTGGTATTTTCTATTTGAACCTGGCTTTTGTATTGGCTTTGGCATTTGATGTCAAAGGGGGAGAGATTGATATGGGAAAATGCAAGTAAAACACATGTTACTCTCAGGGGGAGAGATTTCTACTTTGGGAGAGATTGATTACTCTTTGTATTTGAATTTTGATTTCTGGTTATGATCTCTTTTGGGAGATTGATTGGTTTTTGGTATTTGGCATTTCTGTTTTGGCACTTTGATGGTTTTTCCATCTTGTGTTGCCATCAATGCCAAAGGGAGAGATTGTTGGTATTTTGGTTATGTTGATATGGTTTTGTCATTGATGTCAACACCTATTAACACTTATCAACTCTAGCACTTTGGAGAATTGGTAATGTTCACCAGCAAGCAAGTGACTTATGCATAGTCACTTTCTGTTTTGGCACTTTGATGGTTTTTCCATCTTGTGTTGCCATCAATGCCAAAGGGGAGATTGTTGGTATTTTGGTTATTTTGATATGGTTTTGTCATTTATGTCAACACCTATTAACACTTATCAACTCTCGCACTTTGGAGAATTGGCAATGTTCATCGGCAAGCAAGTGACTTATGCACAGTCACTGGTATCTGGTACACCGGCAAGATATATTGTTCACTGGCACTTGGAATGACATGGAAATCACTTGGTTATGTTGAAGACATCATTTGGACACTTTGTCTTGGATATTTTTTTCATTGGTATATTCGTATTTGCATATTTGCTATTACCGGCAAATAGGTCTAGAATAAGCACCGACAGGCTTATCTATTCTAGATCAGCACGACATGCTTTGGAGATGATTTATTATTGTTGTAATTGCATAAAGCCAACATGATGAATCGAATATTGCATCAATTATTGATTTTATTGTAATATCTTTTAGAGCCGACCTACTAAAATTGGTCTTAGGTTATGGTATATATGTAAGATCTTATTTGTAAGATCGATATGCGATTGGGAAAAAGAATTGTAAGAAGGTATATGAGAATAAGTAGAGCTATACATGCAGACATCATTTGAAGGTGAAGCAATGTTTTTGTGAAGGCATATTAGAACTACACCGGTACTGAATCCAACATATGAAGATGCTATTTTGAGTAGTACATCATTATTGGATTTAACCATCCAATTGTAGTCAGTGTGACTCCTATTTGTGATTGAGCAGTGAGCTCTAGGCGCTTGGTCTTTCTGCATGTGCAGACCCCATTTGTATACACATACTATTTGTATTAGTATCATCTGATTGTGGGTAAGGTTTCCCACCATGCTTTTTCCCCTTACAGGGTTTTCGCGTATAAATATTGGTGTTATGTGTTGTGGATGTTATTGTCTTTCTGTTTCATGCATTAATTTTTACCGGTACTATAATTAATTGATAAACTGTCTACCAGCATAAAGTTTGGTTTACCAGTATTAAGCATTAAGGTTGGTTAAGTTGTTTTTGGTTTGAATTTATTTGACAACTGATTCACCCCCCCTCTCAGTTGTCTCTGGGACCTAACATCATCCTCTTCTGGTTATAGCATTGTCAATCAATTGAAAAGAAGGAATGCTCAAATCTCCATTTTTGAACTGCTTAAGATATCTTCTATGCATAGAGAGATCCTTGACAAATATTTACTCACTACTAATATCCCAAAATATTTAGATTTTGATCAGTTTCAATCTATGGTGGGTCACCTAACTTCGCCTCATCATCTCGCTTTCTCTAAAGAAGATGACAACTCACTGAACCACCCACACAACCAGCCATTGCACATAAAATCTATGATCCATAAACATCGAGTCAAACTTGTTTTGATAGATGGAGGCACTGGGTTGAATATTTGTACCTACAATCTACTGACACAACTGGACTTTTCTGAAAAATATCATTGATCCAGCAAAGAAAATAACAATCAAAGCTTATGATGAAAAAGAAAGAACTTGTAAAGGTCTGGTACTATTACCGATCAGGGTAGGACTTGTGGAAAGAGATGTTATCTTTTAGGTGTTTGATCTTCCTCTTTCATACAACATCTTACTAGGTAGGCCATGGATTCACAAAATGAAGGCAGTACCATCTACATATCATTAGTTCTTGAAATTTCCTTATAACGGAGTTGAAGTTAGTATCCCTGCCGATACAAGCTACCCCTGCAATGGATTAACTCAGAGTGTTGATACCTTTGCGCCTCATAACAGAGCAACCTCTACAACTAAATGTCCAAAAACTTTAATGAAAGATTTAGAAAAGAGATTGAAAATCATAGATATTGGCATGGATGGATACAAGATAGAACCTGTACTTTCACTAATCTCTCTTCCTCCATCACCAAGACAATTGGGAAAACTATCAGAGGTTATGAGGCCATAAACTTCAACTCCAAATGTCATTTATGATGGTCTATTTGTACATTACTCTACTTCCCTTGTAGATGAAATGGAAGAGGATGTTGTTCTCAAATGACTTTTTAGAGAAGATAGTGAAAACAAAGAAGTACAACATTGTGAAATTTCCCTGATAAAATATGGTCTAGGCTATAAGATGATTCAACACATAGGATATTTAGGTATCGGTCTTCTAGGCAAGTGCCAAGAAGGTATCGTTGAACCTATTCAGCTACAAACTAAGTCTACACATGATAAAGTTGGACTGGGATACAATCCAAGAAAGTCATCAGATCAGAAACATACTTCTCTTCATCAGTCTAAGTGGAGGAAAAGGATACTACCTTCAACATCACAGGAAGTAAACAAACAAACTCAGGAAGAGTATGAAAATGAAAAAGAATAATTGGCAATCAAGAGACAAGAAGCATATGGTAATCAAGTCCCAATTGTATCAACAATAACACTACAAGGAGTAGAAGTCTCAGGGGATATGAGAGAAGAGGTAGAAAGAATTAAAGAATTGTTTGCACCACTGAATATTCCGGTCACATACACTGGTAGACAACAAATAGATGATTCAAAAACTGACTTGAATGAGTATGAATGGGGTCCAGATCATCTCTTAGATACATCTACTACAAAAACTCTAGAAGAATCTAGTGATATCATAGATGAAGCAAAAGAGATGATACGCTTAAAGCTACAAAAGGAAATAGAGGAAATCAGACTAAAAAGACAAGAAGACTATGAACAACAATTGAAAGAAGAAAGAACACAAGACAATTCTTCTCCTACTATATCTCCCTCTAATGAGATAGAACAAATTAGGTACAGAACTACAAAAGAACAATTAGAAGCTACTAAAGAAGGGCCAGTCATTATTCCAGAGGAAGTTGAATGGAAAAGAAGACAAAGACTAACAGAGTCATCAAAGCCATGTCAACAAGTATGTCAAATACAAGTGATCCATGAACCAAATCATGAAGGAACTTGCAGCATCAAAGATATAGGTGTTGATACTATACATACTTTTACTCAATCATGTGAAGAAGAGTTAGAAACTTCATCTTATGACTCTGATAACTCTGACAGAATCTCTATTTATGATAATACATATTCGACATAAAACTATGACTACTTTGTCATGAATGTTGAGAATCTGTCTACTGACCCTGTTACTATTGAGCCACGATATGTAGTCCAGTTTAGAGTAGAGAACGGTGCTAGAAGTAGGTCTATTGGACTAGGTCAACTAAATATTAACATGAACTTTGATGATCATGTTGTAACTCTTCCTGTCTTGAGACACTTATGCAAACTAGTCTTCTAGAACTTGACTTGTCGATCCAAAGTTATGATGATAATACCGTGAACTCCCTTGAACCTATTCAAACTTTATCCTTGGTACATCTTGAACTAATTGATTGTACTCTCCAAGACCAACCTATGAATTTACCTATCTTTTCCAATGACTACACATTAGCCTACTATCTTAATGCAGTTGAACCAATGGACTCTTCCACCAGTGAGAATAGTGGGAATGTGACTAAAATAGACATCAAGTATCTCAGTCGCAAAAATAAAAAAATAAGAGATTTGATGGGGCAAAAACCACATTGTGGTGGTGTCAAAATCAAAAATAGTGAAAATAAAAGATGTACCTAAGGGTGAAAACCTATCTGAGGCACCTGAAGGTAAGATACTTGATATACTACCAAGTCACTTCCAGGAAAGGTCTTCAATATTGATTGAACCAACTCAACCAGTAAATATTGGGAGTCAAGAGACACCACATATCATCCACTTAGCTCAATCACTATCAACAAAAGAGTTAAAATATTTCAGCAATCTCTTTTCTGAAAAGAAGATCAACTTTGCATGGACATACTCTGATATGCCAGGCCTAGATCCTGATCTCATCATGCACCATCTCTTTATTACACCAGGAGTTAAACCACTCAAGAAAAAACCTTGTAAGATGCATCCTCATGTGGCACTGCTAGTCAAGGCTGAACTCGAGAAGTTGCTAAAAGTTGTATTTATCAGACCTATAGACTATGCAGAATGGATATCAAACATAGTACTAGTATCAAAGGCAAACAAATCTATTAGGGTTTGCACAAAATTCAGGGATCTTAATAAAGCATGTCCGAAGGATGATTTTCCATTGTCCAACATTGATATGATAATGGATATGACTACTGGGTATGAGATGTAATCATTAATGGATGGATTCTTTGGCTATAATCAGATCACAATAGCTCCTGGGGATCAAGAAAAGACATCCTTCACTTGTGCATGGGGAACCTTCTACTGGAAGGCCATGCCATTTGTGCTAAACAATGCAAGAGAAACTTACCAAAGAGTAGTAACCACCATCTTCCATGATATGATGCATAGAAACATGGAAGATTATGTAGATGACAACCTAGTAAAGACCATGAAGAGATCCACACATATCGAGGAACTGGGCCTCATACTAGATAGAATGGAAAAATTCAAGCTCCAGCTAAATCCTAAAAAGTGTGAATTTGGAGTGTGTTGGGACTCATTAAATTTGAATAATCTGAGAGGCCCATTTCAAAATTTTGCTATTTCATTTTTAGAAAGGCACCTAATCTCATTCAGGTGGCCTAGTTAGAAAGAGGGTAAAATGGAGCCAATTGATTTTCGAAGGGTAAGGATTGGGAAGTGTGTCCTATACCTTTCATTTGGCCTATGCAGTGTGTTGCAACTTTCAGATTTTAGTTTGGATCAATTTATCAGGTACCCATTTCAAGGGGTGAGCTGAAAGTGCTTTTTAGGTGCAAATGTAGCTTTTACCAAGTAGCCTACTTTGAGTGCTTATATCTTTTGCCCTATTGTTTGTCATGAATAATTTCAAAGTGCATTGAATTCTATGCATAAATGTGATCCTCCATGCAAAGTTTCAAGTCTTTGTGAATCCATTTTCTCAGTTTAGCAAGCTCAATATGTTTGCAGTTTGTATGGTTTGACAAGTCCCTGTTTCAGCTGCTAATAAGGAGCCCTGTTTTGCATAAGTGTAAAAGTTGCCTCAGTGAGTGTCATGTGTGAGACCCTACCCCAACTCATCCTGACATTTTCTGTTATTTTTATATTAAGGCTATTATGGATGCTTTATTTTATGCATTATGGATTTAGAACTTATATGATTCCATGATTTGGATCACATTGACGTATATTGATGCTTCATTTTATGCATTATGATTATGAAACTTTATATGTTGCTAGAATAGAATTATTTTGAAATGATGTATGTCAATATTGGATTTGCAGGACTTCATTCTGATGATAGAAATAGGATGCTTATTATATGAATGGTTCAATTTTGAGGATTATGATAATTGCTTATGTGGAATCAAATTTGAATGTATGAGATATTGAATTGTTATTTTCAAATGTATGAGTGTTTGATGTGTAATGGAATTCATGTGTTTAATTATATATATTTGTGATTATTTGGAATTACTAATATGTTAATTAAGATGCGCAAGAAAATTATTCATGTGACCATGGAAATAATATGGAGAACCAAACCTAGACCAATGTACGTTTGTTAAGCCAAGGGTTGTCTATTTGGAGAGACAACACCCCATTTGTATTGTATTTTATTTGTGAAAGTAAATGATGCATGTGTGTTAATTTGATTTTATTTAATTGTGTAAACCTACAAGAGACAAATTCCATGTGTGATTTTTATATTGTATTTTATTGTGTCACTTGACACATGTGTTGATTAGTGTCATTGATTTTGACTTGTCTCTTGGAGGGAGTTTTGTTTCTACCAAAGCCATTCAAACATATGAGTGTGGTCCCAAATTTGCCTTGGGTAGGGAGTATTGGGAGTGGTCAACTAAGGTTTGACCCGTAGGTTAACTTTAGTTGGGTTTCTAAGGGGTCAAATGGACTCCTAGGGTCAGTTTTAGGGCTTTTCCAAAGGTCCAAAGGGTATACCTATGGGTTAGGGTTATTTTTAAACATGTGACTACTCCCATGTGACTGTTTAGTCACCTCAAAAAGTGGTTTTCCGAAGGTGAGCGAAAATTCAACTTAGAAGGTTCCTCCTAGGATAGACAACCTTCCCTTTTGATGTCAAACTCTCCTCCCCATCCTCTCTCACCTTTTCCCTTTCCAGTTTTAGCAACATCTAAGAGGTTGGGAAGAGCAACCAATGGGAACTCTCACCTTACCAAAGGGGTTGGGAAGTGTGAGAGAAGCCTTCTTAGGCAAGGATTAGGGACTTAGTGAGTAATCACCCACTCTCCATTGTTGGAGATCATGCATTTTTTGAAAATAGTTGTAGGATAGAATTCTTGGTGAAGTGTTGGTGAAGAGTTTGTGTGGATTTGGGCTGCTCATCCCCAACTAAGTCTATCATACCTATTGGCAGATTAAGGTTGGTTTTACTTCCTTTTAGTTATGTTGTTTATGTTGTTTTGAAAGAAAGAAATGCTTGTATGAGGAGATGTGTATATGTAAATTGTTTTGTAGGAGAAAAGTGTAAATTTTCCTTTCCTTGTTCTTTGTTTATGTGTTCTTGTCTTGGGAGTGTCCAAGGCCTCCTACTCTTGGGAGAGTAGGATGGTCTTGGGGTGGAAGGAGTACAACAGCCTTGGGTGAGAGGCTCTCCTTATGGAGAGTGATCTCAAGGGTGTCCTTTGTGACCCTTGCTGCATAGCCTTGTGTATGCATTTGGTGGTCATAATGGGAGAAAATATGGCTTTTATGCCTTTGGGGGGCCTAAGGGTGTGGAGATGAATTTGTTGTATTTTGTTTTGCCATGAGGTGGCTTGAGTTGTATTATGCTTGCAGTCTCCCCAATGGTATTTGGTCCACTTCCACCCATGGAAAGTTCATCACAAGTTGTGGTGAGAGTGTAGCTTGGGATGGGAAAATGCATGTTGAGTGTTTGCCCTTTGTTTGTTGCATTGTTTGTTTGTTTGTGACCTGTCTAGTGCTTGGTTTTTCAAGCTCGGGGGTGGCTTCTAGTAAGCCTAGGCTGGGAGGTGAGCTCTCCATGGTCAAGTTGTATTCTATTTGCAGGTTGCATGGGATGGGAAAGAAAAGATGAAGAGATTTGTTGCCATTTTGAGTTGCAGAAAAGTTTCAATGAAAAATGTATTTATTTTGTAGCAAAAAAGAAGAAGCCCTTGTTGTATTTATTTTCTAAAAGCAAAGAAAAGTATGTATATATTTTATTCATAGTCCTATGGAAAGGATAATTCTAGTTGGGTTTTCAAACCCATTTGTAATAATATTTACTTTGCATTTTAATATGCTTAAAGAAATGTATTTCTTCATATTGGTTAGTTTTACAAAAAAAAAAGAAACATGTCTATATTTGGGGTTAAATTCCTATTGCTATTGAAAATATTATATGTTCATTTATGTTTATTCAACAAATAAAAATTCATTTTATCCCTTAAGCAAAATGGAAATAGTCGCACATTAGATTCTAGTTTTATTTATGCTGTTGCAAATAAATTAAGTCTGTTATTTGTTCTTTCATTAAATGCAGAAAATAAATCTTATAGTAGTAGCCTATTTTAAAGGAAAAAAAAGGGGTTAGCGCCTAGATTTAGTTTTATTGTTATACCAGAAAGGATTACATTTAAGTTGTTGTTTTATATGCATTTAAAATGTTAGTTGCAGAATATAAATTACTTTTCTTTCTTGCCTTTTAGAAAACAAAAAACAAAATATATTATTCCACTATCATCATGTTGTAAATGATCATGTTAATTTCTGCATGTAAAACAAAATAAATTTACCAGAAATGAAACTTAAAGTTTGGCTATGAGAGTTATTGAGATTTTATATGAACCTTTATTTATATGTAAATATATATTAACACACACACACACACACACAGATATATATATATATATACATATATATATATATATATATACATATATATATATACATATATATATATATATATGTATATGTATATGTATATATATACATATATATATATATATGTATATATTTATATATATATATATATGTATATATATATATATGTATATATATATATAAACATTTAACTATTCATGCTGGAAAAACCTTATATAAATAAAATAAAATAAAACAGTGATATATATATTTATATATATATATATATATGTATATATATACATATATATATAAATACAAATGTTAAATGTTTTTTTTTTTTTAAAAGTAAATGCAAAAAAATACTTCACAACGTGGGTTGTGGAGAGAGCCGAACCCCTGTGTTGTGCACAGAGGACGGCGCGGCCCGTGCCGCTACTGTGGCTACCAATAGTGGATGGCTCGGCGCCGCCACTATGGGCAACCACAATGGTGGTGGCTCCCGACCGCCACTGTGTTTACCCACAGTGGACGACGCTCGGCCACACTATGGATAAACACAGTGACGCTCGAGGGAAACCCCGCCCGCCATCACCTCCCTTTGCTCCCCTCCTTCCTCCTCCGCGGACCACTTGGCTTGGCCCTGCGCGAAGCTCCAAACCCCCGCCATGGCAATAAAATAATAAGCGCTGCCTCCCATGGCCGCCGCTTCCCCACACCTGCACACACACACAAAAAAAAAATGGAAATTACACACACACACAACACACAAAAAAAAAGAATTATCACACACATGCCCTAACCCTAATTTCAGGTTAGGGCAAACACTCATGGGATTTTAAAAAAAAAAGATATGTGTGGGGTGGGTGTTAAAAGGAAGTTTAGGGTTAGTAGGTGAATTTTTAGAATTCTTTTAAAAGTAAATAAAGAAGAAAAAAGAACCCCATTAATCTTTGAATATAAACACACACACACACACACACACACACACACACACACACACACACACACACACACACACACATATATATATATATGTATATATAGATATATATATATATATACATATACATATATATACATATATATATATCTATATGTATGTATATGTATATATATGTATATGTATATATATAGCTATCTACACACACACACACACACACACACACATATATATATATATGTATGTAATTAAATTTTACACTTATATGGATTTAAAATAGCTAATGGTAAAATTAATTAATTGATCTTCAATTATTTTATGTATGAAGAAGCATTCTAATAAGATATTTTAAAAACTCCTTGGGAGGATAAATCTTTAGGAAATTAAATGACATATGTAGGGTCAAGTTGGCCCCCTCTTTAAATTTTAAATTATAAGGTATTTTAATTTATGGAAATTTAATTTAATAGGTTTATTAAATCTAAGAGCTAGGGCAAATTAATTTAGACCCTAGGCAATTAAAGGACTTTAGGAGGGTCATTATAACCCTTATCAATTAATTAGAGATTTTTGTTAAATGTGTTTAATAATTAATTAGTGAGATAATATGGAGAATTATTATCCCGCTTTCAACTTAGATTACTTTATCACCTAATTGATTTAGTTGTTTGATTTACTCAAAACATAGTTAGGACTAAAATAGACTTGCATTATTTTAAATAAGTTAGTTGTACTAGGTTAAGTTTAAAAAAAAAAAATTATTCCGTTTGTGCCCAAAAGTTTGGGGATGACATCATGTCAAAATTTTTATTCCAGGATATTGTTGGTATAAATGACAAGCTATGTTTCTAGTTTCAAGCTCCTGCCAATCCATTTAATCGGTTTTCAAAAGGGTTTCTTGAACCATCTGTTTCAGTGTTCCGTACTTTCATTGCTATATTAGTTAAAGTTGCTATTTTCATGAGCGCACCATTTGCACCCAGTCAGCCTTTTGGTCAAACTGAGTTTTCTAAGTTTTGATATGTACTTAGAGTTACCTATGTCTCAGGTTTGAGGGTCTATGGAGATTGTTTGATATTTTTAAGAAAGGCATCATGAGTTGCCTGTGCATTGACTTCATCAGGTCCGCAGTGTCAACAAAGCCAGTTGGTCTTCTTTGAACATTAATATCTCCTCTCTCGGGATTCATCTTGAGAAACCGCTTAGTAGAGTTCATGTTTGTATATCAGAGTACATGCCCATCAGATGGCAAGGACTAGAAAGGTGGTTTGACCAGTTTGAAAATTACGTCTTTGCGTCTTTGCGATTAAATGTGAAAATGTGGCGCAAGCGCCTGAAAGTTGCAAAACTCAGTTTGATGATCCAAAAATGGCGTCGATCGATTCCAGAGGTATGTTTAAGGTTCCTGAGGCATTTCAAAGATTAGTTGCATGAAAACGGATTTTTTTTTAACCAGACCCACTTTGGGGCCCGACCTCGCTCATGCTCGTGTATTGATTTTATTGGTGACTTGGCTCATTGTGAGAATTCCATAATATCTAAATTTGGATTGTGATCATGAGACATGTTATAAGAGTGATGATGACAAAATTCATCTCCTGTGCAATAGAAATAAAGAGGCACATTTACAAAACCAAATTGCAAACTGGCAGTTAACAAAAAAGGCACTTAAAATTCACCAAGATGCATTGCCAGGTGACAATGCATGTCCTTGATGTGTTTTCTCTTGAAGGTGGAGTTCCAAGAAGAGCTGGAGGTGTAAAGACTTTGGTAGTGCATGAAATCGTAATCCATGCATCTGACTCAAATAAGCCCCTCCATATTGAGAACAAGCAAAGAAGTTTTCAACTAGAAGTTTGTCTGGTTATAGGAAATGGTGGGGCTCCTCTGCCAAAATTCCTCTCTCACATGTCAGATTGGGCATTGGAAACTTTTAGCAAGTTCCATTGGCAGGATTACAGCCAAATCCAATGACCTTTTAACTTTCATACAAATGCAAAAAGTGGTTAATTGACCAGCATTTCCCTAGCATGTGAGATGGAGAGGTGGAGGTGTTGAAGTTGTTTTTAGAAACTTCTTAGCAAATTGCAATTAGCAGATTTTGAAACATTCAACATTTAACTTTCAAGGAATAACTCCCCCTCTACGTGGTATTTGAGTAGGTCATGTGGCCACTAGAGTTTCAATGAATGCCTAAACAACAACATGCCAAAATCCAACGCTTCCCAACATCCTCCCTACGTGGATCTCTGAGGTGAAAGGAATTAAACAATAGCATAAAAATTTCCAAGCAATGCTCTAGCAAATACACCCTGCGTGGTATGGTGGAGGAGAGGAAATATGAAACATTAGCAACAAATAAAGATTGGCAGACTGCCATTTTCCCTTTTTGCGTGGAGTTTGAAGAGGCATAGAAATTCTTAAAACAAATACAAAATGCAGCAAATAACAACTAGCAGGTTAAAGTACCCTTCTCCTCCCTCTCTGTTGTAGCTGGTGAAAAGACCACAAAAACTCCCAGGCAAATGTATATGGCAGATTTGAAGTCAATTTGCCCTCTCACGTGGTTGACTCAGGCAATAGAAACCTTCCTGCGTGGTATGGTGTAGAAGGAATTTCATAAACCTTTAAGCAAATACAAATTTGGCAAGTGTAAAACTAATTTTCTCCTCTACGTGGTGCATTGAGAGGCGACTGGTAAGTTGAAAGGTTTTAAAATTTTCAAAAAAAACCATTGGCAACCATGAAAAACCCAAGAAAAGCTTCAAAATGCACAATCTCAAGAAAATGCATTAATCCCACATTGACTGTGGAGGGGGATCTTTTTGTATTTAAATACAAATCTCCAAACTAGTATAATGTCAAAGCTCAAAGGCTTTTGACACAAGGTACCGGTTGGGCCCTAGGCGGACCCCACGCATGCGGGTGCACTTCTCGAGGTGACTAAGGAGGCCAAGTGGCAACCAGGTGGACCCCACCCACACAGGCATGTTTCCCGAGGCAAATTTTGCAGACAATGGATGGGTTAAAGATCGTGCAGGTTCAGAGAAGATTGATAGTGCACGCGATTTCACGGAGTGAAGGTACATGTTAGTTAAGCATCACGAAAAGGCAAAAGGTTAATGAGTGAGTAGGTTCAGCGAGATCCGACGGTACGGGTGGTTTCGTGAGGCAAAGATGCACGCCCGTTACCCTTCACGAAATGGTAAAAGGTGATGTGGCCGGTCCAAGTGGCAGGTGAGCTTGCGGGTCCTGCTGACATGTTGTTGAGGTGGCGATGACATGGTAGACAGGTGGCGACAAGCAAGCAGTCCAGTGGTAGTCCAGTGGTGGTGACGAGGTGGACAAGTGGAAAAAGGTGATGTGTCATCCCAGGTGGTGCCCAATGGACCCCATCAACGAATCATAAGCCACCATGTGGTAGGGCTTTAGGAGTTGAAAAGTAAAAAATCAAAGTTAATGATATAGTGCAGACTATAATGTGATTCACAAAATTTAAATGACGGTGCACATATTTAGAATTAATTCAACTTAGAGGTTAGTTTTGCCCAAAATAGCAAGTATTATATGTCATTGGAAAGCTCTCAAAATGAGGAATGAAGATATGGAATTATTTTCAGCAGATCTAAGATATTGTGAGAGAAGTTTCCTTGGGAAGGAGAGAGGAAAATATTCAGTTGGAGAAAGGGGACACTTGGCAGTGTATTATGCAGATCTGATCTTTTTTTCCGTCCTCTTCTTATTCTCATTTATTCTCAATTGTAATGGTTCCATAATTTTTGAGGAAGTGCTCTAGATTTCATAGCTTCCAATTTTGAGTTCTCTTCAAGAGTGTACAGGGTAGTGGTCTTCTTTTAGTAATAGAGTATCTTCTTGTTGTAAATGTTTTTGTTGCAGGTCATGTATATGTAAGGCATATATATATTTTATTGGATTGTCTCTAAGCATTCTTTGTTTTCAATAAATCCAGTCTTCAAGGGAGTTTGGATTTGTCCTCTCAAAGTGGGAGTGTAAGGGTTGTTTTCAGGTACTCTTAAAGGAAGAGTTTAACTTCTATGAGCAATCATTTTGGACTCAGGATAATGTCTAGATATGTATAATCCTTTGTCTAAGTTTAGAATGTATTAATGTCAGACATTAATACAGGGATATCTTTCTTAATAAATTGGATTTGCAATAGAGGTTTTCATTTTCAGTTTGATGTATGACTCTGTTGCTCTTGCATACGACACCAATCTTGCAGATTTTGGAGTTCTCTCAAAGATTTAAAATCAAAATCAGAATATCTACCTTTATTTTATGTTCTGTGGGAATGTTTCATCCATCTCAGGCTTCAACTTAGTTGAGATGTCAATGTGGATCTAGCCCATCTACAGTAACCTCCTGGTTGTTAAGCCTTGTGAGATCTATCTATTTCTGTTGATGTTGTCATAGGTGTGTAAGAGGTTTAATTTTAAGCATCAAAGGTATACCCGCCTAGGTTTTGTAGAGCCTGAAGAGTAGAAGGATTCATATCCTTGTCATGTTGTCCAAGCCCTGAGGTTATTCATAGATTGAATTGGATACTTCATAGATCAATTGTAGGTGTACTTGGGTTAATCAGTTTTGATGAACAACAAAAATGGCGACTCTGCTGGGGAAGTGCTATGATAACTCATGTTGAATTGAATCTCAGAGTTGTGCCTATCCAATTTGAGGAAAGAGTCATAAAAGTATTGTAAATCTGAAAGTATTTTCAGATCTGTGGTTATTTGTTGTGTGAAAGTCATGAATGTCTTCTTTTTGTCATAAGAGTCAATTCTCATCCAAGTGTTGAGAGTTAGTTATCCTTTTATCTTTGTATATGCCCAGATCTATTCATCTTCTATGAATGATTTTATAAATTCTCACAGTCGTGAGTGGTGACTCTAAAAGATCTCTGCACCAGTGTGCATTATTGCAAAAAATTTAAAGGATTTGGTGAACTTACAAAAAAGAGGTAATAGAGGCTTGGAGTTTTGAGATTGAAGGTCCCATCCAAGGAGAAATAAGAAGTGAACAATAGCAACAATTATTTTACCAGGTATTCCTCAAAGTTTTCTATGAAATTATATGATCCTAATAAGGTGAAACAGTCACCATAGAAAAAAAAAGAAATTTGCCCTTTACATACTTCATGCTTTGAAAAATTTTCAGTCATAAGTGATGGGAGAAGTATGTGGTTTCTGAAAATTAGTGATTGCATGTGTTTTGAAAAGATGTTCATAAAGCAGTAATGGTCATTGTCTAAATAATGGTTCATTAAATGTTGTAAACTTGATGGATCTAGATGTTGTTCCTAGATCTAAAAATCTTTTGCCAAATCTGAAAGAGATTGATAAAGAGATTGAAATATGTGTTCAAAAGATCCAAGAGAAGTTTATCTTGTTTTTAAGAAAGAAAGTAGGGAAAAGAAAAGAGGAAGAGTCATCATATGTTTTCTATGAAATATTTATAGCTGCATTGAATGAGTTTTCAGCTGATGCTAGACCCATGAGTCTATTTTGATTAAGTTATTCTTAGATCTTGATGAGCATGACTTGGTTAATTGGTCTACTACCTTGAGAGAAGAGAGTGTTGCATGTATTAAAGAATGGAGATATGATATTGAAAGAATTAAATCTTAAAATGTACACAAGATTAAGGACAGTGAGGGAGATGAATATGTGAGTGGATATGCCTCCTATGATGCTGAAGGTGATTCTTATTTTCAACATGATAGTTTAGATGTGTATGCAGAGCAAGAAGAAATTTGTGAGAGCATAAGTAATTGTTCAACTAATTATGAGCCTACTGAGGTTTTAGATCTTGATGATATAGATCACCTTGTTGTTAAGTTCAATGCACAAAATATTTGCAAACAAAGTTATAAAACTATGCTACAACATATAGAAGCACTTTATGAGCAACATGATAAAGGCTATGATGCGTATGCAAGCTATTGTAATGATCAAATAAATCTACATAAAAACATGAACACTGCAGATTTAATACCTTTATCAGATTGGGACAATGTTTACATCACAGAAGATGAAGCCAAGGAAAATGAAAATGAAGGAGAAGGTTCACTAAGTAGTGAACGAATCTCATAACTCTTAGCTGCTGATCTTCAAAGGTATGCATCCAAAAATGTGCCCAATCTCTCACACCCAACAAGTACATGTTATGATACTGATGATGTTTTTAGGGTGTGAAGTATGATACATATGTTGTTGATTCTTTCCCTATATTTGATTTGAGTCATGGACAAGATAGAAATGCATATACGGTTGATAGGTGTGAAGATGTAGATTCGTATGTTGATATGATCTCAGATTTTGATATGTATTGTGTGGATCTTGCTGTTAAAAAGAATAACAGATCTGAAGTAGTTTTGTCTGATTTGCAAGTGGGAAATGAACCATTGACAAGTGATGATCAGGTGTTCTTATTTGTACAAGAGGCTGACAGAAATTGTGATCAACATGAAGATGAGGTGCAGTCAGTTTATGAGGAAGTTTTCCTCTCTAGTTTGCAAGCCATTATTGTGGAAGAGTGTTCATCATTTGAGAAAACTAGCAATAGAGATGTGCCCGATGTTCTCAATTTTCAAACTAAGTTGGGTTACTTCTCTTTTCAGCTGGGAAGTAATGGTAAAGAGTGTGGCACTCTTATGTCACCCAGTGACCAACCCTTTCAGCATTTGTTTGGTTTTCAAAGATTCTATGATTATGAACATGTTGTTGATTATGTTTTGTGTGATCAGCTGATTAGAAATGGAAGTGTGATTGATCGGGTAGATAATAATGATGATTCCAGTTTACCTCCAGTTTGTTGAAATGAAAGTCATGTGTTTGATAGAGGTAAGAATTGATTTCAGTTTTAAATGGCCCGGGGCCATTTATGTTTGTATATCTTGTATAGCTGTTTTTATTCAGTTGTGTGGTTTTCAATAAAGTGCCCTGCTCTTTGGGTAGAATAAGGAGCCCTTTGTTTTAGAGAAGAGGTAAGAGAATGATCCGTTTTTGGATGGTCTGCTTAACCATAGATTCTAAATTCTTGTTTCGATCTTGCAATCAACCATCCCTAGTCAGAGCCACTATTGGGACTCATTAAATTTGAGAAATTTGAGAGGCCCATTTCAAAATTTTGTTATTTCATTTTTAGAAAGGCACCTAATCTCATTCAGGTGGCCTAGTTAGAAAGAGGGTAAAATGGAGCCAATTGATTTTCGAAGGGTAAGGCTTGGGAAGTGTGTCCTATACCTTTCATTTGGCCTATGCAATGTGTTGCAACTTTCAGATTTCATTTTGGATCAGTTTATCAGGTACCCATTTCAAAGGGTGAGCTGAAAGTGCATTTTAGGTGCAAATGTAGCTTTTACCAAGTAGCCTACTTTGAGTTCTTATATATTTTGCCCTATTGATCATCATGAAGAATTTAAAAGTGCATTGAATAATAGGCATAAATGTGAGCCTTCATGCAAAATTTCAAGTCTTTGTGAATCCATTTTCTCAGTTTAGCAAGCTCAATCTGTTTGCAGTTTGTAGGGTTTGACAAGTCCCTGTTTTAGCTGCTAATAAGGAGCCCTATTTTGCATAAGTGTAAAAGTTGCCTCAGTGAGTGTCATCTCAAAATGTTTATTCCGGGCTATTGTTGGTATAAATGACAAGCTATTTTTCCAGTTTCAAGCTCTTGCCAATCCATTTAATCAGTTTTCAAAAGGGTTTCTTGAACCATCTATTTCAGTGTTCCGTACTTTCATTGCTATATCTATTAAAGTTGTTATTTTCATGAGCGCACCATTTGCACCTAGTCATCCTTTTGGTTGAACTGAGTTTTCTAAGTTTTGATATGTACTTAGAGGTACCTATGTCTCAGGTTTGAGGGTCTACGAAGATCGTTTGATATTTTTAAGAAAGGCATCATGAGTTGCCTGCGCATTGACTTCATCAGGTCTGCAGTGTCGACAAAGCCAGTTGGTCATATTTAACCATTAATATCTCTTCACTCGGGATTCATCTTGAGAAACCACTTGGTAGAGTTTATGTTTGTATATCAGAGTACACACCTGTTAGATGGTGAGGTCCAGAAAAGTGGTTTGACCAGTTTAAAAATTATGTCTTCACGATTAAATGCGAAAATGTGCCGTAAGCATCTGAAAGTTGCAAAACTCAGTTTGATGATCTAAAAATGGTGTCAATCGATTCCAGAGGTATGTTTAAGGTTCCTGAGGCATTTCGAAGATCAGTTGCATGAAAACAAAACAAAATTTAGCTGGACCCACTTTTGGGCCCGACCTGGCTCATGCTTGTGTATTGATTTTATTGGTGACTTGGCTCATTGCGAGAATTCCATAATATCTAAATTTGGATTGTGATCATGAGACATGTTATAAGAGTGATGATGATAAAATTCATCTCCTATGTAGTCGAAATAAAGAGGCACATTTACAAAACCAAATTGCAAATTGGCAATTAACAAAAAAGGCATTTAAACTTAACCAAGATGCATTGCCAGGTGACAATGCATGTCCTTGATGTGTTTTCTCTTGAAGGTGGAGTTCCAAGAAGAGCTCGAGGTGTAAATACTCTGGTAGTGGATGAAATCATAATCCATGCATCTAACTCAAATAAACCCCTCCATTTAGAGAACAAGCAAAGAAGTTTTCAACCAGAAGTTTGTTTGGTTATGGGAAATGGTGGGGTTCCTTTGCCAAAATTCCTCTCTCACATGGCAGATTGCGCATTGGAAACTTTTAGCAAGTTCCATTGGTAGGAGTACAGCCAAATCCAATGACCATTTAACTTTCATACAAATGCAAAAAGTGGTTAATTGGCCAGCATTTCCCTAGCATGTGAGATGGAGAGGTGGAGGTGTTGAAGTTGTTTTCAGAAACTTCTTAGCAAATTGAAATTAGCAGATTTTTGAAACATTCGGCATTTAACTTTCAACGAATAACTCCCCCTCTACGTGGTATTTGAGCAGGTCATGTGGCCACTAGAGTTTCAACAAATGCCTAAACAATAGCATGCCAAAATCCAACGCTTCCCAACATTCTCCTCCCTACATGGGTCTTTGAGGTGAAAGGCATTAAACAACAGCATAAAAACTTCCAAGCAATGTTCCAGCAAATACACCCTATGTGGTATGGTGGAGGAGAGGCAATATGAAGCATTAGCAACAAATAAAGATTGGCAGGCTGCCATTTTCCCTTTCTGCGTGGAGTTTGAAGAGGCATAGAAATTCTTAAAACAATACAAAATGCAGCAAATAGCAACTGGCAGGTTAAAGCACCCATCTCCTCCCTCTCTGTTGTAGCTGGTGAAAAGACCGCAGAAACTCCCAGGCAAATGTATATGGCAGATTTGAAGTCAATTTTCCCTCTCACATGGTTGACTCAGGCAATAGAAACCTTCCTGCATGGTATGGTGTAGAAGGAATTTCAGAAACCATTAAGCAAATGCAAATTTGGCAAGTGTAAAACTAATTTTCTCCTCTACATGGTGCATGGAGAGGGGACTGGTAAGTTGAAAGGTTTTAAAATTTTCAAACAAAACCATTGGTAGCCATGAAAAACCCAGGAAAAGCTTCAAAATGCATAGTCTCAGGAAAATGCATTAATCCCACATTGACTATGGAGGGGGATCTTTTTGTATTTAAATACAAAGCTCCACACTAGTATAATGTCAAAGCTCAAAGGCTATTGACACAAGGTTCTGGTTGGACCCTAAGTGGACCCCACGAGGATAGTTGCGCTTCCCGAGGTGACTAAGGAGGCCAAGTGGCGACCAGGCGGACCCCACCCATGCAGGCACAGTTCCTGAGGCAAATTTTGCAGAGAACGGATGAGTGAAAGATCGTGCACGTTCAGAGAAGATCGAAAGTGCGCGCTATTTCATGGAATGAAGGTGCACATCAGTTAAGCATCACAAAATGGTGAAAGATTAATGAGTGAGTAGGTTCAGGGAGATCCGACGGTGTGCGTGGTTTCACAAGGCAAAGATGCACGCCTGTTACCCTTCATGAAATGGGAAAAGGTCACATGGTCGATCCAAGTGGCAAGTGAGCTCGCGGGTCCCATCAATGTGCCACTGAGGTGGCGATGACATGGTAGATAGGTAGCAACAAGCAAGCAGTCCAGTGGCAGTCCAGTGGAGGTGACAAGGCGGACAAGTGGTGAAAGGTGATGTGTCATCCTAGGTGGTGCCCAGTGGACCCCATCAGTGAATCATAAGCCGCCATGTGGTAGGGCGTTAGGAGTTGAAAAGTAAAAAATCAAAGTTAATTATATAGTGCAGACTATAATGTGAATTTCAAAAAATTTAAATGATGGTGCACATATTCAGAATTAATTCGCCTGAGAGGTTATTTTTGCCCAAAATAGCAAGTATTATATGTCGTTGGAAAGCTCTTGAAATGTGCAATGCATTTATGGAATTATTTTTAGAATATATGAGATACCTTGAGAGAATTGTCCATGGGAAGGAGAGAGGAAAATATTTAGTTGGAGAAAGGGGACACTTGTCAGTGTGTTATGCAGATTTGATCTTTTTTTCCCTCCTCTTCTTATTCCCATTTCTTCTCAATTATAATGGTTCTAGAATTTGGGAGGAAGTGCTCCAGATTTCATGGCTTCCAATTTTGAGTTCTCTTTAAGAGTGTATAGGCCAGTGCTTTTCTTTTAGTAATAGAGTATCTTCTTGCTGTAAATGTTTTTGTTTCAGGTCATGTATATGTAAGGAATATATATAGTTTATTGGATTGTCTCTAAGCATTCTTTGTTTTCAATAAATACAGTGTTCAAGGGAGTTTGGATTTGTCCTCTCAAAGTGGGAGTGTAAGGGTTGTTTTTAGGTACTCTTCAAGGAAGAGTTTAAATTCTATGAGCAATCATTTTGGATTCAGGATAATGTCTAGATATGTATAATCCTCTGTCTGGGTTTAGAATGTATTAATGTCAGGCATTAATGTAGGGATATCTTTCTTAATAAATTTGATTTGCAATAGAGTTTTTCATTTTTAGTTTGATGTATGACTTTGTTGCTCTTGGATAAGGCACTGATCTTGTAGATTTTGGGGTTTTCTCAAAGATTTAAAATCAAAATCAGAATATCTACCTTTATTTTATGTTCTGTGGGAATGTTTCATCCATCTCATGCTTCAACTTAGTTAAGATGTCAATGTGGATCTATCCCATCTACAGTAACCTCCTAGTTGTTAAGCCCTGTGAGATCTATCTGTTTCTGTTGATGTTGTCATAGGTGTGAAATAGGTTTAATTTTAAGCATCAAAGGTATACCCGCCTAGGTTTTGTAGAGCCTGAAGAGTAGAAGGATTCATATCCTTGTCATGTTGTCCAAGCCCTGAGATTCTTCATAGATTGAATTGGCTACTTCATAGATCAATTGTAGGTGTACTTGGGTTAATCAGTTTTGATGAACAACAAAAATGGCGACTCTGCTAAGGAAGTGTTATAATAACTCATGTTGAATTGAATCTCAGAGTTGTGCCTATCCAATTTGAGGAAAGAGTCATAAAACTTTTGTAAATCTGAAAGTATTTTCAGATCTGTGGTTATTTGCTGTGTGAAAGTCATGAATGTCTTCTTTTTTTCATAAGAGTCAATTCCCATCCAAGTGTTGAAAGTTTGTTATCCTTTTATCTTTATATAAGTCCAGATCCATTCATGTTCTATGAATGATTTTATAAATTCTGACAGCAATGAGTGGCGACTCTGAAAGATCTTTGCACTAGTGTGCATTATTGTAAAAGTTTTAAAGGATTTGGTGAACTTACAGTGAAGAGGTAACAAAGGCTTGGAGTTCTGAGATTGAAGGTCCCAGCCATGGAGAAGTAAGAAGTGAACAGTAGCAACAGTTCTTTTACTAGGTAATCCTCAAAGTTTTCTATGAAATTATATTTTCCTTATAAGGTGAAACAATTACCATAGAAAGGAAAAGAAATTTGCCCTTTACATACTTCATGCTTTGAAAAATTTTCAGTCATAAGTGATGGGAGAAGTATGTGGTTCTGAAAATTAGTGATTGCATGTGTTTTGAAAAGATGTTTATAAAGCAGTAATCGTCATTGTCTAAATAATGGTTCATTAAATGTTGTAAACTTGATGGATCTAGATGTTGTTCCTAGATCTAAAAATCTTTTGCCAAATCTAAAAGAGATTGATAAAGAGATTGAAATATGTCTTCAAAAGATCCAAGAGAAGTTTATCTTATTTTTAAGAAAGAAAGTAGGGAAAAGAAAAGAGGAAGAGTCATCATATGTTTTCTATGAAATATTTATAGCTGCATTGAATGAGTTTTCAGCTGATGCTAGACCCCATGAGTCTATTTTGATTGAGTTATTCTTAGAGCTTGATGAGTCTGACTTGGTTAATTGGTCTACTACCTTGAGAGAAGAGAGTGTTGCATGTATTAAAGAATGGATATATGAGATTGAAAGAATTAAATCCGAAAATGTACACAAGATTGAGGACAGTGAGGGAGATGAATCCATGAGTGGATATGCCTCCTATGATGCTGAAGGTGATTCTTATTCTCAGCATGACAGTTTAGATGTGTATGCAGAGCAAGAAGAAATTTATGAGAGCATAAGTAATTGTTCAACTAATCATGAGCCCATTGAGGTTTCAGATTTTGATGATATAGATCAACTGTTGCTAAGTTCAATCCACAAAACATTTGCAAACAAAGTTATGAAACTATGTTGCAACATATAGAAGCACTTTATGAGCAACATGATAAAGGCTATGATGCGTATGCAAGTTGTTGTAATGATCAAATAAATGTGCATAAAAACATCAACACTGTAGATTTAATACCTTTATTAGATTGGGACAATGTTTACAACACAAAAGATGAAGCCAAGGAAAATGAAAATGAAGGTGAAGGTTCACTAAGTAGTAAATGAATCTCATAACTCTTAGCTGTTGATCTTCAGAGGTATGCATCCAAAAATGTGCCCAATCTCTCACACACAACTAGTACATGTTATGATATTGATGATATTTTTGAGGGTGTGGAGTATGATACATATGTTGTTGATTATTTCCCTGTATTTGATTTGAGTGATGGACAAGATAAAAATGCATATACGGTTGATAGGTGTGAAGATGTAGATTCATATGTTGATATGAACTCAGATTTTGATATGCATTGTGTGGATCTTGTTGTTAAAAGGAGTGACAGATCTGAAGTAGTTTTCTCTGATTTGCAAGTGGGAAATGAACCATTGACAAGTGATGATCATGTGTTTTTATTTGTTCAAGAGGCTGATAGAAATTGTGATTAGCATGAAGATGAGGTGCAGTCATTTTATGAGGAAGTTTACCTCTCTAGTTTGCAAGCCATTATTGTGGAAGAGTGTTCATCATTTGAGCAAACTAGAAATAGAGATGTGCCTCATGTTCTCAATTTTCAAACTAAGTTGGGCTACTTCTCTTTTCAGTTGGGAAGTAATGGTAAAGAGTATGGCACTCTTATGCCACCTAGTGACGAGCTCTTTCCGCATTTGTTTGGTTTTCAAAGATTCTATGATTACGAACATGCTGCTGATATGTTTTGTGAGATCAGCTGATTAGAAATGGAAGTGTGATTGATCAGGTAGATAATAATGATGATTCCAGTTTACCTCCAGTTTGTGGAAATGAAAGTCATGTGTTTGACAAAGGTAAGAACTGATTTGAGTTTTTAATGGCCCAGAGCCATTTATGTTTGTATATCTTGTATAGTTGCTTTGCTTCAGTTGTGTGGTTTTCAATAAAGTGCTCTGTTGTTTGGGTAGAATAAGGAGCCCTTTGTTTTAGAGAAGAGGTGTGAGAATGATCCGTTTTTGGATGGTCTTCTTAACCATAGATTCTCAATTCTTGTATTGATCTTACAATCAAGCATCCCCAGTCAGAGCCACTATTGGGACTCATTAAATTTGAGTAATTAGAGAGGCCCATTTCAAAATTTTGCTATTTGATTTTTAGAAAGGCACCTAATCTCATTCAAGTGGCCTAGTTAGAAAGAGGGTAAAATGGAGCCAATTGATTTTAAAAGGGTAAGGCTTGGGAAGTGTTTCCTATACCTTTCATTTGCCCTATGCAGTGTGTAGCAACTTTCAGATTTCAGTTTGGATTAGTTTATGAGGTACCCATTTCAAGGGGTGAGCTGAAAGTGCTTTTTAGGTGCAAATGTAGCTTTTACCAAGTAGCCTACTTTGAGTTCTTATATATTTTGCCCTATTGATCATCATGAAGAATTTAAAAGTGCATTGAATTATAGGCATAAATGTGAGCCTCCATGCAAAATTTCAAGTCTTTGTGAATCCATTTTCTCAGTTTAGCAAACTCAATCTGTTTGCAGTTTGTAGGGTTTGACAAGTCCCTGTTTCAACTGCTAATAAGGAGCCCTGTTTTGCATAAGTGTAAAAGTTGCCTCAGTGAGTTTCATGTCAAAAATTTTATTGTGGGCTATTTTTGTTATAAATGACAAGCTCTATTTCCATTTTCAAGCTCCCGCCAATCCGGTTAATCGGTTTTCAAAAGGGTTTCTTGAGCCATCTGTTTCAGTGTTCCATACTTTCATTGCTACATCAATTAAAGTTGTTATTTTCATGAGTGCACCATTTGCACCCAGTCAGCCTTTTGGTTGAACTGAGATTTCTAAGTTTTAATATGTACTTCAAGGTACCTGTGTCTTAGGTTTGAGGGTCTACGAAGATCGTTTGATATTTTTAAGAAAGGCATCATGAGTTGCCTGCGCATTGACTTCATCAGGGCCGCAGTGTCGACAAACCCAGTTGGTCATCTTTGACCATTAATATCTCTTCACTCAGGATTCATCTAGAGAAACCTCTTTGTAGAGTTCATGTTTGTATATCAGAGTACACACATGTCAGATGGCGAGGTCCAGAAATGTGTTTTGACCAGTTTGAAAATTACGTCTTCGCGATTAAATGCGAAAATATGGCGCAAGTCCCTGAAAGTTGCAAAACTCAGTTTGATGATCCGAAAGTGGTGTAGATCAATTCCAAAGGTATGTTTAAGGTTCCTGAGGCATTTCAAAGACCAGTTGCATGAAAACAAAAAAAATTTCAGCCAGACCCACTTTGCGGCCCGACCTGGCTCATGCTCGTGTATTGATTTTATTGGCGACTTGGCTCATTGCGAGAATTCCAAAATATATAAATTTAGATTGTGATCATGAGACATGTTATAAGAGTGATGATGATAAAATTCATCTCCTGTGTAGTCGAAATAAAGAGGCACATTTACAAAACCAAATTGCAAATTGGCAGTTAACAAAAAAGGCATTTAAACTTCAGCAAGATGCATTGCCAAGTGACAATGCATGTCCTTGATGTATTTTCTCTTGAAGGTGGAGTTCCAAGAAGAGCTCAAGGTGTAAAGACTCTGGTAGTGGATGAAATCGTAATCCATGCATCTGACTCAAATAAACCCCTCCATTTAGAGAACAAGCAAAGAAGTTTTCAACTAGAAGTTTGTCCGGTTACGGGAAATGGTGGGGCTCCTCTGCCAAAATTCCTCTCTCACATGGTAGATTGGGCATTGGAAACTTTTAGCTTCATCAGTAGGAGTACAACCAAATCCAATGACCTTTTAACTTTCATACAAATGTAAAAAGTGGTTAATTGGCCAGCATTTCCCTAGCACGTGAGATGGAGAGGTGGAGGTGTTGAAGTTGTTTTTCAGAAACTTCTTAGAAAATTGCAATTAGCAGATTTTTGAAAAATTTGGCATTTAACTTTCAAGGAATAACTCCCCCTCTACGTGGTATTTGAGCAGGTCATGTGGCCACTAGAGTTTCAACGAATGCCTAAACAACAACATGCCAAAATCTAATGCTTCCTAGCATCCTCCTCCCTGTGTGGGTCTCTAAGGTGAAAGGCATTAAACAATAGCATAAAAACTTCCAAGCAATGCTCAAGCAAATACACCCTGCGTGGTATGGTGGAGGAGAGGTAATATGAAACATTAGCAACAAATAAAGATTGGCAGGCTTCCATTTTCCCTTTTTGCGTGGAGCTTGAAGAGGCATAGAAATTCTTAAAACAAATACAAAATGCAGCAAATAGCAAATGGCAAGTTAAAGCACCCATCTCCTCCCTCTCTACTGTAGCTGGTGAAAAGACCATAGAAACTCCCAAGAAAATGTATATGGCAGATTTGAAGTCAATTTGCCCTCTCACATGGTTGACTCAGACAATAGAAACCTTCCTGCGTGGTATGGTATAGAAGGAATTTCAGAAACCAATAAGCAAATGCAAATTTGGCAAGCGTAAAAGTAATTTTCTCCTCTACGTGGTGCATGGAGAGGCAACTGGTAAGTTGAAAGGTTTTAAATTTTTCAAATAAAACCATTGGTAGCCATGAAAAACCCAGGAAAAGCTTCAAAATGCACAGTCTCAGAAAAATGCATTAATCCCACATTGACTATGGAGGGGGATCATTTTTTATTTAAATACAAAGCTCCACACTATTATAATGTCAAAGCTCAAAGGCTTTTGACACAAGGTGCCGATTGGACCCTACGTGGACCCCACGTGCATGGCTGCGCTTCCCGAGGTGACTAAGGAGGCCAAGTGGTGACCAGGCAGACCCCACTCATGTAAGAACGGTTCTCAAGAAGACTTTTACAGAGAATGGATGGGTTAAAGATCATGCAGGTTCAAAGAAGATTGAAAGTGCACGCAATTTTGCAGAGTGAAGGTGCACGTTAGTTAAGCATTGTGAAATGGCGAAAGATTAATGAGTGAGTAGGTTCAGGAAGATCCGACGATGCACGTGGTTTCACGAGGCAAAGATGCACACCTGTTACCTTTGACGAAATGGAAAAAGGTGATGTGGGCGGTCCAAGTGGTAGGTGAGCTCATGGGTCCCACTAACGTACCACTGAGGTGGCAATGGCATGGTAGATAGGTGGTGACAAGCAAGCAGTCCAGTGGCAATCTAGTGGTGGTGACGAGGCCGACAAGTGGTGAAAGGTGATGTGTCATCCCAGGTGTCGCCCAGTGGACCCCATCAAAGAGTCATAAGCCACCACGTAGCAGGGCATCAGGAGTTGAAAAGTAAAAAATCAAAGTTAATGATATAGTGCAGACTATAATGTGAAATTCAAAAAATTTAAATGATGGTGCACATATTCAGAATTAATTCGCTTGAGAGGTTATGTTTGCCCAAAATAGAAAGTATTATATGTCGTTGGAAAGCTCTCGGAATGAGGAATGCAGTTATAGAATTAGTTTCAGTAGATCAAACATATTTTGAGAGTAGTTTCCATGGGAAGGAGAGAGGAAAATATTCAGTTGGAGAAAGGGCACACTTGGCAGTGTGTTATGCAGATATGATCTTTTTTCCCTCCTCTTCTTATTCCCATTTCTTCTCAATTGTAATGGTTCCAGAATTTTGGAGGAAGTACTCCAGATTTCATGGCTTCTAATTTTGAGTTCTCTTCAAGAGTATATAGGGCAGTGCTTTTCTTTAAGTAATAGAGTATCTTCTTATTGTAAATGTTTTTTGTTGTAGGTCATGTATATGTAAGGCATATATACAGTTTATTGGATTGTCTCTAAGCATTCTCTGTTTTTAATAAATCCAGTCTTCAAGGGAGTTTGGGTTTGTCCTCTCAAAGTGGGAGTGTAAGGGTTGTTTTCAGGTACTCTTAAAGGAAGAGTTTAAATTCTATGAGTAATCATTTTGGATTCAGGATAATGTCTGGATATGTATAATCATCTGTCTGAGTTTAGAATGTATCAATGTAAGGCATTAATATAGGGATATCTTTCTTAATAAATTGGATTTGCAATAGAGGTTTTCATTTTTCAGTTTGATGTATGACTCTGTTGCTTTTGGATAAGGCACTGATCTTGCAGATTTTGGGGTTTTCTCAAAGATTTAAAATCAAAATCAGAATATCTACCTTTATTTTATGTTCTATGGGAATGTTTCATCCATCTCATTCTTCAACTTAGTTGAGATGTCAATGTGGATCTAGGCCATATAGAGTAACCTCCTAGTTGTTAAGCCTTGTGAGATCTATCTATTTTTGTTGATGTTTTCATAGGTGTGTAATAGGTTTAATTTTAAGCATCAAAGGTATACCCGCCTAGGTTTTGCAAAGCCTGAAGAGTAGAAGGATTCATATCCTTTTCATGTTGTCCAAGCCCTGGGGTTCTTCATAGATTTAATTGGCTACTTCATAGATCAATTGGAGGTGTACTTGGGTTAATCAGTTTTGATGAACAACAGAGTGACATCGGGGAAATTGCTTGGTTGCATTATTTCAAAGAAAGGAATTGAGGTTGATCCTGAGAAATTCCATGCCATAATGGAAATGCCACCTCCAAAGAATATCAGTCAAATGAGA
Source organism: Cryptomeria japonica (assembly GCF_030272615.1). Lineage (NCBI taxonomy): Eukaryota > Viridiplantae > Streptophyta > Pinopsida > Cupressales > Cupressaceae > Cryptomeria > Cryptomeria japonica. The sequence goes on along the minus strand of NC_081406.1, from coordinate 394,415,318 downwards.
AGTTTACAAGGACGTCTCCAATCAATAAGACGCTTTATTTCTCAGCTAGTAGATAAATCTCAACCCTTCACAAAAGTATTAAGGAAAGTTGTAACATACAACTGGGATGATCAATGTGAGCAGAAACTTCAACAAATCAAAGAATACCTTTCTAATCCACCAATATTGATGCCACCAATTCAAGGTAAACCATTGATTCTATACACATCGTGTACCAATACATCACTGGGGGCAGTTTTGGCACAACAGGATGATAATAAAAAGGAAAGAGCTATATATTATATCAGTATAACTTTGGTGTCTAATGAGTTAAACTATACTATAATAGAAAAAGATTGTTTGTCATTAGTCTTTGCATCACAAAAATTAAGACACTACATGTTAGCACATTCTATTAAGCTAGTGGCTAAGATTGATCCACTCAAATACCTTCTCAGCAAAGCAACACTTACAAGAAGATTGGCTAAATGGGTCATGGTTCTTACAAAATTTGATATTGAATATGTAGAATGCAAAGCCATCAAAGGACGGGTCATTGCATATCAACTTGTTGATGCTCCACTTGAAGACAATCAACCTTTGCACATAGAATTTTTAGATGAATCCATCATGCACCTTACTCAACGATCATGGAAGATGTTCTTTGATGGGTCTTTCACTCAACATGGTTCGATGCTGGAATACTTTTTATTACTCCTCAAAAATATTCAATCCTAAAGGCTTACACAATTATCTTTCAATGCACAAACAACATTGCAGAATATGAAGCTTTGGTAAATGGGATCAAGCTGGCTATCGAATGGAAGGTTGTTGAATTACACATCTATGAAGATTCTTAGCTAATTGTCAACCAAATCAATGATACATATCAAACTCGAGATGAGAAATTGATGCCTTATAAAAGAATGGTTGAGGATATCAAGAAATATTTTACTTTTGTATCATTTCAGTAGATTCCCATATCAACAAACAGAGCAGTAGATGCTATGGCCACCTTGGCATCTATACCAAAGTTACAAGAATCTAATTTTCACTTTGAATTCCTGGTGGAAGAGTTACATTATTCTGACTATGATTCTCCTAAGTCCCAGATGGTCTATTCTATTATTGGACATGACTCATCTTGCTATAGCCACATTTACCTGCGGGACCAAATTATCCCTGCTAATCTTACCCGTAATGAGAAAAGGAACCTAATCTGAAATGTTTCATGATACATCAACATCACTAATAATCTATTTAGGTGAGGTTTGGATAGTACTTTGCTTAGGTGTCTAGAAACTAAAGAGTCCCAACGTGCATTATCTGAAGTTCATGAAGGTATTTGTGGATCTCATTCAAACAGTCTAACTTTAGCTCGAAAACTACTAAGGGCTGGCTACTACTAGCAAGATATAGATAAAGATGCTATAAAGTTTGCTAAAACTTGTGAGAAGTGTCAGCTACATGGGAATCTCATACATGTTCCAGCAAGGGATCTCATACCATTCATCACACATTGGCCTTTTCAACAATGGGCATTTGATCTCATTGGCCAAGTATATCCTACATCATCTAATGGACACACGTTTATTATAACTGCCATTGAGTACTTCACAAAGTGGGTAGAAGTGGTTTTGCTAATCAAAGCAACTAGTAAACAAGTAGTTCTATTCATCCTTAAGTATATCATTTGCAGGTATGGGATACCTTCTTCCATTGTGATTGACAATGGAGGGTAGTTCAAAAACAAAGATCTAGATGAACTCTATGAAAAATTCAAAATCTAACAACACTGGTCATCCATATATTACCCTCAAGGTAATCGACAAGCTAAAGCATCTAACAAAAAATATGTTGACTATCTTACATAGAACAACAAATAAATTTTGAAAGGATTGACATATGCAGCTCAATCCTACACTGTGGGCTTATAGAACAGGTATCAAAACACCTACTAGGGCTACACCTTTTTCTATGGTGTATGGATCTGAAGCAGTCTTACTTATTGAGGTGGAAATACTATCTTTAAAAGTTTATTTACAAAATCTTGTTACTGATGAAGACTACAGAATATCTAGATTGCAAGAACTCGAGTTGCTGGATGAACGTCAGCAAGTGGCATTTGATCATTTGAGAGTATATCAAAAGAGAATGTCTAGACGTTATAACAATAAGGTTCAACAATGAGAATTTCAGGTTGGTGACCTTGTACTGAGAGAAAACCCTAAAAATCAACAGTTTCAAGACAACAAAGGGAAGTTTGAACCCAACTGGTTGGGTCCCTACATTGTTAGTAGAGTCTTTGGCTCTGGTGCCTATCAACTCTCAACATCAGAAGGAGAACAACTCTGTGAATCAATCAACACCATCCACTTGAAGAAATTATTCACTTAGTATTCTCTTCTCCAGCAACCTGTATAGCTAAAATGTCCTAAAAAAATCATAAAAATCATAAAATGTCATGAAAAAAAAAAAAAAAGAAGAGAAAAAGGATCTTTGCCATACAAGTGAAAACCTGGTAAATAGGTGCCTCTTGTACTCAAGTGCTCCATCTATCAGCACAACCTTGGCATTTCCAGTTTTCATTCCCACTTTGCTACATCTTTTCGCTTGTACATATCTTTCAGTTGCGTTTGTGACATCCTCGTTCTTTTAAAACCCTCATGGCTTGAAACTGATCAATGTCTTAGTCTTAGGGTGATTGATGGAGAAATTTACATGTCCTAAGTAGTATCAACCAAGTCATCTTTATGTCAGTAGTACTAGGTCATCCAATCCGAGTCAGTTACCTATCTCCAAGCTACTGGAGAGTATTATCATTGAGTACACAAGCAAAACAAGACAACTGAAAACAACCGCTAAACTGTTTGAGATATGCATGAAATTTTATTTGTGTGTTGTCTTTTACATTGGCTTTCACTTATTATTCCCTTTGAGTAACTCAAGGAAGTCTATCTTGACTAAGAGGAGCAAGGATTGGGGGCATAATACTTTTTTTTGTTTTCTTCTTGTAGAAATGAATCTGATGATCTCGAAACATCTAATTAGTTGGGTGTCTGTGATAAGTTCCTTCATATCAAGGTGAAATTGCCACACATACCTCGACTCCTCTTATTTGTATGCTACAGGGAGGTTGGAGTCATTTCTTTAACTATTTTGAGGGAATTTCTTTAATGTGCAATCAGGATGCATGTGTAATCTGTCCAAGGATATGAACAAAAAAAAGGGTCATTGCGAACAAGATAATTAATATTGCATATAAAAGAAATGAACTCTATTTTGCCTGTTGTGTTTGAAAAATGCTCATTGATGAAAATTAAGCATACCAAATCCAATGACTAGGTTTAGGTTGCATTCATTATTAATTTTATGCATTTAAAGTGATTTCACTATGATAACAATGATCTCTTTATCTTTTGAATGAGAGTCTGAAGCAGTCATCATTTCTTAGCTAAGTGGTCTCTTTTTCATAATCATTTCTCCGATCGAGTACTTTTGTATTGAGATGTTAGTTGCATACATGAGCATCTTATATAGATCCATACATTTCATTATATACTTATTTGCATTCATATTATTACATGAAGAAAAATAAACATTTGCATTTCTAGTTACTCATTTTCATCATCCATTTGCATATGAAAAAGAAACAAAAATGAACATCCATATTACATCCATTACATTCATTTATACTGAAAAGATATGCATACATATAGAATAAATCATATAGAAATACATCTCATATTCAATCAATACAAGTACGATGAAATTAAATCAAGATCTCATATATATCATCATAAAAAGTATCAGAGTACAAATGATATCAACTGTCATATACAATGTCTCATCGGAGCAAGAATCACATAGGCTACAAAAAAGGGGTATATAACAAAATCTAAGAGATATAACAAGCTAGCTCTCTACCTCTCCCTCATTTCTAGGTGGAGGAGGTGGTGCCTACTGACCGACGTCCTATCTGGGTGCCCTAGCTCCCTCCAATCGAGCCATATACTGAGAATATGGAACAACCTGATGTGCCACTGGGACTGCTACACTATACATGACAACATAATAGGCTGCTCGGCTCGTGTGATGCAAAACCTCTCGCTAGAAAATATCTCGCTCTACTTTGACCTCATAAAGTTGTTGGTCCCTCTCTACAAGATGTGTCTATGCCACTGTCAACTATGACTACAAACCTACTAATCTATCCCTTAGAGACCATATTGCATCTGGTGCACCCTTCTCTCTCACAAGCTCTCCATCTCCCTCTTTGCCTCCCTACTTATCCCTCCATTGTCTCACCTGCCTAGGAGCTTCTCTCTCCTCCTCATTGTGAAATATCCATCTCAATGCTAAGACACCTGGTTGTTGAGTAGAATCATAGTCAACCTTATCCCTAGCAAACGGAATCCTCAAAATCCTGTACACATCCTCTGGTTTAATGGTCATCTCTCCAACTGGTAAATGGAAAGTGTTATGCTCTGAATGGAAACACTCAACTAGCACAGTCAACATCCCATGATTCACACAGATATTTGGTATCTGTAAAAGATACCCAAAACCATACAACTTAATATGTGCTCTATCTACATCTAATAAACCACGGACTAGCCTCATCGTTGGTAGATATACACACCGAAATAGGATATCTGGCAACCAAATCTGCAAAATCAAACATACAAATTATCAACAAGTAATCCAAATTGCGCTAAACATATTTTAAACATGCTCACGAATCCAAATATATAAAATTAAAAATTAAAAATTCATGTTGTGACTCTTAAAAATGCTTGTTGTTTTTCATACAAGTTTTCACAAAGTAGCAAAAACTCGTATGAGTAAGGATAACATCCCACACGATAAAACATTCCCATACGAGAAATGGTATACTCTTGCATGATATAATGGGAACCCAAGAAAATATCGTACGAGACATGGGCCGAGATCAAATGATAAATCTTATATGCTTAAATGAAAAAACAAAAGAGGGACAGTTTGTCGTACGAGACACAATGTCTTACCGCATGGCAAAACGACATAAAGCGACTTTTCAAAGAAATAAAAATGCAAAAAATTTAACAAAAATTAAAAATTTATGAAATGCAAAGGCTTAAGATTGATCACTTACCACTGGGTTGTAGTTCCGCAGTCAATTATGTCGTCTCTGGTGCTCGAATCGATGCTCTTGGATCAGAATGGCCATTTTTCTTCGCAAAGGGATTTTTCAAATTTCAAACTTTGAGAGGTTAAAATAAATTGAAAATGACGCATGGACACCTTATATAGCCTAAACCCTAATTTTTCAACTTGCTCTGATGGACATGAAAACTGTAGCCTAAGCTAATTTGACCGTCCTGATTCCATTTTTGAGATCGAAATTGAATCCGAGATCATCCTCCTAGTCAATTTTGCACAACTGAGACCACTTAGCACTTTCATCAAATGTTCATTTTTTCTTCATTTTGCACTCAATTTCTCATCAATCAACACTAAATCTTCAAATGATCCTCTGAATCATTCTTGGCGCTCAAATAATTAATTTCTTAATATTTTAATCAAATTTCTTAAAATCATTGTACCCTCGGTATCTTTTGATTTCACTCCCAAAGGAGCATACTCATGACCTCATCGTCTTTTTAGTGATCACATCCTCAAAGTCAAGATTTTTCTTTCAAAATCTTCATTACAAGTCGAGTAGCTAATCTTTACAGAACACCAAATAAGACCTTATCACTAGGGGCATCTCATCTTCATCACTTCATATAAAGTTAAGATTTCTCGATCATCTAAATCAAATCAATCTCTAGGGGCATATCAGTTTCATCGCATCAAATAAAGTTGATATTGTCTTCATATGAATAAGTTTCTTAATGTTAATCAATTTCATTGCTTTTCATCAAGTTGATTATTTGTTTAAACTCAATCAAGGGTTTAAAGAGTATCTTTGATCACATGCTCAATCTAAGTAGGTGTTCAGTTTCATCGCATCAAATCAAGTTGGATAGTTTATCTTTTCTCATCATGTCTTGATCCATCAAGTTCAAGATCGATTTTATCTTTGCTCACTGTGTCTAGTTCAATCAAGTTCTAGATCAGTAAGATCCACTTCTTGATTCATCAAGTTCAAGTTCGGTATCTTTGCTCTTCATCAGTCCTAGTTCAATCAAGTTTGGGATCAATATCGCTTTAATCAATCTATTCAGTTTTATCACTTCAAATCAAGCTAAATACCTCGCTATTCATCTGGTTCATGATCAATCAAGTTCAGAACTGGTATCTCCTAGACATCAACTATTCTTTGAACCAACGTGTTGCTCGCACATTAATTCAAAGAGGGGAAAATGTAATACCCTAAAAATGGTCACTTAAACTATGGGCCCCTAATCTTGACAACATCACCAAGGTCCTAACCAAAGGCAATTAAATCAATCTTGAGCACCTAATCAATTAGGTCTTCATTCATTAATGTCACATGGCAAATTAATCACTCTATATTAATTAAATAATCCCAAGTAAATCATTTTGATCAATTATCCTATTTATTTAATTAAATATCTTAGCATATTTAATTAATTAATAAATTTGCCATTTAATCATAAAAAAGGAATTAATTTACAAAAAGAGAAATTAATCTACAAAAGAAATAGTTAAATTGAAAATAAAAGAAAATAATTAAACTGAGAGAAGAAATCAAACTTGAGATGTTTCTTTTTTCTTAATTGAGATAACTTAAAATCAGAAAAGCAATTAAATTGAATTAATCTTCTCTAAAATGAAAACTCAAAGTTTTTGAGAAAAGAAGTTCAGTTGCATTGAAAAGGCTTTTTTTCTTGAAAATTTAAAGAAAAGTGCATGGAATCACCTATTTTTATCTCAAGTGCATGGAGTCAACTAAATTTTATCTCCAATGCAAACTCGAACTTATAATCTCAATGCATTTCAATCAAGCTATAATTGTAATTTATCTCAAGATTAACTGAATCCGATCTCTTAATTATTTCAATTATCCTGAAATGTGCTTTTTCTTGAGGAATCTCAACCACTCATTGTTAATCGATCTTGACCGTTGGTCTCTCTTTTGAGTTTCTATAATTTCAGCCTTCATCACTCATTCAAAACACCCTAGAGATTTATTGTTATTATGCAGTTTTTGCTTTGGAGTCATTGAAGATATTGTGATTTTGAGATTATTGCATCTTAGTTTAGCCTTTTGCACATTTAGTTCAATTATGATTGCTTGAATTCATCTACCTTAATCTTGCATCCATCTTGCATACATTTAGCTTATTCTTATGCTCATATAGATTAAATCCTTCATCTCGGTGTAGTCTAGTCACTGGTATTGCTTATACAAATATGAGAGCAAGTTTATAGTCACATCTTTTAGAAGGCAATAGGTCGATTTGTTATGGTTTTCATATTCATGATTATATCTATCTAACCATGCATGCAATGACTTAATTGAAGTGTTATGTCTCACAGCTTGCAGATCCTTATTCCACTTTTCACACACAATTACAATTGAAATTGAAACAAAATGAAAAGACTTGTGTTCATTTTAATGCCTAAATCAAAACGTGTGGAGTTCTTTTTAGCCCAATTGCATGAAAATTGAAAATGTAAGTTTGTTTCTCTTTAACCACCCTAATTAGCACTATGTGGATTCATTTTAAGCCATTATTTATTAAAATTGAAGCCTAATTTGGGATTAAAATCCTTCAATAGTGTCAATACAATCAAATTTTTGAGTCATATAACCCAAATCCCTATTTTCTACGCATGCACAATTTTGGGCCACACAGGCACAAAAGTACCTTGCACAGGCATAAGAGTAGCCTACACAGGCACAATAATACTCTTCATAGGCACAAAAGAAATCTACATAGGCGCAAAAACACCCGAAACTCCTCAAAAAGCTATTTTTTCTGCCAATTAGACCTTCAAAACACTCCAAAAGCTCTCAAAATACAGAAAAAAAAGTTAGTTCACGTCAAGTTCACTAAAAAATGTGAGGTAGGAAAATAGAAATAACATCAAAGCAATATGACATTAGGTAACCACAAACCCTAAATTGCAATGAAAATAAATTCTATCACAGTCAATAAAGATATGAAGACAAAGAACTTAAAATAAATACATAAACCATAACAAAGTGCTTCCTCCATGATTCTCCATTGTTTCTCTTTTGCCTCCAAATATGTTGTGGGTCTCACCTACAAGTACAAAAGTGAGCAAGAAAGCAACATTGCAAGTGAATTTGACAGTGTGAGGATACTTGAGACGTGGTTGAGATTGATTGAAAAGAGATGTCAATTTATAGACAAATTATCTCCAAACTTGATGATCATTTGAAAAGGACAACAAATTGGAAATTTAGCATGATTATGATGAATTGAATGACTTATTTCATGACAAGTTGCTATGTGAAAATATGACAAATTGAGAGAAATTTGTGCTCATCAATTATGACATGATTGAGAGGGAAAATAGCCACTCGATTTATGACAAATTACCCACAAAATTTATCATTGATTTATGACAAATTGGCCTCAAAAATAGCTTCAAATTGGCCACTAATTTAGCTTCATTCATTATGACATGATTGAGCACAAAAAGGGGAGAAATTAGTGGGAATAGTTAGGAGGGAATAATTAGAGGAATTTTAAATTCAAAATTAGAAATTAGGTGGAAAACGGGGAATTAGGAAATTAGAAAAAGTGGGAATAGGAATTAGATGATATTAATTAATTAATTTTAAATTATTCATTAATTCATAAAAGACTAATCAACCAATTAAATGAAGTATTTAATCATGACACAAGACATAGGGTAAATGAATAAATTCATTTATCCTAAGAGATATATTAGTAAAAGATTAATAATTAAGGAATTAGTAAACCCTAAGAGAGAGACATAAATCAAGATGATGTCATGAAATAATTAACATGATTAGGATAAGGATTTAATGATTAAATTGATTGATTGATATAATGATTGACAAATTAACTAAAATTTATTGAAATCAATGCTTAAGATTGATCATAATGATTGAAATGACAAGGACAATTGACATTAAGAGTTGATTGGAATTTATTAGGATTAAAAAAAATGATTATATGAAATTGATATCTAACCATGATCATAAAATGATAATTGGGATTGACATCAATAAGCCCAAATTGAAATGATTAAATAGGATCAAATAGGAAGAGAAAGCAGAAGAGTGACATGATGTTGACAAATGATAAAGACCAAATGTGCAACATAGAGGAAGTGTTAGTAAAATATGAAAACCTCAAAGAAGGTAACACAAACGTGTTAAAATATGACACCACAAGTGTTGACTATTTTTATATGCTTACAAGTATGTTGCATAAATGGTTATTTCAGAGATTGAGTTTAGTCTACTAGACTAGTAGACCTTGTAGCCAATGATCGTGGATGCAAATCTCGCATCATGCTCCAAGATATCATCAATTGTCATAGATTGGTTATCAAATTGTGCACTGGTTTCCTTTGTCACAATTGTGTTACCTACCTTCCTCATATTCAGTTTGTCACCTATTTGATGCAGACATGTGATTCAATGAATGGCTTGTTTGGAGATTTTGTATGGCCTGTTTAGCCAAATAAATTCATCATGCACATGGGTTAGGATATACCTTACCCACTCATCTTCATCGAACATGCAGAAATGCACAAACTACATGAAACCCTTCCTCTGCAATTGCACATATTCTGGTTTAAGGCTTCCATCCCTATCCTAGAGGTGTTTGTTGTAAAGTGATATGTTTGCCTCATTTCCAATCTCCTGAATGTTGCAGTGAATATAGGCTCTCACATCGTCAACATGCAAAACACCATAGGGCACAGACAAGAAGGCACTATTTGGTTCATCTTCAACTGACTTAAATGGGTGCTTCTTGAATTTTGGCCTTTCTCTCTTGGAAACCTCTACTACTAATGGAGTATTAACAGAATATGATCCTATTCTAAGAAATTTAGGGTTCAAAATAAGCTTCTGAAAATACCTTTTGTTCTTGACGAATGCACAATAGCTTCTATCGGATCATCTCAAAGCTTTTGATCTCCTTAGAAACTAGTTTGACTAGATCTTCTGCTTCAACTCTTCTCTTGCAGTGTGAGAAATGATTCACATTTGTCATTTTTAACCTCACAAACCCTAATTTCAAGTTGACATAAATGATCTAATAAGGTTGAACCGAATGCCCTGTCCAACATCAATCAATTCACCAGATGATCTAGAGATCCAAATGATCATCTCCAAGCATCTGCAATCAACCATGATCAATCACAGATCACTCCAAGGGGGCTTTGCAAGATTTTGCATGAAGATGCGGCCCCCTAAGGCCAAATGCCTTAGTTACCGAATAAATATCCTGCACTGGATTCAAGTGTAGATACATTGTCCACCTTGGATTCATCTTTTCTGAGCCACATATTCCTATTCTTGTCTCTGATATCCTCTACCTTTGCCTTGTCTTTATCATTAGTTTTGTTCTTGTCTACAAGAGAATTCTTATTAATATTTTTGCTTCTGCAATATTTTGCAATGTGACTAGGTTTGTTTCATGCATGCCAAACAACATTCTGCATAGGTCTAAAGTTCATCTGATTTGGTCTCATCCTGCACTGGTTATAGATATGTCCAAACATCTCACAAGCATAGTACCTCTTGTTTTGAAAAATTATTCATTATTGCTCTGCACATGTTTGACTTGTGACCATAATTATTTCATATGAAACACTAACTGATAAAGGTAGGACCATTGTTCATATTATTCATTTCATTATTCATCCTACTTCTACATTGATTTTCCATATGACCAAATTTATTGTAAGTAAAACATCTACCATTAAATTTATGAGCATTAGGTTGTCTTACCGGAGGATTCTTGCTCTGCTTATGATTAGGTTTTGCATTGCCTTATCCAGATCTGGAAGATTCGCCTTTCTCAAATCCAAGTCCTCTCATGTCCTTTCCATGTCTCTAACTTTCCAGCATCTCATCAAGCATTATTGAGCTAGAACTAAATTTGTATTTGTATTCATTTGCAGTAGCAAGTTCATCTCTTAGGGCAACAATTTGTCTTTCAAGTTCTTGACCATTATTCCTTGATTGTGTCAACTCAAGCTTCAACTGATCATTCTCATAGGTAAGCTTGAAGAATTCATCTGCTCTGTCCTTTAATGACTGTGTCAAATTATCTTAATTCTTCTTCTAGTCTTCAATCTCCTTAGTTAGCTTCATCATAATGGATTGCATCTCATTTTTCAATGCAACATTCTCTCTCTCAAGCTTTTCAGCTTTGTCCTGGTTCTCTATGCATTGATCTTCTTTCTCCTTCAACTTGTCCATCAACTCTTTCCTCTTGTCTCTTGAAGTGTTGATTTGATCCTTCAAGTCATTAATAAAATATTCAGTTGCATTCAGGTTTCTCTTCAAGGAACTGATCACATTTCTTGCTCCATCAAGATCCTCAAGTGCCACACAAGGCTATTTCTAAAAATCAGAATCCATAGACTCTGTTAGCACACATTTTTAACAAAACATTTTGTGCTATATGGAGGCCTTTTTTATTATCATATGAGCATTTACTGCTGGTTTGCATGTGCAGGAATCTTATTAGCATGAGTAAAGTTCTCTAAGGATCAGTTGTGTCAGGAATGTCAAGGTATCACTTGGGGACACCAAGGGCATGCTCTAAGTATAGATAGCATAGGGAACCCAATAAGGAAGCATTTAATTAGCAGGGAAGTCATTATGGTATAATCTAAGATTGTTTTCTAGAATTTATCAGACCCTGTGGGATAATTGGGATCACTAATCTTTAAGGTGGATGGCTCATTTGTTCAAAATTGTAAAATTTCAATAATCGGCATTAGTAGTTCCGATGAAACAACACTGGCAAGCAAAAGAAGGATTATCGGCATAACATATATCGATAAATCAGAGGGTGAATTCATGGAGGCACTTAAGTGATTTTCAGCATGGTGCATCCTCTTAGAAAGGTCACACCATCAGGATAGCTTGTTTCGATGAGGCAAAAGGAGGGAGCTCGTTATCGACATGTATCATCTTATCAGAAAAGAATTAAAAAAATTATACTAATAACCTATGAGGCTATCAGTGTAACTTGTAATGATAAGGCAATGCAGATAATGGACTTATAGCATGGAGAGATCATAAATAGAAATAAAACTCTATCCTAATACTCGATGACTAAAGGGAACCAAAGGCGGGCCCATCGGAGAAAAAGACCATATCGGAGTAGTACAAAAATAGTTAGGTCGATCCTCAATGGACTAGAGAATCGGAGGGCTGAACTATCGGTATTACCTATACCGATAAAATAGACTTGGAGGTATAAAGCATAAAGGTACATCAGAGACTCATTGAGACTTTGGGAGGAATAGAAAAAGGCTATTTCGACCCCTAATGAAGATAGAAGTGTCTACGGGGATATTGGTGTAAATTATACCGATAAAGTAAGCATGTATTAAGGACTCATCAGGACATCGAAAGAAGAACTTTTATGCTATGCCGAAACTTGATAGGACCATTATGGCAAATGGTGAGTTGCAAGGAGTTCTGTGGGGTGAGTTATGCCGATAATATGGTGGGCTTAGTCAAAATGCAGATTGGTATGTTGAGATCATCAGGGCATCAGAGGGACATAAAATGAAATATGTCGATACCCGATGGGTTAAGTAAAAGAAAACCGAAGGTGAAGGCATCGAGGAGAATTATGCTGATGGAGAGTTAAAACAAAAAGCAAATCCGAGACTAAAGGAATGCCCATCGGGATAGGAGAAAAATTGCTATCATGAGACCTCATAAGCCGATTGGAGTAGCTTGTGCTGATCAGAAGGTAAAAAGGAGTAAAGTCATAATAAACGGCATCAAACAATTGAATCGTCGAGAAAAGTCTCACCGATTAGCCATTGGAGGTCCTGATGTGAAAAAATGACATAATGGCTTCCATTAAATGCATCCATTGAGTAGGTCCATTGCCGCATGAAGCAGATCCATCAAGATTATAGTAATTAAGTACAAGATTGGACTCCTTGGGATATATAGCTAGTGTTGCATAACAACATTTCTCACAAAGTTATTGAAGAAATATATCAGGTGTTTATTGAGAAATATTTTGAGCTACTAAGCATAGAGTAAAGAAATTTAAAGAGATGGAAGGGTCAAGCTCAAAAGGGAAGCCAAAGTTTGTTCAAGTATCCAGTACCCTGACGAAAAAATCGAACGGTGAAGTCAGTGAGGCCCAAAGAAAATTAAATCAAGATATGATAGATCATATGTGCTCTCCAGGAGCTAGGTCACATAGACCTAAGGTAAATTTATCTATTCATGACCAGTTAGAGGACAGATACAAAGAAATTGGAGATGTACTCACAACAGTGCATGGGCACGAGCTATTTCTTTTTCATTACCTCCGCAGGGATGAGCCTATGCTAATTTCAAACCCATGGAGTACCAATTTAGGTAAACTTGTGGTACCTAATGTCTTTGTAAATATTAATTTGTTGAAGCTCCTAGTAAGACATTATGATGCAAACAAACGATGCATTTTGTTGTCCGACGGGACTGCTTTAGTTCACTTTGCAGTAGCCACAATTTAGGAAGTTTTTGTAGTAGATCTGGAGGTGAATGTTCCTTTATCTTTTGTGGATTTGGAAGAGGAGTACAAAAAAATGGATACTACATACCAAGGTTGGAACCTTGCTATCCACAAAGTAGAGAAGGGGAGGATAATAGAGGAAGATGGTCCTCCTTATGATATGACTATTTTCAAGAAGTATCTACAGTATACATATATGACTTGTGGCCAAGTTGGAGGAGTTGAAGCTCCTGATGTGGCAAACATAGTGTAAAGTTTTGATGCCAATAGCTAACAAGATGAGAGGGGGGGGTGAATCATACAAACTTAATCTTCCATAAAATCAACAGATTCAACCTTGGTAACTTATACTTTAGCAATATAACCAAAAATTGCTAAACATGCTAACTCATAAACACATAATCATCATAACACATATAACACCAGATTTAACGTGGAAACCCAAATAGGGAAAAACCACTGTGGGATTTTGGACCCACTAAGAAATATACTCTTCTAGAGTATGCTTGGTTAAAAGCAAATCCTATTAAAGATTACAAACACATTGCTAGATGTGACTCGGTTAAGGGATTTCCCTCAGATTTGTTAGGATCTTCACTTTTTTAGAAGTGACCTTTTCAAAGGATTTCAAACACTCATTTAGAATGTTACCTTGCTAGAGGGTTTACAAATAAGACTATTAAGTCCACTCGGTTAAGAGATTTCCTGTCACTTACAAAATAAACAACAGTAATAAAATATATCTGCAACTTCACATCTAAAATGCTAAAGCAGATTCTATTTTGCTCAAAACAATCTTGTCATAGGACTTATCTTGTCCCTCTACTGGGCTACTTACTCTGTTATACAAAACAGGTCTTCAAGCTTCTGTGCTCGGTAATCACTATGTAGTATCCCTATGCTTACACTTTCCCGCATACTTTGTTCCTCAATAATTTCTTATTTATAAACAATTTGCTAACTGTTGAATCTCCTTGATCACATTTCCCATGATCAATCTTAGCCGTCAGATTATTAAACTTGACTAGGTTCAATGTATCCTTTGATCTGAAAAACATTTTACGTCGCCTTGGAACTTGCATTCCTTCCTAGGAACTTGTGCTAGGTTATTGCAGTTCAATCTATGTTGTAGATCTTCCTCCTAATTTTCCATTGCCATAGATCCTTAACAAACTTTTGTGCGGCATACCAATCATTTATTCATCTCCAGCTCATCAGCATCCTTCATTAAATAATTCTTTTATCCATCCAATGCGATCTGTCATAACTCGGTTGCAACTCGATAAATACTAAACTTTACTCGGTAGACATTCTGCCTTCATTAACCGATATCGATAACCTTAGGGTTTACCAACTAGGTTCCTTAGGGTTTATCGACTAGGTTCTTTGCTTGGTGACAAAGTATAGTATTAACCTTACAATCAACAACATATGTAGGATATCAAAACAATCCAAACATCATGATCTCATCATTGTCTAACTCGGTAATAGTTGCCCATTGAATAACTTATTTCTCCCCTTATTCATCACATTCTTTCTATGTCTTTTACTGATATCTTAATTCTCTTCAAATCAATCTTCTCAAGATATGGCAACATCATACTGAATCAGGAAATCAATTTCTTGACATCAATGACAAAATAATGTTATAAAGATAGTTATCATCCATTTTCAGTTATATCAATAATCTCCAACAACCTTCTCAATATCCTTATGAAATGCCAACAATCTCCTTTCTATTGAAATGCCAACAATCTCCCCCTTTGGCATTGATGGCAAAACCAACAATTAAATCGTAATACCAACAATATATTCAAATTGATTTAGATTCAGATTGTTGTTAGACTTCTCCTATTATCCTGGAGCTGTTAAAAATCGTCTGAAGTCTTCTAGGCTTTCTCCCTCTTTCATTAGTCTTCTCCCCTTTTTTAGTAATCTTCTCCCCCTGTCATTAGTCTTCTGTTATTTTCTTCATTTAGGGCTTTACCTATTTAGTCTACCATTTAGTTTTCTCCCCCTTTGACAACAATGCCAAAAACTAAAAGAACTATTTCTTGCACACCTTTAGAAAACCTCCTAAAGTGCGTAAATCAACATCAATCCACAAATAATATTTGATAGAGTCATCAAATTGATGCTTTCACCGAACTCTGTCAGTGAGTAGAAGATAGGGGTAGGACCCCTAACTTGCTTCTGAGATACTCAAAAGTGTCCCTTGGTAGTGGCTTTGTGAAGATGTCTGCTATTTGCTACTTTGAACTGATATATTCCAGCACAACTTTCTTCTCTTGAACTTCTTCTCTGAGATAATGATACTTTATAGAGATATTCTTTGTCTTAGAGTGCATTACTGGATTCTTTGAAATGTTAATGGCACTTGTATTATCACAGAATATAGTTACTGGCTTGGTAGATTTCTCATTTATACCTTCCAACAGTTGCTTGATCCATGCTATATTGGTACAATTCAATGCTGCAACAATATATTCTGCTTCTGCTGTTGACTGTGAAATACATCCTTGTTTCTTGCTAAGCCAACTCACTAGTCTTTCTCCTAAAAAGAAAGCTCCACCACTTGTGCTTTTCTTGTCATCAATGTTGCCTGCCCAATCAACATCAGTATAAACTTTTAAATCAAAATCATTTCTCTTTTCATATACTAAGCCATAATCTTTAGTGCCTCTCAGGTATCTGAAAATTCTCTTAATTGTAGTCATATGGGTTTCCTTGGGATCTGCAGAAAATCTTGCAACAATACCTACTGCATGTGCTATATCCGGTCTACTGTGCACAACATATTGCAACTTTCCAATCATAGATCAGTAAAGTGTCTCATCAATAGATGCAGATTCATCATTCTTTGATAGTTTACAGTTAGTAGTCATAGGAGTACTTATAGGTTTAGAATCCTCCATTCCAAATTTCTTCAAGATTTCCTTTATGTACTTGGATTGAGTAATGAAAATCTCATCTTTCATTTGCAGTATCTGTAAACCTATAAAATACTTTATCTCACCAATTAATGACATCTCAAATTCTTTGCACATTTCATTTCCAAAGTTCTTGCATAAGGAGTCATTACCACAAAAAATAATATCATCAACAAATATGGCCAAGATCAGTATTCCATTGTCCTCATCATTCTTCATGTACATATTGTTGTTTTCACTTGTCCTTATAAAACCAATCTTGATCAAATAAGAGTGTAGTCTTTCATACCATGCTCTAGGTGCTTGTTTTAGACCATATAAAGATTTGTTTAATTTACATACCTGATCTTTACTCTTGTCTTCAACAAATCCTTCAGGTTGTTCAATATAAACTTCTTCTTCTAGTATACCATTCAAGAATGTAGATTTAACATCCATTTGATATACCTTGAAATTTTTGAAAGCAACATATGCCAACAATGTTATTACTCCCTCAAGTATAGCCACAGGTGCAAAAGTCTCACCATAATCTATTCTTTCTTCTTGAGCATAACCTTTGCAAACTAGTCTTGCTTTGTTCTGAATGACCTCACCTTTTTCATTTAGCTTGTTTCTTAAAATCCACTTTGTACTAATTACATTTTTGTCCTTTGGTCTTGGGATTAGTGTCCATGTGTCATTCTTCTTGATCTGATCAATCTCTTTTGTCATATAATTTACCCAATCTTCACTCTTAAATGCCTCTTTTACTATTCTCGATTCAAATTCAGATATCAAACATGTGTTCTATCTCAGTTTGTTCCTTGTCATCACTGGATCATCCTTATCTCCTATAATCTGACTTGATGCATGATGTTTTCCAACATATTTGGCTAATATAGGCTCAGTAGGCTCTGTATGATCTTCTTCATCACTCAGTAACTGGACATTATCTTCATTTTCTTCAGCAACTTTCTCGGTAGGACTCCTCAGTTGAACATCAGCAAATTCTTCATAATTTTCTAGTTCTTTGGAATTTCCTTCATCATTTCTTTTTGCAAATTCATCAATTTTCACATTTACACTTTCTACTATTTTGTTAGATGATTTGATCGAACATTTAAATGCTTTACTTCTAGAAGAATAACCAAGAAATGTTCCTTCTTCACTTTTCTGATCAAACTTTCCATTTATGTTATCTTTGTGAACATAACATCTACTTCCAAATATTTTAAAATAAGTTACATTAGGTTTCTTGTCATACCAGATTTCATATGGTGTCTTCATAGTTCCTTTCTTTAGTTGTACTCGGTTAAGGGTGTAAACTGCAGTGTTGATTGCTTCTCTCCAAAATGTTTGAGGTACCCTCTTTTCTATCATCACGGTTCTGGCACAATCTACAATTGATCTGTTTCTTCTCTCAGCTATCCCATTTTGCTGAGGTGTTCTCAGTGTAGACACTTGCCTTTTTATACCATGATCATTGTAGAATAAGTTAAATTCATCAAAAGTGAACTCTCCTCCTCTATCAGATCTAAGACATTTCAGCTATCATCCTGTTTCATTTTCAACTCTTGTCTTGTACCATTTAAACATTTGAAAAGCTTCTAATTTTTCTTTTAAAAACATAACTAACATCATCCTTGAGTAATCATCCACAAATAATATGAAATATTTATCACCATAATAACTTTGAACTTTCATGGGACCACAAAGATCAGTGTGTACAAGATCTTAAATTCCTTTAGAAGTGTAGGACTTACTTGTAAAGATTGATCTTGTCATCTTACCCATCTGGCATCCTCGACACATAGCATTCTCAGATTTTTCCAGACTCAGTAGACCTCTTACTTGGTGCTTCTTACTTATTTTGATCAGATTATCAAAATTTACATGACAAAACCTTTTATGCCATAACCAAGTATCATCTATCTTTGCATAAAGACACTTGTTCCGAGTTGAGTCAAGATGAAATGTATTACCTTTTGTTTGTGTCCTGGTAGCAGCTAGCTTTCCATGTTTGTCATGAGCTTTGACACATCCCTTCTGGAATTCTATTCGGTATCTTGTATTGTTTAGTTGTGCGACACTCAACAAATTGTTTTTCAAACCTTCAACCTAGTATAAATCATCACATTTAGCATTGTCAAGAAGTGTTATAGATCCTTTACCTTTCACTAGACATGGTGCATCATTATTAAATCTTACATAACCTCCATCATAGTCTTCTAATTTAACAAACTTGTGTTTATCACCTATCATGTGATGTGAGCATCCACTGTCTATGATCCAAGAATCATTATTATTTATGTGAGATATTACGGCTTTTTCTTCTTCTAATTTAACAAACTTGTGTTTATCACCTGTCATGTGATGTGAGCATCCACTGTCTATGATCCAAGAATCATTATTATTTATGTGATATATTAGGGCTTTTTCTTCATACCTTTCTTCATCTGATCCATCTTTAATAGCCACATAAACAACTTCCTCTGTATCAGTTTCATCAAATTTATCATCGTTGGATTCCTCATTAGCTACTAGGCATGTCTTTTTGTCTCTCCTTCTAAAGTCTTGGTGTCCTCTGTATTGGTTGTCTTTCTGCCTATTATCTCGGTATTCTCTCTTTTCACTAGATTCTTTGTCAGGGCAGTTAGAAGCCATATGTCCTATTTTATCACAATTGAAACATTTTAAAGGTAGCTTTCCTTTATACTTACCTTTTCCTCTCGGTAACCTTCTGGCTAATAATGCTTCAAACTCTTCTTACTTTTTGATTTCTTCATATAGTTTGTGCACTTCTTCCATGTTCTTACAAAATATTTCACTTGCTCCACTGTGATTCCCTTCAGAGTACTTACTCATTCTATCATTGTAATCATCAGATTCACCAATATGAAAAGAACTAAATGCAGATTCTACTTTATTTACCGAAGACCCACTATTATCAAAATTACTTAACTCAAATGCATGTAGCTTACCAATAGTAGCATCCAAAGAAACTGACATGTTTGGTACAAACCTTAGTTGATTGATTGCAGAGACTCGAATGGCATAAGTAGGTAGAAGTGTTCTAAGCAACTTACTTGTTACATCCTTTTCTTCAATAGTTCCTCTGCTCCTTTAATTTGATTGATAGTCTCCTTTAACCTTGTACTGTATTGGGTTATGTTCTCACCTTCATTCATTCTCATGAATTCAAGTTGTCCTCTTAGACAATCTACTTTATCTCTTTGAACATGTTCATCACTGCCATACACAGATATGAGCTTAGTCCACATTGCTTTTGCATCATTACAACCTTCTAGATCATTAAACTCTGAGTCGGTCAATGCTGATGTTATTTAAATCATAGCTTGAATATGTTCTTGCTTTGCCTTTATCTCTTCCAAGGTCATCGGGTTGGTGCTTGGTGGTATGTAGTCATTCTCCAAATAATATGTTGCATATTTTCCAATTCCTGATAAATGCAGCTTCATCCTTTTCTGCCATGTGGAGATACTTGACTTGTTCAGCTTTGGTGCATTCCTTTTATACATCTTCAAATCTTTGCCTCAAGTACCTTTAAACTTTTCTTCTGAAGTCCAAAGCTCTGATACCAATTGTAAAGTTCTGATGCCAATAGCTAACAAGATGAGAGGGGGGGGGGTGAATCATACAAACTTAATCTTCCATAAAATCAACAGATTCAACCTCGGTAACTTATACTTCAGCAATATAACCAAAAACTGCTAAACATGTTAACTCATAAACACATAATCATCATAACACATATAACACCAGATTTAACGTGGAAACCCAAATAGGGAAAAACCACTGTGGGATTTCAGACCCACTAAGAAATATACTCTTCTAGAGTATGCTCAATTAAAAGAAAATCCAGTTAAAGATTACAAACACAGTGCTAGATGTGACCCAGTTAAGGGATTTCCCTCAGATCTCTTAGGATCTTCACTTTGTTAGAAGTGACATTTTCAAAGGATTTCAAACACTCATTTAGAATGTTACCTTGCTAGAGGGTTTACAAATAAGACTATTAAGTCCACTCGGTTAAGAGATTTTCTGTCACTTACAAAATAAACAACAGTAATAAAATATAACTACAACTTCACACCTAAAATGCTAAAGCAGATTCTATTTTGCTCAAAAAAATCTTGTCATAGGACTTATCTTGTCCCTCTGTTGGGCTCCTTACTCTGTTATTCAAAACAGGTCTTCAAGATTTTGTGCTCAGTATTCACTATGTAGCATCCCTGTGCTTACACTTGCCTGCATACTTTGTTCATCAATAATTTCTTATTTATAAACAATTTGCTAACCGCTGAATCTCCTTGATCACATTTCCCATGATCAATCTTAGCCATCAGATTATTAAACTTGACTAGGTTCAATGTATCCTTCGATCTGAAATATGTTTTACCTCACCTTGGAACTTGCATTCCTTCCTAGGAACTTGTGCTAGGTTATTGCAGTTCAATCTGTGATGTAGATCTTCCTCCTGATTTTCCATTGCCATAGATCCTTAATAAAACTTCTGCATGGCATACCAATAAATTTATTCATCTCTAGTTCATCAGCATCCTTCATTAAATAATTCTTTTATCCATCCAATGCGAACTGTCATAACTTGGTTGCAACTCAGTAAATACTAAACTTTACTCGGTAGACATTTCGCCTTCATTAACTGATATCGATAACCTTAGGGTTTACTGACTAGGTTCCTTAGGGTTTACTGACTAGGTTCTTTTCTCGGTGAAAAAGTATAGTATTAACCTTACAATCAACAACATATGTAGGATATCAAAACAGTCTAAACATCATGATCTCATCATTGTCTAACTCGGTAATAGTTGCCCATTGAATAACTTATTTCTCCCCTTATTCATCACATTCTTTCTGTGTCTTTTATCGATATCTTAATTCTCTTCATATCAATCTTCTCAATATATGGCAACATCATACTGAATCATGAAATCAATTTCTTGACATCAATGATAAAATAATGTTATAAAGATAGTTATCATTCATTTTCAGGTATATCAATAATCTCCAACAACCTTCTCAATATCCTTATGAAATGCCTACAATCTCCTTTCTATTGAAATGCCAACACATAAGACCACTAGTTTTAGTAGCAAATATTCAGAGACAGGAGCCTAGAGCTTTTGATTTTTCTTCGTACCTAGTGGATAGACTTCATGAAGGCTTCATGAACTTGAAAGATAATCTAGACAAGCATTTCAAGCATTGTTCGCTATTAATGCATATTATTTTATTTTATGGGAGATTTAGGGAATAATGCTCAGAAGGTTTCAGTGTAAATACAGTAGGGAAGAATGGATAGGATCAACCAGTGCAGTTGTGGGTTTCCCTTTGGGATTACAGATATGTAAATTCTCATTACCTCAAATTTGAGGAATTCTTTGTTAAGCCAATTTTCTTGCTCTTTGGTGAGCCTCTACAGGGATCATTTTCTGAGGATGTCAAGAAGTTTCTTAGGCCTCACAAGCACAAATATCAAAAGGTTAATAACAATTGGGGTGATTGGTACTCATGCCAAAACTTCACTTTTGTTTGGTGCTATGGATTTGAAGGTTATCCCTATGTGCTGCCGAAACCTGCACCAGACAGGATTGTATTTTTGGAAATTGTAAGGCAATTAAGTGTCTCTAATGCCAACCATTTTGGAGGTGCACACAAGCAAGCCTTCCTCCCTGGTACACTTCATTTCTAGGATTTTAAAATTGTATCTACCAAAGCATATGAGGTTATTAACAGGAAGCTAGTGGATGAGTACAACCTATTCTAGCACATATCTAGAACGCATTATGATCCTGAGGGCTACATCCAAATAAGTAGGAAGAGACAAGAGTTGGGAGATTACTTTCATCACGAGGATAAGTTTGAAGATATGTGTAAAAATAAGGAAGTGGAGGAGCTTGTAGAGGTTATAGAGACCTTGGAGAAGAAACTGGAGGAGAGGAGACAGAGGCTGGAAAACATGGAGGGAGACCTAGCTTAAAGTGATTTAGGGGAGAACAAAGTAGTTTCCAAGCTCCATGCACTTGAGAAGGAGAAGGAAATAGAAGCACATGATAAGCTCCTTGTTGTGTTAAATTCAGAAACAGATGAGAGGATGACAAATCATACTTCATTTGTTTTAGATGATCAATTCATCAAGTCTAAAGAATTTAAATCCTTCTTATACCACTTCAAAGGGAAGAGGCTGAGGGAAGCAATGCCAAATATCACACCAGAGAATGAGGAGGAAATCTTGCAGAAGCTTAAAGCTGATATTGATGCAGAAATAGAGACAATGACCCCTCAGAGAGGAAGGCAGTTGCTAATGGAAGCAGTTATTATTCTTTTCCCAGGATGGGATTTGAGTGCATCATTCATTTTTGATAGCTTATTACATGCAAACAATAAGGACTTCAAGTCAAATGTCCAAGGGGTTAATGATATATTCATTGGATTGAGGTATGATCTTGATCAACAAGCAATGTTGTTATGGGCATTGTACCCCCCAGATAAAAGACCAAAAATCATAGATGTGGATAAATCCTTTGGTCACATGATGACCTTGAAAGTTGGAGAGGTAGATCATATGGTCATTGCAGACATAGGTATTAATATCTCAAAATTTGATAAGGCTCAGATGAAACACGAGATAGTAAAGAAAAATAAATATAAGGCTCGATATGAGGAAACTCTTAAGAGGAGTGGGCATCTGATCCCTCAAATTACTGATTCAAGAGGCTAATGGAAAAAGAAATTTGAAAAACTAGCTTATAAGGACACTAAGTTGAAGAGGGAGATGAAGAGCATCAGGGTTGATACTGCTTGTGTATTTATGAGTAAAAGACATGACAATATGGAGAAGGCGTTGGATGAATTTTGGGAAGTATATCAGAGGAACATGGACAATATGGTTTCAAACACTAGAATTCGAGATAGACTTAACCTATTGTTACATGATGCATCGACCAGGGAAAAGGTAAAGAAGAAGGTTTAGGGTTTTCTCATCACACATGATGAATTCACAAAGGAATTGAAATCTGAATTCGACGAGTGCTAGCAAATTGTTCAGCGTGGGTTCCCCATTTGGTAGACGATGCAGGTGTAATTAAGGATAAGACCGTATGGCTTTTTGAGTGTAAGTCTTTACTTAGTGCAGCCCAAGCCATTGCCAAAATAGATATTCTTGATATGAATGACATGACCGACTAGTTTGAGAACTTTTACATAATCGAGAACACAACCAGGGATGTGATATTCAATGCCACAACCTAAAAAGATGCAGGCTATTTGCGGCATATCCAAAAGTCTGGGCAGCGGCTGGATCGAAAGTCTTAGGTCTTTGTTTAGTTTTTGTAATGTAATTGATGTTTTAGTTAGGTTGTTTAGTTGTTGTTCAGTTAGTTGTTAGGATAATGAAAGGGTGTGTCCTTCCACTCATATCTCTTAGCATGTGTATTTATAATGAGTCATTTTATATGTAAAGGAGTAAGGATTCAGAAAAAATAGACTGCCTGGAAGGACTGCAAGTTATATGTAATAGGGAAGTCTATAGGACAAAGAAGTATCTTTTGTGCAAATAGATTGTAATGGAGTATTTTCAAGTATAGCTTATGTATGCAATCATCTCCCAAGGATTGATATACAAAGGTTTGTTGTTTCTTTTTCTAAGTATTGTGCACACTTCTGTGTTGATGAGTTATTTTTGTCCTCTTGATAAATCTGTTATATGATTTGCTATGATGTGTCATCACATGTTGTTACATTAAAAGTGAGATTGGGTTTTTCATTATTGTGTAGCACATACTGAAACCTTCATAGTTGATGATTAATATTGTCTCATGAGTTGATAAGATTTTATGTCCACAAAGTGTCATAAATACCCCTGGATAGAGTCACTGGTCTGTTATTTATCTTTTAAGGTCCTGGTTGGCCATGCATTCAAGGTCCTTGACAGAGAAAATTTCTTCATAAATTCTATATGAACTGATCGTTACATATTTTTTTTAAGTCCTAAAAGCATCCTTATTCTCATTATACTATCATAATAATTTTCATTTCTTCTTAAAGGCATTCACTTAAATCACATAATAAAGCATCATTGCAGAACAACAATTTTCCAGTTTTTGTAATTTGCTAAAAGGCTTAAATCCACTTTAAATAATCTCTTTTGTGCTTGAGAGGAAGAGGTATACCCACCTAGGTACAGTGGAGCCTTAAGTGCAGAGGGATTTGGTCTTCGACCATCTCTATTCGTTGGCTAAGGCTAGTTGGACTATTTGAGGATTTGGCAAACCCTTAAGTTTTCCAATCTATGGTTTTGGGCACCAACAGATTGGTGACTCTATTGGGGAGTTGTGATAAGAAGTATTCAAAATTTTTGGGGGTTTCACTTCTGACTTTGTTGGAGGAGGGAGCCTGGAAGATTGGTAAAAGATATTGTTCCTCTTAGGAGGTGGTGACTCTACATGTAATACATGAATAATAATCGGTATGTTGAGAAAATAAAAGAAACTCCTAGAAATTTGTCATTATGATTTATGTCAGGGAGGAGATCTCTGCACAAAGGACAAGAAGATCTTGTTTAGTTGAGTCTGAAGAAAAGGAACAAAGGGAAAAATTCAAACATGGCATTTGAAGGATATAAATTATTTCCTAGTAGGGAGGAAGATTCTTCATCTATTGGCAAATCTGAGAATAGAGAGGAAAATCCTTTTTATAAGATAAATTTAAAGGGTAATAGACATAGCCATGATGAGATCACAACTGCTGAGGAACAGGAAGCAAAATAGTGGGATGATCTTATTCTTAAGATGGCTGATATGTAGTACCCCTGCCCTAATTAGATTCTAATTTTGGTTTGACCTTTGTTAGTTTATCATGTTATAATGTTATAGTTAGATGTTTTGATTATTGTGTGTACCTATTAATGTGGTTTTGGCATCAATTTGTATGTAAGCTTATTAGTTCTCCTAATTTGTGTTATTAATCTCGGGCTAACACTTTTATTAAATAAATATATGTATGCATATGTGATTCATGGTTGCAGGAGATTGTAGGTATAGTACCGCATGGGTGCGAGGTTTGTCTCCACCTCTATTTGCAGGTTTGAGTGTTCCTCATTGACCCTTAGAAATTGGATTAGGTGGTCGTGAGACCCTTGTTTGACCATAGTTGTGCTCAAGTGAGTGTCGTCAGTCATCCATCAGTATCCCCTTTGGTGGGGTATGCAGGTCGTCTGTCTATTTGGCTTTCTTGGGTTGCATGTTTTGTGAATGGTTAAATTGAGTAATTAATCCTTAAATATTTAAATTGATTTAATGTGTGTTTACACATTAGTAATTAAGGGATGAAATTAAATAGGTTCCCTTTATGTGATTAATCATTAATTAGAATTGCTCAATTCAAGTTGGTAGCAAGTTCGATTAAATGGTTAATTTTAAATGATAAATTTATTCTGTTTATTCTTTTGGAAATGAAAGATTTAAATTTATTTGAAAGCTAACTTGGTTGTAGTATTTGAATTTTGAAGCTAGTTCTATGTGATAAAGTTTTATGAAAAGATGGATTGGTAAAGGAAATTGATCATGATGGCATATTTTCTTGTCATATTAGTAGATGAGTATGGTAATTGTTGGTTTCCTCTTTTTATGCTTTAATTTGGTATGATGAAAGGAAGAAAATTCTTGTTTCTCTGCTATGATTATAGATAGTTCTTAGAATATTTTAAGAAGAGTATGGATTTAGATGTATCTTGCCAATGGATAATGGCATTCATACAAAATTTAGCAATAATGTTTCATTTATTTGTTGAAAGATTCCTATGTGCAATTTGATATTTGTTGAATGAGTTTCAGGGCTAATGCATGCGACATGTTCTCCATCTAGCCTTACAACTTCCTGGAGTAAGTTGGAACCTAGGGGGAGAATGTAGTACCCCTGCCCTAATCAGATTCTAATTTTGGTTTGACCTTGGTTAGTTTATCATGTTATAATGTTATAGTCAGATGTTTTGATTATTGTGCATACTGGTTAATGTGGTTTTCACATCAATTTGTATGTAAGCTTATTAGTTCTCCTGATTCGTGTTATTAATCTCAAGCTAACACTTTTATTAAATAAATATATGTATGCATATGTGATTCATGGTTGTAGGAGATTGCAGGTACAATACCGCATGGGTGTGAGGTTCATCTCCACCTGGATTCGTAGGTTTGAGTGTTCCTCATTGACCCTTAGAAATTGGATTAGGTGGTCGTAAGACCCTTGTTTGACCATAGTCTTGCTCAAGTGAGCATTGTTAGTATCCCCTTTGGTGGGGTATGCAGGTCGTCTATCTGTTTGGCTTTCTTGGGTTGCATGTTTTATGTATGGTTAAATTGAGTAATTAATCCTTAAATATTTAAATTGATTTAATGTGTGTTTACACATTAGTAATTAAGGGACTAAATTAAATAAGTTCCCTTTATGTGATTAATCATTAATTAGAATTGCTCAATTCAAGTTGGTAGCAAGTTTGATTAAATGGTTAATTTTAAATGATAAATTTATTCTGTTTATGCTTTCGGAAATGAAAGATTTGAATTTATTTTAAAGCTAACTTGGTTGTAGTATTTGAATTTTGAAGCTAGTTCTATGCAACAAAGTTTTAGGAAAAGATGGATTGGTAAAGGAAATTGATCATGATGGCATATTTTCTTGTCATATTAGTAGATGAGTATGGTAATTGTTGGTTACCTCTTTTTATGCTTTAATTTGGTATGATGAAAGGGAGAAAATTCTTGTTTCTCTACTATGATTATAGATAGTTCTTGGAATATTTTAAGAAGAGTATGGATTTAGATGTATCTTGCCAATGGATAATGGCATTTGTACATGATTTAGCAATAATATTTCATTTATTTGTGGAAAGATTCCTATGTGCAATTTGATATTTTTTGAATGAGTTTCAGGGCTAATGCATACAACATGTTCTCCGTCTAGCCTTACAACTTCCATGAGTAAGTCAGAACCTAGGGGGAAGAATGTAGCACCCCTATCCTAATCAGATTCTAAATTTGGTTTGACCCTGGTTAGTTTATCATGTTATAATGTTATAGTCAGATGTTTTGATTATTGTGCGTACCGGTTAATGTGCTTTTGGCATCAATTTGTATGTAAGCTTATTAGTTCTCCTGATTCGTGTTATTAATCTCAGGCTAACACTTTTATTAAATAAATATATGTATGCATATGTGATTCATGGTTGCTAGAGATTGCAGGTACAGTGTTGCATGGCTGCGAGGTTCGTCTCCACCTGGATTCGCAGGTTTGAGTGTTCCTCATTGACCCTTAGAAATTGGATTAGGTGGTCATGAGACTCTCGTTTGACCATAGTCGTGCTCAAGTGAGCGTCGTCAGTATCCCCTTTGGTGGGGTATGCAGGTCATTTGTCTGTTTGGCTTTCTTGGGTTGCATGTTTTGTGTATGGTTAAATTAAGTAATTAATCCTTAAATGTTTAAATTGATTTAATGTGTGTTTACACATTAGTAATTAAGGGACTAAATTAAATAGGTTCCCTTTATGTGATTAATCGTTAATTAGAATTGTTCAATTCAAGTTGGTAGCAAGTTCGATTAAATGGTTAATTTTAAATGATAAATTTATTCTGTTTATGCTTTTGGAAAGGAAAGATTTAAATTTATTTGAAATAGAATTAATTTAATTTTTCTACCCTTTTAAAGAAATAAAAATAAAAAATAAAATAGAGTTAAAACTATTGCCTTAATTACTTTTAGAAAAGTTAATTAAATGTCATGAGAAAAGAGAAATAAAAGAAATGATTTTTACAAATAACTTTCCCATTTACTTTTTGGAAATTAGAAAAATAATTTCTTTTATTATTAAATCTTATGATTTATTAGAAAATATTTTTCAGCCTAAAAGTTTAGGTTGAATATTTTTCTATATTATGCTTGTGAGTTCTTGGGAAAAAAGGAAAAAAAATACATATTTTGGGAGAAATTTTGGAGGCCAGATTGGAAACCAGAACTGGAGCTTGGAGGTTTGATTCAGAATGTTTGCAGAGTATTCATCCAAGATTGATATCACAGGTTGGGTGTTTGTCACTCTTCTTTTTGTTTTGAAATTTTGAAATTTAGTTTTAAAAAAAATACTTCTTGTATGTTGATTTTTCTGAAAGATCCATGTTTGGAGAGTTTTTAAAATTGTTTAAATTTGAGAAAGGGTTTCCTGGTTTGGGAAAGGGTTTTGTTTTCATGTTGTATGAATTTGCAAATTTGTGGTGAAAGGAAAAGTCATGTTGGTAAATTTTTCGGGAATTTCTTCTTTCTATGTATTTTTGTGTTCTTCCTGTGTAAGGAGAAAATTAGAGATTTTTGGTTTAATAAATTTCCCTTAAGGCTTTGTGAAAGAAATATTTAGGAAACTTTATGTTTTTCTCAAATCTTTGTTCTGTCACAGACATTTTTTTTGGTTCCTAGTATAAATTCTTTTTCACAAAATAATTTTATGGATGATTGTAGTTTATTAAACATTTTTATTTAAACAAAAATAAATTTGTTTGTGATTTTATTAAACTCTGTTTTCTCAGAGTGCTGGGAAAACAAAAATAAATTTGTCTATGATTTTATTAAACTCTATTTTCTCAGAGTGCTGGGAAAAGAGAATATTTTTATAATCTCTAGGAAAAGAGATTTTTATAATCTCTGATTAAAAAAAAAGATATGTTTTGCTGGATCTGTGTATACCCAGAGTTTGGGTATTGAATTTATTAGTTTTAATAAATTTAAAATAAATAAAAAATAAAAAAAATCATTCCCTGCTTATTTCACTCAGAAAATTTTCCAAATAAACTTGGCAATGGAAGTTTGAATTTTACAGAAATAAAAAGAAATAAAAAAATCATAACCTGTGAAAATATATAAAAAAAATAAAAATAAAAAAATCAAATTGACTTTTAAAATATTAAGTCAAGAAATTTATGAGTTTGTTGGAAAACTCATATTTCTGAGTTTTGCTTTGTGTTCTGGGAAGTGAAATTTTTGTTAAAAAAAAAAAGTTTTTATTTTTATTTTATTAAAAAGTTTTTTTTTAATAGTTTTTTATTTATTTATTAATTTTTATTTAATATATATTTTATTAATGAGAATTAATATATATATTAATTAATATTTAATTGGTAAATTTTTATTATTAATTATTAATTGTTTATATTTTATTAATCGTGGATTAATAAATATTTATTAATTAATATTTAATTTTGGTATTTGTCTTTATGTACGCAGGATGTATCTTTTTTTTTAGGAAAAGGATAAAATAATGTATTATTTGGAAACATTGGAAATTTAGTAATGTATCGTTTGGAAAATTGGCAAGTAAATGATATTTTCATTTAGTAAAATAAATTGTTTAATTTATATTTCTCTCTATATTGGGTAATAGGCAAAATTGTACTATTCCAATTGTGGTATTGAATTTATCTTGTATGCTGATTTTCTGTTATTGTTTTTTGAAAATTTAGATCCTTTAGAAAATTAGTTCGATTGTTATGTGAAAACAATAGGAAAGAAGATTGTCTTTTCCGGTCTATGCCTATGCATGTTTAATTTTTTGTATTCGCATTTGCTTAAGAAATGGCAAGTCTTTGATTTTATTTGTTGGATCCTGTCGTAAGTTTGAATTGGGTACATGTTTCTGTCTTCGATCTCAAGTTTTGACTATTGTCTTGTGGTGGTGTTGTAACCGGTCATGTCCCTTATGTGGGTGTTGAATGTTGGTTTGTGGTTGACCATAGCTGGTCAAGTCTCTAGTTAGAGTATCGTTAGCCAGTACACCTCGTATGAATTCTTGTTTGACCAAGTAGGTATTCCTACCGTGTTGAACTTCGTTTACTTAATCTTATGTATTCCTTGGTTTAGGAGTTCATTTGAGTATAGTCTAGTGTCATTTGTGAAAGTGGCTTTCGATTGGGGACCGCACCCAAAGTGGTTGCTGGGTAACCCATTGAAAGTGTGTCTAAATAAGTGATAATCTAATAGCATATTAGAGAGTTAGTTAATGAATCACTAAGTAAGATAATTGTGCCTCACGCATGGGATGAGTGCTAGCACAAACTTGGCATGCAGTGAGAAGGCCTAAAATGGCAAACCATCAACCTTGTCTTCATGAGAGGTTGTGTTGGGTCCACATGAGACTTGGATGGGTCAAAGGTTTGGAATAGGTTGTCAAGGTAAACCAGTGGATGGGGCCAGAACCTATGAAGATGTGCCATGGTAACCATACCAAGTTATGTGATGACACTTGTCCCTTATGTTCGCTAGTGTGTTGTTTTGTTGTCTTGATAGGAGCATTGTTGAGGAGTCATCCTGATGTTTATGCCCTCGTGAGAACCTGATATCATGTTAGACCTTGGGTTGTGAAGATTTAGTTCTGTTGATGCTCCAGTTGATCTTTTGTAATTGCTTCTTATTATGTTCAGTTGGATCCTTTCCTATTGAGAGATAATTCATGTATTTATTTGACCAATGGGGTCGTATGTATTATTGGTTATGTTCGCCTTGATGGTAGGATTGTAAATGATGTAAACCTTATGTATTCTTCTCTATTATTTAATTATCAGAGGGGTCTTGGAGTTGAGGAGACCCGGAGAACCCACTAGGGGTGAACTCCAAGATCATTTCGGTATTATGTGGTGTTTTACATTCTTATGTTTCCTTTTACTTTAGCATGTATGAATGGCATATGTTAGTATGTATAATGTGGATTAGATAAAGTTAATCTTAAATGCATGTATGTAGTCATCTTATTAAATGCAGTAAATTGGATCATGAAGAATGTAGATTTGAATAATGGAATGTATTCAGTTATTGATTATGCAAATAAAAATGCATGGAAAGTATTCATTAGTTTATGATGAAATTAAAGTACGTTATGAAATTAGATGCATGGCATATGTTTAATGTAAGATTGTATGTAATGCTTGGTTAAATTTTATTGGATGAACTTAATCATGTCACCTATAATTTTAACCTCAATGGATAAACCTTATCATGTGATCTATATTTTTATCTTACCGAAATAAATTATCCTTGTTTGATTATTATCTTGTCATTAAGTTAGCCAACTTAATTGGATTAATTAACATGAGTTGAGTTAAATGTTGAATTAAATAATCACGTTGGGAAATTCTTTAGGTGTTATTTAGTCTTCCACTATAGTATCTGAACTTATGACAAAAAGTTGTACAATTGTGTTGTGTTTAATTTTATTTTTTAAAATTGTTTGCACTTTATTCTTGTGTTTTAGCTTAATCCCTTCGAGGTTTCTTGGCGGGGCATTACATGACATGAATGTCAATGATGCCAAGATGGCAAGGGCACTTAAAAGGCAACCAGATTGGGTGTTACAAAAACTAGGAATAGAGATAATATTTCAAGCCCTAAGACAAACAGGGTAGGAGAAGAGAGAGCTAAAACAAGTAGACAAGTAGTTCCAAAATATAGTCCCCCTCATATGAGAAGAATAGACCAGCCTCTTGTAACCTATGACAACCCATTGGTAAATGAAAATAGAAGATGGAGGGATGTGCATAGGGATCAAAGTGAAGAGAGGTAGGAGGATGGAAGAAGGAATGGAGATGGGGGAAATGATGGGAACCAGATTAACACAAATAGGGGTAAACATGTAGGAAATAATGGATGTGGCAGCAATCAAAATAATATACATAATAGAGGTAACAATGGAAATTATAGAAGTGGCAATGGTGGAGGTAGGAATAGTAATAATGGTGGTAATAATAATGGGGGTGGAAACAATGGTAATAACGGAAACTATGGTAACAATGGTGGATTCAATAGAGGAATTATGAACAATCAAAGCAACCATCATGTTGGCAGGCAACCCTTAATCAATGAAAGATACAGACAATTGGATTTCACTGGCATTGTTGGTTATCCAAATAAGATAACTAATGATTTGAGATTAGCAATCCCAAAATTCTCAAAAAATGGAGTTGATTCAGCAGAGCAGCATGTAATTAATGTAAAAAATATCATCGAAGAATTTGAGATTTCTCATGAACATATATTCATGAAGTTGTTTGTTCAGTCTTTGACAGAGCATGCAGGGGAATGGTATAGAAGCCTTCCTGATAGATATATTTGCAGCTGGTAGGAATTTGTAAAGTTGTTCTTGGAAGAATTTGGAGATCACAATGATCCTTCATTTGTATCCTATGAATTATCAAGCATAAAGAAGAATCAAAATGAATCAGTTGCTGAATTTAATAAAAGATTTAATAAAGTATTAAATAGAATACCCAAAGATGTTAGACCAATTGATTCATTTTCTATTAACTTTTATTTGAGTTCCTTTGACAGCAAAACTCATTATGAGATTTTTTCTCATAGACCTGACACTTTACAACAAGCATTCAAGATAGCTGCTACTATTGAAAATAATAGGAAGGTGGCTGGGAAGGTTGCTAAGAGAGATGATCCAAAGCTGTACAACTCCAGGATTCCCAAGAAAGATGATCTTACTTGGATTATGGACATGCTTAAGGACCTAAAGGGTAAGCAAAATCATAATGAAAGACCACCATATAGGACCAATAAGCAAATAAATTACAATAGGTCGAGGTTGCATGACATGCCATATAACACAAATTGGAAAGATGGAAAACCAGTAAAACCAAATACAAACAAAGAGACTCCTTACCCATTAAAGAAAGCCACAAAATTTGTAGATGAGTATCCATGGCATGATGTGTGTAATCTTCCTCATGCTACAGAATAGTGCATGATTGCCCAAGGCTTGACAGAAGAGGAAGATAAAACTGAGGATTTTGAACTAACTGTGAATGCCCTTTCATCTGATCCATATTGGGGAAGGAATGAGGATTTATCTGAAGAAGAAGAATATTCAGGTGTGTATCAAAGAAGAGAGAATTTGCAATATAGCATACATCAGGTTTTTTCTGATGATGATGAAGATATCCCTGCTTTGAGAAAATTGTTTCAGGAGGAAGCAATGCCATCTTTGAGAAATTTAACTGAAGAGGAGAAGAAAACTTTCACTATTGCAGCTATGGAACAAGTGAAAAGTAATTACCAGCTGAGGAATAGGAATATGAATAATGAGCAAGGAAAGCCAACAGGTATCTTCGCCAAGGTCACAAAATTAGGTGGAACCAATAGTAATGCGGCCAAGGGCAAGGATGTGGGTACCAAGAAAGAGATAGAACTGGAAAAGACTAAACAAATTCAAATGCCAAAATTGGTCAAACCAGTGGAGAAGAAAGAGATCGATAAGCCCTCTTCAAACTATGGAACCTTTATGTCTCAAGCATTGTCTCAGGTAAAATTTTCTATGCCCTTGCTT
This sequence comes from Cryptomeria japonica, assembly GCF_030272615.1. Classification (NCBI taxonomy): domain Eukaryota; kingdom Viridiplantae; phylum Streptophyta; class Pinopsida; order Cupressales; family Cupressaceae; genus Cryptomeria; species Cryptomeria japonica. The sequence continues at coordinate 394,381,368 of NC_081406.1, read as the reverse complement.
GAAGCAATGACATTTTCACAATATAAGGATGATACCTTGAAAATTATATCAAATGTTGGTGATATAAATAAAGATTCTTCTAGGTTGAAAGAGGATCCTCTAGTGATTTACTTAGGCACGTCTATCACAAAAAACCTCACACAAGTTGATCCATTCTATCTGACATTGTTAATTATCAATAAAATGGTCAAGAACTATATGATAGATTTAGGGGCAGCAGTGAACATCATGCCTGAAGATGTCATGAGAGAGCTCAGGATGCATGTTGACACACCTTATGGTAAGTGTTATGTCATGGACAACAGGTCTGTACCTATGGTGGGTATTATGAAAGACGTAGAGTTTAGGTTTCCATCTTGCCCAGATACCACATATAAGACAGACATCACAGTGGTATAAGTTCCTGCAAACTATGGAATGTTGTTGTCTAGGTAATGGTCAAATTTGGTGGGTGGTCACGTTCAACTTGATCTATCATATGCTACTATTCCAGTAGAAGAGACAGCGGTGAGGATAAACAAAGAGCCAAGATCTCCACATCTCATAGAAGAGGTTGATCCTGATGAAGCAACTTACTTTTTCCATTTTGATATGGACAACTTTCAAGTATGTATTTCTAAACCTTTAGAGATCAATAAATATATGCAAACAGTTAAACAAAATGAAAACTTAATTTGGAAATTATACTTTGATGGTGCCTGCAGTAAGGAAGGAAATGGAGCAGGAGTTGTACTTATTTCACCTAATGAAAACAAATTTAAATACTCTTTCTTGTTAACTTTTGAATGCACTAACAATGTTGCCGAATATGAGGCCCTCTTATGGGTCTTCAACTAGCAAATAAACATGGTATTAAGTTACTAATGGTTTATGGTGATTCTGAATTAGCTATTTTGCAAGTTAGAGACAAGTTTGCTGCAAAAAATGAAAAATTAAGAAACTACAAGAACGAAGTTTGGGATCACATTGAATTATTCAATTCTTTCTCCATCAATTGGACTAAAAGATCCAATAATATCTGGGCAAACTTCATGGCTAACTTGGCTATCAAGCACAATGACATCCCTCTGGATGACATTACCCAAGTAGAAATCAAGACCAAACTGTCAGTGCCTGATAATGTTAAAAGCTAGCAAGTTTTTGATGATGATAGGGATCTACTAATTTTTTTTTTTTGTGAAGATCACTATTAGCACCCTCGGATTGATTGGAATGGACTTGTGGAGGACAAGGATGAAAAAGCAACTATACTTGGGCAAGAAGTATTGTAGCTAAAAACTAATAAAATCCTGAAAGGATTGATAGAGCTTAAAAGAATGTTTGATAATAAAGATATTATGAATTTCAGGCCTAGTTCAGGAGTATGTGAGGAAGTTGAAAAGGTAAACTTGGGAAGTGAAAGAAACCCAAGAGAAGTATATATTGGAAGGAAGCTCACACCAAAAATTAGAACAGAATTGATTAATCTGCTGAGGAAGTCTAGGCACATTTTTGCTTGGTCTGATAGTTCTGATACTTAATATAAGTATAGATCCAATAGCCAACAAGATGAGAGGTGGGGGGGGGGTGAATCATACAAACTTAATCCTCCATAAAAACATCAGATTCAACCTCGGTAACATATATATCAATCATATAACCAAAAACTGTCAAACATGCAAACTCAAAAGCTTATAAACCTCATAACACCAAATTTAACGTGGAAACCCAAATAGGGAAAAACCACTATGGGATTTAGGACCCACTAAGAAATATACTCTTCTAGAGTATGCTCGGTTAAAAGCAAATCCTGTTAAAGATTACAAACACATTGCTAGATGTGACCCGGTTAAGGGATTTCCCTTAGATTTGTTAGGATCTTCACTTTGTTAGAAGTGACCTTGTCAAAGGATTTCGAACACTCAATCAGAATGTCACCTTGCTAGAGGATTTACATATAAGACTGTTAAGTCCACTCGGTTAAGAGATTTCCTATCACTTTCACAAAATAACAGTAATAAAAATCTATCTACAACTTCACATCTAAAATGCTAAAGTAGATTCCTATTTGTTCAATACAATCTAGACATAGAACTAATCTTGTCTATCTGCTGGGCATCTATACTCTGTTATTCTAATAGATCTTCAAGCTTTTGTGCTCAGTGATCACTATGTAGCATCCCTGTTCATACACTTGCCTGCATACACTGTTTATCAATAGTTTCCTATTTATAAACAATCTTCTAACCGCTTAATCTCCTTGATCACATTTCCCATGATCAATCATAGCCATCAGATCTTCAATCTTGTCCAAGTTCAATGTATTCTTCGATCTGAAAATGTTTTACCCCACCTTGGAACTTGCATTTTCACCTTGGAACTTGTGTTAGGGTATTGCGGTTCAATCTGAGCTGTAGATCTTCCTGCCAACTTTCCATTGCCTTAGATTTGTTAATAAACTTCTTCCATGGCTTGCCAATCATTGATCCACTCTAGCTCATCAGCTTCCTTCATTAAATATCACATGTAAACATTTAATGCATTCTATTATAGCTCGGTTGTAACTCGGTGAATACTAAACTTCACTCGGTAGACATTCTGCCTTCATTAACCAATAGCGATAACCTTAGGGTTTACCGACTAGGTTCTTTGCCTAATAACATAGTATAGTATTAACCTTTACATTTTACAACATATGTATGATGTTAAAACAATCTAAAACATCATGATCTCATCATTGTCTAACTCGGTAGTAGTTGCGCATTGAATAACTTATCCCCTTATTCATCATATTCTTTCCTGTGTCTTTTACCGACTTCTTTATAATCTTCATATCATACTTCTCAAGATATGGCATCATCATACTGAATTAGAAAATCAATTTCTTAACATCAATGACAAAATAATAATATCAAGATAGTAGAACATCTTTAATCAGTTATGTCCATAATCATCAACAACCTTCTCAATATCCTTATTGAAATGTCAACAATCTTTCATTGTCTGTTATAATGTAATATTGCCAACATGGTCATATGATGACCTTAAAGCATACAGGGAAGATTTGTTCCAACATGACATAGCTTTGAAGCCTAATGCAAAACCTTTCAGACAAAAGAAAAGGCCTATAAATCCTACCCTAGCTCCTAAGATGGAGGAGTTAATGAAAACGAGAAATGCAGGGATTATTGAGCCTATAAGACACTCAACATGGGTATCAAATTTAGTACCAGTAAGCAAGAAAAATGGTGATATTAGGTTATGTGTAGATTTCAGAACTCTAAATGTTTCATCTTTGAAATATAACTATGCTTTGCCTAACATGGAAGCTTTGTTGCTGAAAGTCACAGGGAATGAGTTGTTATCTATGATGGATGGCTTCTCGAGATATAATCAAGTCAAAGTTAGGGAAGTAGAAAATTTCAAAACTGCTTTCACTACACCTTGGGGTACCTATGTTTATGGTAGGATTCCTTTTGGATTGACAAATGCAGGAGCTACATTCCAGAGAGCTATGGACGTGGCCTTTGAGGGCATGATTGATTGTATCTTAGCAGTGTATCAGGATGATATCACTCCTTACTCTAAAAAGGCAAACAAGCATTGTGATGATCTAGGAAAGATTTTTATTAGAGCACTAGAATATGGCATATCTTTGAATCCTAAGAAATGTCATTTTGGGGTTACTGAAGGAAAATTGTTAGGTCATATTGTCTCAAAAGATGGAGTTTGAATTGATCCAGAAAGGATTGCTGCTATTGATAAAATTCAAATTCTAAAAATTGTTAAAGCAATCCAATGTTTCTTCGGTCAAATCAACTTTGTGAGAAGGTTTGTTTCAAATTTCTCTAAAATCATAAAGCCTATTGCTAAAATGTTGAAAAAGGGTGCTGAAATAAAATGGACTAATGAAGCTCTTGAAGACTTTTGTAAATATCAAAAGAGCTATCAAGGAAGCCCCTGTTTTAAAATCACCTAATTTCTCTAAACCCTTTCAATTATTTTCTGTAGCTAGGAAATCGGAAATCATCACTAGAAAATCAAAATACTAATCTAGCTCAATCACGAAAGCTCAAATGCAATGATAACAATCCTAATTACACTCAATAAAGACATGAAAACAAAACATTCAAGATTTGAAAATTAAGCAAACCAAGTGCAGATCTGAATGTCTCCTTCATGTGGCTCCATTGTCCTTCTTTCTTCTTCATATAGCTTTTGTTTGTGGATCTCACCTTCAATTGCATAAACCTAATGTGAAAGCAAGATTGACAATTAGCGCAAGAGTACTCAAAGCGTGATTGATTCGACAAAGTGATTATTAGATAATATGATTATTAGATTGAGATTGAAGAAATTCATCAAATTTATAGACAAATTGGAGAGATGATCAAATTAGCATGAAGAGATTCAAATGGAAATTGCAAATCAATAATGTCAATTATGACAAATTATGACAAATTTGCACTTTCTATGCAAAATTGATTGATTGATAATTTATGACAAAATTATGATAACTTTCTATGTCAAAATTGATTGATTGTCAATTATGACAAATTATGACAAATTGAAATGTCATTCCCATGAAATTAGGAGGAAAATAGGAGGAAATTGAATTAGAAATTAAGAAAATTAGAAAATTGGAAAATTAGGAATTTAGAAAATTGGAAAATAGGAATCTAGTGAATTAATTAATAATTTTTCATTTATCAATTAATTCACAAAAAGAGGAATAATTAGCCAATTAAATGAACATTTAATTGTGATGAGAAGACTTAGGATAAATAAAATAATTTATTAATCCTAAAGGGAGAAATGACAAACAAGGATAAATGATTAAATCATGAAACCCTAGAAGATGAATTAGCAATGCAAAGATGACAATTAGGTCTTGATGAAAGATAATTGATATCGATTTGATTCTGATTAACAAAGGACCAATGTAATAAATGATATGATTGATAAATGCGTTGATTGACAAGGAACAATGACAAATTGATCCAAATTGACATGATTGAGAAAGACAATGATCAATGACAAATCGATCGCAAAATGACAAAATTGACAAGAAGATGAGGATCGATGACAAAATAGATCACAAGACGACAAGATTGATGACAAATTGATCAAAAGACAAGAATCGATGACAAATTGATCGCAAGATGATAAGATTGAAAACGACGACAAGAGGACAACGATCGATCACATGATGACAAGATTGATAAGAGGACAAAACCCTAATTAGGATTGACGATGTCCAAAATGATAACAAATGAGCACGCTCATTGACATGATAGGATAAGATTGACCAAAATCATGACTGAAGATTATTGTTGACAAGACCAAATTCGAGAGTGAGATAAATGAAGAATGCAGAAGAATGACTCAATGCTCGCAAATGATAAAGACCAAGTGTGTGACATAGGAGAAATGTTAATGCGATGCAAAAACCTAAGATGAGGCAATGCGCAAATGTTAAAGTATGATTCCGCAAGCGTTGACCATTTTTAGGTGTCTACATCTTGCCCCTCTTTGAGACAATGCGATTTTAAGCATTGTTTCAAAAAACAATAATGAAAATGCCCCAAACGCTGAAAATGACATATGCATGCCCCCTCGAGGAATTGGCCGGAAACATGCAGAAAAGAGGCCAATTGATTGATAAAAATGATAGGATTGAATGGACCGACAATCAGAGATCGAACACACAAAGGACAAGCAGTGGAACTAGACCGAATGGACTGCCAAGACTGATGGAAGAAATTAGACAGAGGATGGTTAGAGATGAAGAAAAAATTGCTTTCACCAATGCACAAAAGTAGGTGAGAACCTTTATTTAATATAGCAAAGCAGATGCAGAGCATCATGGCATTGAAGGCCAGAGCTGGAATGCAACCCTTTTTGCAAAAGACAGACACATCATAAACAAATAGCAATTCCAACAAAAAAAAGAAAGGGACCATGAACCATCCCGGTCACTCTAAATCACTCAGTGACATCATTGAGCAACATAGGAACATGACCGAAGCCAAAGATAAATCAGTAAAAAGATAAGATGCACAAATTCCAACAAATCAAACAAACATCTTGATCTTCATTGTCAAAAGTTGAAAGTGCTGATAGGACGATCATGTTGTCTAGTTTCAAGACATGCGGTACCCTGTCTAAGATAGGACACAGTCTGGTTTCGCATATACCACACCCTGCATAAGACTCATGATAATGCGCCAAGGACCAATGATATTGATGTTGATGTTCGATCGAGAAGACAATTGTGATCAGTTTGAATGTTTGGTTTGATTGAAAAAGTTTGTCTATTTAAGCGTGATTCCATTAAAGCACAATGTGTGATTGAGTGTTGTTGGATGTGTACTCAGTGATCTATCTTATGCATAGAGGGGTTATTTTTTATTTTGACATTTTAGTCGAAAATGGACACATGATAGGGGATGAAAGAAGGACTCAAGCATATTTTTTGTTTGGATAGTAGCCTTGAAAAAAAAATGGACCATGACCTTTAAAAGTATGCTCAAAGACGTTGGTAGGATAAGGACATGGAAAATAAGATGAAACTAAGGCGAGGATTTACGCAAAGGATGGGGTCAAAGGGATGGAAGGATGGAAAATATGAATTGGATAATGGATAGGGTATTGAGAGAATTGGGCTTCAGTGGATGGAAATGAAGGCAAGATCGACATTTGCACACACCTTGAGGGGTGATGGATTGATGGAGGAAAGACATATTTTGGATATTGAGATTTTGACGAAGGAAAGGCTATGGATTTTGGGACATAAGGGCCCAAAATGGATAAAGAAGGTGATGGAGGAACAAACTTGGAATGTTTGGATGGAGGAATAGCAATTTTGGATGCCAATTTGGATGTTTCTTTAGGCTTTTGTGCTTCAAGGAGCCACTTAGGGATCCACATGGTTTTTGATTTTTCATGCTTTTGTGGTTCCTTGGAGTACATTGCTTGCATAAGGGATTTAGGAACCCATATATATTTTGACTTTGCTTTATTTTGCTCAATGGGCCTTTGTGGCCTTTTGGATATTTCGTTTTCTTTATAGATCATATTGTTCTTTGTTTTGACATGTCGATTATATTGGACATGTTGATCCTTGAATACATTTGGATTTTTAGACTTATGACTTTTATACTTGGCATCCAAATTGCTTGGAGGGGGAAAGGAACACATGGATGGATATGAATGAAATGGAGTTCTTTTGGATGGATGAAATTTACTCAAGGATGTGTGCCTTTGCTGACCTTGCATAGAGGATGAAGGGATATAAGGACCTAAGATGGATGGAAAGTATGATGGGGAAGGTGTATGTTTTGATTTTGATGGAGGGATACCAACGTCTTGAGAGTGAGTTGTGTAGACATGACCCTTAAGATCTTCTTTGACATGAAGGGATTATTGCTTATGAAGGTCTACTCCTTTGCCTTTATGAATATCTTGACTTGTAGGATACTCTTTTCTTTGGGAAGAAGACGTGAGTCCATTATGAGGTGGATATGATATGAGAGAAATAATGAGATCTTGAAGTGGATCAGATTGGACCAAAGAGGAAGAACCCATTGTTAATGTCAGGGGTTCATGAACATCTTGCACTGACATGTTTGATTCATGAGGGGGATTAGGATCATGAGGGGGACTAGGATTGTGTGGTGGACATGGTTCAATGATAGGCTCTTCAAGAGATGGAATGGGAAAAATAATGGGATCATCAAAAGAAATGCGATCTTGGAGTGTATATGGAGGATTAGGACAAGGAGATGGAGGAACAAAAGGATCTTGTGGAGGATTTAAAGGAATAATTTGATCTTGACAAGGAGGAATATCATTGGAATCCTCTTTAAAGGCTTTTCTCTTGACTTTCAATGGGATCATTAGAAATGATGGAAGGGATATCTGGAATGTCAATGGGATTTGAAAGGACATTTTGTTCATGAAATGGAAGGGGATCGTTTGGGATTGGATGGACTGGGATATCTTGATCTTTCTTGGGGAATGGAGTGTCAATAGGACTTTGGATAAGATGGACAAGAATAGGGGAATCGTCGCGAGTGTCTAGGAACATGTGGTCCTAGTCAAAAATTGGATGGGATGATAAGGTTTCGGGATCTTGATCTTGATCTGTTTCAAGACATGTTTCTTCATACTCTAAACTATCCTCTTGACATGAGGTTGGACTTTGGATATGCATGGGGAATTCTAGCAAGGGATTAATGCTTTGGCATGAAGGAAATGCACTTTGAACATTTGTGATGGATTCTGGCAAGGAATCAATGCTTGAACATGAGGAAGAGGGACTTTGAATGGGATCCTCTAAAACAGGTAATGGCAATAAAGTGCATGGTTGCATTGGGTCTAGTATTTCTGAAACATGACAAGGATGTGCATCATGAATTGGATTATCGTGGCAATCAATTATGGATAGCTCTTGGATAATTTCATCCTTGGGTGTATTGTTTGATGAGGACAATATGGAAGGTTCTTTTGAAACTTCTAAAGGTGTAGGGATAGATGCCACTGGAGAGTCCATTTGCTTGTGGGGAGATGAGGCATTGCTAGACATAATTGTATTATCTTGATCTTCTTCAAAGAACTCACTTGGTAATTTCCTTAAGAGCATTGCAATAAAGCCACCTTTCTTTCAAGGTTTTGACATAGTTGTATCTGGAATTTGAACTTGTTTGGCAAGGAGTTGGTTCTGATCTAATGTCATGTTTTGATATTGGACTTGGTTCAATTGTTCTGACATGTTTGAAACTTGGGTTGGTGTGTGTTGCAACCTTTGTTTTTGAATGTTTGGTTGTGGTTGTTGACATTGATATTCCACCATTGGTTGAACTATTTGTTGACATTGTATAGTTGGTTGGACATATTGTTGAAATTGGACCATTGGTTGTGGTGGTTGTATATGTTGGACAATTGGTTGTGTCTGTTGGAAATGTTGAACAACTGGTTGAACCATTGGTTGTATTGGTTGAAAATCTGATTGATAGTAAACACCTTCTTGTTCTTTTTGTGGAGGCACATAATGTTGAAGTTGATGTTTTCTCTTTTCTTGAAATTGTTTCATCATCTCTATTTGGGAGAGGAGAGTTGTTATGTCTGATCGTTCAAGAAGAGATCTTACATCAATTGGCTCAATCTTTGGATTTCGACCTAGAAATTTTCAAAACATTTTGGACATTTGTGATCTATTCTTCTCAATGTTTTTCACTCTTTGTTCCAAAATCTCATTTTCTTGAGCTAGTTTCTCCTCTAGTTTTTGTATTTGGAGACTTGTTTCATCATAAAAAGTTTCATCGATATTGCCTTGTTGTTGGGTTGGATATAATTGTGATTACCTTGGATTAAAATTTGATTGCATTGTTGGTTGATATGTCAAACTTTGTTGCATCATTGGTGCTTGGAACCTTGTTTCAATATACATGTCACTATGCAATGCAACTAATGGGATTGACAAATGCAACCTAAAGGATGATAATGCAACTTAATGTTTTTGTTGTTTTTCAAGATTTTGACAAACTCATGAATGCAATTCTAAAAATGAGACCCTTAGGAAATTGAAATGATGTTTAGACCTCAAAGGACAAAATGACAATGTCTCACCTATATGCTTGGATACTAAGCTAGGTTTGACCAAATGACATTGATGACAAAAAGACAAAATTTTGATAAGGTCTAGACTTCCTAACAATGACTTAGGGTTTATCAAAGATTTGGATTACTCAAGTATGACAAAATCTAGTTTTGACACTATATGCAAAGGGACAATTACTATGCAAATGACCCTAATATGATATAATAATGACCTAAGCTTGATGAAGAGACCTAGGGTATGCAAATATGACCTAATGCTATGAGAACAAGGATGCAAATGCAAATGTATGACAATGGTATGACTTTAATGCAAGAGGACATATGCAAATGGATGACCCTTATTGATATGCAAAGGAGTATGACTTAGGTGAAACCTAACCTTGGTAGTTGACAATGACTTTGCAAAATGCAAACCTAGGATGAACCTAAATCTAAGTGACATGAATGTTGAGACAAGATTTTGAAAAATGTTTGACAACCATGTTTGAAGGTGTTTTGAACTTTGTTGGATGAAATGTTCTTGTTTTTAACCTTGTTTTGAATCAATTTGCCTTGTTTTTGAAATGAGATGCAATTCAACTTTTGACAAGTAAAGAAGACAAGATATTTTAACATAGACTCAAGACAATCATGCTCATTCACACATTTCTTACGGTAGGCAAGGACATTAGGTACTTGAGAGGTAGACTTGTTATGGGATTCAAGGAGAATACATAGATGCTTGACCCCACAGGCTCCCCTCCACAGCACTCACTTCTCAGGGCAGCCAAGCATCAGTCCCCATGGAAATCTCCCCATGGTGAACTTAGTATCTCTTCCAAGTATCCAAACTTGTCCTTCTCAAGCAACTAGAAGGGTTTTTGGCTTCTAAAAACAAGGTATTTAGTAAGGATTTCTATTAAGCATTACTCCTTGATGTCACACAAGCGTGATTGAGACATTAAGTCCATCAAGATACCAAACAAATGTAGTCACGCAAGCACGATTTAGACCGTGAGGTCCTACTTAGATGTTGATATGAGAAAGAGTTCAAGGGTCATCACTTCCCAAGTAACTACAATTCCCACGTAACCCTTCCTTCAAAGCTTTCGCCCATCGGGTATTTGTTTATAGTGAGTTAGAATGCCAAGGTATTCTAGCTGTACTCACTTTGGGTCATTCCCTTCTCATGATTATCACTTGCTTGCAAAAGCAAATGGTCCGGAAGGCAGGCCCTCTAAGGGTGACAAACAATCAAAGACATGAGCGTGGTATTGAAGATTTGGATTTCTGATCACCCTAAAAAGGATGAGAGCATACTCTCCTACTCCAATGTTAAACTCAACAATCAAATCAAGCATAGATTCATTCCAACCTATTTAGAAATCATACTAGGTGCCTAAAATATTAATTGCAAACACAAAGTTTAGTTGTAATCCAAGGCAACCTGCAAAACCCCAGTCAGAAGTTTGATATGCTTAGTCTTTGACTATCGAACCTGCACAAAACATGTTAGTAGTTTCATTGATTTCCTTTTTCATGCGTATGCCAAGGTTCTGCCCAGAGAATTAGTACCAAAAACCAACAAGCAGAAAATAGAATGCCAAACAAATAATTTTCAAGTAAAACACTGCATTTTTACCTCTATTTCTGGACTTTACACAGGTGCAGAAGTCATGACACAGGCACAGAAGTCATGACATAGGCATAGAATGTCTTTAATACAGGCGCAGGTTGCTTGACACAGGCGCAGGTTGTCTCACACAGGCGAAAAAGATCCCAGAAAACCCTGCATTACCCTGTTTCTTGGTTTTTTGACCTGCACATCAACTCAAAAGCACTCAAAAGCATGGTTAAATGGTTAGTTCACGTCGGGTTCACCAATTAATGTAGCTAGGAAATCAGAAATCATCACAAGAAAATCAAAATACTAATCTAGCTCAATCACGAAAGCTCAAATGCAATGATAACAATCCTAATTACACTCAATAAAGACATGAAAACAAAACATTCAAGATTTGAAAATTAAGCAAACCAAGTGCAGATCTGAATGTCTCCTTCATGTGGCTCCATTGTCCTTCTTTCTTCTTCAAATAGCTTTTGTTTGTGGATCTCACCTTCAAGTGCATAAACCTAATGTGAAAGCAATATTGACAATTAGCGCAAGAGTACTCAAAGCGTGATTGATTCGACAAAGTGATTATTAGATAATATGATTATTAGATTGAGATTGAAGAAATTCATCCAATTTATAGACAAATTGGAGAGATGATCAAATTAGCATGAAGAGATTCAAATGGAAATTGCAAATCAATAATGTCAATTATGACAAATTATGACAAATTTGCACTTTCTATGCAAAATTGATTGATTGATAATTTATGACAACTTTCTATGTCAAAATTGATTGATTGTTAATTATGACAAATTATGACAAATTGAAATGTCATTCCCATGAAATTAGGAGGAAAATAGGAAGAAATTGAATTAGAAATTAAGAAAATTAGAAAATTGGAAAATTAGGAATTTAGAAAATTGGAAAATAGGAATCTAGTGAATTAATTAATAATTTTTTATTTATCAATTAATTCACAAAAAGAGGAATAATTAGCCAATTAAATGAACATTTAATTATGTTGAGAAGACTTAGGATAAATAAAATAATTTATTAATCCTAAAGGGAGAAATGACAAACAAGGTTAAATGATTAAATCACGAAACCCTAGAAGATGAATTAGCAATGCAAAGATGACAATTAGGTCTTGATGAAAGATAATTGATATCGATTTGATTCTGATTAACAAAGGACCAAAGTGATAAATGATATGATTGATAAATGCACCGATTGACAAGGAACAATGACAAATTGATCCAAATTGACATGATTGAGAAAGACAACGATCAATGACAAATCGATCGCAAAATGACAAAATTAACAAGAAGACAAGGATCGATGACAAAATAGATCACAAGATGACAAGATTGATGACAAATTGATCAAAAGACAAGAATTGATGACAAATCGATCGCAAGATGATAAGATTGAAAATGAGGACAAGAGGACAATGATCGATCGCATGATGACAAGATTGATAAGAGGACAAAACCCTAATTAGGATTGACGATGTCCAAAATGATAACAAATGAGCACGCTCATTGACATGACAGGATAAGATTGACCAAAATCATGATTGAAGATTATTATTGACAAGACCAAATTCAAGAGTGAGATAAATGAAGAATGCAGAAGAGTGACTCAATGCTCGCAAATGATAAAGACCAAGTGCGTGACATAGGAGAAATGTTAATGCGACACAAAAACCTAAAATGAGGCAATGCGCAAATGTTAAAGTATGATTCCACAAGCGTTGACCATTTTTAGGTGTCTACATTTTCATTTGCCTCATTCCATACTATTGTTGCTATCATATTACAAAAGAATGATGAGGGTCATGAATAGCCAGCGGCATTTTTTAGCAAAACATTATAGGCATTAGAATTGAATTATGATCTGAATGAAAAACAAGGTTATGCTCTTGTGAAAGCTGTGAAATCTTTTAGACCATGTTTTGTTGGTGCCACTATTGTTGCCTATGTACCAAATGTCATTGTTAAGGGCATTTTCAGACAATCAGAAACTATTGGAAGAAGATGCAGATGGATAAACCAGATCCAAGAGTTCAATATTGATCTACAAATCACAAAATTCGTAACAGGTCAAGGTCTAGCGAAGTTGATGGCAAAATCCAATCTTGAAGCAGCACAAGTAAATCAGGTAGAGCTAGAGGATGTACAAATTAGCATTGAAAGGTGTCCCTGGTATGCAAATATTGTATATTACCCAAAATACATGAAATGTCTGGATAACTTAAATGATAGTTAGAAGAGAACTTTAAAGCTTCAAACATCTAGGTATGTATTACCTAATGGAGACTTATACTGGAAGAATAGAGATGGTGTTCTTTTATTATGTCTAGATGAGTGTCAAGATTCTATTGTTTTAAAAGATTTACATGAAGGTGTATGCGGGGGCCACTTCTTAGCTAAGACCACTGCTCATAAAATTCTTAATACTAGTTATTAGTGGCCTCAATTTTTCAAGGATTGCCAAACTTATATTAGGAAATGTGAGGCTTGTCAAAAGTTTTCAGGAAAGCTCAAGTATAATGGAGCCATCCCTCTCAGACCCATGCATACGAAGGAACCATTCCAGATGTGGGGTATCGACTTTATAGGTGAGATAGAAAACAAATCTAATGGTGGGCATAAATAGATTTTGGTGGCCATAGATTATTTTACTAAGTGGGTTGAAGCCATTCCCACAAGACAGGCTACCAGCAAAGTTTTGATAAAGTTTCTTTTGGAAAACATTTTGACTAGATTTGGGCTACCTCAAAAGATTGTGGTAGATAATGGGATGTGTTTCAGATCAGATGAGTTATTTGATTTCTATGAAAATTATGGTATCACTTTGTCATATTCATCACCTTATCATCCCCAGGGAAATGGACAAGCAGAATCCAGCAATAAAAACTTGTTGAAGATTATCAAAAGGATATTGGGTAATAATAAGAAGGCTCGGGATTAAAAATTGGTCTTAGCAGTATGGGCTAACAGAGTGACAGTTAAGAAGTCCAAAGGATTCGCTCCATATGAGTTGGTATATGGGAAAGAAGCACGATTACCCTTGAACAATTTGCTCCCAGTTTACAAATTTATTACAGAGGAATTTTCAGAAGAAGTAAACTTTATGGAAGACAGGTTGATGGCATTGGCTGAGTTGGATGAATGTAGAAGAGAAGCTCAGGGAAGAAACCTACAAAGACAACAAATGGTAAAGGCTTTACATTATAGGAAGGCATGTGATAGGTCTTTTAAAGAAGGGGAATGGGTGTTAAAATGGAATGCCAAAGATTGAGATAAAGGGAATCATGGCAAATTCGATGTGCTCTGGCTAGGACCTTTCATCATTTCAAAAAAAGTGGAGAAAACTCTTATTACTTGCAGGATATTGATGGTCAGGTACAAGAGTTCCCGGTTCATGCTCAGTATCTCAAGCATTTCTTCTCTTGATGAGAAGGGAGTAATTTTGTATCATAATAGTTTAAATTTCTTTTTCTTTTTGTTTTCAATTTTCATTTTTTGGTCTGCATTCCAGAGATAACTAGGATCTTGCTATGTCCTTAAAGAGAACATACATCCCCAAAAAGAGCCACTGTTAGCACACATTTTTAACAAAACATTTTGTGCTATATGGAGGCCTTTTTTCTTATCATATGAGCATTTACTACTAGTTTGCATGTGTAGGAATCTTATTAGCATGAGTAAAGTTCTCTAAGGATTAGCTATGTCAGGAATGTCAAGGTATCACTTGGGCATACTAAGGGCATGCACTAAGTATAGACTACACAAGGAACCCTGTATGGAAGCATTTAATCAGTAGAGAAGTCATTATGGTATAATCTAAGATTGTTTTCTAGTATTAATCAGACCCTATGGGATAATTGGGATCACTAATCTTAAAGGTAGATGGCTCATTTGTTCAAAATTATAAAATTTTAATTATCGGCATAAGTAGTTTCGATAAAACAACATTGGAAAGCAAAAGAAGGATTATTGGCATTATATATATCGATAAATCAAAGGGCAGATTCATGGAGGCACTTAAGTGATTTTCAGCACGGTGCACGCTCTTGGAAAGGTCACACCATCAGGATAGCTTGTTTCGATGAGGCAGAAGGAGGGTACTTGTTATTGACATGTATCAACTTATCGGAAAAGAGTAAAAATTGCTATACCGATAACCTATGAGGCTATTGGTGTAACTTGTAATGATAAGGAAATGAAGATCATGGACTTATAGCATAGAGAGATCAGAAATAGCAATAAAACTCTATCCCAATACCTGATGACTAAAGGGAATTGAAGGTAGGCCCATCGAAGAAAAAGACCATACCAGAGTAGTGCAAAAATAGTTAGGCCGATCCCCGATGAATTGGCGAATAGGAGGGCGGAACTATCGGTATTACCTATACTGATAAAACAGACTTGAAGGTATAAAGCATAAAGGTGCATCGGAGACTCATCGGGACTTCAGGAGGAATAGAAAAAGGCTATTCTAACCCCCGATGAAGATGGAAGCACCTACGGGGATATCAGTGTAAATTATACCAATAAAGTAAGCATGTATTGAGGACTAATTTTGACATCGAAAGAAGAACTTTTATGCTATGCTCAAACCTGATAGGATTGTTAAGGAAAATGGTGAGTTGCAAGGAGTTTTGCGAGGTGAGTTGTGTTGATAATGTGGTGGGCTTAGTCAAAATACGGATTGGTATATTGAGATCATCGGGGCATTGGAGGGACATAAAATGAAATATGTCGATACCCAATGGGTTAAGTAAAAGAAAACCGAAGGCGAATGCATTAGGAGAATTATGCTGATGGAGCGTTAAAACAAAAAGAAAAGCCAAGACTGAAGGAATGCCCATTGAGATAAAGTGAACAATCAAGATAGGAGAAAAATTGCTATCATGAGACCTGATAAGTCAGTCGGAGTAGCTTGTGCCGATCAGAAGGTAAAAAGAAGTAGTCATAACAAACAATGCCAAACAATTGAATCATCAGGAAAAGTCTCACCGATTAGCCATTAGAGGTCCTGATGTGAAAAACTGACATAATGGCTTCCATTAAATGCATCCATTGAGTAGGTTCGTTGCCACATGAATCAGATCCATCAAGATTGTAGTAATTAAGTACTAGATCGGACTCCTTGGGATATATAACCAGTGTTGCATAACAACATTTCATATAAAGCTATTGCAGAAAGATATCAGGTGTTTATTGAGAAATATTATGAGTTGTTGAGCATAGAGTAAAGAAATTTGCAGAGATGGAAGGGTCAAGCTAAAAAGGGAAGTGAAAGGTTGTTGAAGTATCCAGTACCACGACAAAAAAATCAAAGGGTGAAGTCAGTGAGGCTTGAAGAAAATTAAATCAAGATATGATAGATTAGATGGGCTCTCCAGGAGCTAGGTCACGCAGAGCTAAGGTAAATTTGCCTATTCATGCCCAGTTAGATGACAGATATAGAGAAATTGGAGATGTACTCACAACAGTGTGTGGGCATGAGCTGTTTCTTTTTCATTACCTTCGCAAGGATGACACTATACCAATTTCAAACCCATGGAGTACCAATTTAGGTAAACTCATGGTACCTAATGTCTTTATAAATATTGATTTATTGAAGCTCTTGGTAATAAATTATGATGTAAACAAATGATGCATTTTGTTGCCCGACGGGACTGCTTTAGTTCACTTTATAGTAGCCAGAATTCAGGAAGTTTTTACTTTAGATCTGGAGGCAAATGTGCCCTTATCTTTTGTGGATTTGGAAGACGAGTACAAAAAAATGGATACTACATACCAAGGTTAGAACCTCGCTATCCACAAAGCAGAGAAGGGGAGGATAATAGAGCAACATGGTCCTCCTTATGATATGACTATTTTCAAGAAGTATCTACAGTATACATATATGGCATGTGGCCAGGTTGGAGAAGTTGAAGCTCCTGATGTGGCAAACATAGGACCACTAGTTTCAGCAGTATATATTTAGAGACATGAGCCTAGAGCTTTTGATTTTTCTTTGTACCTGGTGGAAAGACTTCATGAAGGCTTCATGAACTTGAAAGATAATCCAGACAAGCATTTGAAGCATTATTCACTATTAATGCATATTATTTTATTTTATGGGAGATTTAGGGGATTATGGTCAAAAGGTTTGAGTGTAAATATAGTAGGGAAGAATGGACAAGATCAACCAGTGTAGTTGTGGGTTTCCCTTTGGGATTACAGATATGTAAATTCTCATTACCTCAAATTTGAGGAATTCTTTGTTAAGCCAATTTTCTTTCTCTTTGGTGAGCCTCTGAAGGGATCATTTTATGAGGATGTCAAGAAGTTTCTTAGGCCTCATGAGCACAAAAATCCAAAGTTTAATCACAATTGGGGTGATTGGTACTCATGCCAAAACTTCACTTTTGTTCGGTGCTATGGATTTGAAGGTTATCCCTATGTGCTGCCAAAACCTGCACCAGACAGGATTGCTTTTTTGGAAATTGTAAGGCAATTAAGTGTCTCTAATGCCAAGTATTTTGGAGGTGCACACAAGCAAGGCTTCCTCCTTGGTACACTACATTTCTAGGATTTTAAAATTGTATCTACCAAAGCATATGAGGTTATTGATAGGAAGCTAGCGTATGAGTACAACCTGTTCTAGCACATATGTAGAACACTTTATGATCTTGAGGGGTACATCCACACAAGAAGAAAGAGACAAGAGTTGGGAGATTACTTTCATTAGGAGGATGAGTTTGAAGATATGTGTAAAAATAAGGAAGTGGAGGAGCTTGTAGAGGTTATGGAAACCTTGGAGAAGAAACTAGAGGAGAGGAGATAGAGGTTGGAAAACATCGAGGGAGACCCAACTCAAAGTGATTCAAGGGAGAATGAAGTAGTTTCCAAGCTCCATTCACCTGAGAGGCAGAAGGAACTAGAAGCATAGGATAAGCTCCTCATTGTGTTAAATTCAGAAATAGATGAGAGGATGACAGAGCATACTTCATTTATTTCAGATGATCAATTCATCAAGTCTAAAGAATTTAAATCCTTCTTATACCACTTCAAAGGGAAGAAGCTAAGGGAAGCAATGCCAAATATCACACTAGAGAATGAGGAGGAAATGTTGTAGAAGCTTAAAGTTGATATTGATGCAAAAATAGAGACAATGACCCCTCAGAGAGGAAAGCAGTTGCTAGTGGAAGCAGGTATTATTCTTTTCCCAGGATGGGATTTGAGTGCATCATTCATTTTTGATAGCTTATTACATGTAGAAAATAAGGACTTCAAGTTGAATGTCCAAGGGGTTAATGATATATTCATTGGACTGAGGAATAATCCTGATAAACAAGCAATGTTGTTATGTGCATTGTACCTACCAAATAAAAGGCCAAAAATCATAGATGTGGATAAAGCCTTTGGTCACATGATGACCTTGAAAGTTGGAGAGGTAGATCCTATGGTCACTGCTGACATAGGTATTAATATCTCAAAATTCAATAACACTTAGATGAAACACGAGATAGTAGAGAAAAATAAATATAAGGCTCTAGATGAGGAAACTCTTAAGAGGAGTGGGCATCTGATCGCTCAAATTACTGATTCAGGAGGCCAATGGAAGAAGAAATTGGAAAAAATAGCTTATGAGCACACTAAGTTGAAGAGGGAGATGAAGAGAATCAAGGTTGATACTTCTTGTGTATTGATGAGTAAAAGATATGACAATATGGAGAAGGTGTTGGAAAAATTCTGGGAAGTATATCAGAGGAACATGGACAATATGGTTTCAAACACTAGAATTTGAGATAGACTTAACCTGTTGTTACAAGATGCATCGACCAGGGAAAAGCTATAGAAGAAGGTTCAAGATTCACTCCTCACACATGATGAATTCACAAAGGAATTGAAATCAAAATTTGATGAGTTCCAGCAAATTGTTTAACGTGGGGTTCCCCATTTGGTACACGATGCAGGTGTAATTAAGGATAATACCATATGGCTTTTTGAGTCTAAGTTCTTACTTAGTGCAGCCCAAGCCATTGCCAAAACATATATTCTTGATATATCTGACACGGCCAACCACTTCGAGAACTTTTACATGATCGAGAATGCAGCCAAGGACGTGGTATTCAATGCCACAACCTATAAAGATGCGGGCTATTTGCGGCATATCCAAAAGTGTGGGCAGTGGTTGGATCGAAAGTCTTAGTTCTTTGTTTAATTTTTGTAATATAATTGATGTTTTAGTTAGGTTGTTTAGTTAGTTTTTAGGATAATGAAAGGGTGTGTCCTTCCACTCGTATTTCTTAGCATATGTATTTATAATGAGTCATTTTGTATGTAAAGGAGAGAGGACTCAGAAAAAAAAAACTACTTGGAAGGACTGCAAGTTATATGTAATAGGGAAGTCTATAGGACAAAGAAGTATCTTTTGTGCAAATAGATTGTAATGGATTATTTTCAAGTATAGCTTATGTATGCAATCATCTCCTAATGATTAATATACAAAGGTTCATTGTTTCTTTTTCTAAGTATTGTGCACACTTCTGTGTTTATGAGTTATTTTTGTCCTTTTGATAAATCTGTTATATGACTTCCTTTGATGTGCTATCAGATGTTGTAACATTAAAAGTGAGATTGGGTTTTTCATTATTGTGTAGCACATACTGAAACCTTCATAGTTGATGATTAATATTGTCTCATCATTTGATAAGATTTTATGTCCACAAAGTGTCATAAATACCCCTGGATAGAGTCACTGGTTTGTTATTTATCTTTTAAGGTCCTGGTTGGCCATGCATTCAAGGTCCTTGACAGAGAAACTTTCTTCATAAATTCTATATGAACTCATTGTTACATATTTATTTTAAGTCCTGAAAGAATCCTTATTCTCATTATACTATCATAATAATTTTCATTTCTTCTTAAAGGCATTCACTTAAAGCACATAATAAAGCATCATTGCAGAACAACAATTTTCCAGTTTTTGTAATTTGCTAAAAGGCTTAAATCCACTTTAAATAATCTCTTTTGTGCTTGAGAGGAAGAGGTATACCCACCTAGGTACAGTGGAGCCTTAAGTGCAGAGGGATTTGGTCTTCGACCATCCCTATTCGTTGGCCAAGGCTAGTTGGATTATTTGAGGATTTGGCAAACCCTTAAGTTTTCCAATCTATGGTTTTGGGCACCAACAGATTGGCGACTTTGTTGGGGAGTTGTGATAAGAAGTATTCAAAATTTCTGGTGGTTTCACTTCAGACTCTGCTAGAGGAGGGAGCCCAGAAGATTGGTAAAAGATATTGTTCATCTTAGGAGGTGGCGAATCTACATGGAATACATGAATAATAATTGGTATGTTGAGAAAATAAAAGAAACTCCTAGAAATTTATCATAAGATTTATGCAGGTGAGGAGATCTCTACACAAAGGACAAGAAGATCTTGTTCAGTTGAGTCCCAAGAAAAGGAACAAAGGGAAAAAATAAAACATGGCATTTGAAGGATATAAAATATTTTCTAGTAGGGAGGAAGATTCTTCATCTACTGGAAAATCTGAGAACAGAGAGGAATATCCTTTTCATAAAATACATTCAAAGGCTAATAGATATAGCCATGATGAGATCATGACTATTGAGGAATAGGAAGCAAAATAGTGGGATGATCTTATTCTTAATATGGTTGATATGAATGTTGATGATGCCAAGATGGCGAGGGAACTTAAAAGGCAACCAGATTGGGTGTTACAAAAACTAGGAATAGAGAGAAATAATATTTCAAGCCCCAAGACAAATAGGGTAGGAAAAGAGAGAGGTGAAACAAGTAGAAAAGTAGTTCCAAAATATAGTCCCCCCATATGAGAGGAATAGACCAGCCTTTTGTAACCTATGACAACCCATTGGTAAATGAAAATAGAAGATTGATGGATGTGCATAGGGATCAAAGTGAAGAGAGGCAGGAGGATGGAATAAGGAATGGAGATGGGTGAAATGATGGGAACCAGATTAACACAAATAGGGGTAACCATGTAGGAATTAATGGATGTGGCAACAATCAAAATAATGGACATAATAAAGGTAATAATGGCAATTATGGAAGTGGCAATGGTGGAGGTAGGAATAGTAATGGGGGTGGAAACAATTAACAAAAACTATGGCAACAATGGTGGATTTAATAGAGGAATTATGAATAATCAAAGCAACCATCATGTTGGTAGGCAACCCTTAATCATTGAAAGATACAGACAATTGCATTTCATTGGCATTGTTGGTTATCCAAATCATATCACTAATGATTTGAGATTAGCAATCCCCAAATTCTTAGGAAATGGAGTTGATTCAGTAGAGCAGAATGTAATTAATGTTAAAAATATCATCGAAGAATTTGAGATTCCTCATGAAGATATATTCATGAAGTTGTTTGTTCAGTCTTTGACAGAGGATGCATGGGAATGGTATAGAAGCCTTCCTGATAGATATATTTGCAGCTGGCAAGAATTTGTAATGCTATTCTTGGAAGAATTTGGAGATCATAATGATCCTTCATTTGCATCCCATGAATTAACAAGGATAAAGAAGAATCAAAATGAATCAGTTGTTGAATTTAGTAAAAGATTTAATAAAGTATTAAATAGAATACCCAAAGATGTTAGACCAGTTGATTCATTTTTTATTAACTTTTAGTTGAGTGCTTTTGACAACAAAACTCATTATGAGATTTTGTCTCATAGACCTGACACTTTACAACAAGCATTCAAGATAGCTGCTACTATTGAAAATAATAGGAAGGTGGCTAGGAAGGTTGCTAAGAGAGATGATCCAAAGTTGTACAACTCTAGGATTCCCAAGAAAGATCATCTTACTCAAATTATGGACATGCTTAAGGACCTAAAGGGTAAGCAAAATCATAAAGAAAGACCACCATACATAAATAGTAAGCAAATAAATTACAATAGGCCGAGGTTGCATGACATGCCATATAACACAAATTGGAAAGATGGAAAACCAACAAAACCAAATACAAACAAAGAGACTCCTGACCCATTAAATAAAGCCACAAACTTTGTAGATGATTATCCATGGTGTGATGTATGTAATTTTTCTCATGCTACAGAACAGTCCATGATTGCCCAAGGCTTGATAAAAGAGGAAGATATATGCTGCAGAACAGTGCATGATTGCCCAAGGCTTGATAGAAGAGGAAGATGTAAATGAGGATTATCAACCAACTGTGAATGCCCTTTCATTTGATCCTGTAGTACCCCTGCCCTAATCAATTTTTAATCTTGGTTTAATCTTGGTTAGTTTATCTTAATATAATATTATAGTCAGATGTTCGATTTAATGCATAGCTATTGATTTGGTTTTCACACTAGTTGTATGCAAGTTGTTTAGTGTTCCTATTTCGTGGTGTTAATATCGGGCTAACGCTTTCATTAAATTTTATATATGTATGCATGTGTGACTCTTGGTTGCAGGAGATTTTAGGTAAAATGCCGCATGAGTGCGAGGTTCGTCTTCACCTGGATTTGCAGGTTTGAGTGTACCTCTTCAATCCTTAGAGTTGGATTAGGTGGTCGTAAGACCCTAGTTGACCTTAGTCGTGCTCAAGTGAGCATCGTTAGTCATCGTCGGTATCCCTTTTTGTTCAGGTTTGCGAGTCGTCTGTTTGGTTGACCTTCTCGATTTGCATGCTTGGTGTGTATGGTTAAATTGATTAATTATTCCTTAGTAATTATTTTGATTAAATATGTATTTGTGCATTAGAGATTAATGGACTAGATTAATCGGGATTTCGTTATGCGATTTTCATTGATATTGGATTGCTCGTTTTAATTTGGGAGTAAGTTCAATTAAATAGCTGATTTTGAATATTAAATGCATTTTGTATATGCTGTCAAAAAAGAAAGTTTTGTATTTAATTGCAATAGATTTAATTGTATTCTGTTGGCTTTTGAGATTAGAAAGGCTAAATTGAATTAAATGAGAAAATCGATTCTGAATTGGAAAGCAATTTAATTTAATTGTTGATATAGTTAGAAAAGAATTAATTTTGAGAATTATTTTTAAATAAAAATTTTAATTCCAAAAGTGGAATTTTGGTCAACTCTTCCATATAACCTAAATTTTGGGAAATTTTGGAGGATGGACATTTTTGGAAAATATTTTGTTGGAGAAAGTTTTTGGATGAAATTTGGGGGTTTTGGGAAGAAGGAGATATTCTGGATCTGGCAGGTGGGCTCTCCTTCAGCTCTTCCCGGAATGCATATGAAGGTAGGAATTACCTTAGCTATTCTTCATTGTTGCCATGGAAATATATTCTGTTGGTAGAAATAAAATGCTGGTTGTTAAGATCTAATCTGTTAAAATTGAATTTTAGTTTTAGTTTTGGATTTATGGGTTTAGATCTATGCTTATTTGCTTGTGATCTTCAAGAAAACAATTTGGTTGCATCATTGTGGTAAAAATAGTTCCTTTTTGGCCCATTATGAGTTTGGCTGGCAATTTTATTTGAGGTTTTGTTATCCCTCATTTCTTTGCTTGGGTGGTTTGAAATCCCATTGTGTTTGGAGAGAATGAATATCATCAAAAGATTCTTGAAACCAAAACATTTTTCATTGAAACCGGATCTTATATTAACCGAAATTATAAACCAAATTTGGATTTGTTGTTTCAAAAAATCGAACTGTGTAAGGAAAAAAAAAAAATTTTAAAAATAAAAATAAATTATTGGTTGGGGTTCGGAGGACGGGGAGCGGAGCTCAACCCGCCTCCTCCCCCTATCCCTACCTCTTGCGCAGGCCGCGGCCATGGAAACCGCAGGGAGCGGTGTCCCCCACGGTGGCCGCAGGGCGCTGCGTTCCTTGCGTGGGAGCCGCAGGCCCTGCACCCATCGCGGTGGCGCCGTTGCGGCTAGGGTTTAGGCACCCAGCCTTCGCAGCTCCCACCTCATAAAATATGATTTTTTTTGTTAGTTTTTAAAATGTGGTTTTTTTTATGCATTTTTCTTGTTATTCAAAAAAAAAAAAATGCATAGATTATAATATTTTAATATTAATTAATAAGACAATTTAATCTAATTTAATGATAATGTTTTTATGTTAAATGTTATTCATTAAAATTATTAATTAATGTATATAATTAAATTAATGAGTAATTAATATATATGTTAATTGATTAGATTGCATTTTGTTGTAATTGCAAGGATCTATATAGGCATTGCAGATTGAAAGGAAGGATAAAACCAGATGTTTATTGGTTGTTAATTCTGTGAGATTAACCCTTATGTTAATAGGTTTTTTGTGGGAGTAAAATATTAAGTTAATTCGGAAAATGTTCTCTTATTTTGTTTTAGTTCCCTTCTAAGGATATATTTCTTTTGTTTAAAACTATATACTTATTCGAAGGAGTGAGATTGAGTGACTTTATTTCAAGAGGGTATCAATGATGTTTTTTATTGGAGATTAAATATCTTATTTAATGGATTAATGGTTGTCTGAGTCTTATTAATATGAACTTGGTTTAAGAACTCATTATGGCTTAATATGCCTGTTCGATGCTTGAACCTTAGAGAGTTAGAAAACCAAGAACAACCTATTCCTAGATGAGGTAGATAACTATAATCTGATATAGATCTTGTAGAAAACTTGATCGACTTTTAATGTTTAGATCAATTCGGAAAGATTGTATCTATTGAATATTACCTATGCGAGTTTAATTTCTGTATTCGCTTTTGCTTATGTAATGGCAAGTCATGTTTTATTCGATAGGACCCTGTCGTATGGATGATTTGGGGTACCTGTTTCTGTCCTCAGTTTTGAGTTGACTGTTGTTTTGTGGTTGTGTCATATTTGGTCTTATCCTTTGTGTAGGTGTCGAATGATGATTCGTGTTTGACCAGATGGTTGTCCTCTCCTTCTTAAACTCCGTTCGTCTGACCATGTCTATTCCTTGGTTTTGAGTTCGTCTGAGGATAGTCTAGTGTCGTATGGGAAAGTGGCTTTCGATTGGGGGCCGCGCCCAAAGTGGCTGCTGGGTAACCCATCGAAAGTGAGTCTAATAAGTGATAACCTAACAGTAGATTAGAATGTAATCCCTAAGTAAGATATTGTGCCTCACACATGGGACGAGTGCTAACATAGACTCGACATGTTGTGGGAAGGCCTGAAATGGCAAACCACCATCCTTGTCTTCACAAGAGGATGTGTGGGTCCACATGAGGCTTGGAGGGGCCGGAGGCTCAGATTAGGTTGCCAGGGTAACCCAGTGTATGGGGCTGGGACCTATGAAGACCTGCCATGGTAACCATACCAGGTTGTGTGATGACACTTGTCCCTATGTTTGCTAGTGTGTTGTCATTTTGTCCTGTTAGGAGTACCTTTGTGGGTCATCCTCTTGTCTCTGCCCTTGTGAGTATCGATTTCATGTTAGACCTTGGGTGGTGATGGCTCAGTTTTGTGGATGCTCTCCTGGACCTTTGTATTAGCTTTGATTATGTTCAGCTGGATCCTTTCCTTTTCAGGGATCGTTTATGTATTAATTGACCGATGTGGTCGTTTGTATATTGTTATATTTCGCCTTGATGGCCGGATTGTAAAGGTGTAACCTCTTGTATTCTTAACTTTATTATTTATCAGAGGGGTCTTGCAGTTGAGCAGACCCGGAGATGTAGCCCTTTAGGGGTGAACTCCGAGATCATTATGGTGTTATGTGATGTTATTCTCTTATGTTTTCCCTTATTCAGCTTTATCATGTATGAATAGCTTACGTTAGAATGTATAAGTGGATAAGATGGAATTAACTTTAAATGCTTTATGTAGTCCTTTCTTGAATGCCATTTTGATCGAATGCATAAGTGGTTTAGATGAGATTTATCGTAGATGCATGTATGCAATCATCTTTTCTAATGCAATAAATTGGAATGTGAAAGAATGTAACTTAGAGTAATGGAATATATTCAGTTGTTGTTAAGGAAATTAAGTATGCTTGAAAAGATCTCATATGTGTATGATGAAATTCTAGTGTGTTAGAATATTAGATGTATGACTTGTATTTTTAATGAAAAGCTTGAATGAAGATTATGAATAGATCTTAATGGATGAATCTTTGCTTGTGATTTATATTTCCATCTTTTGAAAGAAATTATCCTGATTAAGAATTGTCTCGTTATTAAGATAATTAGCTTATTGGATTAATTGTGTGAGTTAAGTGAATTGCGAAATTTATGTAATCTCGTTGGGAAACTCTTTAGGTGTTAGTTGATGTCTTCCGCTATGTAATCTGAATCTTTGATATCTTTTTGTATCTTAATGTGGTGTAACTTTAAAAAAAAAAAATTATTGCACTCTAATCTTGTATTTTGGCTTATCCCTTCGGGGTTTCCTGGCGGGGCATTATAGATCCATATTGAGGAAGGAATGAGGATTTATCTAAAGAAGAAGAATATTCTGATGTGTATCAAAGAAGAGAGAATTTGCAATATAGCATACAACAGGGTTTTTCTGCTGATGATGAAGATATCCCATCTTTGAGAAAATTGTTTCAGGAGGAAGCAATGCCATCTTTGAGTAATTTAACTGAAGAGGAGAAGAAATCTTTCACTATTACAGCTGTGGAACAAGTGAAAAGTAATTACCAGCTGAGGAATAGGAATATGAATAATGAGCAAGGCAAGCCAGTAGGTATCTTCACCAAGGTCACAAAATCGGGTGGAACCAATAGTAACATGGCCAAGGGAAATGATGTGGGTACCAAGAAAGGGACAAAAATGGAAAAGACTAAACAAATTGACATGCCAAAAATGGTCAAACCAGTGGAGAAGAAACAGATCAGTAAGCCCTCTTCAAACTGTGGAACTTTTATGTCTCAAGCGTTGTCTCAGGTAGAAGTTTCTATGCCCTTGCTTGAAGTAATGAAATTTCCACAATATAAGGATGAGACCTTGAAAATTATATCAAATGTTGGTGATATAAACAAAGATGATTCTAGGTTGAAAGAGGATCCTCCAGTGATTTACTTAGGCACGTCTATCACAAAAAACCTCACACAAGTTGATCCATTCTATCTGACATTATTAATTAACAATAAAATGGTCAGAATTGTATGATAGATTCAGGGGCAGTAGTGAACATCATGCCTAAAGATGTCATGAGAGAGCTCGGGATGCATGTTGACACACCTTATGGTATGTGTTATTCCATGGACAACAGGTCTATACCTATGGTGGGTATTATGAAAGACATAGAGTTCAGGTTTCCAGCTTGCTCGGATACCACATATAACACAGACATCACAGTGGTACAAGTTCCTGCAAACTACAAAATGTTATTGTCCAGGCAATGGTCAAATTTGGTGGGTGGTCACGTTCAGCTGGATCTATCATATGCTACTATTCGAGTAGAAGGGACAGGGGTGAGGATAAACAAAGAGCCAAGATCTCCATATCTCATAGAAGAGGTTGATCCTGATGAAGCAACTTACTTTTTCCATTCTGATATGGACAACTTTCAGGTATGTATTTCTAAACCTTTAGAGATCAATAAATATATGCAAACAGTTAAACAAAATGAAAACTTAATTTGGAAATTATACTTTGATGGTGCTTGCAGCAAGGAAGGAAATGGAGTAGGAGTTGTACTTATTTCACCTAATGAAAAAAAATTTAAATACTCTTTCTTGTTAACTTTTGAATGCACTAACAATGTTGCCGAATATGAGGCCCTCTTATTGGGTCTTCAACTAGCAAATAAACATGGTATTAAGTTACTAATGGTTTATGGTGATTCTGAATTAGCTATTTTGCAAGTTAGAGACAAGTTTGCTGAAAAAAATGAAAAATTAAGAAACTATGGGAACAAAGTTTGGGATCACATTGAATTATTCGATGCTTTCTCCATCAATTGGATTGAAAGATCCAATAATATCACTACAATCCTATCAACCTTTTTACAAATACTTCTATAACCCACATTATGTACTAAGATAAAAAGGAAAGCACAAAGTATCTATCTTGATATCCTTTTAGAATTTTGATAATATTTTCTTGAAAATAATAAAATGAAGCTTAAAGTCTTCAAACAACCACCTTCTTATCAAGATAACAAAGCAAAGCACAAAGTCTTTGAAATGCTATCTTATTAAAGTTCAACTAACTTTATTTTAAAATAACAAGATGAAGCTCAAAGTCTTCAAATTGTTACAACTTGCACTAATTATTAATTATATTTAACAAGAGCTGAAATGTAACACAAAGTTTACAAACCAACACCTATTCTACTCTTTAGTATTTTTCCAACACAATACTTTTATCTGATCACAACAAGATTTTATCACAAGAATGACATAAGAATACTCTCAACATAAATCATAATGAGTCCAACACAAAGTTTGAATGCCAAAGGTGTCATCTTATTTGATCAAATTTGTAAATCAACAATATGAACTCAAGGTTTCACTTTGCTCTTCATGTCGACATATAAGATTAAAGATCAAAATTATAATATGCAACCTTGTTGGCATTCTACACTCTTATGAGAATAGTTGATGTTGTCATTGATGGCAACCAACTGGCAACCTACTGGCAATCACCTAGCAATCCACCAGTAGTTACCAGCACCGGCAATAGACTTCTACATACACTGGCAGGCACTTCACCAGCAGTGGCAATAATGCATACCGGCACTCAAGCCGACATGGAGTAAACTTTGTTTATTATTTTATATTGTAATTATCTTTTGTAAAAGCTAACATGGCATATTGTACAAGACTCATATATATGTATGAGATCTTATAGGTCATTATGATGAGATATGGATGATAGGAAATATATGATGAGAATATAGATGATATTTTGTATGAAGGTGATATAGTTGATAGCAAAGGTTTCGGTATTAGACTAAATTTAAACCAGTACTGAACCTAGCATAGTTGATGCTGATCTGAAGCAGTAAATTGTATTGGATTTTGATAATCCATTTTGTAAGTCATTGAGACTTATGTTTTGTAATTGAGCAGTGAGCTCTAGGCTGCTAGCCTTCCTACATGTGTAGGCTCCTCATTGTAGGTAATATTTATTCATTGGCCAGTGAGTGAATATTGTGGGTCACAAATCCCACCAAGGTTTTCCCCACACTGGGTTTCCTCATTAAATATCTTGTGTTATGGTGTATTCTCTATGTTGTCTCTATTATTCTTATTTGTTGCATTAATTCTTATTTACCCATACGCTGTTTTGGGATACAAAGTTCTTAATAAGTTTAAATATTCTGCTAACCTGTTAGACACTGATTCACCCCCCTCTCAATGTCTTTGGGACTTTCATTGATTCTAACAAACCTTATATATAGGTGAGGTGCAATGAGCTAATCTAGGAAAGCTATGACTGAATCAAAGAATAGTCCTATTTGACTTAGAACTTGTGCATGTTCCACAAAATTACACTTAAGGTGTCAAAGTCTTATTACAAAAATGTATCTATAGCTTTAGAAAATATAAAAAATACTAAGTGTCTCCAAACACTCCATTATGATCTTGCTTCATGAATTCCTCGAACTTCTACAAAACTGCCTTAATTTGTTCTTCATCAGGTCCTTTGGTGTGGCTTGTGATAACCTTGACCCAAGTGATAGAATCTCTAAGGCTCATGTAGCATTTCTTGTGTTTCTTTAGAAGAGAAGCAAAATCATCCAAATTGATTTGAATTTCTATCAACTTATCAATTGAAGATAATGAGAAAACTTCTTTGTCCACCTCTTCCCCAATAAGAAAACTAAACTCTTTGAAAGTAACATCTTCATGAAGAGGCTTTTGATTTTTGTCAGGGAATATACGAGTCCTGATATATTTTCAATGATGTATTTTCCTTTGTCATTACATTCCCTTTGAGCTTTTCTCATATCTTTGACAAGTATTTCCAGGGTATTCATTTGATGTTCCAATGCCTCCCTTTGTTAAATATATATATTCTTTGAAGGGAGTACTCCATTATCAACAGAACATCCAATTGAAAATATTCTAACTTCAACCATGAGTCAAAGTTCTTCTTATGTGTCTCTAATTTATTTAAGAACATATCCAAAGTTTTATCTTTACATCTTCTAGATAATTGATAGAGTAAGGGTGAGTTCACAATAATGGTTCTCACTTTCACCCACGAAGGAAAAATGCGATGGTAGGAAAACAAATGCGGAGTGGGTTCGAGCGAAGTGGGGGTGTTCGAACGAACTACCCTTTGGGATTCACTCGAACCCCCCACTTCACTTGAACCCCCTCTTTTGATCGAACTACCTTTAACACTTGTTTATGTCGATTTTTAATTATATTGGTGGGGTTCACTCGGACCCACCTTCATTTGAACCTCCTTAAAAAGGGGGGGTTCGCTCGAACCCCCCTTCGTTTGAACCCCTTTATTTACACTTCTCTGAAACTTTCTGCAAATTTTTGCATATTTTTGGCCTTCAAACCTCTTGTTGAAGGCTCAAATGGAATTATCTTGACAACCCAAAATGTAGTATGGTAGTCCTTGAAGCAATATTTCCAATGACTATAATTTTATTACATATTGAGTTTATTATGAACTTGTTTTTTTTAAAAATTTTTACCAAACATAGGTTTTTCACCAAACATGAATTTCTATGTTCAACACATTGGGAAAAATAGTAAACTAATTAAAAAAAAATCTAGAAAATATATATGCCCTAGGTATTGATGTCTTCTTTCTAACAAAAAAAAAAATGAATTTTGATATATATAGAAAAAGTTATGTGTTCAAACGTTGTACACCTATGTCTAAAATATAATTAGTCAAACTTCAAAACTTAATAAAATGAAAAATATTCAACATATGGGGGAGTTCACCCATATGGGGGAGTTTACATTATCTTCAAATTCTTAATAGTTTAAAAATTATAGTTGTCGAAAGTTGAAGATTATTTTAAATATGTTCATCTTAGTGTCAAAACTGGCAAACAAGTGGGAACCATTATTGTGAGTGTAGCTAGGAAATGTGGAAATCATCACAAGCAATAGCAAATTGGACTAGCTCAATCACGAAAACTCAATTGCAGTGACCAATCCTAATTACATTCAATGAAAACATGAAAACAAGACATTCAAGATTGAAAACTAAGCAAACCAAATGCAGATGTCTTCTTCATGTGGCTCCATTATCCTTCTTTCTCCTTCAAATAGCTTTGTTTGTGGATCTCACCTACTAGTGTATAAGCATGATGTGAAAGCAAGTAGACAAGACAAGATGACAACATAAGGGTACTAGAAGCGTGATTGATTCGACCAGGGACCTTGATTGAAGAAATTCATCCAATTTATAGACAAATTGGAGAAAAGACAAGATTAGCATGAGGAGATTCGAATGGAAATTCATATCAAGAATGACAATTATGACAAATTATGACAAATTGACACTTTCTATGCAAGATTGATTGATTGACAATTATGACAAATTGCTATGTCAAAATTGATTGATTGTCAATTATGACAAATTGCTATGTCAAAATTGATTGATTGTCAGTTATGACAAATTATGACAAATTTGCTATGTCATTCCCATGAAATTAGGAGAAATATAGGAGAAAATTGAAAATTAGATGAATTAGAAATTAGGAAATTAGGTAAATTAATTAATAATTTTTCATTCATTAATTAATTCACAAAGAGAGGAGGAATTAGTTAGCCAATTAAATAAATATTTAATTGTGACAAGAAGACTTAGGATAAATAAATAAATTATTTAACCTAGAGGGAAAATGAAAAACAAGATTAAATGAATAAATCATCAAACCTTAGAAGATGAATTAGAAATGCAAGGATGACAATTAGGTCTTGACAAAAGATAATTGATGTCGATTCGATCATGATTTTGATTGACAAAGGACCAATGCTGATAAACGATTGAGATTGGTTGACAAATGGACCAAGATTGATAAAGAGACCAAATTGAAAAGTACCAATTGACATGATTGAAGAGGACAAGGATCGATGATGAATCGATCGCAAAATGACAAAATTGGCAAGGACAAGGATCGATGACGAATCGATCGCAAAATGATGAGATTGACAAGGACAAAGATCGACCAAAATCACGACTGAAGATTGTTATCAACAAGACCTAATTTGAAAGCAATAAAAATGAGGAATGCAGAAGAAGGACTCGATGCTTGCAAATGATAAAGACCAAGTGCACAACATAGAAGAAATGTTAATGCGATGCAAAAAACCCTAAAATAAGGCAATGCGCAAATGTTAAAGTATGACTCCGCAAGCGTTGACCATTTTTAGATGTCTACATTTTGCCCCTCTTTGAGACAATGCGATTCTAAGTGTTGTTTCAAAGAACAATAATGAAAATGCCCCAGACAATAACAATGACATATGCATGCCCCCTTAAGGAATTGGCCGGAAAAAATCCAAAAAAGAGGCCAAGTGATCGATAAGAATGACAGAAGACGATAGGTTTGAACGGACTACCAAGACTGATGGAAGAAATGTTAGTAAGAAGAAATTAGACAGAGGACAGTTAGAGATGAGGAACAACTTGCTTTCACCAATGCACATGAGTAGGTGAGAACCTTTATTTAATGTAGCAAAGTGGATGCAGAGCATCATGGCATTGAAGGCCAGAGCTGGAACACAACCATTTTTGCAAAAGACAGACACATCGCACACAAAGAATGAGTGAAGCATTCTAGGGTGCATACATCAAGGGTCGAGGTATGTTAGGCATTCACAAAGTGAATGTACTTATCACAGACACCCAATGATATAGTTGCCCCAGTTTGTGACAAACATTCCACAAACAACAAACACAACAAAAAAAGGAAAGGGACCATGAACCATCCTGGTCACTCTAAATCACTCAGTGACATCATCAAGCAACATAGTAACATGATCGAAGCCAAAGATAAATTAGTAAAAAGATAAGATGCACAAATTCAACCAAGCCAAACAAATAGTCTGATTGTCATTGTCAAAAGTGGAAAACAAGAATGATCATGATGTCTGGTTTCAGGGAATGTGGTACCCCGTCTAAGACAGGACACAGTCTAGTTTCGAGTATACCACACCCTGTATAAGACCCATGATAATGTTGACAAGGTCAAATGATATTGATGTTGATTGATTGATATGACAGGTGTGATCAGTTTGAATGTCCAGTTTGATTGAAAAAGTTCATTTGTTAATGCATGATTTCAGTAAAGCACAGTGTGTGATTGCGTGTCATTGGATGTATGCTCAACAATCTGTCTATGCACAGAGGGGATATTTTTGTTTTGTTTTTCAGAACTTTATTTGACTTTTTAGGGATTTATTTCAGGACATTTTTCAATTTTTTTGGGATTATTTCAGGACATTTTTCAATTTTTTTGGATTATTTCAGGACATTTTTCAATGTTTTTGGATTATTTCAGGACATTTTTTAATTTTTATGGTTCCAGTGATTGATCATGACAAGGGGAATGCACCCAATGCACATCTGAAAAACATATATAGAGACCAGGACCGAAACATATGCACAAGAAATCGGAGTAGGCGAGACAATGATGTTGACCAAATCACAGGCCTGGAACAGAACATTGGGTCAGGACAAGGATAGACATGATAAACCTACAGAGAAAAAGCACAGCTAGAGGTCATGATAGATGACAGAGCAATGATCTCATTACACATGGCACCTGATTGCCAGGTTTTCACCATGGTACTTGCCCAAAGCACTTGTTTGCCAGGTTTTCACTAGAGGGCGAATCATTTTTCTTTACTTTTTTGTTCTTTTTCTTTGTTTTTCACTTTTTTCACTTTTTTTTTTTTGAGCTTTCTGATTTTTTTTTTTTTTGTATTTTTGACTTTTTCAATAGAAGATGGACACATGATAGGAGATGGAAGAAGGACTCAAGCATCTTTTTTTTGGATAGTAGCCTTGAAAAAAATGGACCATGACCTTTAAAAGTATGCTCAAAGACGTTGGTAGGATAAGGACATGGAAAATAAGATGAAACTAAGGCAAGGATTTATGCAAAGGATTGGATCAAAGGGATAGAAGGCTGGAAAATATACATTGGATAATAGATAGGGTATTGGAAGAATTGGGCTTCAGTGGATGGAAATGAAGGCAAGATCGACATTGGCACACACCTTGAGGGGTGATGGACTAATGGAGGAAAAATGTATTTTGGATATTGAGATTTTGACGAAGGAAAGGCTATGGATTTTGGGACATAAGGGCCCAAAACAGATGAAGAAGGTGATGGAGGAACAAATTTGAGAGGGTTGGATGGAGGAATAGCAACTTTGGATGCCAAGTTGGATGTTTCTTTAGGCTTTTGTGCTTCAAGGAGCCGCTTAGGGATCCACATGGTTTTTGATTTTTCATGCTTTTGTGGTTCCTTGGAGTGCATTGCTTGCACAAGGGATTTAGGAACCCATATATATTTTGACTTTGCTTTATTTTGCTCAATGGGCCTTTGTGGCCTTTTGGATATTTCTTTTTCTTTATAGATCATATTATCCTTCTTTCTCCTTCAAATAGCTTTGTTTGTGGATCTCACCTACTAGTGCATAAGCATGATGTGAAAGCAAGTAGACAAGATGAGATGACAACATAAGGGTACTAGAAGCATGATTGATTCAACCAGGGACCTTGATTGAAGAAATTCATCCAATTTATAGACAAATTGGAGAAAAGACAAGATTAGCATGAGGAGATTCGAATGGAAATTCAAATCAAGAATGACAATTATGACAAATTATGACAAATTGACACTTTCTATGCAAGATTGATTGATTGACAATTATGACAAATTGCTATGTCAAAATTGATTGATTGTCAATTATGACAAATTGCTATGTCAAAATTGATTGATTGTCAATTATGACAAATTATGACAAATTTGCTATGTCATTCCCATGAAATTAGGAGAAATATAGGAGAAAATTGAAAATTAGATGAATTAGAAATTAGGAAATTAGAAAATGAGGAAATTAATTAATAATTTTTCATTCATTAATTAATTCACAAAGAGAGGAGGAATTAGTTAGCCAATTAAATAAATATTTAATTGTGACAAGAAGACTTAGGATAAATAAATAAATTATTTAACCTAGAGGGAAAATGACAAACAAGATTAAATGAATAAATCATAAAACCTTAGAAGATGAATTAGAAATGCAAGGATGACAATTAGGTCTTGACAAAAGATAATTGATGTCGATTCGATCATGATTTTGATTGACAAAGGACCAATGTTGATAAATGATTGAGATTGGTTGACAAATGGACCAAGATTGATAAAGAGACCAAATTGAAAAGTGCTAATTGACATGATTGAAGAGGACAAGGATCGATGATGAATCGGTCACAAAATGACAAAATTGGCAAGGACAAGGATCGATGACGAATCGATCGCAAAATGATGAGATTGACAAGGACAAAGATCGACCAAAATCATGATTGAAGATTGTTATCGACAAGACCTAATTTGAAAGAGATAAAAATGAGGAATGCAAAAGAAGGACTCAATGCTTGCAAATGATAAAGACCAAGTGCACAACATAGAAGACATGTTAATGTGACGCAAAAAACCCTAAAATAAGGCAATGCGCAAATGTTAAAGTATGACTCCACAAGCTTTGACCATTTTTAGATGTCTACAGTGAGTTCACCGTAACTGCAAAATATAAGTTATGTGTACCCTGGCTCAATATCACATCCATCCATTCACAAACTGACCTTCCCCATGAATTGAACTATTTAGCTTGCTTGATGATCTATTCATCAACTAATGAAGTGACTAGTTCAATTAACTCTGATGATTTTGTTATCTTGATCAAAATATTAGTGAGTTGCTCCACCTATTTCTTCAATTTGTCCATCTTGATCTTCTCCTCATTATAACTTGTCACAAGATTGTGAAAAGATGCTTGACCATCTTCCAATGTTCTATCATGTGTCTACTTACCCAGATCAATCCTATTGATAACATAATATGTAGGCTAAACTTTATCCAAACATGTATTTGGGGGAGGAATTTCCATTTCTACATACTTATTCTTTGACTTATCCATCTTTACCATAGATAAGTTGTTGGCCTTCTTAGTACCCTTTGGTTTTATAGGAATCAACTAACTGAAGTCGAAGTCATCTATGGAGATGGAATGCTTTTTCCTCTTAGGAGTATTGGAAACTAACCAAGGTGGTAAAGGTGTATCATCCTCTACTTGAGTGGCCAATACTTGAGATGCAAGTTCTTGATTCTATATGGTTGTGGTCACAATAGCAGGAGTAGAAGTGACAATGACGAGTAGATTTTAAATAGTTGAAACCTTAGGGGGAAGTTTAGTTTCTGGCATAAAATTATCA
Source organism: Cryptomeria japonica (assembly GCF_030272615.1). Classification (NCBI taxonomy): domain Eukaryota; kingdom Viridiplantae; phylum Streptophyta; class Pinopsida; order Cupressales; family Cupressaceae; genus Cryptomeria; species Cryptomeria japonica. Next base: position 394,344,809 of record NC_081406.1, on the reverse strand, counting down.
AAATCATTTAGCATAGAAGAGGACACTTCGAACAAGTTAGGAAGAAACACATTTTCAATGTTGACATGCGAGGCATCAAGAGATGAATCACTAGTTGTTGCTGATGGAATGGTGTGTATTACAATACTAGGAGCCTCAGATGCCTATGAAAATATAGAGGCAAAAGGAACTAGGGTAGAAACTGGTATTGAAAGAGGATTTGTACCTAGAGCATCATGTGATGAAAGAGGGATGAATTCTTGTGTCCCTTCAGACTGGGAAGTACTAGGAATTTACGGTAATCCCTCTTCATCATATTCATCTTCTTCCTTTTATTCACCTTATTCATTAATAAATTCTCCTTTAGCTCCATCATGGTTTTGAGTCTCTTGGACTGAGGATTCCTCTTGAATCTTACCTTTCCCAACTATGAATTTGAATTTGGGAGCCTTTGGAGTTGTTGGATCTTGTCTATTCTTCATTCTTAACTCATAAGCCTTTCCCCCTAGCCTTGCAGTGTCATCTTCAAATCTAGTTTGGAAAGGTTTCAATTGAATACCTTTCTGAGTTAGCTAAACATTTTGTAATATTGTGGTGGCTCTTTGATCATTTTCAATAATTCCTCAAGATCAACATTCCCTATCTTTGTGCTCCTAATGTTGTCAATATTAGACAACATAGACAAACACAGAAAGACTGGATGTGAGTCTTTCTTATTGAACTTCATTGTGGTCTTTCTTAGTGAGAGCTCTATCATTTGAGTGTGATGAAAACTGCAATATTTTAAAAAGATCATCACCATATTTAAGTGCATTAGTCACTCTATAAGGATTCGAAAAATCCAAGTTGATAGAACAAAAATCTCTTATTGAGTGCAAATTGGATTTATATTTCCAATTTGCAAGTGTGTGCATTCAGTGTAAATAGGGCTTATAAGTCTTATTTGCACTAAAAACTAGTTAAAAACACAAACAAAGTGCATATTGAACTTACAAGTCTGATTTACAATTGTGGAAAGACAAAAATCACAAAGGTGCATATCAGGCTTGTAAGTCTGATATACACTTGGGAAGGGTTGACAATTATAGGTGCATGTCAAACTTACAAGTTTGACATGCACTTTTGTAAAAAGAACATAGGAGATAAACTATCTTAGGTGTTAATCGAGGTTGTAACCATGCCTTACACCTAATAAAGTACCATGGTGCAAGTTGGGATTGCAACCCTAATTAGCACCCACATTCAGAAATTAGCAAAAATGCAATGAAAGGAATGGTGCATAGTGTTAGGATAACTGGTGGACAACTGAGAGCGGGGGTGAATTAGTTGTCAACAAATTATAAAACTTTAAGCTCACAAAAACTTCTACAAGAATGCATGAACCAAATACTGGAATAGCAGATGTAACAGTTAAGCATAAACATAAATCACAGAATAATTAACCAACCATCCATAACTCATAACATGATCTACAAATAGATCTTACGTCATATTTATACCAACTCGGGACCTAAACAATTAGGTCAGCCACCAAAAAGATAATACAATAGATCCATTACATAAACCCACAAACCAATGATAAACCAAGTCGGCCTAAGACCAAAACAACATAAACCAAACAATAAATCCAACCGGTGACGCATTGGGAACATCATCCAACATGTTACACAAACCGGTCCATAACCTAGCAGAATAACACCAAATGGGTCCTGTGTTAAATGTAACACCACCAATCAAATAGAACATGAACATGATAACCATCAACATCTTGATAACCTTCTAGAAGCCACACCGACACCACTTGTTGGACTCATCAAAATATCTCCATCAAAGGTTTCGATAAAACCCTTATCGATGACCAAAAGGCTTACTAGAACAAATGATAGCATCCCAATCATCAAAACCCAAACCAACTGAATGTGATACATATCAGGAACAAATTAATAGCCAATCCAAGCCAATACCATGAGCCAGACCAAATCAGAGAATACCGAAGATGGTCTCTAGATCAATATCTTAATCCAACCACTCTACCAGAAGCCGATAGACAACAAAACAACTAGTGTTGACATCAATGGCAAAACATCAATGCAACACATAATCGATTCCTCCAAATTGCCAACAATCTCCTCCTTTGGCATTGATGGAAACACTAGATATGAAAAACATCCAAGTGCCAAGAAAATGCCAAACAAGTCTCCCCCAATGGAAGACATCCAACAAACTCTCCAAGATGATATGAAAATGAAGTTTTGAACCAAAAATCCAAACTCCCCCTAAGAATGATATCTCTGTAAAGCTCTTTTTTCACATATATCTCTCCCTCTTTGACATCAATGCTAGAAATATGACATAAACATCAAAGAAAAATCATAAAACCTCTTAACCACACAGCTGACTACTCCCCCTGAGTAGTAGCATCAACACATTGAAATCTGGAATGAATAATAGCACTATATTTATGCATATGAGATTGATGCCATTCAACATCACTCAAGTCTCTATTGGAGGAGTAGAAACTCCCAATCTATCTCTGAAGTAGTCAAATTATTCCTTAGGAAAATGTTTAGTGAAGATATCTACAATCTTCTCTTTAGTGTTCACATAAACCAGTCTGACTTCATTTGCTTCAAACTTCTCCTTCAAAAAATTATACTTGATAGAAATATGCTTAGTCTTAGAGTGAAATACTGAATTATTTGATATATCAATAGTAATAGAGTTAACACAGTGAATAATTACTAGTTCATTGCAATCAACCCTTATATCCTTCAACATTTGCTTCATCCATAAAACTTGTGTATAGTTAGTAGCAGAAACAACATACTCAGCTTCAACAATAGATACAAAAGTACATGACTGCTTCTTGTTGATCCATGAAACAAGTTTCTTTCCAAGAAAGAAAGCTCCTTCATATGTGCTCTTCCCATCATCAACATCTCCAGCCTAGTCAGTATCTGTATATGCACATAGTGCAAAGTCATCATCTTTAGGATACCACAAACCATACTCATTTTTTCCTTGCAAATACTTTAAAATCCTTTTCACCACACACTCATGATTCTCTCTAGGATCACTTTGATATCTTGATACAATAAAAACATCATTCATTATATCTGGTCTAGTCTGAGTCAGATTATAAAAACCTCCAATCATAGATTTATACCTTGTAGGATTTACCAGAGATGATACATCTTTCTTTGTCAGATTCTCACTTGTAAGCATAGGGGTACCAACCAGTTTAGAATTTTCAATACCAAATTTATTCAACAACTCTCTAGCATACTTACCTTGATAGATGAAAATACCTTTATCATTCTGAGTAATCTGTAAACCTAAGAAATTTTTCATCTCCCCAATCATAGACATCTCAAATTCATTCTTCATATTTTTAGAGAATTCCATACATAACTTATCCTCACCTCCAAAAATGATAACATCAACAAATACTTCAACAATAAATATGTCATCATTAGTGATCTAATAATATAAGTTACTGTCAGCATTACCTTTAGTGAAACCAAGCTTCAAAAGATCTTTGTCTAATCTAGCATACCAAGCTCTAGGGGCTTGTTTCAAACCATATAACGCTTTCCTTAACTTGCAAACCATGTTTTTATCATCTGAAAGTGAAAACCATCAGGTTGCTCAATACAAACTTCCTCTTCAAGATCTCCTTTTAAAAAATGCACATTTAACATCCATTTGATTAACCTTGTATTTCTTATGGGCATCATAAGCAATAAATAATCTCACAGTTTCCATCCTATAAGCTATAGGAGCAAAATTCCTATCATAATCAATTCCTTCCTTTTGAGAATATCCTTTACATACCAATCTAGCCTTATTCCTGACAACTTGTCCATACTCATTCAATTTATTCTTAAAAACCCATTTAGTTCTAATAACATTCTTATTTTTAGGCCGGGGAGCTAAAGTCCATGTGTTCTTTTTTTCAATCTGATTTAATTCCTCCTCCACAACATTCATCCAACATTCATCTTTATAAGCTTCAATAACTGATGTCAGTTCAACTTGAGAAATTAAACATACCTCATTAGTTTCCAACCTTCTTCTTGTCATTACTCCTTTGTTCTTATCTCCAATGATCTGATCTTTTGAATGATTTAACCTTACATACCAAGGAGTCTTCTGACTTTTTGTTTCCCTTCTCTGATCTTCAGTTACTGTTGAATTTTTTGATACTGCTCGAGTAACTAGTTCAACATTTTGTTATGGTATAGGTGCTACTGGTTTAGTTATGATCAACTCCACTTTTAGTTCTCTCTCATAAGTTCTGATTTGACCTTTGTATAGCTCATCCACATTTCTCTGCAATCTCTTGTTATAACATCTATATGCTTTTCTTTCATTAGAATAACCAAGAAATATCCATTCATCACATCTAGGATCAAACTTTCAAATGGAATCATCTCTTTTGATATAGCATTTACTACCAAAGATTCTAAAATATTTAATTGAAGATGTATGAACAAACCATAACTCATAAGGTGTCTTACTAGTATCTCCTTTAATATGAACTCTATTGAATGTGTATACCACCATGCTCACATCTTATCTCCAATAGATATGAGGTAGATTAGCTTCCATCATCATAGCTATAGCCACATCCAAGATAGTTTTGTTCTTTCTTTCTACAACACCATTTTGATGAGGTGTCTGGGGGTCAAACAACTATCTCCTTATCCCATGCTTCTCACAATAACTGTTAAATTCACCGGTTGTGAATTCACCACCCTGATCTGACCTTAAGCATTTAATCTTCAACCCTATCTCTGTCTCAACTTTATCTTTAAAGATCTTAAAATTTTCAAAAGCCTCAAATTTCTCCCTTAGAAAAGTAACCCACATCATTCTAGAATAGTCATCAATGATTAGCATAAAATATCTATCACCCTGAAAACTCTTAATTCTAGCAGGACCACATAAATCAGTATGGATAAGATCAAGAACATCATTATATTTATCTTGTATTCTCTTAAAAGAAGTTTTGACCTGCTTTCCCAATTGGCATTCCTTACATACCAAATTATAGGGCTTCACAATCCTAGGTATATCTCTAATAGCCTTAGTTGAACTGATCTTTACAATGCAATCAAAATTCATAGGACACAACCTTTTATGCCATAGCCAAGTCTCATCAATTTTTGCAATCAAACATGTTTTCTCATTAGAGTTCAAATGAAAGATGTTACCTTTAGTCTGTGTACCGGTTGCAATCTCCAAACTAGATCTTTTAATGATTTTGCATTTTCCATCCTTGAACTGTAATTGAAATCCTTTATCCACCAACTGTCCTACACTCAAAAGATTATGCCTTAAACATTCAACATAATAAACATTATCAGTATTATTCTTACCATCCAATGATATAGTTCCTCTTCATCTGATCATGCATTCTTTGTCATCTCCAAATCTAACCATTCCACCATCAAATTCTTGCAAAGATAAAAACTTCCTTTTATCTCTAGTCATATGATGTGAACAACCACTATCTATCACCCATTCATCCTTGTTTTCAATTTTAGCAGCAAGGGCCTTTTCCTCATTTTGAATAACATGTATCAGAGCATCTTCCTTAATAGCCAAAAATACCCATTCCTTACCACTACTAGATCCACAAGACAAATCTTGTGTCGGTTCATCATCAGAGTCAGTTACACCTTCCTCATCTACATAGTAACATGACTTGTCTTTGTTTCTCCTGTACTTATGCTTGTTCCGATAATCATGGTTAGGCCTAAAAGATCTTCTATCTCTTTCTTCAAATCTTGAATTCCTCTTAGGACATATAGATGCAAAATGACCTATCTTATTACATGCAAAGCATTTAAAATGTGATTTTCCTTCATACTTACTTCCAACAACACGTTTAGGTACTCTTCTAGAAAATAGGGCTTCTAGTTGCTCAAACTCTTCATCTTCTTTCTTCATTTCATCTAGTTCCCTCACATATAAATCTTTCCAATCACTCTTCCCAGTTGATGATGTAGGTGCATGAAAAGCAGATTCAGTCTTTGCAGCTCCTTGAGGACGAAATTTTTCAAGCTCAAAAGCAAACAATTTTCCAAACAAAGTATCCCAATTAATAGAAGTGTTAGCCATTGTTCTCAACTCATTAATCGTAGTAGCCTTCATCTTGTAAGATGGTGGCAAAGCTCTCAAAACTTTAAAAACAATCTCATCTTTGCTCAAAGATCCACCACAATAATGAATTCCCATAACAATTTTATTATCTCTTTCCATGAAAGCAGTAATCCTTTCATCTTCTTCCATCTTCAGGTTCTCATACCTTACCCGGTAACCATCAATATCCTTATCTAGGCTTTCTGGAGGAGGATTTCTAGATGCTGGATTATGAGGAGTATAGCCTTTTGCCATGATCTCCCAAATTTATTTCCCAATACATCTCAAATGAGTTTCCATCTGAATATTCCATACTCTGTAATTTGTTGAATCAAGCTTAGGGTTTTCTCTCCAGAAAATAGATGCAATTGAATTATTAGTTGTCATAGGATCTTCCCCAAGAATTTAAGCTTCTGTAAAAGAGGACCAATCTCTGATACCAATTGTTAGGATAACCAGTGAACGACTGAGAGGGGGGGGGGTGAACAAGTTGTCAATCGATTATAAAACTTAAAGCTCACAAAACCTTCTACCAGAATGCATGAACCAAATACCCAAATAGAAGATGTAACAATTAAGTATAAACATAAATCATAGAACAATTAACCAACCATCCATAACACATAACATGATCTACAAAGAGATCTTACATCATATTTATACCAACCCAGGACCTAAACAATTAGGTCGGCCACCAAAAAGATAATACAATAGATCTGTTACATAAAATCGCAAACCAATGATAAACCAAGTTGGCCTAAGACTGAAACAACATAAACCAAACAATAAATCCAGCTGGTGACACATCGGGTGCATCATCCAACACGTTACACAAACCAGTCCATAACCTAGTAGAATAATACCGAATGGGTCCAGTGCTAAATGTAACACCACCAATCAACTGGAACACGAACATGATAACCATTAACATCCTGATAACCTTCTAGAAGCCACACCAACACCACTTATCAGATTCATCAAAAGATCTTCATCAAAGTATTGTCGATAAAACCCTTACCAGTGACCAAAAGGCTTACTAGAACAAATGATAGCATCCAGATCATAAAATCCCAAACCAACTGAATGTGATACACATCAGGAACACATGAATAACCAATCCACGCCAATACCATGAGCCAGACCAAATTGGAAAATACCAGAGATGGTCTCCAGATCAATATCTTAATCCAACCACTCTACCAAAAGTCGGTAGACATCAAAACAACTAGTGTTGACATCAATGACAAAACATCAATGCAACACATAATCAATTCCTCAAAATTTCCAACACATAGAATGGTAAATGGAAGAGCTAGGGCCCCAACATGCACCACCGGGTAAATCTCTAGTGCATGGCAAGGTCATGACTCCACCATCCACTTATTGGGTAATAAGTTCAAAACATTGATGCGAGTCGGGGGTAATCCCCAACACACATCAAAAGCTAGGGTTTTGGTGTGTACCAGGGTTGTAATCCTAATATGCATAAAAACTAGGGCATCACTAGCAAAAAATGCATGATATATGTCGGGTTTAAAAACCTGACACACATCCTCATTCATCTAAAGAGAATCAAAAGGAGATTTAAAAAATATTGTAGGGTGAGGCAACAATAACAAAATACATCCAAAACTAGCTTGGGTATATGTCTAGATTATTATCCCAACCTACACTAAAAGGCCATTAAATCCAAGGCCAAACAAGCAAAGAATACTACAAAAGCATGAATGAATATGGAGAGAAATACATATTGGGTAAATGATAGGATTGACCTTGAACAAAAAATCTCTTGATTCTCATGAACAACTCGAAGCAATATGAGAAGAAACAATAATCAAAACCGAAAATAAAGGGAAAATAAGCCGAAGTGAAATCAAACACTTGCAAGATATTAAATGCAAATACATGCATAAAAATGGTATATTTAGGACTTACAAGTCCAATTTGTACCATTAGACCCAAAGAGGTTTAAGTTAGACTTATAAGTCTGAAATACACCCAACTTAGACCACTAAGTGCAATGTTGGGTTCTCAGTCTGACTTTACACCTAACAACCCAAAGATGGTGTAAACATCAAAAACTCATATTAAGTTAAAATTTTGAACTTTATCAAAATAAGATTTTGAAAATTAATACAAAGTATTCAAAGACCAACAAGGAAACCAAAATTTCTCATAAAATTAACTCTTAAAGGAATGAGAACAATTTTTTTTAAAAAAAATTATAGAGGGTTATCTTGTTTTCACCTTAAACGAAAATAAGGATAACAATTGGCTATGGTTGGGAGACATCTTCTAATCATTCATAAAAACAACTAAAAGATGAATAACCTTAGATATCTAAGCGCCTTCCTTTATTCCATTGGGCCACAAAGTCAAGCGACTAAAAACACAAAACAAGAACAAGAAAATAAAAGAAAGAAAACACACAACTATACAAAATTTACAACAATTTGAAACTTTATTGAGTGAATAATTTGAGATGTTGTCCACTATGAGGTAGTGCAAATGGAGTGTTGTCCTAATATTCCAAAAGATAACTTGATTCCCCTCATATTTGATGTATTATAAAAGGACCAGTCCATAGGGAATCAAATTTTCTATGCATTCCTTTCGACTCATGCCTCTTATCCCAAAGAAGTACAAGATCACCAACTTTGAAATCTTTTTATCTTGTTTTCTTATCAAAGAGAGTTTTAACCTGATTTTGATGTTTTGCGAGATGATCCACTACATGTACTCATTGTTATTCCAAGTGAGTACGAAACATGATTATTTTATTCATAACATTTGGATAAGTCTCATCTTCAACAACTCTCACTAACTTTAGAGAAGGTAATTTTAAAGTAATAGGAATTACAAAATTAAGCCCATACAGTAATTGAAAAGAAGAAATACCAATAGCATGTTTTGAAGTAATACGATCAACCCACAAAGAATCAAACAAAGCTTTGTGCTACAACCTTTGATTGTTATCAACAAGCTTTCTGATGATATTTACTAAGTTCTTGTTACTAGATTCAACCTGACCATTACCTTGTGGATAGTAATTAGATGAATGTGAAAGAGTAATTCCATACTCAAAACAAAACTAGGTTACTTCATAGGAAGAAAATGCAGTTCCATTATTTGTCACAATTTTATGAGGCACACCAAACCTACAGATAATGTTTTCTTTTAAGAATCAACACACCACTTTTAAAGTAGCATGATTCACTAGAAGAGCTTCTACCCACTCTGTAAAGTAATTTATTTTTGTGAGAACATAGGTATGACCTACACTTGATGGTGGATTAATAATACCAATAAAATTGATTCCCCATTGCTTGAAAGGTTCATCAATTTCAACTAGCTTTAGAGGAAGAGGTGCTAACTTTTTGTTTCCCAACAAAATGCTAGCAAATATCACATTTATGTGCCCATTGGTATGCATCTTGAAAAAGTGTATCCCAATAGTACCTAGCCTTTAGAATCTTATTGGTTGTTATAGGTGCAGAAAAGTACCCACCACAAGCTAAGTTAAGGAAAAATTCCAACAACTTCACTTGTGTTTTATCAACACACCTCAAAAAGATACCATCAATATTTTTCTTGTACAAACAATTGTCCCAAATGACAAAGTTTGTTTCTTTGAGTTTACTATTCCTTTTTTCTTTATAACTCAAATGGGAAGGACATTGACCATATGTAAGTAAATGAGTGAAATTAGAATACCACTCTTATTTAGTGTTAATAGTCAACACAATAGGAAAGCTTTCTGGAACTTCATCATCTTCCTTACCTTGATGAATTGAATCATTTTCAGCCATTAGATAACACAAACCTTTTCCCTAAACAATATTTGTAGGTTTAAATCATACTCTTGAGTCTTGGTGATACAATTAACTCGCTTGGTGCCAAACTCTTGTTGAGTAAGAATTGATTTCATTGTTGTATCAGAAACTGAGACAAGTGTATAATAATTTAGAATATAGAACCTGAAGTACTTAACTATTTTAACCACAACATAAGCATGCTTCTCCATTTGGGAGTATTTCAATTCATGAGACTTCAAAGGATAACTCATGAAAGCAATAGGAGATTCGATTCCTTCTTCATTCTTATACATCAAAATAGTAGACATTGTATGCTTTGAAGCACAACTATATATAATAAAACTTATGGTATTATACAGACAAACCATAATTTGAGCATGAGCAATATCTTCCTTAATCTCATTGAAAGAAACTTCTCCTTCAGTATTCCATCAGAAAACAACTTTACCTTACATCATATCAACAATATGATGAATCTTCTCAGCATAGTCTGGAATAAACCTTTAAAAATAATTTACCTTCCTGAAGAAAGAATGAACAACTATCTTACTGGTGGGTAAGGAAAGATTTTGATAACTACCTTCCTAAATCCCTTCTTTTGATGCAATGTGCCCCCAAAAAATTCCCTTTTGTCACCCAAAAATTGACTTCTTGGGATTTAAAGAAATGCCATTATTACGACATTTCTTGAGCACTTCTTGTAGATGATAAAGGCGATTCTCATGATCTTTAGAAAAAATTATGAGTTCATAGAAATAAACAACAATAAACCTATTGATAATACCATGGAAAGCCAAATCCATAGCTCTCTAGGAAGTGGTACCGATGTTTATCAATCCAAAATGCATTATGTTATATGCAAAAATACCCCATGGAGTAGTAAAGGCGGTCTTATGTTGATCAACTTCACTTCAATTTGGTTGTAACTAGAAAAACCATCAAGCATAGACATCATTTGAGACCCAGTGTCTGTCTATAAAAATTGATCCATAATTGGCAAAGGGTAATTAATTTTTAAAGACAATTGATTCAAGTTTATGAAATACACACAGATACAAATTTCACCATTATTATTGCATACTAGAACTATATTAGCTATCCATGTTGAATTATGCATAGGGAAAATAATTCAAGCATTCAACATTTTTTGAATTTATGAGAGAATGGTACCTGAGTTTTTTTTTATTGTACTACTGTTGCTTTTGCCTAAAAGGATCTACACTAGCTTTGAGATCATCATTAATAGGCCAACACATCAATTTATTGTCGCAACAATTGAATAAATTAATCTCTCTCTTCTGGAGTATAGTTGTTGCCAATGTTCACAAACTTTGGATCATGTTTTGATCCAATATCATATCTATTATATCTCATTCAGGAATCTGGACTCACCTGTTATCTTCTGATATATTAATCATATTAATCAAACAACTTTTCAAGTGAAACAATTCCTTTGGGAAATTTGTTACTTGTTAACTATTAAACTTCTTCATTTTGTTCAAATTCCTTGTCAGAAGTTGAATCGGAAGAAGAACAATTACTACCCTCAAAGTAAAGATAATTGAAATCATCCTTGACTTCAAGGAAATTTATGATATTCTTGTCATCATTAAAAATTTGCCAATGATCCCAATTGTCTAGAACACTTGGCCTTGAAACCAACTCAATAGTATACCTTTCTTGGTTGAAATCATTATGTGGAATCAAAAGAATGGCAAAGGTAGAAAGGGAATCCACCCTATCATTAAAATCTCTTGGAACTATAGAAATATTGAAAGCATCAAATCCTTCAATGTTATCCCAAACAAGATTACGACAATGCTTAAGCCTATCATTTCTTGTCTGATATATATTTATTACTTGTCATACTACTAATTTATCATCACCTTGTGCATGAATATTTTTAATCCCTCTTGTGTGCAACTTCAATACCCAATAACAATGACTCATATTTTGTTGTGTTGTTAGTATTAGTAAACTGTAACTTAAAGGAATATGGAAAGACTTCTCCTTGAGGGAAAGTGAGAACAACACCTCCACCAGAACCAATTGAGGTGCAACTGCCATCAAAATCCAAAGTCTAGACATCATTGTAAGTATAATCAATAGAACACGTTGGCATATCCTCATCACAAGGAAAAGGAATTCACCTTCGTTGGAGGAACTGTCACTCTTAGCAATCATGATAAAGGACTTACTAGAACCTGCAATTGGAACTTGGTCTTCACAAGCATCAACAAACCTATCAGTATCTGATCTATGTGTGAAGAATTAGATCCTTCACTATTATCACTACTGGTAGATTCGAATTTCTCTGATTCAGAAACTTCTACCCAATCTTCAACAAAATATGAAACTTCATCAATGTGTAGACAATATTTTCCCATACTTGTTGATTCAAATAGAATTTGCACATGAGGATCATTCGATTTCACTATAGTATATTTTGTTTGTCTTTCAAGAAGGAGCTTTTGCATGACCCCATTTACTAGAATTTTAAGCCTGAGTCATGTCCATATGTATCTCACCACCTACATCTTACCAACAAATTTGTCTAGGCAACATACCATAGGAAGTAGGAACGTCGGCAACAAGAATGGTTATCTTGATTTTCTTCTTAGGGAAGGACGCGGATGCAAATTGTGCATCCTTAATTTGCCCCACAAGAGGCACTTTTTGATGCAGATCCCTCCTTGTTACCTACCAAACACCTTAAAATGTATGACACTGACCCCTTAGCACATGGATGGGATCCTATCAAAGCAAGGCTCTACAACTTTAGTACAATCTTCTCACCATCTCCAAGACCCTTATTGACTCAATCAGGGGTATCTTGCTACAACACACTCCATGGTACCTCCAAGGACTAAAAATCATTTTTACACCAATTTTGGGTCATACAAAACTCCCCAAGTTCAAACAACGCATCAATGGCAAGCGTACATACTCATTCCTTAAGAAACTCACTCAATTAGGCCTAGTTGCTTGTAGCCCTATTTAGTGGGTAAAGGGACCTTAAGTTCATATTTTACCTAACACCTTGGTAAAAAAATTATTTATTTGAATACCCTTTTGGAATCTATACAAGTCCCTAAATGGAAGGGTCAAGGTCTGGAAAATAAAGGTCTTTGCCAGTAGGAATTTGACTGTCCTAAAAGGGCTAATTAGGTCACTTTTGTGAAGCAACTGTACTAATATGAATGGACCAATGGGTTAAAATCCCATGGGCATGTTGGGGAATATAAATCAATAGGGATTCTAGGGTTACATTCCTGGAAGCATCACCATTTGCACACAAGGTACTTTTGTTTGTTCAAGGTCTAGGTAGCCACATAGAGATGTCTACCTAGGGTCACTTCAAACAATTCTCTCCCTTTATCCTCCTACAAAAATCTCTTTGAAATATAAAATAAAATGACTATACTTTCCTTTCACCAAATCCCATGAGCCTCAGATTGGTAAAATGCAAGATATGGCCATGAAGGAGGAAAAACCCAAGGTAAACCTTGGTTTTTCGGGTACCTACAACAAAACCTGAATATCAGGAGCAACACATACAATCAAGACTCAAAATAAAAACAAAAATAGAGTCAACTCACCTCTCAAATAAATTCACATAATTGGGAATGGATCACAATATGTACAAAATCATACCACATACCAAAACTCCAGAATTGCAAGAAAAACTCAAAATTTTATTAGTTTGTTTGCATCAAAAATCATCTCCGTACAACCACCCTCTTGGAAATTGGATCCTCAAGGTGTATAAACCATTACTCAACTTCTCTCAACCAAAAATCAAGAGGTTAGAGCCATTGGAGAAGTTTCAAATTACAAAATGCAAAAAGTGCATAAAAGTTGCTCATGGCAACTTTTGCAAAAGTTGTCAAAATGTCATCTTTTGCCTCCTAATGCCTTGGGTCAAGTTCAACCCCTCCTAAAACATATTAAAACACTTAAAACAATACATTGGATCCCCTATTGTCCAAAATTCCTAATTGGCTCATAGAAATGCCAAAATAGGAGTTTGGCTCACAAGATGGGGTTCATTATTACAAACATATAATGCATGATTCAAAACCTATATAAAACATCCTAAAGACATTATTAATGCCTTATCCTCCCTTATTAGAGTCTTCCATGTCATCTTGAAGGGTTTGATGAGGTGCTCCTGCACCATACTCCCCAGAAGAAGAAATCTCAAGTCCACTTGAGATGAGAGTCTGCAGGTCGACACCATGATCTTTGATTTGTTGCTCTGTCATCTAGAATGCTTCAGTATCAGGTTTTCCTTTTGAAGCCACCAAATACTCCATGTAAACTTTATTCATGGTTCTCTTGGAAACCTTAGTATCTAGAACCTTATGCAACTTTGGTGGTTCATGTTTAGGAATGTCATCATCAGCAATATCCTACATTGTGTCTTCGCCTGCAACAACACTACACTTATAGAGAGTTAAGTCACAAACATTAAAAATAGGCGACAAACCAATATCAGATGGTAGTTGAAGTTCATAGGCATTTGAACCACATTTCTTCAAGATTTGGGAGGGGCCAGTCTTTCTTTGCATCAATTTTATGTATCTTCCTTTTGGAAGTCTTTCCTTCTTCAAGTGAACCCACACCAAGTCTCCTACATCAAACTAAACATCTCTCTTCTTTTTGTCACCATGAGCTTTATATCTCTCTACAGATTGTTGAAAATGAGTCTTCACTTGGTCATGGATCTCTTGTATAGCAGTAGCAAAGTTTTCTCCATCTACACTAATGGGTTCTCCTTGAGGTATTTCTCTCAACTCCAGCACACCCCTTGGGTGGATGCCATAGACAATCTGAAAAGGTGACTTACCGGTACTCCTATTCACTATATCATTATAGGAGAATTCTGCCTTAGACAATATACTATCTCACCTTTCTCCATGTTGTCTAGTCAAACACCTTAAGAGATTCCCCAGTGATCTGTTTACAACTTTAGTTTGACCATCTATTTGGGAATGGTAGGCTGAGGAGAAGGATAAATTTGTACCAAGTTTCTTCCAAAAGGTCCTCCAAAAGTGACCAACAAATTTTACATCCCTATTAGAGACTATAGCTAAAGGTAAGCCATGTATCTGGACAATCTCCTTAAAGAACAAATCTGCTACATAAGAAGCATCACATGTTGTTTTGCATGGCAAGAAATGTGCCATCTTACTAAACCTATCCACCACTACAAAAGCACTATCATATCCTTTCTTTGTCCTAGGCAATCCTAAAACAAAATCCATACTTATGCTTTCCCATGGTCTTGAAGGTATGGGTAAAGTCTGGTATAAACCTACATTGGTGGACTTTCCTTTTGCCTTTTGGCAGATCACACAAGTCTCCACAAATGTCCTGACATTTATCTGTAGTTTGGGCCAAAAATAGTGTCTTTTCACTAAATCTAATGTCTTGTCAACACCAAAATGTCTTGCCATTGCTCCACAATGTTTTTCCTTAAGGATATTTAGTCTCATAGAGCATTTGGGTATGCATAATTGTGCACCCTTAAACAATAATCCATTTTGAATCAAAAATTCAAAATACTCAATATGAAACCGCTCATAAAATGAAGTACATACCTTGTAGGCCTCTCCAAAATCTTCATCATCCTCATACATGGTTTTCAAAGAGTCTATTCCAACACTCTCCAACTGAATTTGATTTGCAGTTAGGACTCTTCTTCTCAAAGCATCTGCCACCTTATTCTTGACTCCTTTCTTGTGCTTAAGAATGAAAATGAAAGCTTGTAGGGTCTCTACCCATTTCATGTGTAGGTGATTCAACTTTTCTTGACTATTTATGAAGCTAAGGGCTTGATTGTCTGTGAAAACTATGAATCCTTTTGGTAGCAAGTAGTGTCTCCATTTTTTCAAGGATTGGACTAGAGCATACGTCTCTAGGTCATAAGATGAGTATCTTCTCTTTGCCTCATTCAACTTCTCACTGAAGAAAGAAATAGGTATTCCTTCTTGACTAAGCACTACTCCAATGACCATATGACTAGCATCACATTCTACTTGAAAGATCTTGTTGAAGTTAGGTAGGGCAAGGACCAATTGTTTTGCAACTTTTCTTTTCAATGTTTCCAAAGAGTTATCTTCTTCTTCTATCCAACTAAACCTGCACTTTTGTCCTCCCTTTATTGTATCAAGCATAGGGGCACAAATATGACTAAAGCCTCTTATAAAATTCCTATAGAAGGTAGCTGAGCCATGGAAACTCCTAACATCATTCATTGTCCTAGGTGTAGGCCAAGACAATATGACACTCACCATTTCTTGATCCATTTTCAATTCACCATATGAGATCACAAATCCCAAGTAAATGATATCTTCCTACATAAAGAAACACTTTTCCAAGTTGATCATTAATTGTTCTTCATACAATCTCCTTAGGACCAGGTCTACATGCTTTAGATATTCTCCTTTGGTTTGACTGAAGACTAGAATGTCATCTAGGTAGACTATAACAAATTTCCCTATGGAATCCCTCAAGACTTCATTCATTAACCTCATAAAGGTAATAGGTGCATTGGATAAGCCAAAGGGCATGAATTTCCACTCATATAACCCCTCATTTGTTTTAAAGGCAGTTTTCCATTCATCTCCTGGCCTAATCCTAATCTAATGATAGCCACTTTTTTAAATCAATTTTTGTAAAATATCTAGCACCCCCCAAACAATCTAATAAATCCTCAATCCTAGGCATGGGAAACCTATACCTGATAGCAATCTTGTTGATAGCTCTTGAATTGGTGCAAAGCCTCCAAATGCCTTCCTTTTTGGGTGCCAAAATTGCAGGGACTACACATGGGCTCAAACTTTTTCCAGACAATCCGGATTCCAACAATTCTTCAACCTATTTTACCATCTCAACATTCTGATCTAGTGTGAGCTTGTATGCTTCTTTATTAGGCAATGTGGATCCCTGTATAAGGTCTATACAATGGTTTATATCCCTGATGGGAGGTAGTGACCTTGGCATGCCATTAGAGATGACACCCTTGTATTTCTCTAGTAGCTATTGCACTGTAGGGTCAATCAACCTCAATCTGTACTCTTTCTTATCCTCAGACCTCTCCACCTTTGTTACTGTTGGAATAGGGATAAGGGCATAACAAACCATGCCTTCATTTGCTATGTTCTTCATGAACTACTTCCCTCCTAATATCAACACCTTGGCTTCCTTTTGTTTGGTCTCCTCTTCACCCTCCATTAAAGGTAGCAACTCAATTACCTTACCATCCTTGGAAATGGAATATGTATTTCTAGAACCATCATGTTGTGCCTTCAAATTAAACTACCATGGTCTCCCAAATAGGAGATGGAAAGCATCTATCTTTGCAATGTCAAACATCAACTTCTCTCCATAGGTTCCAATCTGAAATTCTACCCAAGCCTACTCTTCCACAATAGCTTGTTGTCCTTGTGTGAGCCATGAGACCTTGTAGGGGCAAGGGTGAGGTAGTCTCCTCAAATTTAGTTTCTCCACCATCTCTAGAGACACAAAGTTCTCAGTTGAACCAGAATCTATTAGGGCCTTGCAGACCTTTCCACCTGCTTTGCAAGTGGTCTTGAATAGAGACTTCCTCTATGGGGTTTCTCTATCAGACATCTTCATAGTGGGTATTGTTCTTTTGATCATCAAGGCTTCACCTCTTTCAAGGTATCCATAACTGTCAGGGGTATTGATACTTTGGCATGTGTTTGCACTTGCCACACTTTGACAGTCAACCTCTAAAATCAAGTTACTTCTTCTTTCTCCTATGGAACTAGTTGTGAGGCCTCACCTCGACTCAGTCTGACATTTCAGTGGTTTTTATATTGAGACTATTATGGATACTTTATTTTGATGCATTTTGGAATTTAGAACTTATATGATTTCAGGATTTGCATAACATTACTATATATTGATGATTTATTTATATGCTTTATGAGATAGAACACTACATGATTTTTGAATAAGATGAAATTGCGGTGATAAATGACGTTATTGAATTTGCAGGACTTTACTATGATAATAGAATTATGATGTATGTTTAAGTTTAGGTGAATTAGGAGGAATTGCTTATGCGAAATTGCTTGGATAAAAGATGTATTTAATTTGCTCAGATGTAAATTGTATGCAAGTGATGATGTGTATTATTATTCCTTTGAATTATATTATATGTGGATATTTGAAAGTACTAATGTGTAAATTGAGATGCGTAGGAAATTATCCATGGGACCATGGAAATATTACGGAGAACCAAACCTAGACCTATGTATGTTCGTAAGCCAGGGTTTGTCTATTTGGAGAGACAACACCCCATTTGTGTTGTATTTTATTCATAACAGTATATGCCGCATGTGTGTTAAGTGTTATTTAGTTGATTTGTGTAAAATCCACAAGAGATGATTTCATGTATTAAATTGTAAAAGTGTTTTCTTTGTGTCACTTCACACGTGTGGATTTAAGTTTGAATTTTTATTTTTGTCTCTTGGTGGGAAAGTGTTCAACTATAGATTTTTCAAATAATGTAATGTGATGTCATAAATACCTTGGGTAAAGAATCTTTGGGGTGGTCAACATAGGTCTGACCCGAAAATAAACTTCAAAGGGGTTTAAAATGGGTTAAATGAACAACTAGGGGTAGTTTAATAGGGTTTCCTAAAGCCCATAAGGTATACCTAAGGGTTAGGGGTAATTTAAGGCAAGTTTCTACTCCTAAGTGACCTTTTAGACATCCTAAAATTTGACTTTTCTGAGTTGTGCAAAAATTGAAATTAGAAGATTGAACCTAGTTCTAAACTTTCCTTTTGGAATGAGAGTTCCCTTTCCCATTCTATCTTACCTTCCTCTTTAGTTTTTAGAAACTTGTGAGAACTCTCACAATGAGCTTCTTAAGCAAGAATTTGAAAATTTGAGGGTAATCACCCACTCTCCATTTTTGGAGACGAGAAATTTTGAAAAGAATAGAATAGATTTGGAATAGTGAAATTTGGCTAAGGGTAGACGAAGAAGATCCGTGGAATTGGGCAGCTCATCCTCAAAAAATACTAACCTACCTTTGGGCAGATTAAGGTTGGTTTCATTCTTCCTAAAATGGCTTCTTTTTGCATGTGTTTGAAAGTATGTTGGTGTAAGAAATTTTCTTCCTTACATGTTCTTTTTTTTTGGGAATTTCATTTGGTATTTTGTATTATGTTTTGTATGTGTTTTTGGGAGTCTTCAAGACCTCTTACTTGTGGGAGAGAGGAGGATCTTGTGGGTGGTATAAGTAACAACCCTCGAGTGAGAGACTCTCATTATGAGAGCGATCACAAGGGATTTTTGTGTGACCCTTGTTGGATGGCCTGTTTGTGCAATGGGGGTCATAAGGAGGGATATAAGGCTAGAATGCCTTGCGGTGCATAAGGAATAAGGAGTTGAAATTATTGATGTATTTGTTGTGCCATGAGGTGGCTACATGTTTTTTCCATACTTGTAGTTCTCCTCAGGGTATTGGTCCACTACCACCCTTAAAAAGGTCATCACCAAAGTGTGGTACAGTGTAGCCGAGATGGGAGTGTGTTTGAATTTGTGTGAAATCTATCTTTTGTGTCTGCATGTTTGTTTTCCCGTCTAGGGCTTGGTTCTCCGAGCTCGAGGGTGGCTACAAGTTAGCCTAGGCTGGGAGGTGAGCACTCCATGGTCATAGTTGTGATTTATTATGCAGGATTGTTGGGAGAAAAGAATAGGTCAAGAGGAAGGTTGCAGGAGTTGTTGTTACAAAAAATTATCTGCAGTTGTAAATATTAGTTTAAAAGGAGAAATATATCCTCATTCGTTGAAATGAGAGGCTATTTGTAAAATAGAAATAAAAGACTTGAGGATATGTTATTTGTAATGCAAAAAATATTATGTATTTTGCAGAAAAGATAAATGGTTTATTCTAAGATTTTGTTCTAGAGTTAAGGTTACATTTTGTAGTCTTTAATATTTCTTGGAAAAAAAAAAGAGTTAAATTTGTTCTTTTATTTATTGGAAAAAAAAAGAAATAGAATTGATTTTGCATGCATGCATGGGCTGGAAAATAAAGGCACTTTGGATTATACATGGAAATGTAAAAAGTATATAAATTAAATCTGTGATCTTACTGTGTTTGTGGTTTCATTTTAAATGCAGAAAAATAAAATCTATAATTAACATAATCATTTCTATAGTTAAGTTAATGAATTTTGTTGTGCTAGAATTAGTTAATTCTGTTTTTATTTTTCAGAAAATACATTTCTATCATTTAAGTAGTTGCGGTAGTTTTCTCTTTACAAGCCGACCAATTTAATAAATGCAGAAAATAAAGATCTAACCCTATTATAGTTTTATTTAAATAACATCTATCATTTCTGGTTACTGGAAAATTTATTAAACATATACATTGATAAAGTTGGAGTTAGATATTTATCTTAAATACTGGCAATATTTATTTTCAGAAATTGATATCTACAGTAAATAGATTCATTACTTTATTTCTTTTCCTACATTTGAAAATCAGAATCTTCCATGAATTCTATTTTATTATAAGAAAAAAAAAGATGATAATATAGTTATATATAAATATATATAATTATATACATGCAGATTTCATGTATATACTTATATATACATATATATAAAACATATCATAAAATTTACCTACGAAAGAAATGTAGATATAAATATAAATATATATATACAAATATATACATATGAAAATGTGTATATATATATATATATACACTTAATGGTTATTTAAAAAAAAAAAATGTATATAAATATATAAGAAAAAAAAAAAATATCTATATATATATAATAAAAAAATATATAAAAAAATAAATAATAAAATATATATGGTGAGGGTCGTGCAGGGCACACAGTCGCTCCCTGTGTGGGCCACGCTCTGTGCCAGTGGCCGAAGCCACTATGCGGGCCGCAACACACACAGTGGCCAAGGCCACTATGTGGGCTGCGACCCCCACAGTGGGTCGTCCCACTGGTGGCACCCCCTCCACCTCTACCATTTCGGCCGCCTCTCCCACATTCGACCACCCACTGTTAAAATCGCCGCCGGCCCTACACAAAACGCTCGACTCAAAAAATGGGGGTGTAAGAAAATTATAAACCCTAGCCGGGTAGGGCTAGGGTAGGGAGAGAAATAGATATTATCAAAAAAAATAATGAAAGATAGAGCACTTAAATAATAGTAAAAGAATGTTAGGGTTTGCATGGTAGTTAAGTTTAATGTTTTTTTAAAAAAAGAAAATATTTTTAGGAGATATATTTATATACCTATATATAAATATATATATTTATTTCCCACTGTAAGAGATTAAGACAAATTTAGACCGGTATAAATTATTAAGTTTTATAAACTATAGTCGCCTTAATAAATATATGGGTTTGAAATGGGTTTTGAAAGCCATAAGGATATTTTTAAGGATGTTTTAAAAATATATATATATATATATATATATATATATATAAAACAATATTTTCAAGATCTAAGCATATAGAACGCTTTTAATAAATGGGGTAGTATTAATTATATATATAGGTGAGTATTCATTATATATATATTTGTCGCTTGTCAATTTAATTTAAAGCATTTTATGATTATTGATTCAGATAAACTTTTAGACATTTTAAACAAGGTACTAGGACTAATTTAATTAGTTCCTTTAAACTGTAAACTACTTCAAGACTAATTCTATCTTCGTCAATTATATTTAGGGAAATGATTTAAAATGAGCCAGGAATTAAAATTGAGAAAATGATATAATGTTCTTTAGTATTCGGTTATGATTTCAAATATTTGGATTACTTGATTTAGTGGTTTAAGTTAACCCAACATAGGTTTATTCAATATAATGTTCTAATTTATGGTCTTTAAAAAAAAAAAAAAAAAATTTATTCCGTTCTTGCCCTAAATTTTGGGCATGACATTTTGGTATCAGAGCAAGGTTTCCACACTAGGAACCTTACTCTACTTACGTTTCGCCTTAGATTATTTAAATTATTTCTGTTAAATTGATTTTATAAGACATTTACATTTAATTGAAATTAATATTATTCTAAAAGAAATTAATTATTTATTTTACTTTATTTTCCTCTTAGGATGCTTCCGACAATGCGACAAGCTCGCAAGCACGGACGGGGTCCTAGACGTGTGTGCATAGCATGCGAAGAGGTAGTGAGGGAGGCATCGGTTCTAGAAGAGAACCCAAGAGCACCTCCCGAACAGCCAAATGAACCTAACCGAAACCTCTTAGAAGTAATACAGAATCTTATTGGCATAGTTCAGAAAAGGATCCAAGCAGAGAACCCTCAGGTTAGAAGTCATGACTCTAGGAGTCATAGATCTGTTGATAGAGAATGAAGCAGGAGCTCAGCTCCTATTCTTGTAGAGAGTCAGGGTGGAAATGAGCCAGAGTCTGTGCACATGCCAGGACCACCTCTAGTGGTGGAACCAATTTATTTTGAGAGAGCTCGCCACGATCCAGGGGATCTTATCAGGGAGGTCATGCACCTCTAGCCACCATCCTTTGGAGGTTCTATCGACGGGATAGAGGCTGAGGCATGGCTTTTGAGTCTTGAGAGGTGCTTTGCGTTGCGTTCTTACGAGAGCAACCTAAAAGCACATGTCGCAGTCCATCTGCTGAGAGGGTCGACCTCCACTTGGTGGAGATAGGAAGAGTACAAATGCGGATTAGTTCCTGATACTCTCACTTGGGAGATATTCATAGAGAGGTTCCATGAGAGGTACCTATCAGAACACTTCAGACAGTGTCATATAGATGAATTTCATGATCTCCAACAAAAGGGCTTATCAGTAACCCAATATGAGAGCAAATTCTTTGAGTTGTTGCCTTATGTAGATTATCTAAAGGATGAGAAACTTCTTGTAAACTGCTTCATCAGAGGGTTAAATGCTGGTATAGCCAGGCCTGTTAGGATGTCCACTCTAGAGAGCCTTCGGGTTGCCGTGGAGAAGGCACTGATTGCCGAGGAAATTCAGGTCAAACCATAAGACAATAGGGATCGATTTTAGAACCGAAACCCCACACCTCAGACTTATGGATTCCAGAAACCACATTGGAAAGGAAACAACCGAAACTCTCAGGGGTTCTCCAAACCCCCTCCTCCACAACAGACACCACAGAACTAGAGGCAAAAGCCTCCACAGTATCAGCAAGGCTCCAAGCCCAAGCAGTGGCAGACTCAGGGATAGAGACATGATTAGAGAGCACAGGTGCAGTACACACCTCTAGTGAGGACTCAGTAGTCCTCTAGGGGTGGGTACAGTGGATCCAGTACGATAGGAGGTCAGGCTTTCTCTAGGCCTCAGGGTGCCCAGTTTCAGGCATGGGGTACTTTCTTTACATGTGGAGCCATGGGGCACATGGTGAGGGATTGCCCTCAGGGTCAAATGGCAGGGAATCAGCAGATGGCCACTTCAGAGCCGACAGTTGGTGATATGGGCAGGTCCCATAGAGTATTCATAGTGGTTGACAACCGCTAGGCTAAGCATCAAGCCACTGTCATCAAGTCAGCAAGTATGATCAAAGGTAACAAAGTATCTATTTTGTTTGATTCAGGAGCTACTAACTCCTTTATATCTCCATTGGTTGTGGAGCGTTGCAGGCTAGTGGCAACTAGACAGGGTGTTAGTTGGGAAGTGGAATTAGCTTCAGGGGCTAGGGTGTCAGTGGAATCAGAGGTTAGGGCATGTTAGCTGTAGATTGGCAAGACCACCACTTTAGTAGACCTTAGAGTGACGCCACTTGGAACTTACGGAATCATACTTGGCATGGGTTGGCTTTATGCCCACAGAGCCAGGATGGATTGCCACCTGAAAAAGATCGAGTGTGAGGATGATCATGGTTCGCCCATAGTTATCACCGGGATTCAGAGGCCCGTGTCTCTTCGTATGATCTCTGCAATGCAGCTTAAGCGGAGCATGTGAAAGGGATGTCAGCTTTTTGCTATCACTATCAGTGACAGAGGAGAAGAGGAATAAAAAGAAACATCGCTTGATGACCATCCTATCCTTAAGGGATATTCAGATGTATTTCCTTCAGAATTACTGGGAATGCCGCCCCGTAGAGAGATTGATTTTCATATAGACCTAGTACCAGGAGCTGAGCCATTTTCTAGAGCACCTTATAAGATGACCACAAATGAGCTTAATGAACTCAAAATACAGCTTGAGGAACTCCTTGAGAAGGGTCATATTCATCCTAGTGTATCCCCTTGGGGTGCACCAGTCATCTTCATTAAGAAGAAGGACGGATCTCTCCGATTATGTATGGATTATCAACAGCTAAATAAAGTAACCATCAAGAAACGATATCCTTTGCCCAAAATTGATGATTTATTCGACTAGCTTTAGGGTGCCAAAGTCTTTTCCAAAATAGATCTGAAGTCAGGATACCATCAGCTAGGAATAGTGGAAAGTGATATCCACAAGACCGCATTTCGCACTAGATATGGTCACTATGAGTTCACCATAGTTCCATTTGGACTTACAAATGCCCCAGCAGTTTTTATGAGCCTCATGAATGGGGTATTCCGTACATTTTTGGACCATTTTGTTATTGTGTTCCTTGATGATATACTAGTATATTCTCGGAATGAGAAGGAGCATGAGGAGCACCTGAAACAGGTATTGTAGTGTTTGCGTGATAACCAGTTGTTTGGTAGTTTGTCAAAGTGTGCTTTCTTTCGATCAGAGGTCAAGTACCTTGGGCACGCTATTTCCAAGGATGGGATCTCAGTTGACCCATCAAAGATTAGGGCTATTATGAATTGGCCAGCGCCAACTAGTGTGACAAAGGTCAGGAGTTTCATGGGCTTAGTAGGGTATTACCGACATTTTGTCGAGGGATTCTCCAGAGTCGCACACCCTATTACATCTCTTCAGCATAAAGGGAAGAAATTTGAGTGGATAGAGAAGTGTGAGAAGGCCTTTCAGGAACTCAAGAAGGCACTTACTAGCACTCCTATCCTTGTTGTACCAGATTCCACAGTTGACTTCATGGTTTGTACAGATGCTTCACTAGAGGGTTTAGGAGCAGTTCTTATGCAGGATGGTAGGGCCATAGCTTTTGAGTCTAGGAAAATTAAGACTCATGAACTTAATTATCCCACTCATGACTTTGAGCTCGCAGCAATAGTGCATGCACTTGTGAGGTGGAGACACTTCCTTTTAGGTCATCACTTCAAGCTGCATTCAGATCATCAAAGTCTTCAGTACATCTTCACTTAGCCAAACCTTAATGCACGTCAGAGGAGATGGATGGAGTTCTTATGCGAATATGATTTTGACATTCACTACATCAAAGGAAAGGAAAACGTAGTTGCAGATGCTTTGAGTAGGAGGCGTCATGAGTTTACACCATATCTATGGGCACAGATTTGAGAGACCGTATACTACAGCACTTGCCAGAGGATGGATGGTATGCAGAGGTTGGTCGGGTAATACAATCTCAGGTTACTCTAGAGGGAAAATATGTGGATTATTCTTTGGAGTCCGATGGACTGTTATGCCACAAAGGGTACATTTATGTACCTTCCTCCGGGGGATTGCCAGAGTTCATTGTCATGGAGGCTCATAGAGCTCCTTATGCAGCACATCCCGGAGTTAAAAAGTAGCATGCTAACTTGAGGCAATTATATCATTGGCCAGGAATGCAGCAGCTCATTGTTGAGATAGTAGCTCGATGCCTCAAGTGTCAAAGAGTAAAGGCGGAGCACCACCATCCAAGTGGGTTGCTCCAGTCTCATGCTATACCAGAGTGGAAGTGGGATACTATATCCATGGATTTCATCATTGGTCTTCCTATGTCTTCTCGTCGCCATGATGCTATCTTGGTGACAGTGGACAAGTTGACCAAAGTGGCCCACTTTTCACCAGTCCATACTACATTCATAGCTCCAGCAGTAGCATAGGTGTTCTTGCAAGACATTGTTAGACTTCATGGCGTGCCCCGCAAGATTATTTTTGACAGGGATTCTCTTTTCACTTCTTCCTTTTGGAAGTCATTACAAGAAGCTATGAGCACTAAGCTCAATTTCAGTACAGCCTATCACCCGAAAATAGATGGTCAGATAGAGAGGGTCAATCAGGTGTTAGAGGATATGCTTCATATGTACGTCATGGATCATCAGACCTGGTGGGAGGAGTATCTTCCCTTAGTGGAGTTTGCCTATAACAATGGGCATCACACTTCTTTGGGGATGCCACCCTATCAGGCATTATACGACAGGCCTTGCAGGATGCCCTTGAGTTGGGATTGCATAGAGGACAGAGTTGCTATTGGTCCTGAGATAGTTTACGATATGGAACAGTAGGTGGATTTGATTAGGCAGCATCTCAGAGAGGCTCATGATAGATAGAAGAAATATGCTGATGCAAAGAGGATAGATCATAGCTACTTGGTTGGAGACAGAGTCTTCTTGAGAGTGCGATCGCATAAGAGTCCAATCCATTACGGAAAGGGTTCTAAGCTAACACCTCGCTTTGTAGGACCATTTGAGATTCTTGAGAGGATAGGCCTAGTTGCCTACCATTTAGCATTGCCACCTAGCCTGTCACGCATCCACGATGTGTTTCATGTATCAGTTTTGAGGAAATATATCTATGATGAGTCTCGTATTTTAGATTGGGATGCCTTGCAGGTGGAGTCAGATGAGCAGCTAGCTTTGGAGCCCATTCACATTTTGGCACGTCGGACGCTGGCCCTTCAAGGTTGAGAGCTGGACTAGGTTAGGGTCCAGTGGGATTGTTATGATGAGGTTACGGCTTCATGGGAGGATGCAACATGTATGAGATAAGAGTACCCCCACCTCTTTGATGAACTCTAGGAGGAAGTTCATGCCTAGAGGGGGAGGGTGTGAGGCCTCACCTCGACTCAGTCTGACATTTCAGTGGTTTTTATATTGAGACTATTATGGATACTTTATTTTGATGCATTTTGGAATTTAGAACTTATATGATTTCAGGATTTGCATAACATTGCTATATATTGATGATTTATTTATATGCTTTATGAGATAGAACACTACATGATTTTTGAATAAGATGAAATTACAGTGATAAATGTCGTTATTGAATTTGCAGGACTTTACTATGATAATAGAATTATGATGTATATTTAAGTTTAGGTGAATTCGGAGGAATTGCTTATGTGAAATTGCTTGGATAAAAGATGTATTTAATTTGCTCAGATGTAAATTATATGCAAGTGATGATGTGTATTATTATTCCTTTGAATTATATTATATGTGGATATTTGAAAGTACTAATGTGTAAATTGAGATGCGCAAGAAATTATCCATCTGACCATGGAAATATTACGGAGAACCAAACCTAGACCTATGTATGTTTGTAAGCTAGGGTTTGTCTATTTGGAGAGACAACACCCCATTTGTGTTGTATTTTATTCATAACAGTATATGCCGCATGTGTGTTAAGTGTTATTTAGTTGATTTGTGTAAAATCCACAAGAGACGATTTCATGTATTAAATTGTAAAAGTGTTTTCTTTGTGTCACTTGACACATGTGGATTTAAGTTTGAATTTTTATTTTTGTCTCTTGGTGGGAAAGTGTTCAACTATAGCTTTTTCAAATAATGTAATGTGATGTCATAAATATCTTGGGTAAAGAATCTTTGGGGTGGTCAACATAGGTTTGACCCGAAAATAAACTTCAGAGGGGTTTAAAATGGGTTAAATGAACACCTGGGGGTAGTTTAATAGGGTTTCCTAAAGCCCATAAGGTATACCTAAGGGTTAAGGGTAATTTAAGGCAAGTTTCTACTCCTAAGTGACCTTTTAGACACCCTAAAATTTGACTTTTCTGAGTTGTGCGAAAATTGAAATTAGAAGATTGAACCTAGTTCTAAACTTTCCTTTTGGAATGAGAGTTCCCTTTCCCATTCTATCTTACCTTCCTCTTTAGTTTTTAGAAACTTGTGAGAACTCTCACAATGAGCTTCTTAAGCAAGAATTTGAAAATTTGAGGGTAATCACCCACTCTCCATTTTTGGAGACAAGAGAAATTTTGAAAAGAATAGAATAGATTTGGAATAGTGAAATTTGGCTAAGGGTAGAAGGAGAAGATCCGTGGAATTGGGCAGCTCATCCTCAAAAATACTAACCTACCTTTGGGCAGATTAAGGTTGGTTTCATTCTTCCTAAAATGGCTTCTTTTTGCATGTGTTTGAAAGTATGTTGGTGTAAGAAATTTGCTTCCTTGCATGTTCTTTTTTTTTGGGAATTTTGTTTGGTATTTTGTATTATGTTTTGTATGTGTTTTTGGGAGTCTTCAAGACCTCTTGCTCTTGGGAGAGAGGAGGATCTTGTGGGTGGTGGAAGGGACAACCCTCGAGTGAGAGACTCTCGTTATGAGAGCTATCATAAGGGATTTTTGTGTGACCCTTGCTGCATGGCTTGTTTGTGCAATGGGGATCATAAGGAGGGATATAAGGCTAGAATGCCCTGGGGGGCATAAGGAATAAGGAGTTGAAATTCTTGATGTATTTGTTGTGCCATGAGGTGGCTACATGTTTTTTCCATACTTGCAGTTCTCCTCAGGGTATTGGTCCACTACCACCCTTAAAAAGGTCATCACCAAAGTGTGGTGCAGTGTAGCCAGGATGGGAGTGTGTTTGAATTTGTGTGAAATCTATCTTTTGTGTCTACATGTTTGTTTTCCCATCTAGGGCTTGGTTCTCCGAGCTCGAGGGTGGCTACCAGTTAGACTAGGCTGGGAGGTGAGCACTCCATGGTCATAGTTGTGATTTATTATGCAGGATTGTCGAGAGAAAAGAATAGGTCAAGAGGAAGTTTGCAGGAGTTGTTGTTGCAAAAAATTATTTGCAGTTGTAAATATTAGTTTAAAAGGAGTAATATATCCTCATAAGTTGAAATGAGAGGCTATATGTAAAATAGAAATAAAAGACTTGAGGATATGTTATTTGTAATGCAAAAAATATTATGTATTTTGCAGAAAAGATAAATGGTTTATTTTAAGATTTTTTTCTAGAGTTAAGTTTAAATTTTGTAGTCTTTAATATTTCTTGGAAAAAAAAAAGAGTTAAATTTGTTCTCTTATTTATTGGAAAAAAAAAGAAATAGAATTGATTTTGCATGCATGCATGGGTTGGAAAATAAAGGCACTTTGGATTATACATGGAAATGTAAAAAGTATATAAATTAAATCTGTGATCTTACTTTGTCTGTGGTTTCATTTTAAATGCAGAAAAATAAAATCTATAATTAACATAATCATTTCTATAGTTAAGTTAATGAATTTTGCTGTGCTAGAACTAGTTAATTCTGTTTTTATTTTTCAGAAAATACATTTCTATCATTTAAGTAGTTGCGGTAGTTTTCTCTTTACAAGCCGACCAATTTAATAAATGCAGAAAATAAAGATCTAACCCTATTATAGTTTTATTTAAAATAACATCTATCCTTTCTGGTTGCTGGAAAATTTATTAAACATATACCTTGATAAAGTTGGAGTTAGATATTTATCTTAAATACTAGCAATATTTATTTTCAGAAATTGATATCTATAGTAAACAGATTTATTACTTTATTTCTTTTCCTACCTTTGAAAATCAGAATCTTCCATGAATTCTGTTTTATCATAAGAAAAAAAAGAATGATAATATAGTTATATATAAATATATATAATTATATACATGCAGATTTCATGTATATACTTATATATACATATATATAAAACATATCATAAAATTTACCTGCGAAACAAATGTAGATATAAATATAAATATATATATACAAATATATATATATGAATATATACATATGAAAATGTATATATATATATATATATATAAATATATATATAGATTTATTTATACTTAAAGGTTATTTAGAAAAAAAAAATGTATATAAATATATATGAAAATATATATATATACACACATATATATATATATAATAAAAAAAATATATAAAAAAATAAATAATAAAATATATATGGTGAGGGTCGTGGAGGGCACGCAGTTCCTGTGTGGGCTGCGTCCAGCACAGAGGTCGCAGCCTCTGTGCGGGCCGTGGTACCCATAGGGGCCCGCGGCTCCCTGTGTGGGTCGTGCTCCGCGCCAGTGGCCGCAACCATTGTGCAGGCCACGACACACACAACAGCCAAGGCTACTGTGTGGGCCACAACTCCCACAATGGGTCGTCCCATTGACGGCGCCCCCTTCACCTCTACCATTTTGGCCCCCTCTCCCACATGCGGCCGCCCACTGTTAAAATCGCCGCCAACCCTGCACAAAATGCCTGGCTCAAAAAATGGGGGTGTAAGAAAATTATAAACCCCTGCTAGGTAGGGCTAGGGTAGGGAGAGAAATAGATGTTATCAAAAAAAATAATGAAAGATAGAGCACTTAAATAATAGTAAAAGAATCTTAGGGTTTGCATGGTAGTTAAGTTTAATGTTTTTTTAAAAAAAGAAAATATTTTGAAGAGATATATTTATATACCTATATATAAATATATATATTTATTTCCCACTGTAAGAGATTAAGACAAATTTAGACCGGTATAAATTATTAAGTTTTATAAACTATAGTCACCTTAATAAATATATGGGTTTGAAATGGGTTTTGAAAGCCATAAGGATATTTTTAAGGATGTTTTAAAAATAAAATAAAACATATATATATATATATATATATATATATATATATATATATATATATATATATATATATATATATATATATATATATATAAACAATATTTTTGAGATCTAAGCATATAGAATGCTTTTAATAAATGGGGTAGTATTAATTTTGGTTATGAGGCTATTTAATTTATAGGTGAGTATTCAAAGAAAAAAATATATATATATATTTATTGGCCGCTTGTCAATTTAATTTAAAGCATTTTATGATTATTGATTCAGATAAACTTTTAGACATTTTAAACAAGGTACTAGGACTAATTTAATTAGTTCCTTTAAACTGTAAACTACTTGAAGACTAATTCTATCTTTGTCAATTATATTTAGGGAAATGATTTAAAATGAGCCAGGAATTAAAATTGAGAAAATGATATAACGTTCTTTAGTGTTCGGTTATGATTTTAAATATTTGGATTACTTGAGTTAGTGGTTTATGTTAACCCAACATAGGTTTATTCAATATAATGTTCTAATTTATGGTCTTTAAAAAAAAAATTTATTCCGTTCTTGCCCTAAATTTTGGGCATGACACTAGTAGGCTTCTTTGGGCATCTATTAACCATGTATCCTTCTTGATTGCAATTATAACATCTGATTGGACCTCTACCTTGAGATCTCCCTCTAAATGGTTGTCTTCTTCCTCTGAAGTTACCTCTCTGATTATATCCTCCATTGTTATTGGAACTGCTCTCTCCTTTAGTGCCTTCTTGACTGATTTCACTTTGATTTCCAAAGCCATTTCCTTTGCTTTTGAAAAAATTTCTTCCACCCCTCTGTTGTCTTCCTCTTCCTTTCTTATTCTTCTCTTGTCTCCTTTTGATCTTCTCTTCCACCTTGATAGCAAGTTGATGGCATCTACTAATGGTATCCGGGCTAAGAAGGTTCAATTCTTCATGAATGCTGTACCTTAATCTATTCAGGTATCGGGCAACTTTCTCACTCTCTTCCTCTTTAGTTTTTGACTTCATGCATATCCTTTGGATCTCCTCTATATATGAGTTCACATCCACCTCTTTCTACTTGAGATTTTGTCTGCTCTTATGGAGTTGGATTTCATAGTCTCTGGGTACATAGGCCTCTTTGATTAAGGCAACCATCCTCTTCCAAGAAACAATCTTGGGATTATTGTCCTTCTCTCTTTCCTCTTGGACAAAGTTCCACCAAGTTAGGGATGCTCCCTTCAACTTGGACTTAGCAAACTTCACCTTCTGGTGTCCTGGAATGTCTTCACACTCAAAGAAACTAGACAGGGAGTCTATCCAATCCATCACAACATCTGGTTCCATCTTTCCAGTGAAAGTTGGCAGATTAATCTTCTGCTCCATGGTTCTCCTCTCCATGGATTTGAGGGCATTAAGGAAGTGCCTCTGGTTAGGAGTAATCTCCTCTTCCTCCAACATAGGGATCTCATCCTCATCCCCTTCATCACAACTCCTAGTGCCTCCATCTTCCTTCCCATCTAATCTACCTCTCAACTTCTCTATCTCCCTCTGCATTGCCTTGCAAGTAGTGGCCTCCTCTCTTACAATCTTTTCCAATTCCATGTTAGTGATTGGTCCTCTAGGGACCTCTTCTTCATGTCCCTCTGACATCTCTCAGTTTTCTATCTCCTTACCAAAGCCATTACTAGTTTTGATACCACTTGATGCAAAGCCCTCCTTCTTACCTACCAAACACCTCAAAATGTATGACACTAAACCCTTAGCACATGGATGGGATCCTATCAAAGAAAGGCTCTACAACTTTAGTACAATCTTCTCACCATCTCCAAGACCCTTACTGACTCAATCAGGGGTATCTTGCTACAACACACTCCATGGTACCTCCAAGGGTTACAAATCATTTTCACACCATTTTTGGGTCATACAAAACTCCCCAAGTTCAAACAACTCATTGGTGGCAAGAGTACATACTCATTCCTTATTAAACTCACTCAATTAGGCCTAGTTGCTTGTAGCCCTATATAGCGGGTAAAGAGACCTTACGTTCAAATTTTCCCTAATTCCTTGGTAAAAAAATTATGGATTCAAATACCCTTTTGGAAGTTATACAAGTCCCCAAAAGGAAGGGTCAAGGTCTAGAAAATAAAGGTCTTTGCCGGTAGGAATTTGACTGTCTTAGAAGGGATAATTAGGTCACTTTTGTGAAGCAACTATACTCATATGAATGAACTGGTGGGTTACAATCCCATGGGAATTTTGGGGAACATAAATCAATAGGTATTCCAAGGTTACATTCTTGGAAGCATCACCATTTGCACACAAGGTACTTTTGTTTGTTCAAGGTCTAGGTAGCCACATAGAGATGTCTACCTAGGGTCACTTCAAATGATTCTCTCCCTTGCTCCTATTGCAAAAAACTCTTGGAAATATAAAATAAAATGACCATAATTTCCTTTCACCAAATCCCATGAGCCTCAGATTGGTAAAATGCAAGATATGGCCATGAAGGAGGAAAAACCCAAGGTAAACCCTGGTTTTTCAGGTACCTACAGTAAAAATTGAATATAAGGAGAAACACACACAATAAAGAATCCAAATCAAAACCAAAACAGATTCAAATCTCCTCTAAAATAAATTCACAACATTAGGAATGGATCCCAATCCATACAGAATCGTACCATGGATGAAAACTCCAGAATTGCAGGAAAACTCAAGATTTTATTAGTTTGTTTGCATCAAAACACTTCTCCATACAACCAACCTCTTGTAAATTGGATCCTTGAGGTGTATAAGCCATTCCTCAACTTCTCTCAACCAAAAATCAAGAGGTTAGATCCATTGGAGAATATTCAAATTACAAAATGCAAAAAGTGCATAAAAGTTGCTCATGACAACTTTTGCAAAAGTTGTCAAAATGTCATCTTTCACCTCCTAATGCCTTGGGTAAAGTTCAACCCCTCCTAAAAAATCTTAAAACACTTAAAACCAACACATTGGATCCCCTATTGTCCAAAAGTCCTAATTGGCTCATAGAAATGCCAAAATAGGAGTTTGGCTCACAAGATGGGGTTCATTATTACAAACATATAATGCATGATTGAAAACCTATATAAAACATCCTAAAGACATTATTAATGTCTTATCCTCCCTTATTAGACTCTAACATGTCATCTAGAAGGGTTTGATGAGGTTCTCTTGCACCACTTTCTTATTCTCCATGGAATAACAATGATCAAAGGTCTTGGTCAATGCCAAACTAAGTGCATTTGATAGCTTGAGAGTCATGGCATTATTTGAGGCTCTAGAATAAATAACACAATTACTTAGCTTGAAACCATTTATCAACAAAGAAATATAGAAAGGATATATCTTTTATGGAATAGATGAAGGAATGGTGACAAGGTTATTGGGGAGATTCCTAGGTTCAAGCAATACAAAATTATTTTGGGAAGAACTTATAACAGACTGCAAATATTTATCCCTTACAAACTTGACCAATCTATCAAATTGATTAGGATTAGACTGTAGGTACTCAAATTCAAACATTTGGATCTTAGTCTTTTAGCATGAACAATTATATCAAAAGACTGATATGAACTAGGCAAAGAAGGTAAAGGTGTTTCTTGAGATTTATGATTAATGACATTGGTTTTTGTTACATTTGAAACAATGGGAAGTTGGGTAGGAGTACTTACTTGGTTATGACTCATTTTAATTTTAGGAAACATGTGAAGAGGAGTTCCCCAGTTTGCAATGGTAACAGGCAACTCAGGAGTATCCCTCTTTTTTACCTCATCATTTTTGGAATGATCAGACTAATGGTGAGAACAAGTGAGAATTGCAGTTTTACTAGCATCCACCACCTTAGAGGATTCTTCAAAATTCATATAACTAATTGTAGAGTCACCAAAAACTTCATCTCCAAGCTCTTGAAAAATAGCTACAACATCTTCTTTAGAAGATACGAAATCACCTTGCTCTGCTTCAAAACATTCTACTTCTAAATTAGAAGGTCTTCAAGAGACAACCTCTCCAACAAGGGAGGAATTTTAGCCTGGTTCTTTGCAGCATAGTTGTTAGCATTGTTTGGGTAGGTCCTTCGTGGAACATCTTTGTATGGTGCAGGGAAATATGTGTGTGAAATTTGGTTTTTTAATGCAATCACTTCATTCGCAAGCCTCTACAACATGGGATCAATGGTACATGAGGAAGGAGAACTAAAATTTTTTGGAGTAGAAAAACTTACTTTAGCCTTATTTGGATCCTTCTTAATTTTTCCACCAAGAATAAAGTGATCCTTAATTTTCATAGCTTGAGATTGTGCCACCATCAAGTTCGTGGGAGGTGTTATTTTTAGTAAGAAGTGGAGCTCAATTAATTGAGCATTTTCAAAGGAACACTAAAGATTTTTCTTAGTTGGTAAAGAAGTGGTATAAATTCTATTCTTTATCTTATTGAACTTTAACCTTAATATCCCCCATGGCTTCATGTGGTTCCTTCCTCATAGAAGTTAACTGAGCCAAGAGAGAACATGTGCATCTTCTATCAGCTTAAAGCATGCCTCAAACTGAGTTTTGAGAATAACCTAGGTAGTAATAGTTTGAGGTGCCAAATGATAAAAACCAATTTGCTTCTACACCTTGCAATGTTTCAATAAAAAGATGAATTGCTACATCTTCAAACTCAACACTAAGAATTCCACAAGCAATATGAAATATTTCAATATGTTCATTTGGGTGTTGCTTTTCATCCCCAAATAACTTTGGAACATTATTCCATGAACCTTGTGGAAGAGGATGAAGAGGTGTAGTCAAGTTAAGAGGACCAAAATTCTACCCCCAGGGTCCTTGAGTAGCCATTGCTACAAGTTGTAGAGGCTGATATGGGGGAATTACAAACCTGTGTACTTGTGGAATTACCAAAGAACTTGAACCACTAGATGCTTCACTATGAATAGGTGATCTTTTACTTATAGGAGGTTAAATTCTTGTATGTTGCAAATGAGAAACTGATTTGGAAGGAAAATAATCAAAGTTGTTCTTTTGTAGCACCTTAAAAACAAAATCAACAATACCTTGATTTCACCTACCACGAGTATAACTTGGACTGGCCAGATTAGCAACTTTTGAAACTTAGCACAAGAAGGAACATTGAAATATAATACCAAAAACAAGAACACTAGAATACTACAATCAAAATTGGAGATATTTGATTTTATGTTCTCCCCAGTAGAGTCACCAAAAACTATTGGATGAAAATTTTGTAAACTGGGGAACTTCATAAAACTGTGGTTTCCGCCACAGTGTGTGAGATTGAATCTCTCCTAATATTAAGGGAAGATTCCCCCTTTTCTTACTACTCTCTCTATTTTAAACACAAATTTAACTATTAATCCTATTCTAAACCTAGGCAATACATCATCCTATTCTCTCTTTAGAATAGATGTTATTCTCTCCTCTTTTTTTAGGAAAGAATTTACAATACGAAGCAATAATGATTAATAAAACTTCAAAGTTACAAATAAATAACTTAAAGTATGTGAATAAAAATACAAATAAAGAAGCAAAGTTTTTGTGAAGGCTCAAATTCCTCTGTTGCTTCTTTGAGACGAGAAAATGGTGTTCAAGCTCAAAGTCTTGCAATCACTACAATCCTATCAAAAATTTAACAAATACTTCTATAACCCATGGTATGTACTAAGATGAAAAAGGAAAGCACAAATTCTCTATCTTGATATCCTATTACAATTTTGATAATGTTTTCTTGAAAATAATAAAATGAAGCTCAATGT
Source organism: Cryptomeria japonica (assembly GCF_030272615.1). Taxonomy (NCBI): domain Eukaryota; kingdom Viridiplantae; phylum Streptophyta; class Pinopsida; order Cupressales; family Cupressaceae; genus Cryptomeria; species Cryptomeria japonica. The sequence goes on along the minus strand of NC_081406.1, from coordinate 394,308,391 downwards.
CTTCAAATCATACCTCCTTATTAAGATAACAAAGAAAAGCACAAATTCTTTCAAATGCTATCTTATTACAATTCAACTAACTTTATTTCAAAATAACAAGATGAAGCTAAAAGTCTTCAAATTGTTACATCTTCCACTAATTACTAATTCTATTTAATAAAAATTGAAATGTAACACAAAGTTTACAAACCAACACTTATTCTACTCTTTAGTATTTTCCCAACACAATGCTTTTATTTGGTCACAACAATATTTTATAACAAGAATAATGTAAGATCACTCTCACCATAAATCACAATGGATCCAACACAAAGTCTAAATACTAAAGGTGCCTTCTTATTTGATCAAATTTGTAAAACAACAATATGAACTCAAAGTTTCACTTTTCTCTTCACTTTGACAAAGTTTCATTGTATAAGATTAAAAATCAAAATTACAATAAGAAACCTCATTGATATAGCTGAGGTGCAATGAGATACTCTAGGAAGGCTATGAATAAATAAAAAAAGAGTCCAATTTGACCTAGAACTTGTGCATGTTTCAGATGCGATAACTTGAATACAAAATTACACTTAAGGTGTCAAAGTCTTATTACCAAATGCACCTATAACTTTAAAAAATATGAAAAATATTGTCACCCAACATTACATTATGATATTTTTTCATGAATTCCTCAAACTTCTGCAAAACTACCTTCATTTGTTCTTCATCAAGTCCCTTGGTGTGTCTTGTGATAACCTTGACCTAAGTGATGGAATCTCTAAGGCTCATGTATAATTTCTTGTGTTTCTCTAGAAGAGAAGTCAAATCATCCGAATTAATTTGAATTTCTATCAACTTATCACATGAAGATAATGATAAAACTTCTTTGTCCACCTCTTCCCCAAAAAGTAAACTAAACTCTTTGGCAATAACATCTTCATGAAGAGGCTTTCGATTTTTTTCAATGAATGTACAAGGAAGTGTTTATATATTTTCAATGATGTCTTTTCCTTTGTCATTATATTCCCTTTGAGTTTTTTTTTTAATCTTTGATAAGCATTTCTAGGGTATTCATTTGATGTTACAATACCTCCCTTTGTTCAATATACATATTCCTTGAAGGGAGTACTCCATTATCAACCAGAACATCCAATTAAAAATATTCTAACTTCAACCATGAGTCAAAGTTCTTCTCATATGTGTCTAATTCATTTGAGAACATGTCCAAAGGTTTATCTAGCTCTAATTTTACATATTTTGGATTATTTATTAGAGTAACTATATAATATAAGAGATGTGTACCTTGTCTTAATATCATATCCATCCATTCACCAATTGACCTTCCTCATGAATTGACCTATTCAGATTGCTTGATGATCTATTCATCAACTGATGAAGTGACTGATTCAATTACCTTTGATGATTTTGTTATCTTGATCAAAATATTAGTGAGCTTCTCCACCTGTTTCTTCAATTTTTCCTTCTTGATCTTCTCCTCATTATAACTTGTCACAAGATTGTCAGAAGATGCTCGAGCATCTTCCATTGTTCCTTCATGTGTTTGCTTACCCAGATCAATCCTGTTGATAGCATAATTTGTAGGTTGAAATTTATCCAAATCTTTATCCATGGGAGGAATTTCCATTTCTACATACTTATTTTGACTAATGCACCTTTACCCTAATAAGGTCTTGGAATTATTAGTACCCTTGAGTTTTATCAGAATCAACTGACTAAAGTTTAATTCATCTAGGGAGATGGATTTATTTTTCCTCTTAGGAGTATTGGAAACTAGCCAAGGTAGTATAGGTGTATCATCTTCTACTTGAGTGACCAATACTTGAGATGCAAGTTCTTGATTCTATATGGTTGTAGTCACAATAGCAGGAGTAGAAGTGACAATGATAGGTAGATTTTCAATAGTTGAAACCTTAGGGGGAAGTTTAGTTTTGACATAAATTTATCATGACCATCTAGTATATAAAAGTACACTTTAAACAAGTTAGGAAGAAACACATTTTCAATATTGTCACGTGAGGTGCCAAGAGCTGACTCACTAGTTGTTGTTGATGGAATGGTGTGGATTACCATACTAGGAGCCTCAGATGTATATAAAAAGATAGAGCCAAAAGGATTGGGGGTAGAAACTGGCACTGAAAAAGGATTTGTACTTGGAGAATCATGGGATTGGGAAGTATTTGGAATTTCTAGTAATCCCTCTTCATCATATTCTTCTTCTTCTTCTTCTTCTTCTTCACCTTCTTCAACAAATAATTATCTTTTAACTCCATCATGGGTTTGAGTCTATTGGGTTGAGGATTTCCCTTGACTCTTACCTTTCCCAAATGTGAATTTGAATTTGGGAGCCTTTGGAGCTATTGGATCTTATCTATTCTTTGTCCTTAACTCAGAAGTCTTTCCCAACAGTCCTGTAGTATCATCTTTGGATCTAGTTTGGAAAGGTTTCAATTGAATACCTTTCTAAGTTAGCCAAACATTGTTATTGGCATGAATATTTTTGAATCTGGTCTTTATGGAATTATTTTCTTTTTGGGACAATTGAATAATAGGCAGGGGAGAATCCACAACCTTATTCTTCTCATATGCAGGATCTAAAATGTCCCCATCATCTTCAAGATGCTCAAGGATATGGACAAGATTTGGTTTTTCAATTTTGTCTATAGTAAGGTGGTAGTAATCAAGTATTTGTATATCCTCTTTGTTAGGTCCCGGAGACAACTGAGAGGGGGGGGGTGAATCAGTTGTCAAATAAATTCAAACCAAAAACTTATTAACCAACTTAAAGCTTAATACCGGTAAACCAGTTAAGTATGTCGTTAGATAGTGTTAACAGTAAATTTCCATACCGGTAAGAATTAATGCATGAAACATAAACACAAATTCATCCACAATACATGACACCAATATTTGTACGTGGAAACCCTGTAAGGGGAAAAGCCATGGTGGGAAACCTTACCCACAATCAGATGATACTACTGTAGATAGTAAGTGTACAAAGAGGGGTCTGCACTTGCAGAAAGGCCAATAGCCTAGAGCTCACTGCTCAATCACAAATGGGAGTCATACTGACTACAGTTGGATGGTTAAATCCAATAAGAATGTACTGTACACAATCACATCTTCATGTGCTGAATTCAGTACCAGTGTAATGCTGATATGCTTCTACAAAAACCTAACTTCACCTTCAGATGATGTCTTCATTTATGCCTCTGCTTGATCTCGCATATACCTTCAGTCAATTCATTTTTGCATTCCACACTTGATCTTACAAATAAGATCTTACATTTATACCATACCCTAAGACCAATTTTAGTAGGTCAGCTCTACAAGATATTATAATAAAAACATTTTACAAATAATATAATATCTGATGTAGTAACCGATTGAACATGTCGGCTTAATGCATTTACAATAATAATAAATCATCTCCATAGCATGCCATGCTGATCTGGAAAAGATAAACCTGCCGGTGTAACCCTAGATAACTTGGACCTATTTGCCAGTAAAGGCAAATATGCAAATAAGAATATATCAATTATTAGTACTTCAAAATGAAGTGTCCACATGATGTCTTCGACATTACCAAGTGTCTTCCATGTCATTCCAGGTACCGGTGAACATTATATCCTGCCAGTTGATCATATACTAGTAACTGTTGCACAGGTTACTGCTTGCCGATGAATGTTGCTGGATCCAAAGTAGGTGTATTTAGTAAGTGTTGACATCAATGACAAAACCATACCAAAATACCAACAATCTCCCCCTTTGGCATTGATGGAAACACAAGATGGAAAAACCATCAAAGTGCCAAAACAGAAATGCCAAATAGAAAAACCAACAATCTTCATTTCTCCCCTTGGGAGTAACAATACCAATCTTTCAAAAAAAACTTTCCCTTAAAATATCTTTTTCTTTCCAAAAGGATAATGTGTTTTTCCATAGATATCTCTCCCCCTTTGACATCAAATGCCAAAGTCACAAAAGGTCAAGTTCATACAAAATACCAACCAATTCAATATTCAATATACCAACTACTCCCCCTGACAAGTAGCTTCCTCATCAATTACCAGAATAAAAGATTTGTCCATTTAATTCTGCCGGTTGATGACAATCATCAACTGTCTAAGTCACTACCGGTGGTGGTATGACTCCAAGCTGATCTCTGAGATACTCAAAAGTTTCCTTAGGCAAAGGTTTTGTGAAAATATCTGCAAGCTGTTCTTTAGTATTCACATAAACCAGTTTTATCTCTTTTTCTTCAACTTTTTCCCTTAGAAAATTCAGTTTGATAGAAACATGTTTTGTTTTAGAATGTAATACCGGATTTTTAGATATATCAATTGTTGCAGTGTTATCACACTATATAGTAATAGGTTCCTTGCATTTTACCTTTATGTCTTTCAACATTTGCTTAAACCAAAGTACCTGTGTACAGTTTGTTGCTGCTGCAACATATTCTGATTCTGTTGTTGATAAAGATGTACAACTCTGTTTCTTACTCAACCAAGAAACTAATCTTTTTCCAAGAAAGAATGCTCCTCCAATGGTTCTTTTTCTATCATCCACATCTCCTGCCCAATTTGCATCTATATATGCACATAGATCAAAATTTTCATCTTTAGGATACCATAATCCAAGATTTGCTGTGCCTTGTAAGTATCAGAAAATCCTTTTCACTACTAATTCATGATTTTCCTTAGGATTACTCTGAAATCTAGAAACTATACATACTGCATTCATAATATCAGGTCTGGTTTGTGTCAAATACAGTAAACCTCCTATCATAGATTTGTATCTAGTTGGATTAACAGGTGTAGATTCATCCCTTTGAGATAATTTGTCATTTGTAGTCATAGGTGTGCTTACCGGTTTAGAGTTCTCCATCCCAAATTTCTTAAGGAGTTCTTTCAAGTACTTAGATTGACTCAAAAATATACCTTTATCAGTCTATAAAATCTGCAATCCTAAAAAGAATTTTATTTCTCCAATCATAGACATTTCAAATTCTTGCTGCATTTCAAGAGAAAATTCTTTGCATAATTCATCTTCTCCTCCAAAGATTATATCATCAACAAATACTTCAATAATCAAGATGTCATCATTAGTTACTTTGTAATATAAATTGCTATCTGCATTTCCTTTAGTAAAACTAATCTTTAAAAGACACTTATCCAATCTTGCATACCAAGCTCTTGGGGCTTGTTTTAATCCATACAAAGATTTTCTTAATCTGCAAACCATATCATTGTCATCTGTTAAAGAAAATCCATCAGGTTGTTCAATATAGACTTCCTCTTCAAGATCTCCATTCAAAAATGCACATTTAATATCCATTTGATAAACTTTGTAATCCTTCTGAGCTACAAAAGCCAAGAATAATCTAACTGCCTCAATTCTGGCTACCAGTGCAAAGGTTTCATTGTAATCAACTCCTTCTTTCTGAGAATATCCCTTACACACTAGTCTTGCTTTATTTCTGACAACCTTACCATCTTCATTAATTTTGTTTCTAAATACCCATTTGGTTCCAATTACATTTTTATTTTTAGGCCAGGGAACTAATGTCCAATTATTATTTTTCTCAATTTGTCCTAATTCTTCTTCCATAGCTTTAATCCAAAATTTATCTTCACATGCCTCATTGATAGTTAATGGTTCAATTTGAGAAATAAGACATACCTCTTCATTTGCCAATCTTCCGCTTGTCATAACTCCTTTAAATTTGCTTCCAATTATCTAATCTTCAGAATGATTCAGTTTTACATACCGGGGTGTCTTAGTCTGTTGTTGTTCTTCAATTACTGTGGAATCCTCTGATAATACCGGAGTAATTGGATCATCATCATGTATCGGTGGATTTATTGTAGGTTCATTTGTCATAATTTCTATTTCCAGTTCAGAGTCTATATATCTTGAAGTTCCTTTGAATTGATCATCAATCTTTACATTTGTACTCAACAATTTTCTGTAATCTTTTATTAAAACATCTATATGCCTTTCTCTTAGATGAATAACCAAGAAATATTCCTTCATCACTTCAAGGATCAAACTTGCCAATATACTCATCTCTTCTAATATAACATTTACTTCCAAAATTTTTGAAGTACTTAAGAGTAGGAATATTACCAAACCATAGTTCATGAGGGGTCTTACCGGTTTCACCTTTGATGTGAGCTTTGTTGAATGTATAGACAGCAGTGTTTACTGCCTCTCTCTAGTATACATGTGGTAGATTTGCTTCTGATAACATACTTCTTGCTGCATCCAAGATAGTTCTATTTTTCCTTTCAACAACTCCATTCTGTTGTGGTGTTCGAGGTGCTGATAACTGTCTTTTCATTCCATTCACTTCACAGAATGTATAAAAAAATTTAGATGTGAATTCTCCTCCTTGATCTGATCCTAAACATTTGATTTTCTTACCAGTTTCATTTTCAACCATTGCTTTGAATAGTTTGAACTTTCCAAGTGCTTTTGATTTTTCTTTGAGAAAACTAACCCAACAGATTCCAGAATAATCATCAATAATTAGCATGAAATATCTATCACCTTGTAAGCTTTTAGTTCTAGCTGGACCACATAAATCAATGTGAATTAAATCAAGAGCATTATTGGATTTTTCTGGAATACTTTTGAAACTAGCTCTAACTTGTTTTCCAAATTGACATTCCTTGCAAATTGTATTCTGAGGTTTCACAATTTTAGGTAGATCTCTAACTGCCTTAGAAGTACTGATTTTTACCATGCAATCAAAATTTACATGACATAGTCTTTTATGCCATAACCAACTTTCATCTATATGTGCAATTAAGCATGCCTTTTCACTGTTATTCAAATGAAAGATATTACCTCTAGTCTGATTACCGGTTGCAATTTCCAAACCAGTTCTATTCATGATTTTGCATTTTCCATTTTTAAATTGTAGCTGAAAACCTTTCTCAACTAATTGACCAACACTTAAAAGATTATGTTTTAATCCTTCAACATAGTAGACATTGTCAGTGTTATGTTTACCATCAAGAGATATTGAACCCTTACATTTGATTGAACAGGCTTTGTCATCTCCAAATCTTACTAAACCTCTATTGTATTCTTGAAAGTTCAAGAATTTACCTTTGTCTCCAATCATGTGATGTGAGCATCCTGAGTCAATAATCCATTCATCCTTTGATTCAACTTTAGCTACTAGGGCTTGTTCTACCAGTTGAGCAATAGGTGTTGGTTGATCTTCTGTTATAGCAACAAAGACCCATCCATTGTCTACTAGATCCTCATCAGAATCATCAGTCACACCTTCATCAGCAATGTAGCAAGATTTATCTTTGTTCTTCTTAAATCTATATCTCTGATATTTAGGATTAGGCTTGTATATTCTTCTAGCTTCTTCTCTTAGTCTAGCATGTCTATTAGGGCATCTTGAAGCCATATGACCAATCTTATTGCAGTTAAAACATTTAAAGGGTGCTTTACCTTCATACTTACTTCCAATTGGACCTTTTGGCATTTTTCTTGCAAATAGTGCTTCAAGTTCTTCAAGCTCTTCATTCTCCTTCCTGGTTTCTTCAAGTTCTTTTGCATAAAAGGCTCTCCAGTCTGATTTGTTAAAAGATGGAGTAGATGATGTTGATGCTTTGAAGGCCAAATCAGTCTTTATAGTAGCAACAGGACCAAATTCCTCAATTTCAAAAGCTGAAAGTTTTCCAATTAATGTATCCCTAGTTACTGATGTATTAGGCATTGTTCTCAACTCATTTATAGCAGTAACCTTCATTTTATATGTCGGTGGAAAACCTCTTAAGATTTTTGAAACAATCTCATCCTCACTCAAGGTTCCTCCACAACATTTGATACCCAAAACAATTTCATTTACTCTTTCCATGAAAGCAGAAATCCTTTCATCTTCTTCCATTTTCAGGTGTTCATACCTGACTCAGAAGATTTCAAGTTTTTCAATTTTGACTGTGGAGTCTCCTTCATTCAGTGTTTCCAAATGATCCCAAGTAGCTTTAGCAGTAGACCTATCTGATAATCCCATGATTTGTTGATCTGATAATGTGCTCAAGAGTGCTTCTCTTGCTTTTTAATCATTTTCTTCATCTTTACCTAAAGTAGTTGGAGCAGTCTGACCAGCTATAGCAGCAGTATAACCATTCTTAGTAACTTCCTAGATGTCTTTGCCGATGCAATTCAGATGTGTCTCTATTCTGATCTTCCATATCCCATAGTTGGTTCCATCAAGTTTAGGACTATCCTTTCTAAAATAATTAGTAGACATTGGATCTCCTCAAGTTGTTAAACTTCTACAAAAAGAGGACTAGGCTCTAATACCAATTGTTAGGTCCTGGAGACAACTGAGAGGGGGGGGTGAATCAGTTGTCAAATAAATTCAAACCAAAAACTTATTAACCAACTTAATGCTTAATACCGGTAAACCAGTTAAGTATGTCGGTAGATAGTGTTAACAGTAAATTGCCATATCGGTAAGAATTAATGCATGAAACATAAACACAAAGTCATCCACAACACATGACACCAATATTTGTACGTGGAAACCCTGTAGGGGGAAAAACCACAGTAGGAAACCTTACCCACAATCAGATGATACTACTGTAGATAGTAAGTGTAAAAAGAGGGGTTTGCACATGCAGAAAGGCCAACAACCTAGAGCTCACTGCTCAATCACAAATGAGAGTCACACTGACTATAGTTGGATGGTTAAATCCAATAAGAATGTACTGTACAAAATCGCATCTTCATATGCTGAATTCAGTACTGGTGTAATGCTGATATGCTTCTACAAAAACCTAACTTCACCTTCAGATGATGTCTTCGTGTATGCCTCTGCTTGATCTCACATATACCTTCACTCAAATATTTTTTTGCATTCCACACTTGATCTTACAAATAAGATCTTACATTTATACCATACCCTAAGACCAATTTTTGTAGGTCGGCTCTACAAGATATTACAATAAAAACATTTTACAAATAATATAATATCCAATGCAGTAACCGATTGAACATGTCAGCTCAATGCATTTGCAATAATAATAAATCATCTCCATAGAGTGCCATGCTGATCTGGAAAAGATAAACCTGCTGGTGTAACCCTAGATAACCTAGAACTATTTGCCGGTAAATACAAATATGCAAATAATAATATATCAATGATTAGTACTTCAAAATGAAGTGTCCACATGATGTCTTCGACATTACCAAGTGTCTTCCATGTCATTCCAGGTACCGGTGAACATTATATCCTGCCAATTGATCATATACCAGTAACTGTTGCACAGATTACTACTTGTCAGTGAATGTTGCTGCATCCAAAGTAGGTGTATTTAGTAGGTGTTGACATCAATGACAAAACCATACCAAAATACCAACACTTTTCAATTTTGCAGTCAATCCAAATGTCTTCTACTCGATGGACATGAGTGTAACTTTTCTTTAATTTGTTCTTCATAACCTTGTAGTCAAATTGTTTCCTGGATTTGAAAAACCTCATTGTCACTCTCCTCATTTGTTCTTCCATGGCCTGGGACTTGTAGATGGAATTGATTGAATATCTCCCAATGGTGATGGAGAAATTGAGACCTATCTTATGTGAACCATATTGGTGTTCATGCACTACTATCATCTATCAAGCTAGCTCCATGAGTACAATTTTGTCTTATGCATACCTAGGAAGCATGAAATTATCTCCATCAAAACATCCAATTTTAAGATATGTAAAAGGGGGAATTGAATGAATATGCAGCCATACTGGTTCACCACATTTCAATATTCATTTGATACTCTCCTCTTTTGAATATTTTTATCAAACATACACATATACTGAGCGAAGAAAGCATCATTAACCATCCTGAAATGCTGCAAACTATTCTTTGATGAACACAAGGGAACACTGAGAGGGGGGGTGAATCAGTGATAATCTAAAACTTCAATATAGTGTGTGTGCAAGTAAAACAAAACAAGAATCATACACACATAAGGACACATCACATAACGCCAGTAATTGCAAGGAAAACCCACTATGGGAGATACCTTAGTGAGAATAACTATTGGAGTCTACTGCTCCAATCCAGCCTCATAAGTAAATCATAGTTATAATATGATTTAGGGCACCAACCCCTACAATTTTGAGCACTAACTGAAGGAGCACCTACCCCTGCTCTGAGCACCCACTCAGAGATACATAGTAATTCAATGAACAATTTATTAAAATTACTGAAACCCTGTTAAAAATGAGTTTTGTAACACCTATCTATTGCTCTACAAGATGTACCTTAATGATACTTCATCTTTGTCTCTCTATTTTTTCCTTCTTGTCTCTTCAAAATAGTCTTTTGTTTGCACCCAATTTTTATCTCTCTCTTGTGTAAATTTTCTCCTCTTATTTTTCTCTCTGCTTCTTTTTCAATAACCACACAACTATGTTGACTACTGAGTTCAACAAATACTCATCACCTCCAAATAGTTGAATGGATCATAACTCATCTCACATAAGACAATTTTTATTCTTCATCCTTGTCATACCCCACGATCTGTACAATTTCCAAAGCAGCTTGCAGATTGTTCACATAGTCAGTTTGAATTTGGTCAGTAAACAGTTCAAGTTTTTAGATGTGCCAACCTATGTTCATGAACCACTTTGAATCTAAGTCATTGATTCTGCAATATTTAACCAGATTGACTTAATCATAATCGCCATCATGGTGGTTCCATGTGCCACATAATCCCTATGTATGTTGGCATACAATGTGTCCTCAAATTATCCTCAATCCACATCTAGGTCACTTGGTCAAACCAGGTCAACCATCCACGTCGACTGTCGAGATGCCCAGATCAGTTGATTTCCATGTTGTCGCTAACCTTCATGTTATGCTGCAAGTATCACACCTATCGGGTTTACAATAGGCCATTATACTGATCCACTTTATTTCCATGTTATTCATATCAGGTTAACTCATTCTGATACATCTCCTTGAAGCTCTATCAGAATATCTTTAACTATCGGATTAACATCTAGCCTCTATTCCATCTTCACTGGCTATCTAGATGACCATTTGATTCTTTTGAACCCTCTCATCGACATTGGTTGATCCAATGAAAAATCTCACCTTTGATTTCACCTATCTCCATAGGCTATCCCAAAGCACAAACTCCATGTTGAAACTCTCGATTTGCATAAGTTATCTTGAACTAAAAGACCTCGGGCCAAATGACCACTCATCGAGATGACCACAACTATGAGCATAAGAAAAACTTGTTAAATCGACAGAATAAGTTATATCGATGCCATACTATTTTTCTCCCTTTATCAACATAACTATCTCATAATACATATTCCACAATGACTAACTTCATCAGCATAAGGTATCCTGATACTCGTACTCCATGATGACAACCTTCATTAGCATAGCTTACTCCAATGAGAACCTCCACTAGAATAGTTTACACCATCAAAATAGTGGTAGGTTGTTATTTTTCCTTCAAAAAATACTCTGATCGGTAATCTTGGTCACCTGGTTGGAATAGCTATTTTGACACAGTGATTGTCAGAGTAGTTTACTCTATTGGCATGACATGAAATCACTACTATGCCTTTGTCAACTATTTTGATGCACCTCCATGGTCTCCTTTTCGGCATAGCTATTCCGATATACTGATATCGGGGTAGATATCTCTATCAATATTACTCAAAAACATTACTCTTCCTTTGTTAGTTATCTTGATGTGTAGTAAAAACTCTGTATTTGGTATAGCTACTCTGATATGACCACCACACTTGTATAACACATGATCAGTATAGCTATCTGGTCACTTCTCCAACTTGTAACCTACAGAACACTTGATTCTCTTGTTTTGATCTCTTCTTTTATGCATCCTCTTGGCATCCTTACAACACTTGTGGACATCAATGCCAATAATGCCAACAATCTCCCCCTTTGGCATTGATGTGAACACATAATCTCTTATGTCCCCCTTTGACAATAATGGCAAAGGGAATTCTCCAGCTAAGCAAGATGAACCATTATTATAATATAAAAGGAAAGGCCATTTCTTCTTACACAAATTCATATCTCCCCCTAAGACCAGAAATAAGGTTCAAGGATAGAAATAAGTAAACCAATGAGCTCCTCCTGAACCACAGATTGTTGTAAACACTTAAGTGCTAAAAGAAATTGGGACAATCCCCAATTTGAGTTTCAGATATTCAAAAGTATCCTTGGGCAGAGGTTTTGTAAAAATGTTAGCCACTTGCTCACCTATGCTTACACATTCAACTACCTTCTCCCTCAAGAAATGATACTTAATTTCTATATGTTTTTTCCTTGAGTGCATGACAGGGTTCTTTGAGATGTTGATTTCACTTGAATTGTCACATTTAATGGAGATTGGATCTACATACTCTACTTGTATATCCTTGAGTGTTTTGTTCATCCAAAGAACATGTCAACAACATGTAGTAGCAACTATATACTCCACTTCAGCAGTGGATAAAGAGATGGTTTCTTGTTTCTTGTTGTTCCATGAGACTAACATGTCACCAAGGAAGAAAGCTCCACCACTGGTGCTCTTTCTATCATCTATGCAACCTACCCAATTAGCATCTGTAAAGGCTTGTAAAGTGAAATCTCATTTCTTTGGATACCATAAGCCATAACTAAGTGTTCCCTACAGATACTTGAAGATTCTTGTAACTACATTCACATGATTTATTTGGAGCAACTTGAAATCTAGCTACCATGCACACTGCTTGCACATTATTAGGCCTTGAGGTTGTGAGATACAATAGGCTACCAATCATAGATCTATACAAGATTTGATCTACACTAGGTGACTCGTCATCTTTGCTTAATTTGCATCTTGTCACCATAGGTGTACTTACTAGCTTGCTATCCTCCATTTGATATTTCTTCAACATATCCTTAGCATACTTGGTTTGTGATATAAATATACCCTTTTCTAACTAAGAAATCTGCAAACCAAAAATATGACACGTCTCTAGGCATAGACATCTCAGACTCAGACTATCTTTGATCAACAAACTCCTTGCATAGGGCATCCTTGTTGCTTCCAAAGATGATGTCATCTACATATACAACAACAATGATCATGTGAGTACCATTTGCCTTAAAATATAAGTTGTTGTCAGCATTCCCTTTTCTAAATCCTTGCTATTGGTGATATTTGTCTAACCTGGAATACCATGCCCTTGGTGCTTATTTTAAACCATATAATGTTATTCTCAACCTGCACACAAATTTTTCATTCTCATGCAATTGAAAACCTTCAAGATGCTCAATATAGACCTCTTCTTCTAGATTCCCATTCAGAAAAGCAAACTTTACATCCATTTGGTAAACCTTATATCCCTTATATGCTGAGAATGTCAGGAACATTCCGATAGTCTAGAAAATGACTGCAAAATTTTTAGTCTCCCTGCCAAATTTTTAGCCATTTAGAATTACCGATGCTCTTTGATTCTTGCCCTCAGGGTTTAGGGTTTGAGGTTTATGTATATCCAGGCATGTCTTTTATTAAAAACCCAAAACTCATTGTGTTTCTTCATTACCTTTGTCACTTAAAAGTGAGGGTCATTTTCATCATCAAAGGGACCATGTTTCCTTTCCTAGGTGTTATTTCTTGTGTCATCTTAAATTTTTCCTAAGTCTGCATTCTTTTTCCTATGGTCGGGCCCCTTTGATATTTTAGTGGGTGTTCATTAAATTTCCTAAGTCCAACCTTAAGTATTGTTGTCGATACCTTTGTGATAACAGTCGGGATACTAAATTTTTCTACCATTTTCACATGTGTTAATGGACAAAGATCTTTTAATCTATTATCAAAAGATGCTCAATCTTTAAATTGCTAAATAAGGCAGACACCATGGCTAGAAGGATAAATCTTGAATAGATCTGATGGCTCTCGCAAGCCTGTAAAGGAATATGCAAGGAATTTAAGGATCATGACATCATGATATGATGCCATGTGTCCCAAGAAGACTGAGAAAGATCGACAATGGGCAGCTGATAGAGTTTATTTAGAAGGTCATTTGGTGATGCTTAGTCAAGCTTTTGATAGACCTACTCGCCACATTGGAAGGTCAATATCAAGTTGATCAATGGTGATCATATGATGGGCTAGGCTAGATAAGATCTACGATGTAAATTCAAAATGTATTTTAAACAGAGTAATTAAATTTGCTTTCTTATCACTCACGCGGGAAACTAAAGGCAGAAAGAACTAATCCTATTGACATGAGATAAAGAAAGACAAGTTGATACACATGGACAATGATTGATTTTCAGAAGACTTGTTCAAAAGGTTGTTTGACGGGTCAAGGTGAATTGGCAAGCAAAGATGGTAGTTCCTAGGTAGTTGTCTCAACAAATCTTATTGCCATGACAACAAGAAGTTAAGATTTTAGAGGCATAAAGGGATAAGGATGGTTTTTGATTAGTTGTTAATAGAGTGATCGAGGGCCTGTCAATAGGATCAGATGATGCATATGATCACGAAAACTCAGTAAGGTAAATCAAGGAACTATCTCTGAGAATAATTCAAAAGATAGTGATTCAGTGTCTTGAAAGGGATTATGAAGCTGAAACTTTGCAATCAAGGAACAACAAAATCAGAACAAAATCATTCACATAAGGTGAGCCTTGTCAAAAAGAAGTGGATTAATAGCCTGAAGATGATAGTATCTTGGGTTTGATAGGCATGATTTCCTAAGTCTGTAGCTAGTAGGATAACTAGAAAGCATTGAAATAATGATTTTTCACATGCATGAGCACTGCCAAGTGAAGTATTTTTTATTATAAATACAACCAAGTGGTGTTTTCAGTTGGTAGAAAGAACATAAACCTCATTATTTTCTAAAAAGGTTTCAAAATGACAAGGATGATTTTTTAGCAGTATCGTGTAGGGAGTTACAATGAGCTCTGTGATACTAGATGGAAATCCTTTTTGAGTGAGTATGCTTATAGTCAGTGGAGCCTTGAAAATGGGGAGGATAGTCAGTGGAGGCTTGAAATTCATTTTTCATCTGAAAAAGCCATACATGACACATCCTCTGCTTCTCCTCTGCCACTGGTTGGTAGGGGATTTTAGGAAGGATCTTACAAAGGGACATGAGCGAAACAAGGTTGGGGTGGAGGCAGTAGCCAGTCATCATTGCAATTTCATGGAAGCTGCAACACCATCCCATCTTATTATGTTCCTTTGTCAGTTCATCTTTCCATTTTCTCTGATCTTGGGCATGAAGGTTGAAGCTCCTCCTCTAGTTTAGGGGTGACTTTACTTCTTGTTAGGATCTAATTTCCCTTCTGGGAAGGGAAATGCCCTGTAAGATAGAATGACGCATCTCACAGTCCATCTGGAGGCATCAAGGGTGATAGTGGCATAGCTCAAGCAGTTTTGTTTCTACCAAAATGCAGTTAGGAATTTTAGTTCTACCTCATCATAAATGCCAATGTGGACAATTTTTGGTAAATCATAAAGAATATTTTGTAACAAAATCACAAGCGGTCTTATGGGCTTGTGATAGGTGTCTCCTCTAGCCGGAAGCTTGTTTGCTCCCTTGTTTCTATAAAAGGGAATTCAAGGCCATGAGACAGGGGTCAAGAAATTTAGTCTAAAATTTGGTTCCAAACCCTTGGTCATGTATAGCGAGTCTAGGTGAAATGGGCAAGTTGTAAAAGTCATTTACAGAGCAATAGATAAGAGTCTTATGTCTATTTTCTTGCAAGTTCTTGAAGGAGTTATATGTAAAAATTTTTGTAACAAAGAGTAGTAGATTAAGTAAATAAAAACATTTTTCAAACCCATTTCTCTAGTGTGTGATTATATCATGTTTTGAGTGAGTAGAATCAAGGGTTTTCTCATTCATTGCACTATTGTGGTGTATGTATTTTTTGACCTTGCTTTGATCTAAGGGGAAATTAAATGCGTGAGTGGAATTGCAGAGTGGTAGGGATTATGTAGGGGTTTAGATAAATAGTTTGGATTGGGATATGCATATGAAAAATATTGTAAGGCAATATTTTCTTAGATCTCATGCTATAGATAAAATTCTATTCTATTTTCATTTTATGTCTTGTAAATTAAGGTGCCCAATGGATAAAGAACTGATAACAGTTTGTAACTATCTTTTATGCCAGTCTTGTGCTCAAAACTCATTGACAACTTGCTGTTAATTTGCTGAATATCAGAATATCTTTTATTTTTTATGTAGATTACCATTTACTAGAAGACATCTCATGCTCCAAAGATGGTTGAGGATCACTAAGAACTAGACATTTTGTATCATTCTCCCTCTTTGTTGAGCCCTTTTAAATAAGATTATCTACTCTTTGTTTAATGTCATTTTCCAGAATGGTGCAGAGGTCGTAAATGCATTAAGGGATCACCCACCCAGGTTTTGCAAAGCCCAAAGTACAGAAGGGTTTGCAGACCCTTGTCAGTTGGTCCAAGCTCTTGAGGATTTTAACATTTGGAGTTGGCTTCTCCACAGATAGTTATAAGAATCAACTTGATCTCTGCCTCGTTGTACTGTAAACCTCTTTTTTGGGGGGGAACCAATAAAATGGTGACTTTGCTAGGGAGTGCATAAGAGTCATGAGCTTATAATGTTCCAGCTCCTTGTCAGTTGAGTCAATTCTCATAAATTTCGCCTGAGAATCTATTGTAATTAATATTTCAATGTAGTTTATGTCTATATTTGTCCATTTTTCAAGATGATTCCCTAACACCTCATAAATTGTGAGTGGTGACTCTGAGATCTCTACACTAGCGTGCATTATTTGTAGAAGAAATAAAGAAGAATCACAGAACTTGCAGTAGAGATGAAGCAAATTTGAGCTCTTATGATGAAGTTCCCTGACAAGTTGAGGAAAGAATTTAGGTCATGAAAGAGGAGGAGTTGTTGTATTGGCTTTTGACAATATTTGACTTCAAAAGAAATTCTATCTATTCAAATATTTATCCTCTACAAAGAGGTGGCTACTCTACCCAAAGAGCTTAATGATGATGTGAAGGTAGTTTCAAATCTATCACTATTGCAAACAAGAAAAGCTGATTTCTAGCCACTACAATACCTCCAGGTATTGTGGTTTTCATAAGTAAAAAATATTGCCATGAAAATCATTTGTAGAAAATGTTTCCCTATTAAGTGAGTTAGGCACTAACAAAGGGAATAATAGTGATTATTTTACATACATCTAAGATATAATTTTTAGATTATTGAGTTGTATGAAGTATGTTTGAGTTATGCATTGTAATACTTTAAGATTGTGATAAAGGAAAAAAATAGGAAAATGAGTAGAGAAGATATATTATTTGCCTATACATCCCTGAGAAATATTAAATGTAAAATGCAATGTATGTGTTGGCATTTGCATGATGATTGCATTAGTGAAATGTTATGTTGTCATTGATGTCAATTATAAGTGGTAATGATGTCATTATAATGTTGTTTTCTAAACGGTAGGAAGAGCTACTGAAGGGAACTGCAACCAGTAGGTGAATTTGTGGAGGAATCGATATTGCTATGAAATGGAAAGATAAACAAGCAAACCCTACCCATTGATATGATAAACCCTAACCAATGAAGTTTGGTGAATCGGTTGTATTGGTCTATGATCTAATGATGAGCAGTAATGATTATGACATGTATGCATGTTGTATGAGAAGAGTTTCAAATGGTTTTTTGGTGCATTGACTGAACATTTTTTTTCTTCAGAATGAGCAAGTTTATTGCATGTAATGTAAACTGCATGATGAGTTACAATGTTCGATGAAGCGGTGATCAAGGAGCAGTCGGGGATATCTTGAATGATGTGTAGTGATTATTATGTAATCTAATGGTCATACTTGAACCGATTTTTTTTTAATCTTTATGAGATAATTAGATTTGTGATGTGTTACTCACTTGATGATTTTTCTATAAGGTCGATGATTTTTTTTTTGTACAGTTGGAGATTTGTAGTTGAGAGTAAGAAAGTGTGGTTGCCAAACCAGATGATGTATCTGCAGTTTGTGTAAAGGTGGTTAGGAGTATGAAAAGGACTTGAACAAGCAAGTGTATATTAGATTCAATGACGGACCCAAAGACACTGAGAGGGGGGGTGAATTACTATCTAATCGGTTAGTAGAATATTTAAACTTATTTATAACTTTGTATCCCAAAACAATGTACCGATAAATAAGAATTAATGCAGTAAATAGAATTAATAGAGACAGCATAGAAATACACCATAAAATGACATTTAATGAGGAAACACGATGTGGGAAAAACCTCAGTGGGATTTGCGACCCACAATATTTACTCACTAGCCAATGAATAAATGCTACTTACAATAGGGGCCTACACATGCAGGGAGGCCAACCACCTAGAGCTCACTGCTCAATAAAGAGTCACACTGACTACAAAAATGGAGTATCAAATCCAATACAATGTACTGCTCAAAATAGCATCTCTTATGCCAAGTTCAGTACTGGTTTAAGCTCAGTCTATAACCAAAACCTTCATTGTCAACTATATCACCTTATACAATAAAAATGTCTCATCACACACTATTCCTCTCTCTCACATACTCATATCAAAATGACTTATAAGATCTGATACATATATGAGTCTTTTACAATATACCATGTTGGCTTACAAAAGACAATTATATTACAATAAACAAAAGTTCATCCCATGTCGGCTGGGGTGCCAGTATTCTTTGTTGCCGATGTAATCTGAATCCCGGTGAAGTGCCCGTTGGTGCTGATGTTTGTCGGTGTATTAATTTTGTGATGTTGGGCATGTCGAAACCAATTGCCGGTGACTTGCCAGTTGGTTGCCAGATGGTTTCCATCAATGGCAACATGAACTATTCTCATAAGATTGTAGAATGCCAACAATCTCCCCCTTTGGCATTGATGGCAACACTCATGAGAAAAATTCAAAACTTTTATCCAAATACTAAAATCCAAAAAGATGTGCTCCCCTTGAGCAAATGATCTCCTCTGTACATGCATTTGTCTCTCCACTACTCCCCCTTTGACATCAATGACAAAGGATGTCGTAAATAATTAAAAGAATACAAAAATGCTACCTCAAAGTCTGTAACCGATTGGTTACAATCTAAAATATGTCCGCCAAAATCATATTCAGACTCTACATAAAATTGTTAATGTTGGTAAGAGTTGCCTCAATCTACTGGATCATACCGGTGAGATAGTGCATTTGCTGCTCCAGTGATCGTTCTCCTTGAACTGTTACCCTAGATATTTCACCTCTCTGAGTAATCAGATTATCCAGCCTCTGACCAAGTTTATCCTTTAGTTCCCAGGCATTAGACCTTATTCTTGCCTTCTCTTTCTCAAGTTTTTCTAACTTCTCCTCAAAAACTGCCATTTCTTGCTCAAAAACTGATATAAGTCTGAATGAACCTATAATATTGTCTGCAATGTCATTAATTTCCTTTTGTGTCTTTTTGATCTCCTCATCAATGTCTTCAATCAAACTATGAGATTTACATGCTTCCTTATATAACTCCTTATACTCCAAAATTGTAGAATTTAGTACCGGTAAAAGTGTATTCAAATGATCGGTCCAATTCTTTATGGTGTTTTCAAAGAATATGTTTTTCTCTTTTTCAACTCTCTCCTTTATGGTATCCTTATTCACCTTATCTATAATTATTACATTATCAGCAATGAATTTGGTCAATGTGTCCAATTTCCCTAAAGAATCATTAATGTGATCTATCTTACTATTGGGTGCAATCATCTTTAGAATAGGTAATGTGTTATCAATTACCTTAAAAGCCAATGCATTGCAATCAGTAATCCTTTTAATTGAATCCAAAAGTACCTCTATGATATTTTTAGGTCTGAATTCATCTGTAGATATGCTTGGTTTTGTTGTAGGTTTCTTCTCAATAGATGGCTGACCAGTCACCTTCAATATATCCTCTTTACTTCCATTAGATGTATCCACTTTGCTTTTATTTTCCTCTGGTGGATCTGTCTATGTCTGTACTAGTTTCTCAATCTGATTAGGCATCTCTACAACTTCTGGTGTTATAGACTCAACGTGAACCTCTACCTCATATTGTTTCTCTATCACTGTCGGTTTCTCAGATTTTGGTGGTCTTGTGCCAGTTGTCTTATCCTTTGTTTGTTTTGCAGTCTCTGTCAGTTGCTCTGTTTGAGTTGGTATCTTAGTTTCTTGAGAGTCAACTGTTTGTGCTAGTTTCTCAGTCTCTGAAATCTTATTGTCCTCAACACTTTCTGCCTTAACCTTTGAAGTTTATTTATCCACAACAATGTTTACCTCTTCAGTATCTACATTCATTGTAAAAAGTATCTCCAACTCAGGGTTAGTATTATCATGTGTTATACCTTCAGTAGCTATATCCAGTGGATTAGCTGTATGAACCAGTGATGAAGGTGCTAAAGGAGGGGTGTCCTGGGTTGGTGGAGGGATGTTATCTTTTATCTTTATGGAGGGTACACCACCTACTTTACCTTTACCCTTGTCCTTTTGATATACCTTGAATGTTTTCTCCATTTTAGGTCTGCTCCTTTCCTCTTGCTTTTCCTTCTCTACAAAGAATATATCCCATTTATTTGCAATCTCATCTACAATTTCTTTTACCCTTCCAACCATCAGGCTCACTTATCAGTGTCCATTAACAAATACTGATCGGTTAGCTTTAGAAATAAGTTCATCTATCTCTTCTTTAGAATTTACCAGATGTACAACTAAGAGTGCTTCAACTTTCAACTTCTTGTCCAGTTCCATTATAGATAGCCTTTTAGCTTCTAATCTCATGTATAAGTCATTTGGTAACTCATCAACCACTTCTATCAACACTTTCTTGTAAATATTTGTGTAAAATAATACTTTCCTCAATTGTGTTTTTGTTAGAATCATTTGAAGTATTATGCCATTTACTTACATTAGACAAATTACCTTCCTGTGTAATCTCATTCAATAAATCATTTAGTGTGGGGGTAACTAGTGTCTATTTCTTCTTAGGTGTAAGTTTCTTCTTTGGTTCCCTAACTGCCTGCTATTTCTTCCTTAGTTTTCTAATTTTCTTAGGTGAAGGAGAGGGTATCGGTGAGGGTTTTCTCTTCCTTTCTACTCTTTTAAACTCAACAACCTTACCACTATCAGTATCAGAGGATGTTACAACCGATGAAACATGTGCTTCAGGTTGTAGTCCTTCAAGCTCACTGGCTAATATACCACTGATATTCATGACATTTTCTTTGATTTCTTTGACCTTCTTAGAGGCATCTCTTATAAATTTTTCTCTTCTTTTTGTTCTTTTTTGCATGGATATATCACTCTCTATAGTTTCTACATTTCCAAAGAATTTCTTAGATGGCTCTCTCAGTGCATCAAGTAGAGCTTTATCATATGTTTCCAGAACAGATAGGTCTACCTCATAACCCATCTCAGTAACCCAAATAGTTTTAGGGTTTACTGCTTCCATCCAAGTTTCATCTCTCTTAATGACAAAACAAATTTGCTTGTCATATTTGTCAATTATGCTCTGTGGTAGTCTCTCTCTTGCTCTCATCTTAGATTGAAATGTTTTGAAGTAGTGTGTGATGGATTTAACACTGTTAGTGCCCATACCAGTGAAAGAATCTTGTATCTATCTTCCTACCGGGATGTCATAACCAAAATCCTTGTGACCTATGATGGGTATCTCCTTGGTAAAGTACAACATTAGGCATACTAGAAGATTACCAAAACGGAAAGTACCTTTCTTGTCTCCCTTAATCTTCTTTAGGTTGTCAATTAATTCATCCTTAAGCCATTCACACACATCAATCTTAGCATTATTTTTCACCATCTCATATGCACTGTGAATACATAGGCTAGAAACATAATTCAGTCTATTTGCATGAGTTGTTTTGTAACCTAGTACCATATTCACATATCTCACATTTATATCATTAACATCATTCAACCTAAGTGACCTACTATCATATGTGGCTCTGGTTAAATCCATAACTCCTTTGCTAGGTATCTTCTTGGTTTTATCAGGCCTACTATTGGTTGAAGGTAAACTAGTAACTGACTTGATTGCTTCCTTGGTTATCTTGGAAACTAACTCTAACCATATGAATTCTCCATGGACTCTGCTCAATACAATTATGACAACTTCCTTTGGAAATTTGGGAATCTTTAGAATCTTTACAAAATCTAAATTTTCCACAATCTTATGATCAGGTTTAATTACTCCATTTTCATAAGTAATAACCTCATTGAATATCTTCTTCAAATCCTCAGTCCCTAGGTTTTCTATGTTGCAATGTATGTAGATTCTAGGGTCTTTTGCAAATGACACACCTTTCGGTATTTTCAAAAAAGCTCCTACAGAATCATCTTGTTTTGTAATCTCAGGGATAATATTGAATACAGGTCTAGGGCATTTGACATTTTCCACAATAGAAGAGTTCAAAATAAACTCAGGAACAAAAGATGAGGAAGCCATTTCAAAGATAAATACCTCTTAACCAAAATTCTGAATGCCTAAAAATCACTTCGCAACTTCACCTTAGGATGCCCTTGCTCAGTTTCATGCTCTCTGATCATTTGAATGCTTGGTGAGTTCAAAATGAGGGTTTCCCGGTGCTTTATATCCAAAAAAAGGTTCTTAAAACTACATTAAATGCTCTCCAGTTAAGTGAAAACTTAACACATCCGTCAATAAAGATGAAATGTATCTTCTCACTATCAACCGAGGGTAGAATGGATGATTTTCAACTTGCTGCAA
This sequence comes from Cryptomeria japonica, assembly GCF_030272615.1. Classification (NCBI taxonomy): domain Eukaryota; kingdom Viridiplantae; phylum Streptophyta; class Pinopsida; order Cupressales; family Cupressaceae; genus Cryptomeria; species Cryptomeria japonica. The sequence goes on along the minus strand of NC_081406.1, from coordinate 394,285,592 downwards.
TACCCCCTAAGGATTATTCCTCAGTTAGATGAAGAATCTCCTGTCAGTGGAGGATCACTCTATTATGCCAGTGCAGAGATAGTTTCATCAGTTTTCTGATCACTCTTCTTAATCTATTGTTTTGAAAATTATTCCTTTACTTCATCTACCTTTTCTTTGCCCTTCAAACTAGATCCTTTGTTGTCCATCAGTGCACTCTTGCTTCTAAAGAATTTTGCAATATGTCCAATCTTGTTGCATGCATAACAAGTTACATTATTCCTCTAAATAGCCTTTCCATATCCTTGACCGGTTTGTGATCTGCATTGATTAGATAAATGCCCAAATCTTCCACAAACATAGTATTTCACATTCATTCTGCAATTTTCTGAATTATGACCAACTGTGTTGCATTTGGAACATTGACCGGTGGATGAGTTTATATTCTGATTATTCCCAAATCTACACTGATTTGCTCTGTGACCATACTTGTTGCTGTTAAAACATTTCCCATTAAATTTATAAGCATTAGGTTGTCTTACCAGTTTGTTCAGATCTTGATTATTTGCAGTACCGGAACTTTCTCCATGTTCAAATCCAAGTTCATTTGTATCTCCATCAAGTTTCTATCTTTTAAGCATGTCATCAAGTTCTCTTGAACTTTTCTTGAATTTGTCTTTGTGTTTATTTGCAGTAACCAACTCATTTTCAAGAATTCCAACTTGTCTCACAAGCTCAACTTTATCATGTTGCATTTGAATCAGATCTATCTTTAGAATATCATTTTCATGACCAAGTCTGAGATTTTTATTTCCAGCATCATTAAGTCTCCTAGTCAAGTCTTCTTCATTCTTCTTTATGTCTTCATTATCCTTACATAACCTCATAGTCACATCTTGCATTCCATTCTTCATATTACTATTTTCTTGTCTTAACTTATTTGCAATGTCTCTAAGAGTTTACTTTTCATCATCATCATTATGCATCTTCTCATGAAGTTCTTTTCTTTTATTTTGTGCTATAACCAGGTTTTATTGAAGTCCTTTAATGAATTCCTTAGGAGTCCTCAGATCATCTTCAAGTTTGATATTCTTCAAATTTTCTCCATCAAAATCTTCAAGAGCTCCTTCCAACTGATTTCTTAAGTTCTCCATCTGTACCGGTGTCAAAATCTCCCTTAAGCTATTAGGATTTTGTAAATAGACGACCAAGCTCTAATACCAATTGTTAGATTCAATGACAGTCCCAAAGACACTGAGACGGGGGTGAATCAATGTCTAACTGGTTAGCAGAATATTTAAACTTATTTATAACTTTGCATCCCAAAATAGTGTACCGGTAAATAAGAATTAATTCAGTAAACAAAAATAATAGAGATACCATAGAAACACACCATAACATAAGATATTTAACGAGCAAACCCGGTGTGGGGAAGACCTCGGTGGGATTTATGACCCACAATATTTACTCACTAGCCAATGAATGAATACTACTTACAATAGGGGCTTACACATGCAAGGAGGCCAACAACCTAGAGCTCACTACTCAATAAAGAGTCACACTGACTACAAAAATGGATTATCAAATCCAATACAATGTACTGCTCAAAACAACATCTCTTATGCCAAGTTTAGTATTGGTTTAAGCTCAGTTTATAACCAAAACCTTTGTTGTCAACTATATCACCTTATACAATAAAAATGTCTCATCACACACTATTCCTCTCTCTCTCATACTCATATCAAAATGACTTATAAGATCTCATACATATATGAGTCATTTACAATATACCATGTCGGCTTACCAAAGATAATTATATTACAATAAAAAAAAGTTCATCCCATGTTGACTGGGGTGCCAATATGCTTTGTTGCCAATGTAATCTGAATGTCGGTGAAGTGCATGCCGGTGCTGGTGTATGAAGTTTTTGATACCGAGCATGTAGAAACCAATTGTCAGTGGCTTCCCAATTGGTTTCCAGATGGTTTCCATCAATGACAACATCAACTATTCTCATAAGAGTGTACAATGCCAACAGTGTAGTGCTATTCAAATAGATCAGCAAACCCTTGTTATTTTCTAACAATTACAACAGCCAAATCCCCTAACCAGGTAAGCTCGAACAAGCTTAGTGTTATTCAAATCCTCTAACTAGGTGGTCCATTAGCTTGGATTTCAAATCCTCTACCGAGGTTACTCCTTACACGGTATTGCTTCTAATAGGGCATTATTGTCAATCCCTTAACTAGGTGGTCCCTAACAGAATCTATTCTTAACAAGACTTTTTGTAAAGATTTAACAGGCTTGGCTCCTAACAGGGTGAACTTTAGAAGAGTTCAGAATAATTGTGGGTATTCATCCCCACCGTGGTTTTTCCCATTTGGGTTTCCACGTCAAAAATATTGTGTCAAATGGTGAATGTTTTTGTGGTTATGTTTACTATGGTTGAATTGCTTAACTGCTAAATCCACTTCAATATGTTATGTTAACTGGAAACAATCTGAAATATGCTTTTACTTATGTCAGTGAAGTATTTGGATGTTTTGGTTTTAAAGGTTTTGTGAGTTTCAGAGATGTTTTACTGTTAATCTATTATAACAGTCAACCAATTTAACTTGTCAGTAATATTGTATTTGAAGTTTAGTGTTGAAACCAGTCAGTTATGAGTTTCCTTTGAGAGGTTGATTTTGAGATTGATGAAAGTTTATATCATTTTTCTATCTACTGATTCACCCCCCCTCTTAGTAGTTAACTAGATCCTTATTCTTTCATCATACCATCAATATGCACCCTTGTCAAGTCATAACAAAATGTTTTTTTCTGTTGAAAGATATAAACCATTAAGTTTTACTGGTATTTAAGGTTTCCCAAACCTTGTTCCTACCAAGGTTAGGGAACATCTACCAAATCTCAATGGGAAAAGCTTAAAATCAGTACGTCAGCACCTGTAGGAGTTTGCTGATTTGATGGGAGATTTTGAGATAAGTCCGGAAGATGTTTTCATGAAGCTTTTTGTTTAATCTCTAAAGGAAGATGCTAGAGATTGGTTTTCATTCTTACCAGCGTGCTTTATATCTTTATGGGATGAACTAAGTGCATCTTTCATGGAAAAGTTTGGTGAAAGAGTTAATTCAAGTTCAGCTATAAAAGGATTCATGGGTATTAGAAGGGAAGAAGATGAGTTGGTCCCTGTTTTCAAAAATCAGATTTGCAGGAACATTGGATGAGATTCCTAGTAGTTATATGCCCAATGATGCAGTATGTTTGGTTGTTTACCTAGCTGCATTTGATGAGGAAATGAGATATTTACTAAGAGGTAAGGATCCTAAAACCTTGAATCGGGCTTATAGGATAGCAATGGACATTGAGAACAACTTGAAATATGGAATCCCTAAGGGTTATCTAGCTACAAGAGTTTTCTACCCTAAGACACCAGATGTTAAAGAAAGGTGCGAGACAAGAGGTGAAGATAGGTGTCAAAGCATTTACATCCCTATTGATCTCAATAACCATGTTATGATTTATGATTCAAACAATAATACGAGTGAAGAGAACTTGTCCCAGACAATGGTTATTCCTCATATTAGTAAAGAAAAGGTTAGTGAAAATTTATGTAACACAACTGGTATAGAGATGGAGGTAATTTCAGTTGCAATACCATGTGATAGAATTATTAGTTATTTTAGCAAGGATGCCATACAAAAGATCCATCTATAGTCTTATGGTTCAGTTGAATCTAGTAGCCTGTATAAAGGATAATTGGAAGGTTATACATCTGATACTTACTGGTGTGCAAAATTTTGATGACATGAGTTCATTCTCCCAAGAATCAGTTATGTATGACGAAGAAAGCCTGAATGATGCCATCCCATTTTTGGTTGATGATGCTATTGAGCTACATAACTCCATGGAATGTTCCAATGAAGAGGGTACGCCTAAGCCTACTTTTATGCCACATGAACTTATCCAGAGTAATGGGTGTGAAGAGTTAGTTTGGGTACGTATGCCTGAAATGAATATTAAAAGTAATGATACACCACATGTCCCATTACAAATAGCTATTCATGCAATGGATCAAATTGTTTTAGCGAGTGTGATTGGAGAAGATAAAGCTCACAAGGGTCAAAATATTCATGATGATCTTGCTAAATCCTATGAGGATCATAACATTGAGTATTTATATTGTAAGGACTATAATGTTGAGAGTTATTCTAACTCAGATTGTGATTCCTTTTTACCTAATTAGAAAGAATGTGAACTTGAGATGGGCAGTGGTTTCAATGAAAATTTTAATGCACTATTTGATGAAGATGTAGATATGGATCAACTAGTGCTTTGCCATAGTATTTTTAAGTAGGGGTTTCATCTGGTTTCTAGTCCTTTGTATGAAGAGATAATTGAGAATCCATACATCTTAAATGTTGACTAAGATGTGATTTCTGACTTGAAGCCGATTAATGAAGTTGAATTTCCCCTATCACTGGTTGTGATGGTAATGATGAAAACATTTTAGACTATTGTGAGCATAGTTTATATGATGAGGGAAGAATTCTTCAAAATAATCAAGGAATTTTATTTGTCATTATTGGTAGTAAGGTGCAAGAAACCAAGGTAGATTTTCTAGTTTCATGCCAGTTAAATGAGTATTTGATTAAAGGAGGCATGAATGATGTCAGGAATAGGGTTAGCTTACAGTTTACAAATGTTTATGTATGTGGTCAGTATGTATACAGTAATATTTCCAAGTTATTGATCACATATATGGATGAGAATTAGACTTTTGATAAGGGCAAATACTAGTGTTTCATTTTTAGTGGCCTTGGGCCATCAATTATAGTCTAACTTTCCAAACTACAGTGTAGGGTGCAGAGAAAAGGAGGTTGACTCTACCGCCCAATGGAGATGTACAAGTTTGTCCAAACTTGTGATGATAGTATGGAAACTAAGATACAATTGAGGGTTGAAGAATTGATGAAATGGAATGGAACTAGAAGAGAAGCTAATACAAAAATACTAAATCTCAAATGCAGGTCATAAACTTATATAAGAAGAAATTGTAAGGATCTTTCAAGCAAAGGTTTTGGTCTTGATGTGGAAGGCTAGATTGGAAGACAAAGGAAAGCATGGTAAGTTTGATTCCATCTGGTTAGACCCACATCTGATTCAAAACAAGTGGGAAGAAAATTTTATTTTCTACTTTCTCCAAGGAATGATAGATGAAATCCTTGAACTCCTTATTCGTGGACAATTCTCAAAATTTTACTTCTTTTAAAGTATTTCTTATCCATGAGCAATAGATTAGCCTTTCTGCATATTAGAGTAGGTTTCCTTTTCTATCTGAGTTGCCCTATCTAAGCAACTTTCCTTCTAGTCTACTCCACCTAAGATTCTGGATCCTTGAATCACCCCTGAGTGATGATCGTCCCCAACCAGAGCCACTGATAGTCCTAAAAATGACTATGCAAAACTTTTAGTCTCACTATCATAGTTTTAGCCATTTTGAATTACTGATGGTCTTTGATTATTTTCCTCAGGGTTTAGGGTTTGAGGTTTATGTATATCCGAGTAGGTCTTTTATTAAAAACCCAAATCTCATTATGTTTCTTCATTACCTTTGTCACTTAAAAGTGAGGGTCATTTTCATCATTAAAAGGACCATGTTTCCTTTCCTAGGCATTATCTCTTGTGTTGGCCTCTTAAATTTTTCTTAAGTCTGTGCTCTTATTCCTATGGTCGAACCCCTTTTATATTTTAGTGGGCGTTGATAAAATTTCCTAAGTCTAGCCTTAATTATTATTGTCAATACCTTTGTGATAACAGTCGTGCCACTAAAGTTTCCTACCATTTGCACATGTTAATGGACGAAGATATTTTAATCTATGATCAAATGATGCTCGGTCTTTAAATTGCTACAGAAAGAAGACACCGTGGCTAGAAAGATAAATATTAAATAGATTTGATGGCCTATGCAGACCCATGAAGGAAGATGTAGGGAAGTTAAGGATTGGGGCATCACGAGATGATGTCACGTGTCCTAGGCAGATCAAGAAAGATCAACAATAGGGTCGCTGACGGAGTTGAGTTGGAAGGTGATTTGGTGATCCTTAGTCAGGCTTTCGACGCACCCACTTGCCATGTTGAAAGGTCAATATCAGATTGACTGATGGTGATTGTATGATGCGCCAGGTTGGATAAGATGTACAATGTAAATTCTAAATGTATTTCAAAAAAAGTGATTAAAATTGCTTGCTTATCACTCGCGTGGGAAAATAAAGGCAGAAAGAACTAAGATTGTCGACATGGGATAAAGGAAGACAAGTTGAGACACATGGACGCTGACTGATTTTTAGAAGACTTGTTCAAAAGGTTTTTTGATGGGTTAAGGTGAATTGGCTAGCAGAGTTGGCAGTTCCTAAGGAATCATCTCAACAAATATTATTGCCATGACAACAAGAAGTTAAGATTTTAGAGGCATAAAGGGATAATGATTATTTTTGAGTTGGCAATAGAGTGATCAAGGGTCTATCAATAGGATCAGAGGATGCATATTGTCAGGGATTCTCAGTAAGGTAAATCAAAGAACTACCTTTGAGAATAATTCAAAAGAGTGATTCATTATCCTCAAAAGGATTCTAAAGCTAAAATTTTGTAGTCAAGGAACAAAAAGATCAGAACAAAATCATTCATGTAAGGTGAGCCTTGTTAGAAAGCAATAGATTGATAGCTTGAAGATGATGATATCCTAGGTTTGATAGGCATGATTTATTGTCTGTAGCTAGCAAGATGAGTAGAAAGCATTGAAAATTGATTTTTCACATGCATGAGGACCACCAAGAAAATTATTTTTTATTATATATATAGCCAGGTGGTGTTTTTCATTGGTAGAAAGAATAGAAACCTCATTATCTTCTAAACAGGTTTCAAAATGACAAAGACAATTTTTTAGCAATATCATGCAGGTAGTTACAATGAGCTCTATGATACCGGATGGAAATCCTTTTTGAGTATGCTTATAGTCAATAGAGCCTTGGAAATGGAGAGGATAGTCATTGGAGGCTTGAAATTCATTTTTCATCTAAAAGAGCCATGCATGACACATCTGTTGATGACTGTTTTGAAACACCCTCCAACAGTCAGGTAGCCAATGTGAACACTCACCACCTCTCCTAAAAAATAACGAGTTTGGGAAAAATCACTACTCCAAGGTCTCTATAGTCGGGTCTAGACAGTTATGGATAGCCCAATGGTTGATATGGTTGTACCTATCAAGGGGCCTACTGGTAAGACTAGATCTTGCTGATTATGGATAACTGCACTTCCTTCCTTTTTTGTATTTTTATGGTTTAAGATTCTCTGGGAAATAAAATGTGAAACATAAAGGGGAACAAGAAAATAACAGTCAAAACCAATAATAACAACTGAATGAACTACTCAATTAGTTCCCTGCAATCCAAGAAATTATCAAATATTATTCAAGTTAGTATTCAACAACGGACCTCCAGGAAACCTGCAAAATCATCAATTTCATAGATTTATTGAAACAAAATAATCAACGATATGAATTATCACAATAATTCGCATACACCACTGGCGAGTGCAATATGATTCATAAAATGATAAACAAAAATATTTAAACCACGTTACTAACTCCAAATAATAGATGTTATCGAATTACACAGAAAAATTTGGTAGAACATAGGCATAGATCAGGCAATCCACAAGCTGCTTCTTATATTGATCTCAATGAATGTATAACAAAACTAACTCAAACTTAATCTGCAAAATATTCTAAAATCTCTATGTGGGCCACAAATAATAAATTTGGGGACCCTTACAAATGAATCCAACTTGTCAATTTATAGAAGTTATTTACCCTACTATCTAGGAAATAACCCTACCCTAAATTAAGAACTAAAACTAGGAGTCATAGTTAACTTGGAAGTTTCTGCCTTGACACTCCACTTAACAACTATGAAATGGGGGTTGCATGAGCACTACGAAGACCCTGCTAGGTGAGCCACATTTTTGTAATCATGCAGAATTTCTCTCAAAATTGGAACTTGAGTAGGAGCTATAGCTAAAAATACAAGATTAAGGATTTATGAAATAGCTTTGCCATCTTTAGCAATTATGCGCTTATCCCTTATTTCTTGGTAAACACTCTATAATTATCAACTATACATGCAACTGCTTGAACTGGAGGATTAGCTACATGATTAACTTTGCATGCATTCTCCCTTCCTCTAACTCCTTCACCGTGTCTGCCACCTCCTGACACTGAGTAATTAGATATATGTACCTGTCCATAAGGGTGACATCAAATTGGGCTGTGGGTCCTAGGTGTTGCACCTCATATGAATCCCACCTATACAAAACTTGTTGCTGCTCCATTATTCCCGTATCAACTAATCTCTGTCATATCCTTGATATATAATGCTAAAGTATTTCAATCTTCAACTTCAAAATGTATACATAGGACTATAAGTTTTCATAGTTGTCACCTCCTAATAGGTCTTCCTTCATTACTGTCTCTTCCCCTAGCTGCAATATCTTTTTCAAAATTTGATACTATTTATTGAAAATGTTGGACTTCGGTTCCCATTGCGTAGAACAGGAAGCCAAATTTGTGCCTACCTGTACCACCTTATGATATATCTCTATCGTACTTTGCAAGAACAACCTAATCTTAGCTACATTCATTTGGGTCCATGATTTGGCTGCAGCAGCCACTCGTCTCACCTCCACCAGTGCCTTTACTTCTCCCTCTGGTAGCGATGAGGTTGAAGGTAGGTCATCAACTCTATAGGAGTCTAGAGGTTTGCTCATTTCAATCAGGAGCTTCTTGTATTGCCCTAGTTGTGCTTTGAGATCCATATTTGAAGTATGCTCGTTTTCTACACACCCCATAACAACAATTGTGGCTAGCTCTAGAGTATCTAACTCTCCCCACTTGGTTTGTTTACCAAATTTTACCTAGGATATTTGATACTTGGGAGAAGCCTGGCCCTCAACTTGGAGTGGAACTGCCACATCTGCAATCACTTCATCGGAGTCCATTTTTGATAAATGATGAACGATTTTTAGCTTCTTAACCTTTGGTGGCTCCTTAGTGACCTTGGGAGACTCTGCTTTTCTCTTTTTCTTCTCAAAAGTGAACTCAAGCCATTGTGGTATATTTTCATCCTTGTCACCTTGATGTGCTACTAATTTGGTAGATATAACCTTGATGCGATATTTTTGTTTGCCTAGGATCCTGAGGTGAGGTAACTTGGCGAGCTAGATTGATTTGGAGAGCCTATTGCTTATGTAATTCACTCAATTTTCCACTGACCTCTTCATTGAATGTCATCTCTTCCTCATCTACCTCTATTCCAACCTACGTGGCTTCTATGTCCTTGAGGAGGTCCTCTTGATCTTGAGGGGTTAGAATTAATCTTTCATTCAATAGGTCCTCTGCCTCGTCCCCTTCTTTCTCACCTTCCAATGGCCATTGTTGCTCAAGATCTTCTTCTTCTTGATCTAAATCTGACTCAATTTTTCAAACTTTTACTTCTTCAGTGGGAGACCTAAAGCCTTGCACTCCAGGCTGCCTTGTGGGAATATTAGCTTGTGGTGGTACAGGGGCATAAGTGCTTGGACCATGTGTCGCCTCTGTTGAAGGTGACTGAGTAGGTATATCCTTAGTAATTTATATATCTTCCTCTTTCTCTTGGGTACCCTCTCCTGTAGTTTACCCTATAGCTATCCTCAGTGGGAGAACTTTGGCAAGTGGTACTACTCACAATCCATCGGTCACTCCTAGGTCGGTTGCCTTCTTTAACAATTCAGACTTCCTCATCTTTTCTTGGAGTTTCTTGATTAAGTCCTCAGTACTTTCTTGAGGTTTGTCCTCCTCACCTGGATTGGTGGAGGTATTTTTCCTTGAGGATGACCTTGTCTTCTGGGCATACTCCTTATTGCCCCTTGATTGAGGTACCCCTGAAGTGGATTCCTTCTATTTTGCATTTGTGATGATGGGCCTTACCCTGTGGCCTAACCATTGCTTGGTCCTATTGTTGACTACTTGGGAGATCTTTTCCATATTTGTGTCTTCACTTGCAAGCCATTTTATTGAGGAGAGGGGCCTTTTATCTATCCCGGATTCCTTATAAACTGGATCAAGTAAGTCACCATCATCCCTAAGGTCTTTAGGGAGGTTAGTCTCAATTTTCAAATCTCTTACCTATGGCACATATAACCTATATAGCTCTTCTCCCTAACCTCAAAACTATCTTGTAGGTTGGCCCAAAAGTCCTCCAATCTAGGCTTGTGCCCCTCATATGCCTTAGGCATAGCTTGTTTAAGTTTCCCGTAGGGATCATAAAACTCCATAGCATGATCATACTCCTTCAAGTTCAAATCTTGAAGCTCTTGTTATGCTAATTTGGCCAGTTGTATCTTAGAACATGCAAAGTACCCAATAGCTACTGAGAAATCGATACCTGCTTTGTGTTTTGATGACAAAAGTGACTAGAGGCCCACAAGCTGCCTTACATATTCTAGCAAAATTACCCTATCATCGCAATATAGAGGCAGTAACATTGGGTTCCCTATGAATCCACTAACCTTTATGTAAGTAGAGCATGGGTTTTGGATAAACCAACATTCCCACTCTCGGATGATAGCCATGGCCTCTCGGATAATCCGATATCCTGCATCTCCTGTCAATTTGATTATTATTGGGAAAATGAAGGTATCATTAACTCTCTTGAAATGAGCCTTTGCATTGGCTAGAGTGAGTTGGGAATAATACTCCCATACCTTCATTTGTCCTTCCTCCTCTCCAAATTTACCTTCTACTTTGTAGACCTGGAAACTTTCTAGCTCTAGCAGCTACCCAGACAACATATGATGTGAAAAAGAACTTTTGGGTCTGCTGAACTTCTTTCCTCTGCTTGCAGATATTGTCAGAGAGGATCTACGGTCAATCAAAGTATTGTTTCCCTATTAAAATAGTACTTATGATTTGGAACATCCAAGGATGAAAATGCTTGCAATCTATCTTGCCAAAGGCCTTGCTAAGCATAATGATTAGCCCTCTTTGAGGCTCTATAAAATATGCCCTTAGGATCTCTGTTGCCTTGAGACCTATCTTTCTTTCTTCTTCCAACCAGTTCATATTCATGTGCCTCTTACTGGCTAATATTTTGTCATTCCATGCCTTTAAGGCCTCTTCTTCAGTTAACAAAAATATCTCCTCCCTGGTTGGGATACCGAAAATGAACCTAGGCATGTCTAGAGACAAGTCTATGATTGTTTTTCCTTGTGCATCTGTGCACTTTCTATTCTCTTGGTTATAAAATGTGGAAATGATTATTATGAACTCCAATGTCTACAATGACTATGGAAAGGTAGTAGTTTCAACTAAGCTCGATCTCTTTGATTCTCCTATGGAAGGCCTCCAAACTAGGTTTATCCAATTGAGCCTTAATATCCTCAATTTCTATATGGTCAATTTCGGTATCGATGACCCATCTGACTTGATCTTGTAGCTTTGAAACATAGACCTATCCTTGATAATGGTATTTCATGGTGGATGAGAGTCTACCAATTTCTTTAGCTCTTTTGTTGAAGGATGAGTCCATCTAACCACTTGAACCTGCAAGAAGAACAAAAATCCTCAGTCTTTGATAATAAGCATAAAAGTTGATTTACTTCGGGACTTCGGGGTAGGCATAAGTGAAGAAGGCCCAGAACTCCAGGGTTCTGGGGTTAAGTTGAATGGCAGCCACTAGGAACTCAGGGGGACTGGGGTTAGGTTGAATGACAGTCACCCAAAACTCTGAGGGTCTAGGGTTCCGGGGTTAGGTTGAACGGCAACGGCCTGGAACTCCGGGAGTCCAGGGTTCCAGGGTTAGGTTGAACAGAAGCCGCTCAGAACTCTGGGGGTCCAGGTTTGTGGGGTTAGGTTGAACGGTAGCCACTCAGAACTCTAGGGGTCTGGGGTTCCGGGGTTAGATTGAACGACAGCCACCAGGAACTCCGGCGGTCCAGGTTTCTGGGGTTAGGTTGAATGGTAGCCACCCGAAACTCTGGGGGTTTGGGGTTCCTGGGTTAGGTTGAATAGGAGCCGCTTGGAACTCTGAGGGTCCATGGTTTTGGGGTTAAGTTGAATGAAAGTCACCAGAACTTTGGGGTTCCAGGGTTAGGTCAAGCCAGCTACCCGGAACTTTGGGGGTCCAGTTGAAAAACTAGAGCACGCAAACAAAAAAAGAAAAAGAAAACAAACAACAACCAAAACAAAATGAGGAGGAAAGAAAAACTAAACCGCAAACCACCAAAATGAGCAAGAAAAATCACCAACCTAGTGAATCAAAATGCCCAAAAATGCCAAGGAAAGCTCAGAAGTCCAGAGGTTTGCGGCTTAGAGGTAGGGAGGAGGAGCTCTGAATTCACAAATGAACTTTAAAAGTCCATTATCCCTATTTATAGCTCATCCAAACATCGGCCGTACGAATGCTTTAAACACAACATCAGGACTCCGAGGTCCCGAGGTTCCAATCTTGACATGAGAAAAGGAACACCACACCCTAGAATTCTGGGGGTCTGGGGTTTTGAAACAAGGAAAAGGAGGCTCCACCTCGAGACTTCGGGACTCTGGAGTTTCGAGGCAGAAGACACAAAACCTTGGGCTTCAGGATTCTAGAGTTCTGAGGTCAAAACCAAAGAAAAGAAAAAGGGACCTCAGGATTCCGGGACTCCAGAGTTCAGAGGTTAAATAAAGAACAAAGAGACCTCGGGACTCTAGAGTTCTGAGGTCAAAACCCCAAAAAGAACAAAGAGACCTCAAGACTCCGGGACTCCGGAGTTCCGAGGTCAAAAACCAAAAAAAGAACAAAGGGACCTCGGGACTCCAGAGTTCTGAGGTCAAAAAGGTAGAAAGAAAGAAAGAAGAAACAAATAAGGGGATGCAAATTTTGATGCAAGGAGACTAAAGGGAAAATAGATATGCAAGGCATAACAAATGGTGACTATCTGGGAAAAAAGACTATAGGCAATTTAGAACTTCAGAATCTATGATTAACCCGACACCTAAGGCTATTATCATTAACTCTTAAGTGTGTGTGTATGATTTGTTACTCCATCATTTCAACATTGCAGATAATCAAAGGAAACTGTTGGTATTTTGGTATGGTTTTATCATTGATGTCAACACCTACTAAACACTTATCAACTCTGGGACTTTGGAGAATTAGCAACATTCACCGGCAAGCAAGTGACTCACGCACAGTCACCAGTATCTGGTACACCGACAAGATATAATGATCACCAGCACTTGGAATGATATGGAAAATACTTGGTAATGTCGAAGACATCGTGTGGACACTTTGTCCTGGAGTTTTGTTTATTGGTATATTCATATTTGCATATTTTTTGTTATCGACAAATAGGTCCAGGGTTACACCGACAGGTTTATCTTTTCCAGATTAGCACGGCATGCTATGGAGATGATTAATTATTGTTGTAAATGCAATAAGCCGACATGTTCAATTGGTTATTGCATTGGATATTGTATTGTTTGTAAAATGTTTTTATTGTAATATCTTGTAGAGCCGACCTACTAAAATTGGTCTTAGGTTATGGTGTAAATGTAAGATCTTATTTGTAAGATCAAATGTGGAATGCGAAAAAAGGATTGTGTGAAGGTATATGTGAGAATAAGAAGAGCTATACACGCAGACATCATTTGAAGATTGAAGAAGGGTTTTTGTGAAGACAATTAGAACTACACCGGTACTAAATCCAACATATGAAGATGCTATTTTGTGTAGTACATTCTTATTGGATTTAACCATCCAACTATAGTAAGTGTGACTCCCATTTTGTGATTGAGTAGTGAGCTCTAGGCGCTTGGCCTTTCTGCATGTGCAGACCCCATTTATGTACACTTACTATCTATAGTAGTATCATCTGATTGTGGGTAAGGTTTCCCACTGTGGTTTTTCCCCTTATAGGGTTTCCATGTACAAAAAATGGTGTTATGTGTTGTGGATGACTCTATCTTTATGTTTCATGCACTAATCCTTATCGGTATAGCAATTAACTGTTAAAATTGTCTACCGGCATATTAAACTGGTTTACCGGTATTAAGCATTAAGTTGGTTAAGTTGTTTTTCATTTGAATTTATTTGACAACTAATTCACCCTCCTTCTTAGTTGCCTCTAGGACCTAAAAATTGGTATTAGAGCTTAGTCCTCTTTTGCAAAAGTTTAACAGCTTGAGGAGATCCAATGTCTACTAACTATTTCAAGAAGGATAGTCCTAAACTTGATGGAACCAACTATCGTATATGGAAGATCAGAATGGAGACACATCTAAATTACATTGGAAAGGACATCTGGGATGTTACAAAGAATGGTTATACTGCAACTGTACAAGGTCAGCCTAGTCCAGCTAACTTGACTAAAGATGAAGAAAATGATTGCAAAGCAAGAGAAGCACTTTTCAGTGCATTATCAGATCAACAAATCATGGGACTATCAGATAGGTCTACTGCTAAAGCTATTTGGGATCATTTAGAAACACTAAATGAAGGAGATTCCATAGTCAAAATTGAAAAACTCGAAAGCTTTTGGGTTAGGTATGAACATCTAAAAGTGGAAGAAGATGAAAGGATTTCTGCTTTTATGGAAAGAGTAAATGAAATTGTTTTGGGTATTAAATGTTGTGGAGGAACCTTAAGTGAAGATGAAATTGTTTCAAAAGTATTAAGAGGATTGCCACCAACATATAAAATGAAAGTCATTACTATAAATTAGTTAAGGACAATGCCTAATACATCAGTTACTAGGGATACATTGATTGGGAAACTTTCATCTTTTGAAATTGAAGAATTTGGTCCTGTTGCTACTATAAAGATAGATTTGGCCTTTAAAGCATCAACATCATCTGCTCCATCATTTGAAAAATCTGATTGGAAAGCCTTTTATGCAAGAGAACTTGAAGAAAGCAGGAAAGAAAATGAAGAACTTGAAGAACTTGAAGCACTATTTGCAAGGAAATGCCTAAAGGTCCAGTTGGAAGTAAGTATGAAGGTAAAGCACCCTTTAAATGTTTTAACTGCAATAAGATTGGTCATATGGCTTCAAGATGCCCTGATAGACATGCTAGACTAAGAGAAGAAGCTAGAAGAACATACAAGCCTAACCCTGAATATCAGAGATACAGATTTAAGAAAAATAAAGACAAATCTTGTTACATTGCTAATGAAGGTCTGACTGATGATTCTGAAGAGGATCCAACAGACAATGGATGGGTTTTTGTTGCTATAACAAAAGATCAACCGACACCTACTGCTCAACCGGTAGAATAGGCCCTGGCAGATAAAGTTGAAGTAAAGGATGAATGGATCATTGATTCAGGATGCTCACATCATATGACAGGAGACAAAGGTAAATTCTTGAACTTTCAAGAATACAATGGAGGCTTAGTGAGATTTGGAGATGACAAAGCTTTCTCAATCAAAGGTAAGGGTACAATATCTCTTGATGGTAAGCATGACACTGACAATGTTTACTATGTTGAAGGATTAAAGCATAATCTTTTGAGTGTTGGTCAATTAGTTGAGAAAGGATTTCAGTTACAATTCAAAAATGGAAAATGCAAAATCATGAACAAAACTAGTTTGGAAATTGCAACCAGTAATCAAACTAGAGCTAATATCTTTCATTTGAATAACAAAAGACATGCTTGATTGCACATATAGATGAAAGTTGGTTATGACATAAGAGACTATGTCATGTAAACTTTAATTGCATGGTGAAGATCAGTACTACTAAGGCAGTTAGAGATTTACCTAAAATTGTCAAACCTCAGAATACAGTATGTAAGGAATGTCAATTTGGAAAACAAGTTAGAGCTAGTTTCAAAAGTATTCCAAAAAAATCCAATAATGCTCTTGATTTGATTCACACTGATTTATGTGGTCCAGCTAGAACTAAAAGCTTACAAGGTGATAGATATTTCATGCTAATCATTGATGATTACTCTAGAATGTGTTGGGTTACTTTTCTTAGAGAAAAATTAGAAGCATTTGGAAAGTTTAAACTATTCAAAGAAATGGTTGAAAATAAAACTGGTAAGAAAATCAAATGTCTAAGATCAGATCAAGAAGGAGAATTTACATCTAAAGAATTTAATACATTTTGTGAAGTGAATGGAATCAAAAGATAGCTATTAGCACCTCAGACACCACAGCAGAATGGAGTTGTTGAAAGGAAAAACATAACTATCTTGGATGCAGCAAGAAGTATTTTATCAGAAGAAAACCTACCACATGTATATTGGAGAGAAGCAGTCAGTACAACCGTCTATACATTCAACAAAGTTCACATCAAAGGTGAAACCGGTAAGACCCCTCATGAACTATGGTTTGGTAATACTCCTACTCTTAAGTATTTTAGAATTTTTGGAAGTAAATGTTATATCAAAAGAGATGAGTATATTGGAAAATTTGATCCTAGAAGTGATGAAGGAATATTTCTTAGTTATTCATCTAAGAGCAAGGCATATAGATGTTTTAACAAAAGATTGCAGAAAATTGTTGAAAGTACAAATGTAAAGATTGATGAACAATTCAGAGGAACTTCAAGGTATATAGACTCTGAACTGGCAACAAAAATTTTGGCAAATGAACCTACTCTAAATCCACCGGTATAGAATGAAGATCCATTTACCCCGATATCATTTGAGGATTCCACAATAACTGAGGAACTGCAGCAAACAAAGACACCCCGGTATGTAAGTCTGAATCATTCTGAAGATCAGAAAATTGGAAACAAGTTTAAAGGAGTTATGACAAGAGGAATATTGGCAAATGAAGAGGTATGTCTTATTTCTCAAATTGAACCATCATCTATTAATGAGGCATGTGAAGATAAATTTTGGATTAAAGCTATGGAAGAAGAATTAGAACAAATTGAGAAAAATAACACTTGGACATTAGTTCCTCGGCCTAAAGATAAAAATGTAATTGGAACCAAATGGGTATTCAGAAACAAGCTTAATGAAGATGGTAAGGTTGTCAGAAATAAAGCAAGACTAGTGTGTAAGGGATATTCTCAGAAGGAAGGAGTTGATTACAATGAAACCTTTGCACCGGTAGCTAGAATTGAGGTAGTCAGATTATTTTTGGCTTTTGCAGCACACAAGAACTACAAAGTTTATCAAATGGATATTAAATGTGCATTTTTTAATGGAGATCTTGAAGAGGAAGTCTAGATTGAACAACCTAATGGATTTTCTTTGACAGATGACAATGATATGGTTTGCAGGTTAAGAAAAGCTCTATATAGATTGAAACAAGCTCCAAGAGCTTGGTATGCAAGATTGGATAAGTATCTTTTGAAGATTGGTTTTACTAAAGGAAATGTAGACAACAATTTATATTATAAAGTAACTAATGATGACATCTTGATTGTAGAAGTATTTGTTGATGATATAATCTTTGGAGGAGAAGATGGATTATGTAAAGAATTTTCTATTAAAATGCAGCAAGAATTTGAAATGTCTATGATTGGAGAAATAAAATTATTTTTAGGATTGCAGATTTCATAGACTAATAAAGGTATATTCTTGAGTCAATCCAAGTACTTAAAAGAGTTACTAAAGAAATTTGGGATGGAGAACTCTAAACCGGTAAGCACACCTATGACAACAAATGACAAATTATCAAAAAGGGATGAATCTACACCTATTAATCCAACTAGATACAAATCTATGATAGGAGGATTACTGTATTTGACACAAACCAGACCTGATATTATGAATGTAGTGTGTATTGTCTCAAGATTTCAAAGTAATCCTAGAGAAAATCATGAATCAGCAGTAAAAAGGATTTTTCGGTACTTACAAGGCACTATAAATCTTGGATTATGGTATCCTAGAGATGAAAACTTTGAATTATGTGCATACACAGATGCAAATTGGGCAGGAGATGTGGATGATAGAAAAAGCACCACCGGCGAAGCATTCTTTCTTGGAAACAGACTAGTTTTTTGGTTGAGTAAGAAACAAAGTTGTACATCTTTATCAATAGCAGAATCAGAATATGTTGCAGCAACAACTAACTGTACAAAGGTACTATGGCTTAAGAAAATGTTGAAAGACATAAAGGTAAAATGCAAGGAACCTATTACTATCTATTGTGACAACACTGCAGCAATTGATATATCTGAAAATCTGGTATTACATTCTAAAACCAAACATGTTTCTATCAAACTAAATTTTCTAAGGGAAAAAGTTGAAGCAAAGGAAATAAAACTAGTTTATGTGAATACTAAAGAGCAGATTGTAGATATCTTTACTAAACCTCTGCCTAAGGAGACTTTTGAATATCTCAGAGATCAGCTTGGAGTCATACCCCCACCGGTAGAGACTTAGGAAGTTGATGATTGTCATCAACCAACAGAATTAATAGACAAATCTTTTTTCTGGCTTTGATGGGAAGCTACTTCTCAAGGGGAGTAGTTGCTATACTAAATTGATTGGTTTTTTATATATGAACTTGGTTTTGTTGTAACTTTGGTATTTGATGTCAAAGGGGGAGAGATTGGTATGGAAAAACTTTGAAAAACACAAGGAAAACACATGTTGCTCCCAGGGGGAGAGATTGTTGTTTGGGAGAGATTATTACTCTCTGTACATCTCTTTTTGGAGATTGTTGGTTTTTGGTATTTGGCATTTCTATTTTGGCACTTTGATGGTTTTTCCATCTTGTGTTGCCATCAATGCAAAGGGGGAGATTGTTGGTATTTTAGTATGGTTTTATCATTGATGTCAACACCTACTAAACACTTATCAACTCTGGCACTTTGGAGAATTAGCAACATTCACCGGCAAGCAAGTGACTCATGCACAGTCACCAGTATCTAGTACACCAGCAAGATATAATGATCACCAACACTTGGAATGATATGGAAAACACTTGGTAATGTTGAAGACATCGTGTGGACACTTCGTCCTGGAGTTTTGTTTATTGGTATATTCATATTTGCATATTTGTTGTTACCGGCAAATAGGTCCAGGGTTACACCGGCAAGTTTATCTTCTCCAGATCAGCATGCCACACTATGGAGATGATTAATGATTGTTGTAAATGCATTAAGATGACATGTTCAATTGGTTATTGCATTGGATATTGTATTATTTGTAAAATGTTTTTATTGTAATATCTTGTAGAGCCGACCTACTAAAATTGGTCTTAGGTTATGGTATAAATGTAAGATCTTATTTGTAAGATCAAATGTGGAATGCGAAAAAGGATTGTGTGAAGGTATATGCAAGAATAAGCAGAGCTATACATGTAGACATCATTTGAAGATTGAAGAAGGGTTTTTGTGAAGACAATCAGAACTACACTGGTACTGAATCCAGCATATGAAGATGCTATTTTGTGCAATACATTCTTATTGGATTTAACCATCCAACTGTAGTCAGTGTGACTCCCATTTTGTGATTGAGAAGTGAGCTCTAGGTGCTTGGCCTTTCTGCATGTGCAGACCCCATTTATGTACACTTACTATCTGTAGTAGTATCATCTGATTGTGGGTAAGGTTTCCCACCATGGTTTTTCCCCTTACAAGGTTTCCATGTACAAATATTGGTGTTATGTGTTGTGGATGACTTTGTCTTTATGTTTCATGCACTAATCCTTACCGGTATAGAAATTAACTGTTAAAACTATCTACCAGTATATTAAACTGGTTTACCAGTATTAAGCATTAAGTTGGTTAAGTTGTTTTTCATTTGAATTTATTTGACAACTGATTCACCCCCCCTCTCAGTTGCCTCCGGGATGTAACGGAAACTAGGTGCAAGCTACCTATATGAAGTCATTAACCGTGTTTCATGCAAGGTCATCCTGGGCATAGCTCTGCTACCAGTCAAGCATCTATAGCCCCAACAAAGATACCTCTGGTTCCCATCAAATAGTGCTCCACTACCAGCCAGGCGTCCATAGCCCCGGTGGAGGTTACTTGAAATAGCAATTTGAGTTGCTTAAGAGGATCATTTCTTCTCTCTCTCTCTCTCTCTCTCTCTCTCTCTCTCTCTCTCTCTCTCTCTCTTTGTTTAAACATTATAGGATATAGAGAATGACTTCTTTCTTCAATAACCTTTTAAGAAACTTTCAAGTATTGAAGTTTGATAACTAGGTTGGGAGCCACGGTGGATAACATGAAACTCCTTGACTTCAGATTTTTCACTTGAAAACTAGTTTATCTGATATCTTACAAAAATTTATGATGTATCTTAATGTGATGTTAGTGTTGAGTTTATCAAGCTATCCTTTTCCAATTGAAAGTCAAAACTCAAATCATATTTAAACGATTATATACCACTTTGAATGAGCATAGACAAAAGTTTCAAAATTAACCAAATGATAATGAAGTCGCAAATAGCTGAGAGTCGAAGTCTCTCAGAATTTGGCAAGATGTTATGCAAAGGATACCTTCCTTTTAGAACCTTTGAGAACAAAATATGTATATCCTAACTCAACAAACAAACAAAACGGACAAACAACCAAACAAAACAAAAGGGAAACAAGCACGCAACAAAAACAAAAACACAGCAAACAAACAACAATGCCCAAAAACACGAAGAAAAATAAAAACAAAACAACTAACTACTATATACAACAATTCAAACTTCATTGAGGATTTAATTGAAGTAATACTTGAGGAACTAACCATTGACAAGCAATGGTACCAG
The DNA here is from genome assembly GCF_030272615.1 of Cryptomeria japonica. NCBI lineage: Eukaryota > Viridiplantae > Streptophyta > Pinopsida > Cupressales > Cupressaceae > Cryptomeria > Cryptomeria japonica. The sequence continues at coordinate 394,264,864 of NC_081406.1, read as the reverse complement.
TTCTCCAGTCAAAGAGCTTAGCCTAAAAGTGTTCTCGCCTAAAATTTCAACTATTTGGTAAGGACCTAACCACAATCTTTCAAACTTGTGATGATCACCTTTCTTCTCCTTGGCCTTATCCCATAATAGGACTAGGTCAGAGATCCAAAAAGATTTCACCTTGGCCCTTTTATCAAACCATCACTTAACAACAGCTTGGTGCTTGGCAAAGTGTTATAGAGTATTAATCCTTTTTTCATCAAGTCTTAATAAATTTAAGAGGCAAACCTCTACCTGATCCTTAATGTCAAGTTCTTTCATTAATTGGAGGACTGGTATTTGCAAGTTGATTGGGAAGACAGGGGTCTGGCCATAGACAAGGTAATATGGAGAAGTTCCCAAGGCAACTTTTACTCTGGTTCAATCAGCCCATAAGGCATATCTCAATTGATTATGCCAATCCCTGGGGTTTTTCTCAAGTAGCTTCTTGATGACATCTAGGATGTTCTTGTTCGTGGATTCTACTACTCCATTACCTTGTAGGTAATAGTTGGATGAAAATTTTAATATCACTTTATATTCATATGACCATTGCATCAACTATGCAGAAGTAAAAGTAGGACCATTGTCACATACCAGAGCGAACGGCATACCAAACCTAGTGACGATATGCTCTTCAATAAATTTTAAGACCACCTCAGCAGTAGCATTTTGGCATGCAATGGCTTCTATCCACCAGGTACAATAACCTATCGCCATAAGAATAAACTTATGTCCTGTAGATGAGTTAGGATTAACAACACCTATGAAATCCAATGCCCATTAAGCGAAAGGTCTTACCTTGAACATTGGTTAGAGAGGCATGGTGGGATTTCTTTCTCTAGAGGTGATAGTTTGGCACATATGGAAGTGACGAACATGCTCATGAGTATCCTTAAATATGCTAGGCCAATAATATCTAGCCTTCAATATTTGATGTGCAGTGGCATCCACTAACCCATGACCTATACCATATTTCTCGTGAAATTCCTCAATCATATTATGGGCTTGTTGATGATCAAGACACTGAAGGTAAATACCTTCATAATTTTTTCTATAAAGTGTCAAATCCTTGATCATATAATTGGCACTTTTGATCCTTAATGCTCATCTTTGCATGGTTGTCAACCCCTCAAGACATCTATTATTCAGCAATATAAATACCAAATCCGTGTACCAGGGGTCTTGAGTGAATGACCTCAACGTATATTGTTGACACTAGATTTGAGGGATGTCGGTCACCATGGCCTAAGACAATCCTTGGCCTTAGACCAACTTCATTGGATGCATCTCTAAATAAAATTCTTGCAATATTGCCATCCATTTCCCTCGACATTCTCCCAGCTTGGGCTGCATGAGTAGTGACTTCACTGCTTGGTCAAGGACAATCGCATAAATTTTACTCCTCAAGATGTAATGCCTAAACTTCTTGATTGCTCTTACCAATGCAAAGGCCTATTTTTCAAGAGCAGAATATCTAACCTTAGAAATTTTTAAAGGAGAGCTCATAAATGCAATAGGCTTCTCATCTCCTACTTGCCTATGCGTCAAAACAACCGCTCCTGAGTGTAGCGAAGCAAAATAATATATGTAAAACAATAGCACGTAATCAGGGCTAGTTAGCACAGGAGCTTCAGTGATGGATTTCTTGATTTGGGCAAAAGAAATTTTTAAAGGAGAGCTCATAAATGCAATAGGCTTCTCATCTCCTACTTGCCTATGCATCAAAACAACTGCTCCTGAGTGTAGCGAAGCAAAAAAATATATGTAAAACAATAGTGCATAATCAGGGCTAGTTAGCACAGGAGCTTTAGTGATGGATTTCTTGATTTGGGCAAAAGTCTCTTTTGCTTCAGTTGTCCATTCAACCTTAGCATCATTCTCCATCATTTCATTCAATGGCTTGACTATTTCTGCAAACCCAGTAATAAACTTTCTAACAAAATTGATCTTCCCAAAGAAAGATCTCATCTCCTTTTTACTGTCGGGCATTTGTAAATTCAATAATGCTTCTACCCAATCTGGGTCTATAGATATCCCCCTCTCAGAGATTACGTGGCCAAGTAGCTTTCCTTCAGCCACTCTAAACACATATTTCTTGGGGTTAAGGGAAATCCCATATCTCTGACATCTCTCCAATACCTTTTGGAGGTGGTCTGGGTGGTCTTCTCTGACCTTGGAAAATATCGTTAAATCATCCATATAGATAATAATGCATTTTCCAATTAGTTTCTTAAAAGTCATATCCATCGCTCGTTGGAAAGTTTCCCTAGCATTAATCAACCCAAATGGCATTCTTTTGTATGCATATGTTCCCCACTTCGTCGTAAATGTTGTCTTCATACAATCCACATAATTTACCAAAACCTGGTTATATCCTGAATAACCATCTAAAAATGACATCATTTGCGAACCATTTACTATTTGTATTACTTCATCAAAAGAAGGAAGCGAGTAATTATCTTTCTCAGAGTCTTTGTTGAGATTGTGAAAGTCCACGTAAAGCCATATTTCTCCATTCTTTTTCCGCACTGGTACCAAATTAGCAACCTAAGTAGAATGTCATACTGGAAAGATAATCTTAGCAGAAAGTAACTTTTGTACTTCCTTGAAAATCAAGGGTTCTATTAGTGCATTGACCGGGCATTGTTTTTGCCAGAACAACTTTATGTTAGGTTTTAGGGGAATCACATGGGTGATAATCATTGTATCGAATGTCTTTAAATCTTCATACCCCCATGCTATTACATCAATGAACTCTTTCAAGATTTTTATCAGTTTTTCTCTTTTATTTTGAGTGCAAATCTTCCCAATATAGACAATCCTCTCTTGTCCTTCTGGACCAATATCATGGGGCTCATACTTTCCAGCATCTGAATCCGTTGTTAGTCTCTCCTTAACTCTAGGGTCTGAATCAAAATGTCTCTCTAGGGTAACCATCCCTTTAGGAATAATGTTAGTTGGTAAATCTAAAATATCCACATTACTTTCGATATTAAGATCATGTGATTTATCTTCCTCATCAATAATTTACTCTTCAAAAGCCCCTGAATTGGCAAGAAAGGCTAGAATGTGGGCATCATCCTGGAAGACTTCGAAGTGTTTGATGTTATCAGGTATAGTAGGTATAGAGATTAATTCCATAGAGAGCTTCTTCAAAGGGGATTGGCTTATTGGTTCTAATGTACTGGTAGCTATGGCCAACACATCAGGTATTCCGTTGACTTTCCTAGGTACCAGTTGAATATCAAAAGCATCAAAATCCTCAATCAGATCCCACACTCTATTCTGATACGCTGCTAACCTTTTATCATGGCACACATATTGGCTTCACACTTGTTTGACCACCAGCTCAGAATCTCCTTACACCTTCAAACACTTTCCCCCCTTCTTATGAGCAAATAGTAATCCTCTAACTAAGGCCTCATACTCTGTAATGTTATTAGTACAAGGGAATTGGAGTCGGTAAGAAGCAAAAAGGGTTTTCCCTTTTGGGTTGGTTAACTCTATGCCTGCTCCACTGCCTTGCTTGGATCTTGACCCATCAAACTTTAAAAACCATATTTCATCTTTTGGTCTCTTTACATTTTTCACCTTTAGGTCAATGATCAGGTTAGCTTCTGGAGGGGATTACTGCTTCTCAAACCTGAGGTCTTGTGACAATTGAGGTTGTTCAATTTTGGGTTGCATAAACACTTCAATAGTGTTAGGAATAACCTATTCCGATTGAGGTTGAAGTTGAGATTGTGTTTCTTCTTTCTCTTGATCAAGAGGAATATCTTCCTCTTCATTTTTAACAATCTCAACTGCAAGAATCTCCTAGCTATATTCTTTAGGTAAGGTAGTCTTATTTATAGGATCCATTGTTTGGGGCTCTAATCCTTCACTAGTTAGACCTTGAACTTCCTCCATATTGATGGTATGATCATCTTCTTCGTATGGATCTAGACTCATCAACTTCATAAACTCATTCTGACATGGGATACAAGAAACTTCTAAGTGCTCCTCATGATGCATCCAACACCATTTCGAAAGCAACAACTCTTGTATCTTCATAGTGTCTCCCAATAAACACATTCCTTGTTGTACTATTGTAGCAAACTATTTGACCCACCTTCTATATGTGGTCTTGTCTGCTCGAAATAATTGAAGAGGAGCTGGTGCGGAGAAAGTAAGAATCTCATTGATCTTGTAAACTCCTGGACTTACTTTAGCAAAGGCCACTTCATTGAGAGCACCATAATCCATGACTAATTTATTCAATTTAGGCTCACTATCAATTTGGATCTGGTTGCTTACTCCTTTCCATGGAAGCCATAATTACGTAAAACAAGTTGAGAAATATCATCCCAATGTCTTGGACCAATCCCTACTAAGGAGCATCCCATATACTTCTGAAATATCCACTACTTGAATGTCAATATAATGAGATATTCGGGGATCAGTACCTAATTGGATGTATACATCTTTCAATTCTCCGATTACATTAACCTCCATTTTATCTAGTTGTACCACCTTACTATTTGCACGTACTAGTTGAAGTCCGAGCTACTGACATATAGAGTAGGGCATTACATTTCCTGAAGCTCCTGAATCTAACAAATAGTTAAGTAAATTCTTCCCACATATCCTCAAACTCAGTAAAAATGGTGGATTTTCTATTGCATCACTACTGACATTAGCGTTGACTTCATTAAGGTCTGCCATCTTAACCTCATTGCTCTGTTATTCTAATAATTCCAACTTTATAAGGAGAGTCATCTTCTATTGAGGGCAGAATCTCAATACTTCCATTAAGGACATAGTGGTAGCAGTCCTTTCCATCTCCTTAGTAACGACAAATGATCCTTTCAGAACATAATCTTGCCCTTGAGCTTGTCTAGGGTGTGTTCCTTGGAAAGCCTAAGGAGGGCAAGGATTGTTGCTTGCATTAGCATCAAGAGGTACAAACCCACCCATCGGCGGAGGTGGCTTCATTAATGGAGCTTTGCCTTGACTCCTAAGATTGTAGTTGTTCCTGGTCTGAAAGGCCTGAGCATCATAGACACATGGTTCACCTTCCGCTTCAGCGTGAAATTCTCTACATAGGAAAGTATCGACTAGCATGGCAGTATTAACCTTATTAGGTTCATCATTGGAAAAATATTTGGGCTAAGAGTCAGCTTGAGCAATTCTTATGATTTTCTCGAACTGAGCACAATTAACCTCAGAATGCGCAACTATGTCATGCAACCTGCACCAATTTGTTAGCAAATTCATATCGGCAAGGTTAACACTTTATGTGTGGTTTGGGTTATCTCGTGTGTTGGGGTGATCATGGTTCACCCCACCACTATTCGGATCCGTATTCCATTGCCTATTATAAGGTTTGTTGTTATACCTTTGTTTTTGGTTCTTGTTATTGTAATTTCACTGATTATTATATGGTTGGGACTGATTATACCCTCCTGGAGGATTCATCTTTAGCTGGCTCAAGTCTGAAGTAACATGTGAGATCATTTTCTTTAAGGCTTTTACTTCAGTGGATATATGAGATCCTTGATTCTCAGATGCCATAGTTGGAGGTTGATTTTTTGAATTAGTATTGTCAAATTGTTGATTTTTGACTTGCGTTTGACCAGCATATTGCGTTTGAGTGGGGGCGGTATTGGTACCATTTTGCCAAGTCAATGCTTGGGCAACAAACTGCTGATTCGCCTGAGGTTGGGGTGCATAGATTGGTATGAGGTTCATCATTGGGGCACCTACAGGTAGAGATGAGGGTACCCTGGGAGTTGATTTTAGTTTCCTTGATTCACCCCTATAGGTAGATTATATCTGATCCCTCTCGGGGTTTGATTTGACTCATGATTCATGCTAATTTCTAATGTGAAGACTTTTGCCAAGGTGTCCCTTTGATCTTGAGGAACACTCTTCTTAATAAACATAGCAGTCCAAGGGTCGCTATCTCTTAGATATGAGTCGATGGCTATGTTAGGTGCTACCTGGTAAGGAGCTTGTAGTTTCTTGAGTGCCCTTTGGAAGCTAGTATTAAAAGTTGTTAATGGCTCATTTGGTGACTTCTTAAGAGAAGCGAACTAATGGTATAGTGTCCCGGGATCTACATATACACAGAATTGATTGATGAAAGCTTTCTCCAAGATGTCCTAGTCTATGATAGAATTTGCAAGTAGGGTTAAGTACCAATTGTATTCATTCTCTCCAAGTGAATATGGGAAGAGTCTACATACTACATCTTCGTAATCAATATGGTTATGAACAATCACATCTTTGAATGCTTCAATATGCTCATCAGTCATTCTTCCCCCCAAATAATAAAATTTGCTGCAAACTTTATCCGGGTTCCTAGGTAGATCATGTATACCCCCTACTATGGTTCCTAGTGGTGTGGTGTATTGGTTAATGTAGGCCATTGAAGGTGGTGGTGGTTGATGTTGAGTAACAAAAGGTGCAGCGATAGGCTGAGGATTAGGAATCAGTTGATCTTATATGTTGATTATGGATGACTGTACTGGTGAGGCTCTTGAGGGTTGTTTCTTAGCTTTGTTCCTCTTTCTCCTAGTGGCAAGCCCTAACTCTACTAAGTCAGATGATGATGAACCACTCCTAAGGACTCAATGGAATCTCTTGGGATAGAAATATGATATATGATCTAGCTTAGTACCTCAATTCTCTAGTTGAGGAGGTGGTTGTGGATTTTCTTGTGGGTTCACCTGAAGATTAGGTTGTCTTTGTGCCTCTTCTTCTATACGTATAGCCTTTTGTCTCTAATTTTCCAAAACTTGTCATGCTTGTAACCAATCATTATAATTTCTTGTATTGTCCCAAGCAAAGTTGTATAGTTGGGTAAGAATCTTGTCTTGCTCATTGTTGAGGTTAGGTTGGGTAAAGGGCATCAATCCGTCTCCTAGAAGTACCATATGTGGTTAACCAATGAGGGGACTAGTCTAGGCCCTCCTAGTGCCAGTTTCTGTTGACGACTATTTTGACACACCCTCCAATAGTCAGGAATAGTCAAGTAGCCAATGTGAACACTCACCACCTCTCCTGAAAAGCAACGAGTTTGGGAAAACTCACTAATCCAAGGTCTCTATAGTCAGGTCTTGATGGTGATGGGCAACCCAATGGTTGATATGGTTGTACCTATCAAGGGGCCTGCTGGTAAGACTAGATCTCGTTGATTATGGATAACTGCTCTTCCTTCCTTTTTTTGTATTTTTATGGTTTAAGATTCTCTGGGAAATAAAATGCGAAGCGTAAAGGGGAACAAGAAAATAACAATCAAAACTACTAATAACAACTGAATGACCTACTCAATTAGTTCCCTGCAATACAAGAAATTATCAAATATTATCCAAGTTAGTATTCAACAACGGACCTCCAGGAAACCTACAAAATCATCAATTTCACAGATTTCTGGAAACAAAATAATCAACAATACGACTAATCACAATAATTCTCATACACCACTGGTGTGCACAATATGATTCATAAAATGATAAACAAAAATATTTAAACCACATTACTAACTCCAAATAATAGATGTTATTGGATTACACGTAACAACTTGGTAGAACATAGGCGTAGATCAGGCAATCCACAAGCTACTTCTTATATTGATCTCAATGAATGTATAACAAAAATAACTCAGACTTAATCTGCAATATATTCTAAAATCTCTAAGTGGGCCACAAATCATCAATTTGGGGACCCTTACAAATGAATCTAGCTTCTCAATTTATAGAAGTTCTTTGCCCTAATATTTAGGAAATAACCCTACCCTAAATTAAGAACCGAAACTAGGAGTCGCAATTAACTTGGAAGTTTCTACCTTGACACTCCACTTAACGACTATGAAATGGGGCATGCATGAGCACTATGAAGACCCTGCTAGGTGAGCCACATTTTTGTAATCATGCACAATTTCTCTCAAAATTAGAACTTGAGTAGGAGCTCTAGCTAAAAATACAATATTAAGGATTTATGAAAAGGCTTTTCCATCTTTAGCAATTGTGCGCTTATCCCTTATTTCTTGGTAAAAGCTCTATAATTATCAACTATAGATGCAACTACTTGAACTAGAGGATTAGCTACATGCTTAACTCTAAACTTATACTTCCTCAAAATGTCATCCGCATGCGTTCTCCCCTCCTCTAACTCCTTCACCGTGCCTATCACCTCCTGACACTGAGTAATTAGATATGTGTACCTCTCCATAAAGGTGACATCAAACTGAGCTGTGGGTCCTAGGTGTTGTGCCTCATACACATCCCACCTGTCAAAAACTTGTTGCTACTCCATTATTCCTATATCAGCTAATCTGAGGTTAAAAGGTCCTAGCATATTCTTTACAAAACTCTCATACGATAGAATTTCCTTGTGGAGAGGGTCCCAAATCTTTGTCATATCCTTGATATACTACTGAAGCATTTCAATCTTCAGCTCCAAAATGTATACCTAGGACTATAAGTTTTCATAGTTGTCACCTCCTAAGAGGCCTTCCTTCATTATCATCTCTGACCTTAGCTGCAATATCTTTTTCAAAATTCGAAACTATTTATTGAAAATATTTCACTTTCATTCCCATTGAGTGGAACAGGAAGCCAAAGTTCTGCCTACCTGTACTGCCTTACAATATGTCTCTACCGTACTTTGCAAGAACAACCTAATCTTAGCTGCATTCATTTGGGTCCATGATTTCACTGCAGCAGCCACTCTTCTCACCTCCACTAGTGCCTTTACTTCTCCCTCTAGCAGTGATGAGGTTGAAGGTAGGTCATTAGCTCTATAGTCTAGAATTTTTCTCATTTCAATCAGGAGTTGCTTGTATTTCCCTAGTTGTGCTTTGAGCTCCATATTTGAAGTATGCTGCTTTTCTACAGGCCCCCTAACAACACTTGTGGCTAGCTCTAGAGTATCTAACTCTCCCCACTTGGTTTGTTTACCCAAATTTACCTAGAATATTTGATACCTGGGAGAAGCATGTCCCTTAACTTGGAGTCTAACTGCCACATCTGCAATCACTTCACCGGAGTGTTTTTGATAAATGATGAACAATTTTTAGCTTCTTAACCCTCGGTGTCTCCTCCATGATTACTTTTTGTAAAGTGACCTTGAGAAGCTCTGCTTTTCTCATTTTCTTCTCAAAAGTGAACTCAAGCCATTGCGGTATATTTTCATCCTTGTCACCTTGATGCGATACTATTTTGGCAGTTATAACATGGACGTCCACCTGCTCCTGTGCTTCATATCTTTCCTCCGCTTTTGTTTTCCTGGGATCCTGAGGTGAGGTAACTTGGTGGTCTAGATTGATTTGGAGAGCCTATTGCTTATGTAATTCACTCAATTTTCCACTAACCTCTTCACTGAATGTCATCTCTTCCTCATCTACCTCTGTGCCAACCTGCCTGGCTGCTATGTCCTTGAGGAAGTCCTCTTGATCTTGAGGGGTTTGAATTAATCTTTCATTCAATAGGTCCTCTGCCTCATCCCCTTCTTTCTCACCTTCCAATGGTCATTGTTTCTCAAGATCTTCTTCTTCTTGATCTAAATCTGACTCAATGTTTCTAACTTTTACTTCTTCAGTGGTAGACCTGAAGCCTTGCACTCCAGGCTGCCCTGCGAGAATATTAGCTAGTGGTGGTCTAGGGGCATAAGTTCTTTGGAGCATGTGTTGCCTCTATTGAAGGAGACTGAGTAGGTATATCCTTAGTAATTTCTATATCTTCCTCTTGCTCTTGGGTACCCTCTCTTGCAGTCTGCCCTATAGCTATCCTCGGTGGGAGAACTTTGGCAAGTGGTACTGCTCCCAATCCATCGGTCACTCCCAGGTCCGCTTCCTTCTTTAACAATTCGGACTCCCTCATCTGTTCTTGGAGTTTCTTGATTAAGTCCTCAGTAATTTCTCAAGGTTTTTCCTCCTCACCTGGATCGGTAGAGGTATTTTGTCTTGAGGTTGACCTTGTCTTCCGGGCATACTCCTTACAGCCCCTTGATTGAGGTACCCATGAAGTGGATTCCTTTTATTTCACCTTTGTGATGCTGGGCCTTACCCTCTGACCTAATCATTGCTTGGTCCTATTGATGACTACTTGGGAGATATTTTCCATATTCATGTCTTCACTTGCAGACCATTTTATTGGGGAGAGGGGCCTTTTATCTATCCCTGATTCCTTATAAATTGGATCAAGTAAGTCCCCATCATCCCTAAGGTCTTGAGGGAGGTTAGTCTCAATTCTGAAATCTCTTACCTATGGCACAGATAACCTGATATAGCTGTTCTCCCTAACTTCAAAATTGTCTTGCAGGTTGGCCCAGAAGTCCTCCAGGCTAGGCTTGTGCCCCTCATATGCCTTAGGCATATCTTGTTTAAGTTTCCCGTAGGGATCATAAAACTCCCTAGCATGATCACACTCCTTCAAGTTCAAATCTTGAAGCTCTTGTTTTGCTAATTTGGCCACTTGTATCTTAGAACATGCAAAGTACCCAATAGATACTGAGAATTTGATACCTGCTTTGTGTTTTGATGGGAAAAGTGATTGGAGGCCCACAAGCTACCTTACATATTCTAGTAAAATTACCCTATCATTACAATATCAGGGCAAATACATTGGGTTCCCTATGAATGTGCTAACCCTGATGTAAGTAGAGCGCGGGTTTTGGATAAACCAACATGCCCACTCTTGGATGATAGCCATGGCCTCTGGGCTAATCCGATATCCTGCATCTCCTATCAATTTGATTATTATTGGGAAAATGAAGCTATCATTAACTCTCTTGAAATGAGCCTTTGCATTGGCTAGAGTGATTTGGGAATAATACTCCCATACCTTCTTATGTCCTTCCTCATCTCCCAATTGACCTTCTACTTGCAGCCTTGGAAACTTTCCAGCTCTAGCAGCTACCCAGATGACATATGATGTGAAAAAGACCTTTTGGGTATGCTAAACTTCTATCATCTGCTTGTAGATATTGTCGGAGAGGATCTGTAGCCAATCAAAGTATTATTTCCCTATTAAAATAGTACTTCTGAATTGGAACATCCAAGGATGAAAATGCTTGCAATCTGTCTTGCCAAAGGCTATGCTAATCATAATGATTAAGTCTCTTTGAGGCTCTTTAAAATCTTCCCTCAAGATCTCTATTGCCTTGAGATATGTCTTTCTTTCTTCTTCCAGCCAGTTCGTATTCATGTTTCTCTTAGTGGCTGATATTTTATCATTCCATGCCTTTAAGGCCTCTTCTTTAGTTAACAGAAATATCTCCTCCCTTGTTGGGATACCAAAAACGAACCCGAGCATGTCTGGAGACAAGTCTATGACTATTTTTTCTTGTGCATATGTGCACTTTCTAGTCTCTGGGTTATAAAATGGGGTAATGGTCATTATGAACTCCAGTGACTGCAATGACTATGGAAAGGTAGTAGCTTCAAATATGCTAGATCTCTTGATTCTCCCATGGAGGGCCTCCAGACTAGGTTTATCCAATTGAGCCTTAATATCCTCAATTTTTATATGGCCGATTTCGGTATCAGTGACCCATCTGACTTGATCTTCTAGCTTTGAAACATAGACCTATCCTTGATAATGGTATTTCATAGTGGCTGGGAGTCTATCAATTTCTTTGCCTCTTTTTCTGGAGGCTGAGTCCATGTAACCACTCAAACCTGCAAGCAGAACACAAATCCTCGGTCTTTGATAATAAGCATAAAAGTTGATTTACTTTGGGACTTCAGGGTAGGCATAAGTGAAGAAGGCTCAGAACTCTGAGGTTTTGGGGTTAATCTGAATGGCAGCCATCTAGAACTCTAGGGGTCTGAGGTTAGGTTGAACAACAGTTGCCTCGAACTTCGGGGGTCCGGGGTTTCCAGGGTTAGGTTGAATGGCAGCCACTCAGAACTCTGGGAGTCCGGGGTTCCGGGGTTAGGTTGAACAGAAACCACCCAAGACTTTGCGGGTAAGGGATTCTGGGGTTGGGTTGAATGGCAGCCGCTTGGAACTCCAGGGGTCCGGGGTTCTGGGGTAGGTTGAACGACAACTGCTTAGAACTTTGGGGGTCTAGGGTTCCGAGGTTAGGTTGAACGATAGCCTTCCAGAACTTTGGGGGTCTAGGGTTAGGTTGAACGGAAGTTGCCTGGAACTCTGTGGTCCAGGGTTCTGGGGTTAGGTTGAATGACAGTGCCTGGAACTCTGGGGGTCTGGGGTTCCGGGGTTAGGTCAAGCCAGCTACCTGGAACTCCAGGGGTCCGAGTGAAAAAATAGGGCATGCAAACAAAAAAAAAGGAAAACAAACAACAACCAAAACAAAATGAGGAAAGAAAATCTAAACCACAAACCACCAAAATAAGCAAGAAAAATCACCAACCTGGTGAATCAAATTGCTCGAAAACGCCAAGGAAAGCTTAGAAGTCCAGAGGTTCATGGCTTGGAGCTAGGGAGGAGGAGCTCTGAATGCACAGATGAACTTTAAAATTCCATTATCCCTATATATAGCTCATCCAAACCCCATCCGTACGAATGCTTTAAACACTACCTCAGGACTCTAAGGTCCCGAGGTTCCAAGCTTGACACGAGAAAAGGAACACCCCACCCTGGAACTCTGGGGGTATGCGGTTCCAAAGCAAGGAAAAGGAGGCTCCACCTTGGGACTCCAGAGTTCCGAGGTAGAAGAAGCAAAACCTCGGGGCTCTAGGATTCTGGAGTTCCAAGGTCAAAACCAAAGAAAAGAAAAAGGGACCTTGGGACTCCGTAGTTCTGAGGTCAAACCCAAAAAAGAACAAAGAGACCTCAGGACTCCGGGACTCTGGAGTTCCAAGGTCAAAAACCAAAAAAAGAACAAAGGGACCTCGTGACTTCGGAACTCCGGAGTTTCGAGGTCAAAAAGGCAAAAAGAAAGAAAGAAGAAACAAATAAGGGGACCCAAATTTTGACGCAAGGAGACTAAAGGGAAAATAGATATGCAAGGCATAACAACATCCTCTTCTTCTCCTCTACCACTGGTTGGTAGAGGATTTTAGGAAGCTCAAAAAGGCATAGGAGCGGAACAAGGTTGGGGTGGAGGTAGCAACCAGTCATATTTGCAGTGGCATGGAAGTTGCGATGCCCTTCCTTCTAATTATGTTCCTCTGTGAGCTCATCTTTCCATTTTCTCTGATCCTAGGCATGAAGGTTGAAGCTCCTCCTCTAGTTTAGGGGCAACTTTACTTCTTTTCGGGATCTAATTTCCCTTCTAGGAAGGAAAATGCTCTATACGATAGAATGACATATCTCAGAGTCCATCTGGAGGCATCACGAGTGATAGTGGCATAGCTCAAGAAGTTTTGTTTCTACCAAAATGCAGTTAGGAATTTTGGTTCTACCTCATAATCAATGCTAGTGTGGATAGTTTTTGGGAAATCATATAGAATATTTTGTAACAAAATCACAAGTGGTCTTATGGGCTTGTGACTGATGTCTCCTCTGGCCCAAAGTTTGTTTGCTCCTTTGTTTTTATAAAAGGGAATTCAAAGCCATGAGATAGGGGTCGAGAAATTTGGTCCAAAATTTGGTTCCAAATCCTTGCTCATGTATAGTGAGTCTAGGTGAAATGAGCAAGCTATAAAAGTCCTTTACAATGCAATAGATAAGAGTCTTGTGTCTATTTTCTTTCAGGTTCTTGAAGGAGTTATATGTAAAATGTTTCGTAACAGAGAGTAGCAGATTAAGTAAATAAAAAAATGTTTCAAACCCATTTCTCTAGTGTGTAATTCTATCATGTTTTGAGTGAGTAGAATTGAGGGTTTTCTCATTCATTGCACTATTGTGGTGTATGTATTTTCTATTCATTCTTTGATCTAAGGTGTCAATTAAATGCTTGAGTGGAATTACAAAGTGGTAGGGCTTATGCAAGGGTTCACATAAGTAGTTTGGGTTGGGATATGCATATGAGAAATATTGTAAGCCAATATTTTCTTAGATCTCATGCTATAGATAAAATTTTGTTATATTTTCATTTTATGTCATGTAAATTTAGGTTTCCAATGGATAAAGCACTGATCACAGTTTGTAATTGTCTTTTATGCCAGTTTTGTGCTCAAAACTCACCAAAAACTTGGTGTTAATTTGGTGAATATCAAAATATCTTTTCATTTTTATGTAGATTATTATTTACTAAAGATATCTCATGATCCAAAGACGGTTGAGGATCACTAAGAACTCGCAATTCTATAGCATTCTCCCTCTTTGTTGAGCCCTTTTAAATGAGATTATCTTCTTTGTTTTAATGCCATTTGTCAGAATGGTGTAGAGGTCACAAATGCATTAAGGGATCACCCTCCCAGGTTTTGTAGAGCCCAAAGTACATAAGGGTTTGCAGACCCTTGTTAGTTGGTCCAAAATCTAGAGGATTTTATAATCGAAATTGGCTTCTCCATAGATAGTTATAAGAATCAGCTTGGTTTCTGCCTTGTCGCAATGTAAACCTCTTTTTTGGGGGGGGGGGGGGACCAACACATTCTGATTTCTTTAATTCTTGCAACATGAGCAAAATTTTCTTCAAAATATATGCCCTCTACTTGAGCATACCCCTTGCAAACTAGTCTTTCTTTATTCCTCATCACCTTTCCTTCTTCATTCATTTTGTTTCTGTAAACCCAGTTAGTCCCAATGACATTCTTATTAGCATGTGTAGGAACCAATTCCCATGTTTTGTTATTTTCAATATGTTGCATCTCTTCTTCCATTGCTTTCATCCATTTCTCACTCTTACTAGCCTCATCATATGTCTTAGGTTCCATCTCAGTCATAAGATAGAAGTTAACTTGTTCATTATTTCTTGCATAACTTGTTCTTGTTCACACACCTTCATTTTTGTCTCCTATAATTTGATCCTAAAGATAATTTTTCTGAACGTACTTATTTGATGTCTTATTTGATGCCTCTTCTTGTTCACTTTCAAATTGTCCTTCATCTTCAACATAAGGTTCTTCAACCTGATTCCTGTATTTTCCCTTCCTTTGTGCAATTTCTCAGTTATTCTAACATTGACACTCTCAACCACTCTCCTTAGTCTTTTTTTGAAACACTTGTAGGCTTTGTTGTGAGTAGAGTAGCCCAAGAAGATGCCCTCATCTCATCTTGATTCAAAACTACCTAAACCATCTTCATCTCTTTTTATAAAGCATTTACTGCCAAACACCTTGAAGTACTTGAGTAAGGGTTTTCTATCATACCATAGCTCATAGGGTGTCATTTTGTTGTTCATTCTTAGTTGTACTCTATTCACTATATATACAGTAGTATGAAATACCTCCTTCCAGTATTTATCAGGCAAATTTGCTTCATTTAACATAGTTCTTTCCATCTCCTTGACTATCTTGTTTTTTCTTTCTACAACACCATTTTGTTGTGTCATCCTAGGGGCTAAATATTGTCTTTTGATTCCATGTCTTTCACAATAGTCTTCAAATTCATTTGATGTGAATTCACCTCCATAGTCTAATTTGAGATATTTCAGTTTATAACCACTTTCTTTTTCATTTATCCTTTTAAAAATTTTGAATCTTTCAAATGCCTCCAACTTGTCTAACAAGAAGGTAACCCATGTCATTCTTGAAAAGTCATCAATAAGCAACATGAATTATCTTTCACCATTTAGAGCTCTTGTCCTAGTAGGACCACAAAAATTAGTATGCACAATTTCGAAGGGCCTTGTAGTTGAATATTCTTTTGTCTTGAAGCTCCCTTTAGTTTTTTTCCTTTTAGACACTCATCACAAAATGTGCTTGCTGGCTTGACAATTTGTGGTATTTGTCAAAATTAATGTGTCCTATCTTTCTATGCCACAACTAGCTCTCATCAACTTGTCCCATCATGCATTGTGTTTCAAATAATTCTTTTAGATTGTAGACATTTCCATCAGTCCTTTTTCCTTCTGCAATCAATTTACCATTCCTCTCCTTTCTGATTTCACATCCTTTTGAATAAAAAGTAAACTTGTATCCTTTGTCACACATTTGACTAATGCCCAGTAGATTATGTTTTAAACCTTCCACATAGTATACATCATGAGCTTTTAATTTCCCATCTATGTTGAGAGTACCTTTGCCTCTGATTTTGATTGATGAATTATCTCCAAATCTCAGTGAACCTCCATTTCAATCCTCAAGCTTGATAAATTTCTTCTTATCACCCATAATGCTATTTTAGCAGCCACTATCTACTACCCACAAGTTCTTCCTTTTAGCATGTAGGGTAGTTTGAGAAATTAGACATGACTTAGCCTTGTTCTTATCTTTTTCAACCCAAACTTGTTTAATTTATTTCTTCTTGTCTATTGTTATTTTCTAATCTGGATTTTCTTCAAGTTCCAAGATTGAAATTTTCTTCTTTTGCTTAATTGTTCTAAGTTTACAATTCTTTATTATATGTCCAAGATTTTGACAATGATAAAATTTGACATTTCTATTGAATGATGAACTTGAGAGACTGTCATAGGACTGAAAACCATAGTTTTTACACTCATAACTTCTATGACCAATACCA
Source organism: Cryptomeria japonica (assembly GCF_030272615.1). NCBI lineage: Eukaryota > Viridiplantae > Streptophyta > Pinopsida > Cupressales > Cupressaceae > Cryptomeria > Cryptomeria japonica. The sequence goes on along the minus strand of NC_081406.1, from coordinate 394,248,326 downwards.
CTACAATGATAACAAATGATATTTGCATCTCTAAGAGTAGAAAAAGGATTACAACTTTCATAACTAGGAGGAGATCTATGCATAAGCCTATACTCAGCAATTTTATGACCATAAGTATTACATTTATAATAGTAGCCATGGAACTGAGATGCATACCAATTATTGTTGAATGTTTTTCTCTTTGGTCTCCATGCAACAAAATAATTTAATCTTTCTGAGTTCTTCCTAGTGTCTTTGACCTTTATTAAGCTATCATTATCCACCTTGGTATTTCCTTTAGGATCAACATGTTTTCTCTTTGCAACAGCAACATATGTTTTCTTCATGTCTTCAGTAGTTGTAGTTAGATCTATTTTCTTTCTTGGTGCATCCTTAACTATGAAGGTTTTCCTATTTTCATTATTATTTGAAGTAACAAAGTGTATTTCCTTGCTTGATAAGTCTTTACTTGTAGAAAACTGACCAACACCAAATCCAACACTCTCTATATCTTTGGAGTGCTTTTGTTTGTTCAACATTTAATCCAGTGCATCTGTGTTGCCTTCATATTTGATTCTCATCTTAAGTTCATCTATGCACTTTTCTAGATCCTTTCTAAGATTCACAATTTCTTTCTCCAATTTTTGGTATTCTTTCTCCTTATTCTCTAACTTTGCTTTAGTTACCACATACATTCTTTTAGATTCATCCAATTGTGTTCTCAGATCTGAAATGTTTTGCTCAGAATCCTATATTATTTTAGATTCATCCAATTGTTTTCTCAGATCTGAAATGTTTTGATCGGACTCCTCAAGACATTTGTTCAATCTATCTTGTTCTTCAGCAGCAACATACAATCTCTTTTGTATTTGATGTAGAAGCATCCCCGGTTCATAGCAATCTTGCATCAACCAAAATATTTCCTTTTTGTTTGCACTTTTAGCATTTATTTATGTGTTTCCCAGATTTGGCTCACCAGAATCTATGGAATTTTATTTTTCTTGAAGACTTGATCATCTTCCTCATTCCCAAATTGTGGAGCATTTGGATAATTTTCTGGCAAGTTATTGCTACCAGTTTCCAAGACAGTTTTCTATTACCGGTTGCCTGGACCTATTTGCATTGGTGATCTACTAGATCCTTTCCCTATCTTGCGGAGCCCTAAGCGTTAATTTTGAAGTTCCTTAGTATGTGGCCGACCTTTTGATGCAAGAGAATCCCTAGTTCATAGAAATCTTGCATCAACCAAAATACTATCCTTTTTGTTTTGCTTTTTGTTTGCAGTTTTAGCATTTCTTTCTGTGTGTTCTAGTTTTGGCTCACTAGATCCTATGTAGTTGGATTCTAATTGATGACCTAATAATATTTCTTATTTCCAGACTGCATCACATTTGGATCATTTTCTGGTTAGTTATCGCTATGGGTTTCTTTGACAATTTCCTATTACTGGTTGATAGTTTCTTGTTACCAGTTGCTTGGACTTTTTTCGATGATCTACCAGAACCCCTTCTGAAGCTTGTGGAGCCTTGGGTATTTATTTTGATGTTCCTTGGCATGTGGCTGACCTTTTCCTATGATCTACACTTCATCCTTTGGATTTTATGCTGAAATCTCTTAGCGGAGGCCAACCTTGTTGATTTTACACGTTAGGTCTTGTTCTTCGGGTTTTGATCCCTTTTTGGGCTGACCAAATCCCCTTGGATTATATATATAATTGAAATTATGTATTAGAATGTATCAATTGAATAATCAGATAGCTATACTAAGCATAAAAGATAGGTCTTAAGATTGAAGGTCCTAGTTGTGACCTATTATGTATTTTGAGCATGTTTTAGAAGGCCTGTGAGCTAGTTATGCTGTAACACGATTATTACCAGTTGGTTGTAATCAATTTTCATGTTACAATATAATTTGTTTTGCATTTTCTCCATCATATCTTTGTGCTTCCATTGTGTTTACTCTTGCTGACCTGTATAGATTGATCTCTTTGAGGTCCCTCCTAATCGGTGATTGCTTCAAGTGGTATCAAAGCGAGTTTTCATTACAAATGTTATGTGTCCTGAGATTTTTGTTGTAGGGAGGCGGATTGTGGATCTGACTTGCATCTGCAAGGACTGGCGTGAATGATGGTGTGAAGAGGAAATAGGAATGGTGGAGCACATGGGAATGCAGAACCTGCTATGATAGAAATATTGTGAGGGATAGTAGCCCGACTAGATTCCATGGAGATAGCCTACAGAAGAGGCCAACACATTGAAGATATAAGCAAAGATGAAGGAGAAGAATCCCCGATAGAACAAGTAAACCCACCAGTGGTTGATCCGGATGAGGAAAAGTTTTTGAGGGTTTTGAGTAGGGCGAATACAAAACCTCATTTTACCCCACCAGAATATGATGGGAAGTTGCATTCTGATGAATTGATGGATTGGATCTTGGAGATGGAGAAATAATTTGATTTTGAAAACACTACAGAAGAAAGGAAGGTGAAATATGCCTATAACTGGTTGAAAGGTCATGCATCTCTTTGGTGGGAAGATTTGCAAGTTGATAGACAAAGAAGAGGTAAAGAGAAGATCAATACATGGGATCAGATGATTGCTAAGTTGAATCAAAATTTAAGCCAGCTGATTATCAAGTGAATGTATTCCAAAAGTTGCAAAATTTGAGACAAAAGGAATCTAGTGTGAAGGAATACACCGAAGAATTTAACAAGTTGAACATCAGATTCGGATATGTTGTTGGTATTTTGGTATGGTTTTGTCATTGATGTCAACACCTACTAAATACACCTACTTTGGAGATCCAGCAACATTCACCGACAAACAGTAAACTGTGCAAACAGTTACCAATATATGGCTAACCGACAGGATATAATGTTCACCAATACCTGCATTGACATGGAAGACACTTGGTAATGTCAAAGACATCATGTGGACACTTTACTTTGAAGTAATAATCATTGGTATATTCTCATTTGCATATTTGCTTTTACCGACAAATAGGTCCAGGTTATCTAGGGTTACATCGGCAGGTTTATCTTTTCCAGATCAGCATGGCACGCTATGGAGATGATTTATTATTGTTGTAAATGCATTAAGCCGACAGGTTCAATCGATTATTGCATCAGATATTGTATTGTTTGTAAAATGTTTTTATTGTAATATCTTGTAGAGCTGACCTACTAAAATTCATCTTAGGGTATGGTATAAATGTAAGATCTTATTTGTAGGATCAAGTGTGGAATGCGAAAAATATTTAAGGAAGGGTATATGCGAGATCAAGCAGGGATATACACGAAGACATCATTTGAAGGTGAAGTTAGGTTTTTGTAGAAGCATATCAGCATTACACCGGTACTGAATCCAGCATATGAAGATGCTATTTTGTGCAATACATTCTCATTGGATTTAACCATCCAAGTGTAGTCAGTGTGACTCCCATTTGTGATTGAGCAGTGAGCTCTAGGCTATTGGCCTTTCTGCATGTGTAGACCCCTCTTTGTACACTTACTATCTGCAGTAGTATCATCTGATTATGGGTAAGGTTTCCCACCATGGTTTTTCCCCTTACAGGGTTTCCACGTACAAATATTGGTGTCATGTGTTGTGGATGACTTTGTGCTTATGTTTCATGCATTAATTCTTACCGGTACAACAATTTTCTGTTAACACTGTTTACCAGCATACTTAACTGTCTTACTGGTATTAAGCATTAAGTTGGTTAATAAGATTTTGGTTTGAATTTATTTGACAACTGATTCACGTCCCCCCCTCTCAGGTGTCTCCAGGACCTACAATTGGTATTAGACCCTAGTCCTCTTTTTGTAGAAGTTTAACAACTTGAGGAGATCCAATGTCTACTAATTATTTCAGAAAGGATAGTCCTAAACTTGATGGAACCAACTATGGGATATGGAAAATCAGAATGGAGACACATTTGAATTGCATTGGTAAAGACATCTGGGAAGTTACTAAGAATGGTTATACTTCTACTGTAGCTGGTTAGACTGCTCCCATTACTTTAGCTAAAGATGAAGAAAATGACTGCAAAGCAAGAGAAGCACTTTTGAGCGCATTATCAGATCAACAAATCATGAGATTATCAGATAGATCCATTGCAAAAGCTATTTGGGATCATTTGGAAACACTGAATGAAGGGGATTCCACAGTCAAAATTGCAAAACTTGAAAGCTTCTGGGTCAGGTATGAACATCTGAAAATGGAAGAAGATGAAAGGATTTCTACTTTTATGGAAAGAGTAAATGAAATTGTTTTGGGTATCAAATGTTGTGGAGGAACCTTGAGTGAAGATGAGATTGTTTCAAAAATATTAAGAGGTTTGCCACCGGCATATAAAATGAAGGTTACTACTATTAATGAGTTGAGAACAATGCCTAATACATCAGTAACTAGGGATACATTGATTGGAAAACTTTCAGCTTTTGAAATTGAGGAATTTGGTCCTGTTGCTACTATAAAAACTGATTTGGCCTTCAAAGCATCAACATCATCTACTCCATCCTTCAACAAATCAGACTAGAGAGCCTTTTATACAGGAGAACTTGAAGAAACCAGGAAGGAGAATGAAGAGCTTGAAGAACTTGAAGCACTATTCGCAAGAAAAATGCCAAAAGGTCCAATTGGAAGTAAGTATGAAGGTAAAGCACCCTTTAAATGTTTCAACTGCGATAAGATTGGTCATATGGCTTCAAGATGCCCTGATAGACATGCTAGACTAAGAGAAGAAGCTAGAAGGACATACAAACCTAATCTTGAATATCAGAGATACAGATTTAAGAACAACAAAGATAAATCTTGTTACATTGTTGATGAATGTGTGACTAATGATTCTGATGAGGATCCAGTAGACAACGGATGGGTCTTTGTTGCTATAACAAAAGATCAACTGGTACTTATTGCTCAACCGGTAGAACAAGCCCTAGTAGCTAAAGTTGAATCAAAGGATGAATGGATTATTGACTTAGGATGCTCACATCACATGACTGGAGACAAAGGTAAATTCTTGAACTTTCAAGAATACAATGGAGGTTTAGTAAGATTCAGAGATGACAAAGCCTGTTCAATCAAAGGTAAGGGTTCAATATCTCTTTATGGTAAACATAACACTGACAATGTCTACTATGTTGAAGGATTAAAACATAATCTTTTAAGCATTGGTCAATTAGTTGAGAAAGGTTTTCAGTTACAATTTAAAAATGGAAAATGCAAAATCATGAATAGAACTGGTTTGGAAATTGCAACCGGTAATCAGACTAGAGGTAATATCTTTCATTTGAATAACAGTGAAAAGGCATGCTTAATTGCACATATAGATTAAAGTTGGCTATGGCATAAAAGACTATGTCATGTAAATTTTGATTGCATGGTAAAAATCAGTACTTCTAAGGCAGTTAGAGATCTACCTAAAATTGTGAAACCTCAGAATACAATTTGCAAGGAATGTCAATTTGGAAAACAAGTTAGAGCTAGTTTCAAAAGTATTCAAGAAAAATCCAATAATGCTCTTCATTTAATTCACACTGATTTATGTGGTCCAACTAGAACTAAAAGCTTACAAGGTGATAGATATTTCATGCTAATTATTGATGATTATTCTAGAATGTGTTGGGTTACTTTTCTCAGAGAAAAATCAGAAGCACTTGGGAAGTTCAAGCTATTCAAAGCAATGGTTGAAAATGAAACTGGTAAGAAAATTAAATGTTTAAGATCAAATCAAGGAGGAGAATTCACATCTAAAGATTTTAATAAATTTTGTGAAGTAAATGGAATCAAAAGACAGTTATCAGCACCTCGGACACCACAACAGAATGTTGTTGTTGAAAGGAAAAATAGAACTATTTTGGATGCAACAAGAAGTATGTTATCAAAAGCAAATCTACCACATGTGTACTGGAGAGAGGTAGTAAGCACTGCTATCTATACATTCAACAAAGTTCACATCAAAGGTGAAACTGGTAAGACCCCTCATGAACTATGGTTTGCTAATACTCCTACTCTTAAGTATTTCAGAATTTTTTGAAGTAAATGTTATATTAGAAGAGATGAGTATATTGGCAAGTTTGATCCTAGAAGTGATGAAGGAATACTTCTTGGTTATTCATCTAAGAGTAAAGCTTATAGATGTTTTCATAAAAGATTACAAAAAATTGTTGAAAGTACAAATGTAAAGATTGATGAACAATTCAGAGGAACTTCAAGGTATATAGACTCTGAACCGGTAACAAAAATTATGACAAATGAACCAATAGTAAATCCACTGGTATAGAATGATGATCCAGTTACTCCGTTATCATCAGAGGATTCCACAGTAATTGAAGAACAACAACAAGCTAAGACACCCCGCTATGTAAGACTGAATCATTCTGAAGATCAGATAATTGGAAGCAAATTTAAAGGAGTCATGACAAGAGGAAGATTGGTGAATGAAGAGGTATGTCTTATTTCTCAAATTGAACCATTATCTATCAATGAGGCATGTGAAGATAAATTTTGGATTAAAGCTATGGAAGAAGAATTGGGACAAATTGAGAAAAATAATACTTGGACATTAGTTCCCCGGCCTAAAAATAAAAATGTAATTGGAACCAAATGGGTATTTAGAAACAAACTCAATGAAGATGGTAAGGTTGTCAGAAATAAAGTAAGACTAGTGTGTAAGGGATATTCTCAGAAAGAAGGAGTTGATTACAATGAAACCTTTGCACCAGTAGCCAGAATTGAGGCAGTTAGATTATTCTTGGCCTTTGCAGCTCACAAGGATTACAAAGTTTATCAAATGGATATTAAATGTGCATTTTTGAGTGGAGATCTTGAAGAGGAAGTCTATATTGAACAACCTGATGGATTTTCTTTGATAGATGACAATGATATGGTTTGCAGATTAAGAAAAGCTCTATATGGATTAAAACAAACTCCAAGAGCTTGGTATGCAAGATTGGATAAGTATCTTTTAAAGATTGGTTTTACTAAAGGAAATGCAGATAGCAATTTATATTACAAAGTAACTAATAATGACATCTTGATTATGGAAGTATTTGTTGATGATATAATATTTGGAGGAGAAGATGAATTATGCAAAGAATTTTCTCTTGAAATGTAGCATGAATTTGAAATGTCTATGATCGGAGAAATAAAATTCTTTTTAGGATTGCAGATTTTACAAACTGATAAAGGCATATTTTTGAGTCAATCTAAGTACTTGAAAGAACTACTTAAGAAATTTGGGATGGAGAACTCCAAACCGGTAAGCACACCTATGACTACAAATGACAAATTATCTCAAAGGGATGAATCTACACCTATTAATCCAATTAGATACAAATCTATGATAGGAGGTTTACTGTATTTGACACAAACTAGACCTGATATTATGAATGCAATATGTATAGTTTCTAGATTTCAGAGTAATCCCAAGGAAAATCATGAATCAACAGTAAAAAGGATTTTCTGGTACTTACAAGGCACAACAAATCTTGGATTATGGTATCCTAAAGATGAAAATTTTGATCTATATGCATACACAGATGCAAATTGGGCAGGAGATGTGGATGATAGAAAAAGCACCATTGGAGGAGCATTCTTTCTTGGAAAGAGATTAGTTTCTTGGTTAAGTAAGAAATAGAGTTTTACATCTTTATCAATAGCAGAATCAGAATATGTTGCAACAGCAACAAACTATACACAGGTACTTTGGCTTAAGCAAATGTTGAAAGACATAAAGGTAAAATGCAAGGAACCTATTACTATATATTGTGATAACACTGCAGCAATTGATATATCTAAGAATCCAGTATTACATTCTAAAACAAAACATGTTTCTATCAAACTAAATTTTCTAAGGGAAAAAGTTGAAGAAAAGGAGATAAAACTGGTTTATGTAAATACTAAAGAACAACTTGTAGATATATTCACAAAACCTTTGCCTAAGGAAACTTTTGAGTATCTCAGAGATCAGCTCGGAGTCTTACCTCAACCGGTAGAGACTTAGACAGTTGATGATTGTCATCAACTGGTAGAATAAAATGGACAAATCTTTTATTCCGGTATTTGATGAGGAAGCTACCTCCTAGGGGGAGTAGTTGGTATATTGACTTGGTTGGTATTTTGTATAAACTTGACTTTTTGTGACTTTGGCATTTGATGTCAAAGGGGGAGAGATATATGGAAAAACATTAGGGAGAGATGTATGAAAATGCATTATCTTTTTGAGGAGAGATTGGTATGAGAGTTTGGTATAAACATATATAACTCCCAGAGGGAGAAATGGAGATTGTTGGTTTTCGTACTTGGCATTTCTGTTTTGGCACTTTGATGGTTTTTCTATCTTGTGTTGCCATCAATGCCAAAGGGGGAGATTGTTGGTATTTTGGTATGGTTTTGTCATTGATGTCAACACCTGCTAAATACACCTACTTTGGAGATCTAGCAACATTCACCGGCAAATAGTAAACTGTGCAAACAGTTACCGGTATATGGCTAACCGACAGGATATAATGTTCACCGATACCTGCATTGACATGGAAGACACTTGGTAATGTTGAAGACATCATGTGGACACTTTACTTTGAAGTAATAATCATTGGTATATTCTCATTTGCATATTTGCTTTTACTGACAAATAGGTCCAGGTTATCTAGGGTTACACCAGCAGGTTTATCTTTTCCAGATCAGCATGCCACGCTATGGAGATGATTTATTATTGTTGTAAATGCATTAAGCTGACATGTTCAATCAGTTATTGCATTGGATATTGTATTGTTTGTAAAATGTTTTTATTGTAATTTCTTGTAGAGGCGACCTACTAAAATTGGTCTTAGGGTATGGTATAAATGTAAGATCTTATTTGTAAGATCAAGTGTGGAATGCAAAAAAGATTTAAGGAAGGGTATATGCGAGATCAAGCAAGGATATACACGAAGAAATCATTTGAAGGTGAAGTTAGGTTTTTGTAGAAGCATATCAGCATTACACCGGTACTGAATTTAGCATATGAAGATGCTATTTTGTGCAGTACATTCTCATTGGATTTAACCATCCAACTGTAGTCAATGTGACTCCCATTTGTGATTGAGCAGTGAGCTCTAGGCTATTGGCCTTTCTGCATGTGCAGACCCCTCTTTGTACACTTACTATCTATAGTAATATCATCTGATTATGGGTACGGTTTTGCACCGTGGTTTTTCCCCTTACAGGGTTTCCACGTACAAATATTGGTGTCATGTGTTGTGGATGACTTTGTGCTTATGTTTCATGCATTAATTCTTACCGGTACATCAATTTTCTGTTAACACTATTTACCGGCATACTTAACTATCTTACCGGTATTAAGCATTAAGTTGGTTAATAAGATTTTGGTTTGAATTTATTTGACAACTGATTCACCCCTCCCCTCTCAGTTGTCTTCGGGACCTACATATGTTGATGATGAAGTTGAACAAGTTGCAAGATATTTCAATGGATTACAGATATCTATACAAGATGAACTCAGTTTGATCAATTGAAGAGGCTTACCAGTATACCCTAAAGGCAGAAGAGAAGCTAAAAAAAAGACATGAGCAAAGGCAGAGAGGCAAAGGTGGAAGGTTTATCGGAGGAAGCTTTCAAGGAGGAAAAGGATATAGAGGAGGTAGAGGAACCTGTACAAATCATAACAAGGACAAGGAAGTGAACAAAGAAGTTAATTCATACCAAAAAGATGATATAAATTTCTCTTGAAGGAGAGAACTAGATGGCTACCAGAATGAGAATTTTGGAAGACCAGACAAGAGAACCTAGAGGAACTTTCTATAAGTGTGTAGGAGAAGGACATCATGCTTTCGAGTGTCAGAAGACAAAGAATACCGGAAGAGAAATAGTGGTGGAAGAAAACCCCACCAGATCAGACAATAAAGTAGAAGATGGAGAACTATTGATGATGAGGAGAGCTCTATGTCATACCGAAAGAGATAAAGAGCCCTTGCAGAGGAATAATTTGTTCAAGACCAGATGTAAGGTATCCGATAAGTGTTGTAAAATTGTTATTGATAGTTGTAGTTCAAATAATCTTGTTTCAGAAGAGATGGTGAATAAGTTTAATTTGAAAAGGCTTAAATACCCTAAGCCTTATCAGATAGCATGGATTTAGGATGAACATATGTTGTTAGTAAGTGAGCAATGTTTGGTGAAATTGAAAATTGTGAATTATCATGATGAAGTCTTGTGTGATATTATGCCTATGGATATTTGTCATCTTTTATTGGGTAGACCTTAGCAGTTTGATAGACAAATAGTAAATGATGGGAGAAATAATACATACACCATTGTAGCCAATGGAATGAAGCAAACCTTGTTTCCCTTGGAGGAACCTTTCAAGAATGAAGTTTGTATGAATGTTAGAATCTCTTTAGTAGATGGAAAGAAATTACTAGATGGATTTAGACATGAGAATGTGTGTTTTACCTTAATTCCTAAGAAGACCGAGAATCTGGAGTATGAAGATGAACAATAAGAAGAGATAAAAGATTTTGTGATAGAATATGAAGACATTATTTCAAATAATGTACCCGATGGATTTCAACCTGAGAGGAGTATCAGTCATAGCATGGACCTGGTTCCCGAAGCTAGTTTGCCTAACAAAGATGCACAACTGATGACACTGATAGAGAATGAAGAACTGAATAGAAGTGCAGGAGTTGTTGAAGAAAGGTTTGATCAGGGAAAGCCTAAGCCCTTGTGCAATACCAATAATATTAGCACCTAAGAAGAATGGAGAGTGGAGAATGTGTACTAATTCCAGAGCAATAAACAAGATCACAGTGAAATACCGGTTTCCTTTTTCTAGGATGGATGACATAATAGACTATTTGAGTGGAGTCAAATACTTTACAAATATATATTTGAAGAGTGGATATCATTAGATCAGGATCAGAGAAGGAGATGAGTGGAAGACAACATTCAAAACAAACAAAGGACTGTATGAATGGTTGGTGATGCCTTTTGGGTTAACTAATGCACCAAGTACTTTAATGAGGCTGGTGAATAAGGTATTGAATAAATTTTTGGGTAAGTTTGTTCTGTATATTTGGATGACATTTTGTTTTTTAGTAAGACAAAAGAGGATCATTTGTTGCATTTGAGACAAGTTTTGCAGAGGTTGAGAGAAGAAAAGTTGCTAATAAATATTAAGAAGTATGCTTTCATGAAGGATGAGTTAATCTATTTGGGATTTTTAATATCTGAGGATGGTTTGAAGATGGACCCTAAGAAAGTAAAAGCAATTGTTGAGTGGCCTACACTGAAAAGAATTGGAGAGGTAAGATAATTTCATGGATTAGCTAGTTTCTACTGGAAGTTCAACATAAATTTTAGTTCAGTTTGTAACCCTGTGACTGATACCATGAGAGAAGATCGGAAGGAATTCAAGTGGACCACTGGAGAAAACAAAAGTTTTGTACTGTTGAAGTAGAAATTGACTAAGCAACCTGTGTTAGCATTACCAAATTTTAATAATTTCAAGTGGATTGTGATGCAAGTGAAACAACAATATGAGCAGTCTTGAGTTAGGAAGGGAGAGCAGTAGCTTATTTCAATGACAAATTGAATGATGCTTGGAGGAGATATTCAGTGTATGATCAAGAGTCGTATTCCATACTTTATGCCTTGAAGAAGTAGAGACATTACCTGTTTCCTAAGGATTTTGTGTTGTACACAGATCATCAAGCTTTGCAGTATTTGAACAGTCAGAGTACGTTGAATTAGAGACATGAGATGGGTAGAATTATTGCACAGTTACTACTTTGTGTTGAAGAATAGAAGTGGAAAATCTATCAAAGTTGTTGATGCATTGAGACAGAGAAGGAATCTACTGATAGAAATGAGGGTGATAGTATTAGGATTTGAGGAATTCAAGACTTTGTATGATGATGACCCAAATTTTGCACAACTTTGAAAATCATGTAGAGAACTGGTTATGGTAGATAGAAGGAAGTGGCTGGATTACTTCATTTAGGATGGGATGTTATTCAGAGGAGTTCAGTTGTGCATACCTAAGAGTTCTATGAGGGAGAATTTGATAGAAAAGAAACACAGTGGAGGATTAGCTGGACATTTTGGTATTGACAAAATAGTAGCATTCGTGAGTGAGTGGTACTTTTGGCCCTAGATTCAAAAGGATGTTAAGAAATATGTGCAAAGTTGTAGAGTTTGTCAGGTTGCAAAGGGTAGTAGTCAGAATGTGGGATTGTATAAACCTTTGATAGTACCAGTAAGACCTTGGGAGGATATAAACATGGATTTAATACTTGGATTACATAAAACACTAAGAGAGAATGATTCTATATTTATGGTAGTGGATAGATTCTTGAAGATGGATCATTTCATACCTTGTAAGAAGACATCAAATGAATTACATGTAGGAGACCCTTTTTTAAAAGTAGTGAGATTGCATGGATTACCTAAGAGAATAGTTTCAGACAGAGACACTAAGTTGGCTATTTTTGGAGAGCACTTTGGAATAAGATGAAGACAGATTTGAAGTTTTGTTCTACTTTTCATCCATAGACTGATGGATAGATAGAATTTGTTAACTAGAGCTTGGGAAATTTCTTGAGAGGTTTAGTTGGAGATAAAACCAAAAGTTTGGATTTGATCCTTGCACAAGTTGAGTTTGCATACAACAATTCAGTAAATAGGGGTTCTAGAAGAACACCTTTTTAGATTGTTGTCGGAGTGCATCCTAGAGGTATATCAAAATTAAGAGATATTAGCAGTTTAGACTGGAGAAATTCAGAAGTAGAAGACTTTGCAAATCACATGGCAGCCTTGCATATTCAGGTTAAGAAGCATTTAGAAGACATGAACAAAAAGTATAAGGATAAGGCAGGTGAGAAGAGAAGACATAAGGAATTTGAAGTTGATGATGAAGTGATGGTATATCTAAGAAAAGAAAGATTCCCAGTTGGAACTTATAACAAATTGCGGATGAAAAAGGTTGGACCTTGCAGGATTTTGAGAAAGTTCAATTCTGGGAATGCATATGAAGTGGAGTTACCATATAGTTTGAGTATTTAGCTTGTGTTTAACATTGCAGATCTTCATGAGTATCATGAACCAGAATTCAATGAGGACAGTATTGTAGGCTTGGAGAAACAGTTGCCCCGGAAGGAGCCATATTAGATTGAAGATATTTTGGATAGAAGGATTGGGCATAGTACCCAGAGCAGTCAGTATAAGGAGTATCTTGTGAAGTAGAAGGACATACCAGTTGAAGTTTCATCTTAGATTTCTCAGGTAGAGGTAGATCGCCTTGCTTTTCCTCTTACCCCAACAATGTAAGAGGCTCACTTTTTCAATAACCCCAGATGTCTGATGTAGGAGCATCCCCACTTCATAGAAATCTTGCATCAAACAAAATACTTTCCTTTGTGTTTTTCTTTCTATTTACAGTTTCAACATTTCATTCTGTGTGTTCTGGTTTTGTCTCACTAGATCTTGTGGAGTTGGATTCTACTTGAAGACTTGATCATCTTTCCTATTCCAAACTGCATCGCATTTGGATCATTTTCCAGCAAGTTATCACTATCAGTTTCCTTGACAGTTTCCTATTACCAGTTGATAGTTTATTGTTACTGGTCGCCTGGACCTTTTTTGGTGATCTACCAGAACCCCTTCCGAAGCTTGTGGAGCCTTGGGAGTTGATTTTGATGTTCCTTGGCATGTGGCCAACCTTTTCCCGCAATCTACACCTCATGCTTTAGAATTTCTGGAGGAATCTCTTGGTGGAGGCTGACCTTGTTGATTTTACATGTTAGGTCTTGTTCTTCTAGTTTTGATCCCTTTTTGGGCCGACCGGACCCCCTTGGATCGTATATAATTGTAATTGTGCATTAGAATGTAACAATCGAATAATAAGATAGCTATACTAAGCGTAGAAGATAGATCTTAAGATTGAAGGTCCTAGTTCTGACCTATTCTATATTTTGAGCATGTTTTAGCAAGCTTGTGAGCCGGTTATGTTGTAACCCAATTGTTATCGGTTGGTTGTAATCAGTTCTCATGTTATAATATAATTTTTTATGCATTGCCTCCATCATATCTTTGTGTTTCCGTTATGTTTACTCTTGATGACGGTCTAGATTGATCTCTTTGAGGTCCCTCCTAACCGGTGACTACTTCAACTTTTCTCATGATCTACACTTCATCCTTTGGATTTTCCAAAGGAATTTCTTTGGCAGAGGCTGACCTTGTTGGTTTTACACATTAGGTCTTTTTCTTCGAGTTTTGATCCCTTTTTGGGCCGACCGGATCCCGTTTGATCATATAAATCATTGTAATACAACATTAGAATGTTTCAAATAATTTAGACAGAGCATAGAACATAGATATTAATATTTGAGGTCCCAGTTGTGACCTGTTCTATACTCTGAGCATGTTTTAGCAAGCCTATGTGCTAGGTACTGTAACCCGGTTGTTACCATTTGGTTGTAGTCGGTTTTCATGATATAATTCAATAAGTTGTATTGCCTCCATCACATCCTTGTGCTTCTATTGTGTTTACTCTTATTGGATGCTCTTCACTGATCTCTTTGAGGTCCCTCCTAGCCGGTGACTGTACCAAGTGGTATCAGAGCGAGCTTTCATTCCAGAGATTGCGTTGTCCTGATAATTTTTGGTGTAGGGTGGCAGACTATGGATGCGACCTACAGCTGCAAAGGAGTGGTAGGAAGATGTCATGAAGAGGAAATAGGAATGGTGGAGTGCGTGGGAATGCAGACCATGTTGTGATAGAAATTGGTGTAGGGAACGTACCACTCCATGCAATTTTGGTTTGTTCTAACTCTTTTGTGTTTTTTTTCAAGTTGTAATAATGGACCAACCATTTCGTACTCAATGGAGTAATGGTTGAGTTGCCCAAGCTTTTGTTGTGTTCAGGATACTGATATCCTTGAAGATGTAATGTTGATGTTGTTCATAGGAGCACTACTCTAAATCAGAGTCATAATGTAATAGGGTGTCATGTATTGTTTTAGGTCTCCTGGGATGCATTGAGGGACTTTTTGAGCCTTGGAATGCACTTGAGTGCAAAGTTGCATTCTCAGGATGAAAAGATGTAAAGTTGCTAAGAAACATTTGCAATTTGAAAAAAGTTGCATTTTTGTTAATTGGCAGTGAAGAAGTTGGTTCCAAAAACAACTGGTTGGAAGATCTGGAATGCAAAAGCAAGTTTTTGAATTGCAAGGAAATCTTGTTTTGACACCGTTTTGATAGTTTTCTTTCTTTTTGTTGTGTTGTACGGTCCAGTACAGACTTGTCAGAAGAATTTCATTGCAGGTCATGATATTTTTTTGAGTCTACTTTTCAACCAGGTAGATTATAAATTTTGATTGTGTCTGGCTGCAAATATTCAATCCATTCTCTATAGCTAGGTGAAAAACCCTTGACAACTAGGGTTTAAGATAGAAATAGCTCTAACCTGAGCATCCATTGATGGAACCAGTTGAAATCATGTGGAGTGCTAGGTTAGGGTCTGTAAATATGTTTAGAATAGGTTGTGTGATTTTTCAGACCTTTGTATTGAAGTTGCAATGATACACTAGGCTCACAACTAGGAGTGGGTGAGTCTAGGATAGCAGAAGATATGTGATTTCAGAGCACATGTGGATTGGTAGAAGAAAAGTTGAGACACAGTTGGAGACCTCTATGAATTCCCTTAAATAATCCATGAATAGTTTTGGCATATGTTCTAATTGGTGAAGCTTTCCAAAGCCTTGTTTGCAAGTCACCTAGGTAGACCCAAAACCTTTCTAATAGGAGAGTATTGGAAACCCCATGTGTATAGAGAAGCCAGATGGAATTATGAGATATAGTATATAACTCTAAAAAGGGTTTAAATAAATATAATTTATTTCTGGCCTTGTGTGGGAATATTTCAAACTAAGCCCTGAAAACCGTGATAGGAGGGCTAATTGCATTAGGCCTATTTGGAGCCCGGTAGAGACAAAGTGAGGTTGTGAAAGCTTAGTGATGGGACTAAAGGTATTCTAACCCCTAAAAGACATCAAATACACTATGTAATTTTATTTTACACACATAGAACAAGTTTATGAAGTAAGATTCTTTCCAGAGGTTGTTGGAGCCCTTAGGAGTGGTGTTAGAGATTGAGGTGGAATCCTCAATAGGAAGTTAGATTGGTAAAGATCAGTAGATATACCTTGGAGGCAAGAAAAAGTGGATTAGGCCTTGGACGTCTAACTAGTAGAACCCTTGCCAAGTACCATTAGATGGGCTTGAGGATCTAGTGGGTTGGAGAGAGCAAGGAAGACAAATAGGTGTTTTAGAGCAACTACAAGAATCTCTACATCGGAGTGGTATCCGAGCCACCCTTTGAAAAATTGGTGTATGTCAGACTATGAGGAATCAAAATCAAGTTCAATGCCTCCAAAGGCAATGACTCCAGAATCCATCTGGCAGATGGTGGCAGAGATACTAGAAGGATTGAAGGCTCAGGAAGAAAATAAAGGGAGCCTAGATATTAAGAAGGATAAGGGGAAGGTTAAGATAGAATGGGGAGATGAGATAGATGAATAAGTGGAAGATGAGGAGGACCAGACAATACTAGAAATGCCTCAAGAACAAAAACTATTCTTGGATGCAGTCAAATCCATCTCCAAGGATAACTTAGATGGATTACCCACCTATGGAGGACATCTCAATGGAGAGGAGTTATTAGATTGGATAGGAGCATTAAATAATCATTTTGATTATAAGGAGGTAGCAGAGGAGAAAAGAGTAAATGTGGCCAAGTCAAGATTGAGGAGATCCACCTCGGTTTGGTGGAACATGATGCAAGAAGAAAGGGTACAAGTAGGTAAGAAAAAGATAACTTCATGGGAGCGTATGAAGATAAGTCTTAAGGATCAATTCGCACCAAGGGATTATGAAGTTCAAATTCACAAGAGACTACAAAATTTGAATCAAAGGGAGCTAGATGTCAATGCATACACTGAGGAATTCCATAAACTAAGTTTGACGGCTAGGAAACATGACAATAAAGTAGAGAAATTGGCAAGATACATAAATGAACTTGGGAAAAACATACAAGATGAAATAAGCATCCTCACATCGGGCATTGTTCATAAGTGTTTTCAGTTGGCATTAAGGGCAGAGGATAAGATCAAAAGGAGAAGTGAGAAAAATCAAAAGCATAGAGGAGGTAAGAACTTCAGAGGTAGAGGAACCTTTGGCAGAGGGTAGAATGCTACAAGAAATGAAGAACATCAAAACCAAGAAGGAAGTGGGGACTCACAAAGAGGAACATATAAAGGATCCTTTAGAGGGAGAAGTAATTTTAGGGGCCAGTTAGGAAGCTCAGGAAGAGGAAATATAGTCTTCACCAGTAGGTGTTATCATTGCAACCAAGTTGGACATACCATAAGCACATGCCCGGGAAAAGCCTCAAGTTCAACAAGCTCATACATGGGTGAAAGAAGGACTCAATTAGTGCAAGAGGAGGATACTCAAAGTGAGACCTCTCCAATCAGTAAGGTAGTACCAATGACAGATGCAGAAAATTTCATGATGAGAAGAACAATGCTAAAGATACCCCAAGCTCAAGAGCCACCATAGAGGAAAAGTCTATTTAGGACCACTTGTAAGTCACATGGCAGAATTTGTAAGGTGATTGTGGATTCAGGTTCCACAAAGAATATTGTCTCAGTTGGGATGGTGGATAAGCTCAAACTGAAGAGATTACCTCATCTCACTCCCTATAAGGTATCATAGCTCAACCGGAGTCAACATGTCTTAGTTGATGAACAAGCATGGGTGGAGTTTGAAATTGGTGAATACAAAGACAAACTTCTATATGACATATTTCATTTGGATTCTTGTCATCTGCTTTTGGGCGTCCATGGCAATATGATGTGAAAGCTTGTAATGATGGAGAAAAGAATAGTTATCTCATCAACAAAAATGGTAAGAAGTATCAAATGGATCCATTACCTGATCCAAAGGAGGAAAAACAAGTAGGGTCAAGTGTTATAATGTTGAGTGGTAAAGAGTTTTGTAAAGTATTAAAAAAAGAAGGTAATCAGGGCAATGCTATAGTGCTAAAGCCTAAAGATGAAGCTAAGGACGATCCAATGAGTGAAGTGCCTCAAGAAGTGCAAGGTCTACTAAAGAAATATACAAAAGTCATAGGAGATTATATGCCTAAACCTTTGCCTCCAATGAGAGATGTAAATCATCAAACAAACTTCATACCAGGGGCAAATTTGCCTAATAAAGCGGCTTATAAATTGACACCTAGTCAAAATGAAGAGATTGCCAAACAAGTGCAAGAACTGTTAGACAAAGGGTTTATTAAAAAGAGTTTGAGTCCTTGTACTGTTCCTACTATTCTAGTGCCTAAAAAAAGGAGGAAAATGGAGGATGTGCACTGACTCAAGAGAAATTAATAAGATCACTATAAGATATCAGTTCCCCATGCCAAGGATACAGGACCTATTAGACAATCTAGGTGGAGTATGATAATTCACAAAGCTGGACTTGAAATCTGGTTATCATTAGATAAGAATCAGACCGGGAGATGAATTTAAAACAACATTTAGAACGAATTCAGGCCTATATGAGTGGTTGGTGATGCCTTTTGGTTGTTACTACTTATCAAGTTGCCATTAGTTTTATATCCAAAGTCATTCTATATACTCTATTTGGTCACTACTACCGAAATATTCAATCGGTATGCATAGTCCAGTCGGTTAAAGAAAGTAGTCATAGAGCCCAGTATGTACTGAGCTGTCTACCGAGTATCATTCCATGTCTACCGAGAAGCAAAGATGACACACCGAGTTGATATACACCGAGTGAAACATGTTACCAGATTCATTGAACCTGGACATACATATGGAAACGTGTTACAAGATCAAGGAACATAGAACCGTTATCACATTGGAAATTGCACTTAAAGATTGTGTATGATTTTGAGGTCATCTAACCAATGAAATATTTTGCATGGTTATTCATTCGATAAAACATGTTTGTAAGATCGAAGCAATGAATGGATCACCGACATAAGAGATCTATTTATACAACATGGATTGAGATCAGATATACACATGTAGTATGATAGAAAGGAAGATATAGAAATATATGAAGCAAGACATGTGAAAGCACTTAGTGTTATGACTATTACAGAGACACAGAGGTCACCGAGAAGGATTTAAGAGAATAGTCAAAGAACAGAGTAAACAGAAGGGTTTACCGAGTTACTATATGGGTTACCGAGGTATGCTATAAGCAAGGTAATCTTATTCTGAGCACATAGAATCTGCTATAACATTCCATATGTAAAGTTGCAGATATTTGTAATGATTTTATTGTAATATTTTGAAGTTGTAAGAGAAACCTTTAACAGGGTAAAAGACTCTAATCAAGTCTATAAATTGTAAAGCCTCTAACCAGGTGCAACATTTAGATTAAGTGTTGTAAAATCCTTTAGCAAGGTAGATCTAATAGATCTTGATACTCCTAACGGGGTAAGCTATCAGAAATAGCTAAACATGTAGCTCTAACTGAGCAACCTTTATTATTGCAGTAGTGAAGTTGTGGGTTCCATCCCCACCGTAGTTTTTCTCTCTAACCAAGAGTTTCTGCGTAACCAAAATATATGTGTTATGGAGTGAATCATGTATGATTGCTATCTATTTGTTTTAGCTTTATATTATGTTACTGCACTATTCAGTTTATGCATAACAGTAAAGTTATTGTTAATAAAAGGTTTTGAAGTATTGATTCACCCCTCCCCTCTCAGTATATTAGCTTTCCATATTGGGCCTAACAATTGGTATCAGAGCTCCAATCTTGGAAAAGGGTTTAACTGCCTAAAGAGAAAGATCTTATCAATGGAAGGCTATAAACAATCTTGGAGGATTGTGTATCTGCAAGAAGAGCTGGATCATGCTAATCAAGTGATTGCAGACATGCAAAAATCTCTGAAAGTGAGAAGAAGATTATCTGATGATTTGCAGGACTCTCAAGAGTTAGTGGAACAAATTGAGACATCATCTAAGAACAGTATATCTAAAGAGACTAAAGAAATGATTGGAGTATTGAAAGAAAAGAACAAAGCATTGGCTAATCAACCAAAAGCAATGAATAGAGAACATGAACATTTCAGCACACAGATGACTCAAAATCTTGATGCATTGAGGACGGCCGAGGATAAAGTAAGAGATCTATAAAGAGAGAAACAACAACTTGAAGCCTTAGTATCTGATAAGAATGATGAAATCACAAGGATGACTGGAATTCAACAAAATCTATCAGATCAACTAGGTTATGCACATCATGAAGCAAATCTGAAAGATGATGCGAATCAAGCATTGAAACTTGAAGTATCAAGGTTGACCAATGAACTTGAGATAGAGATGAAATCCAAAGAAACACTGAAGAAGAGTTATGAAGCATCAAAGATGTTGGATGAGAAACTGAATACAAGATGACCCAACAAAGATGCAAGACTCGGTGACAAAGGAAAAGACTCTACCGAGAAGGGAATTCATACTATGGAGAGAGGAGAATCATCAAAGCAAACTGGAATCAAGAAGAACATCAAAAGAAAGAAGTCTATTTGCAACTACTGTGGAAATCAAGGTCATACTGCCAACATGTACCAAATCAGAAAAGGTAAGCAACTGAATGTCACTAAGTCCAATGGTTATTGTTACAATTGCAATAAATATGGTCACACATCCAATCAATGTAGGACAAAGTCTGTTAACAATTATTAGAAGTAAAATTCAAAGGGTTTTGTAAAAATTGCAATAGATATGGACATAGTACCGAGAAGTGTTGGTTTAAGCAAAAGAACTATATATGGTGTGCACACCGAGAAAACACTGGAAGCTACTGAACCCATAGAGATCTTAACCGACAATATGTTGTAGTACCATGGGATTAAAATACAAGGATATGGTGTGAATGTTGTGGAAGATATGGACATATAAGTGCCAACTGCTTTATAAGGTTTGGAATGAACAATCGAAGATCATCGAGAAATCCTGGTATGGCATGTTTTCATTGTCACAAAGTTGGACACTTGGCTGGAGATTGCAGAGATCAACCTAGAAAAGAAACTGAGGAAATAAAAGAAAAATTAAAGATGATTTGGAAAAAGAAGGAAATTGTGTCAAATGAGAGAATCACCTTACCTACCGAGTTAGGTGCTCCTATTCCAAATTAATCGGTAAAGGTATGAACAGACTGCATTCTCTCAAGGTTAAATCTTAACAGTTCCTATTTTATTATGTACTTAATTCAAAATCCTGCATAGTTAGGATGTAGTAGTAAGTTTGAAATTCTATCAAAGTCTTTTGGAGCACTTTATAGGAAACCTATCAAGTCGGTGAATATAGGAAGCCTGTTAAGTCGGTAAATGAAGGAAGTTTGGTTACCTGGTTAAAATGAAAAAGGAGAGTAAATCAGTTTAGTGGAACTGAGTGCACTTAATGTTTTTGACCTAATCTGCATGGAGCTCGATAAGGTATATTATGTACTTAAAGCATTTATGTGGTCATTTTTACTTACCAAGTTTTTGAGAGAGCAGAGCAAAGCGAATCTAAGGTGATCAAACCTCCTACAAAGCAAAATTAAAGGTATTTACATTAATCTCAACGCATTGTTAAGCTGGTTTACTGATCTTATCAAGTTGTTATTATCTGCCAAGTGTAAAGCGTCTGTCGTTTGAAAATCCTCAAACCCTAAGGATCTTTTGTTAGTTTTTATCTGAAATCTACAAATGGCACCGAAGATCCAAGATCCCATTGTTGTTAAGAATGTTGAAAATCCCTCACTAAAATACTCATCGCATCTGAACTAGATGACAAAACCGCATTTTCACTCATCCCAGATAGAGTGTTATTAGTCGAGGATGTGAGATTCTTCACCAAATGTCGTGTTGAAGAACTCGGTCATGTTGAAATCAAAGACACCTATGATGAATTGTGCACCGATGGTAAAATGGATAGCAAGTATGAGCACATTAAGATCAAGGGATTAACTAAAGCCCTAACCTATCCCCATGTGTTCAAACCCCAGTGGGTCAAGTTTGTTCTGAGCAGAGTTCATGATGACTTCATGTGGCTAGAAGAGCAACCATTTAAGATTACCAAGGAAAACATTCATCTGATTACCAGTTACCCTATTTATAATCATGCTCGAGCTCAGAAAATGATATCATAGAAGGAATTGATCAGTTTAACCGAAGTGGAATCAGATTGCAGAGGACTAAAATTGAACAATGTCACTGATGCAGAACTAAAATTTGCCATTAGAGTAATAGGTTACTGTTTCTTCCAATCGGCAAGGGAAAATAGTGTACCCTGTGCAGCAGTAGACCTAGCATACAAAATTGTGAAAAAGGGAATAAAAATTGATCTATGTGAGGTGTTCCTGAAAAACTTGTTTGAGAATCTAAACACCATCAGGAAGCCGAAGAAGAACAACTTGGCTAATACACTAAAGTTTGGATCATTACTTGTATGCATGTTTTTCTATTTTGAAAAATTCTTTCCATCAGTTGGTAAAGTTGTTTGGGAACTACACCAACCAATCACCATCAGATCAATGACTTCATCAAGAAGCTAGGTGATAATTTTAATGATATTATGGATGATTACTTTAGTAAATTTCAAGAGAAAATGCATAACAGGTACCGAATTCCACCCAAGCTAGTGGAGAAATACAAAGATGACATATGTTTTGAAGTAGATACTGATTACTATTATGTGAATGTTGTGGAACCAAGAACTCAATCTTTGTCACCTATAGGTTACGAGATTGATTTTAACATCACACAACAAAAAATTGATGCATTTATTACATTGCCAAGACATGCTACTGAGCTGAGGTATGGAACCTATGAAGAAGTGAAGGAAAAAGTAAAAATGAGCATTGTAGTACCCAAAGCTACAGGAAAGGAAACAAAGATGATAAAGGCATTATCAGAGAAATTTAGAGAAGATTCTTCCTCCACACCTGTCAAAGGCACTATAGCCATTACCAAAGAGGAATCTAAAGCCCAAGAGGTAGCTATAACACTGAGCACCGAATTGCCTAAGGGAAAAGTGTTGAAAAGAAAGAAACAGGATTCATCAAAGGCCTCACCGACTCCTCCAGCAAAGCGACCTAACACTCAAGCATCTGCAGCTTCACCGAATAAGAAAACAAAGTGTTACTGTTC
The DNA here is from genome assembly GCF_030272615.1 of Cryptomeria japonica. Classification (NCBI taxonomy): domain Eukaryota; kingdom Viridiplantae; phylum Streptophyta; class Pinopsida; order Cupressales; family Cupressaceae; genus Cryptomeria; species Cryptomeria japonica. The sequence goes on along the minus strand of NC_081406.1, from coordinate 394,225,112 downwards.
CCAAGGTAACAAAAACTTACAAGAAATCTACTCGGAGACTCATTTTGGCAAAAGAGTCTAGTGACACCAAATCTGAGGATGCAAGCAAATTTCAGATTGTCAAGAGCAAGAAGGTAAATGTACATAGTGTTGAAAATTTTTGTACTAATTTGAAGGAATATGGTGGATTTGGAGGATTCAGATATGTTAAGTATGAATCTAGAAATGATGATGAAAAGAGACAAATTGAAGAAGCTGTCATCTACACACTTCTGAAATTTCGATTAGTCCCATTGGAAGTCTCTAATTCTCTTCCAAAAGAATTATATGCACATATTGATAACAAGTGACAATATGCCCTGGACTCGGAGAAACAGATCAGAGAAAGAAGTCTGGTGTTGGGACTAATTAAAACTGAGTCAATTTTAGAGGCCCATTTCAAAATTTTGCTCTGCATGTCAGAAAAGTACCTAAACGAGTTAGTTTGAATGGCCTAGCTAGCAAGGGAGTAAAATGGAGCTAGTTGATTTTCAGAGGGTAAGGCTCGGGATTCATGTCCCACACCTTTCATTTGGCCTATTCAGTGATGTGCAACTTTCAGAATTCAATTTGGATAAGTTTATGAGGTACCCATTTTGAGGGGTGAGCTGGAAGTGCATTTTAGGCACAAATGCAGATTTTATTGAGTACCCTACTTTGAGCGATTACATCTTTTGCCCTGTTGATCGTCATGGAGAATTTAAAAGTGGATTCAATTGTATGCATTAATGTGAGTCAGCTTGCAAAATTTTAGTTCTTGACGAATCCATTTGCTCATATTTTGAAGCCAAAATCTGTTTGCAGTTTGTGTGGTTTGACTAGTCCCTGTTTCGACAGCTAGTCGGAGCCCTGTTTCGCATAAGTGTAAAATTTGCCTCAGTAAGTGTCATGTTAGAATGTTTGTTTCGGGTTAATTCTGGTATAAATGATGAGATACGTTTCAAATTTCAAGCCTTTATCAATCCGTTTGATCGATTTTCAAAAGAGCTCATTTTGCCATCAAATTCAATTATCCGCACTCCAATGTTATATCAGTTAATGTAGCCTTTTTTGTGAGTGTCTCGTTTGCATCCTGTCAGTCTGGTTATCGAACTGAGGATTCAAAGATTTAATATGTACTTCAAGATACCTATGTTCTGAATTTGAGGACCTACGGAGGTCGTTTGATATTTTTGAGAAAGGCGTCATGTGTTGCCAAGACATTGACTTCATCAGGTCCACAGTGTCGACAAAGCCAGTTGGCCATTTTCGGAAATTAATATCTCTTTTCTCAGGACTTGTCTTGAGAAACTGTTTGGTAGAAGTCATCCTTGTATATCAGAGTACACGCGTGTCAGATGGCGAGCTCCAGAAAGGTGTTTTGATAGGTTCAAAAATTACGTCTTCGCAATTAAATGCGAAAATTGTGACGTAATCGCTTGAAGGTTGTAAAATGCAAATTAATGATCCAAAAGTGATGCCGATAATTTCCAAAGGTATGTTTGAGGTTCGTGAAGCATTCCAGGGGTCAGTTGCATGAAATCGAAAAAAAATTTAGTCGGACCCACTTTGGGGCCCGACCTGGCTCATGCCTGTGCGTTGTTATTTTATTGGTGACTTGGCCTTATGAGCATTCCCAAAATAATGTTGACATCCACGGTTGGAGTTGAATACTTATATGTTTCCCACCAGAGGATAGTACAAAATGAAGATGCCTCTTGTGGTCAAAACAACCAAGGCATTTTACATGCCAGATGTGAGAAATGGAGGAGAAGATATATTGTCAACATGGAGTTCAAAAGTAGAGGGATTGGCTGTATAAAAACTAGATCTTCTTGTGATGACATTAAGTTAGAAAATGAATTCAAACTGGATGGAGTTAGTCCTCGCTTGCAAAGTGAATATTATGCCTCATGGATGGAAGGCTATTCTTCAGCATTCAATGGCACAAAGAATGGCTGTGTAAGAAATAGAGACCAAATATCCTCCTTGCTATGGTATGTGGGGTTTTATGTTTTCAAATTAATGCATATTGGCAGCCAATGTTCTTCTTGGTAAAGTGGTGAATGAAGAAGCAATTAAAACATTCATAGCAAATGCAAATCAGATTGTGTCTCCCCTCTCTCACGTGCCCTCTTTTCTCATCTTCCCTCTTTACTGAATGTGTATTGTTTGGATGGCAAAATAGTTATAGCAGCAATTAAACACATTCAAGCAAATCAATCTGGCACATGGTATCTGTGGAGGGAGCAACAATTAAAATTTTCAAGCAAATGCACACAGGTAGCGTTGAAACCAAGTGGTTAAGCATTGGAGTTTGTAAATAGCAGCAATAGCATTGGTCTTCAAGTGCAAACAGACAGCAGCTCCAGCCAAACTATTCCCTTCCTCACATGGCATATGAAAAACTCCAATGCCAAATTCCCCCCTCTGCTGTGGATTTTGGAGTCTATTTTAACTTTCAAGCAAACACATTTGGAAGTGTTGGAGAGGGCAGCTTTGAAGTTTATTAAAATGCAACACTTGAATGGCTTCCCCTCCTCCCACATACAGCAGCCCCATGGTGAAATTCCAAGCAAATAAAATGGAAGGGGGTATTAAAATCCCACACAAAATGAATGAGAAGCACCATTAAAAACTCAGGAAAAGCTTCAAAAAGGCATTCCCAGGCTAAAAGTATTTATCCCACATTGGCTGGGAAGTGTAACTTTTTGGTATTTAAGTATAAGGCTCCACCATACTATAATGTCTAAGCCTTAAAGGCTTTTGACAGATGGTGTCTATGGGCGCCCAAGGTGGGCCCACGCACGAGCATGAATCTCGAGGTGATGGAGGAGGTGACTGAGCGGCGACCAAGTGGACCCCATGCAGGCATGCTTCCCGAGGCAGACAGGCAAAATTTTGCAGAAGAAGGCCGACTTAACGAGTGAGTAAGTTCGAGATGGATCAACAGTGCGCGCTGTTTCATGAAAGGAAGATGCATGCGAGTTACACCCTATGAAGTTGTGAAAGCCAGGTGGCGAGTACAGTCAGATGTCCAGCAGGCGGGTCCCGGTGAGGTGGCGATGATGTGGTGATGACGTGGAGTACAAGCAAGCAGCCCAGTGGCGGTGACGTGGCCGACAAGTGGCAAAAGATGAGGTGTCATCTCAGGTGGCGTCCGGTCAACCCCATCGACCAATCGGAGGCCACCACGTGGCAAGGCGTCAGAGCACATTAGAGGCAAAAAATTAAAATTAAAATTAGTTAATGATATAGTTTAAACTATATTAAATAATTCCAAAATTTAAATGATGTGCACATTGAGGAGTTAATTCGCCCAGGACTCAATTTTTGGCCAAAATATAAAGTGTTATATATTTTCGGAAAGCTCTCGGAGTGAGGAATCTGATTATGGGCTTAATTTTGACAAATGTGGGATATTTTGGAAGTAGTTTCCATGGGAACAAAATTTAGTTAGAGAGAAGACACTTGGCAATTTAGTTGCAGATTTGATTTGGTTCCCTCTCCTTTTTATTCCCAATTCTTCTCAGTTGCAAGGGTTCCAGAAATTTGGAGAAATGCTCCAGATTTGATGGCTTCCATTTTCTGAAGATCTTGACCCAAGTTTGTAAATGCTTCTGTTTGGTTTCAAGGTATAGAGATTGCAGGGCAGTGTTGTGAATGTAGTTTTAGTTGCAGGTCTTACTTGTGTCAGGCATGAGTAATTTCCCATGATATTGTCTCTGTGTATGCATTTAATTGTTATGAATTGAATCCTCAAGGAGGCTTATAATTTGTCATCTCAAGGAGATTGTATGATTGTTTGTAGGCATTCTTCAATGAAGAGTTTAAATTCTATAATCAGTCATAAACAATGGAATGTGTCCCAGATCTGATAATTTTATGAATGGATTGAGTAATGCATTAGTACAAGGTATTAGTGCAGGGATATGTTGTAAGGAAAACCAAACTTGCATCTATGATTTATATTTGTAGTTCTGTGTGTGACTCTATTGCCTAATGAACAAGGCACTGGTCTTTGATAGATTTGGGGATGGTTTCAGACATATATTTTAAAAGACAAATCTATTTCCCTTTATGTTTAGGGGTGTGTTCTTCTCATTCCAAGCTCTGTTTTCATTTATGATTTATACAGATCTAGCCAATCTGTAGTGTGTTTCTAGATTTGGTGAGCTTGTGAAATGATCTATCTGCTTAGTGTTGATGCAGTTATGTGTTTGTAATTGTTGTATTCAAAGCATCAAAGGTATACCCACCTAGGTTTTGCAGAGCCTGAAGAGTAGAAGGATACATATCCTTGTCATGTTGTCCAAGCCCTGATGTGTTTCATAGACTGAAATTGGCCATTTCATAGAAGGATTGCAGGTATACTTGGGTTATCACTTTTGGTGAACAACATCTGGTACATCTCTTTCCTGACATGTCGGTAGCCGAAATAAAAGAACATTTGGCAACCTACCACACAAAGTTCCTCATCAAACAAAAAGCCTTGAAACTGATGAATGGGTTGTATATTGAAGTGGAAAATGAGACAAAAGAAAAGTGGCAGGAAATCTTTAGAAACAAGGATGCCGGTGAGCAAGCTGAAGTTGAAATAGTTGATGTCACCAAGCAAGATCCTGATGTTACCAAGCAATACCCTGCTGACACCATTCAAATAGATGAAGATATCATGGATACAGAGGCACCTGAATAGGAAATGATAGAAGGCAATGCATATGCAAAACTTGTATCTAGTGAATCAGTCTTGCAACAAGTTCAGCCTTATCCACTGGTCAATCAACCTATCTCAACTGAAGCCCCTCAAGATATGGATAAAGGCACCGAAGGTCACAAGTGTACAGCAGGAGAAGGTACTACTCAAGAACAAACTTCTCAAGCACCTTCTAGCACTGAAAATGTTGTAACTAAGACACCAAGTACCTAGACACTAAAGGACACTACAGAGGCTAAAGAAACTGACCAAAGTGTTGCCTCTACCAAGCAACCTACCAAGGGTCATCAAGCCTCACAAGCCATTGTCTTAGTTCAATTGGTGAAAGGAAAAGAAAAGAAGATGAAAAAGCATAGTTTCAAAGTAGATTTGTCAAAACCAATAGTGTTGCCCAATGTTGATATATCCAAATTAAAGGGGCAAGCACTCATTGATTTCGGTGAACTATGCAAAGCAAAGGCCAAACAAGAGAATCAAATGGATATTCAAAAGAAAAATAAAGTACTTCAGAAGGTGAAAGCACTCTTAATAGATATGCTACCTAAAGCTACAATAACCAAAGATACAACTATCCACATTCAACTGGATGAACTCCTAACCAAGATAGAGACATCTAGAGTAGATGCATCCAAATATTTGAGCAAGCTAAAAGACAAATAGCTCACTGCAAAAATGATAGAAGAGGTACAGAAAGCTATAGCTATTGGCAAAGTTAAACTTGTCAAATTTATTGTTGAGTTGACCCGTCAACTCAAGCACATTCATTATTTATTTCAGAAACTCTGTACATTTTCTTTATTCATTAAAGACATCAAAAATAAAATTGAAGCAATTGAGAAAGAGATCACCAATCTCTCAAATAAGTTGACCACAGAGCCCAATTCAGTTCAGAATTTCTATACAAAGTTACAACAGCTCATGGCTCAACAATTGGACCTAGAAATGAAGAACAAAAGATTAAGATGGACATAATGACACTTCAGACATTATTCCTTCCTCATCTTTCATCCGTCCAAGAACAGATCAACCGAGCTACATACTTATCTACTACACAAGAGGGAAGCACTTTAGATGGCTTAATATCATTATTGGCTGATATTCAAGTGCAAAATTCTTTAATGGATAGTGTAAAGGATGCCCTCTTTGTCGCTCTCGCCAAAGCACGGACAAAGTACAAATCCATTTTTGACCAGTTGCCACCACCGAATGGTAACTAAATTGTGATGTTTGTCAAAAAGGGGAAGTCATATAGTATTCAAAGCATCAAAGTATAGTATCAAACAAATAGAGTGTAGTATATAGGGGGAGTATACCAAGCAGAGTAAGCATAGTATCCAAGAGAAGTGAACCGAGCAATGAACATAACAGTAAGCAAAGAACAAGTTCAGCACACTGATCATTGATCACCGAGCATACAAAATCAAAGTTTTGTATAGTATATTGATAAGGGGAGTATATCTGGATTTACTATTTCATTGACTAATGTACATACTTTCAGTTTAGTCAAATTTTGCAAAGTATATAGATTATTGAGTTATGACTTTGAAAGTAGTTTTGTCAAACATCTCAACTAATGTCAAAAGGGGAGATTGTTACTACTTATCAAGTTGCCATTAGTTTTATATCCAAAGTCATTCTATATACTCTAGTCAGTCACTACTACCAAAATATTCGGTCAATATGCATAGTCCAATTGGTTATAGAAGAAAGTTGTCACAAAGCCCAGTATGCACCGAGTTGTCTACCGAGTATCATTCCATGTCTACCGAGCAGCAAAGATGACACATCGAGTTGATATACACCGAGTGAAACATGTTACCAGATTCATTGAACCTGGACATACATATGGAAATATGTTACAAGATCAAGGAACATAGAACTATTATCACATTGGAAATTGCACTTAAAGATTGTGTATGATTTTGAGGTCATCTAACAATGAAATATTTTGCATGGTTATTCATTCGATAAAACATGTTTGTAAGATCGAAGCAATGAATGGATCACCGACATAAGAGATCTATTTATACAACATGGATTGAGATCAGATATACACATGTAGTATGATAGAAAGGAAGATATAGAAATATATGAAGCAAGACATGTGAAAGCACTAAGTGTTATGACTGTTATAGAGACACAGAGGTCACCAAGAAGGATTTCAGAGAACAATCAAAGAACAGAGTAAACAGAAGGGTTTATCAAGTTACTATATGGGTTACCGAGGTATGCTATAAGAAAGGTAATCTTATTCTGAGCACATAGAATCTGCTATAACATTCCAGATGTAAAGTTGCAGATATTTGTAATGATTTTATTGTAATATTTTGAAGTTGTAAGAGAAACCTTTAACAGGGTAAAAGACTCTAATCAAGTCTATAAATTGTAAAGCCTCTAACTAGGTGCAGCATTTAGATTAAGTGTTGTAAAATCCTTTAGCAAGATAGATCTAATAGATCTTGATACTCCTAACAGGGTAAGCTATCAAAAATAGCTAAACATGTAGCTCTAACCGAGCAAACTTTATTATTGCAGTAGTGAAGTTGTGGGTGCCATCCCCACTGCAGTTTTTCTCTCTAACCAAGAGTTTCTGCGTAACCAAAATATATGTGTTATGGAGTTAATCATGTATGATTGGGCCTAACATTGGTCTCACCAATGCACCTAATACCTTTCAAAGGCTCATGAATGAAGTCTTAGTTGAGTTTATTGGTAAATTTGTTATTATGTATCTTGATGACATTTTGGTCTTCAGAAGGTCCATGGAGGAACACCTTAAGCATGTGGATATGGTCTTACAGAAGTTGAAGCAGACTCAACTCAAAATCAACCTTGGAAAATATGAATTTTTGAAAACGGAGTTAATTTACCTTGGTTTTGTCATTTCACAAGGTTGTTTAAAGATGGATCCAGGTAAGATAGAAGCAATACTTAATTGTCCTAAACCTAGGGGCATAACTGATGTTAGAGTTTTCATGGAATGGCATCTTTTTATAGAAAGTTTGTGAGAAACTTTAGTCATGTTTGTGCTCCTATACTCAACACCATAAAAGGAGGAACTAAATGTCACTTCAAGTGGACAGAGGAAGCTGGTAAGGGATTTGAATTGTTGAAAGCTAAGATGGCAAAGTTGCCAACCCTTAGATTTCATGATTTCAGTCAGTTGTTTATAGTAGAGTGTGATGCTAGCCAAAGAGCAATAGGGGCTATTTTGAGCCAAGAAGGTCATCCTACAACATTCTTCTCGAAAAATTTGAAAAAATCCAATCAAAGATACTCCACATATGATCTGGAATTATATGCCATGGTGCAAGAATTAAACAAGTGGTGTCATTACATGATGCCCAAAGAGTTTGTAGTTTACACTAACAACCATGCCCTTAGTTTCCTTAATGGGCAAGAGAAGTTTAATCAAAGACACCTAAAGTGGGTTGAATACTTACAATCCTACACCTTCACTATCAAGCACAAAAAGGGCACTGCAAACAAGGTAGCTGATGCATTAAGTAGGAGAGTCATGACTATGCAGGAGATATAATTGCAGAGTGTGGGATTGAATGAGTTAAAAGACCTCTACAAGGATGATAAAGATTTTGTAGGGATATATGCTATTTGTTCTAATTTTTCTAACACCTCACATGTCTCTTATTCATAATATATTATACAAGAGGGTTTGTTTTACAAAGGACACCTTATTTGCATTCCCCAATGTTCTATGTGATAAAATATTGTACAAGGAAAGCATCAAGGAGGTCTAGGAGGTCATTTTGGCACAGATAAAACTATGGAGCAGGTTAGTAGGTTTTACCTTTGGCCCAAGTTGCAATCAGAAATGAGAAGGTTTATAGAACAATGTGCAATCTATCAAAGAGAAAAAGATTCATCAAGTAATGCAAGTTTGTACCAACCTTTGGTCATACCTTAGAGGCCTTGGGAATGTTTAAGCATGGATTTTGTGTTAGGGTTACCAAGAACTCAAAAGGGATTTGACAGTGTGTCTATATAGTGGTTGATAGGTTCACTAAAATGGCACATTTTATAACTTGCAAGAGCACCAATGATGCCACCTATATTGTAGGACTCTTCTTCAAGGAGGTAGTTAGAATTCATGGCCTTCCAGTCAGCATAGTTAGTGCTAGAGATGTAAAGTTATTAAGCCACTTTTGGAGGACACTTCGGAGAAAGTTGGGGACAAGATTCTCTTTTTCATCTCCATGCCATCCTCAATCAGATGGTTAGATAGAGGTTGTAAACAACTCATTAGGTAATCTATTAAGATGCCTCACCAAACAACATGGGCAGACTTGGGATTTAGTACTCGACTAGGTAGAATATGCATTCAATGACTTAGTTAACCGAAGCACAGGTAAAAGTCCCTTTGAGATAGTGTATGGATTTCATCTAAGGGGGCATAATAGAGCTCAAAGAACTCAATTCTATGGCACCTAAGAGTGTACAAGATGATAATTTTGCAGAAGGAATCAAAGAAGTGCATGATAAGGGAAGGCAGACCTTACAACAAAAGTCGGAGTAGTATAAGATGAATGCTGATAAAAAAAGAAGGAATGTGCAATTTCAGATTGGAGATTTGGTCCTAGAATACCTAAGGAAGGAGAGACTTCCAAAAGGGCATCCTACTAAGCTATTGATGAAGAAGATTGGGCCTCTCAAGGTGGTGCATAAATAAGGACAGAATGCATATGAAGTTGAACTCCTTCCCACCTTGGGTATTTCTCCTATCTTTAATGTATGTGATCTCTATCCATACAAGGGAGAATTACAAACACATTAGTCAGACACCTCATCAAAGGGTACTGAAGATCGGGTGAGAGATTTGCCACCAAGCCAACGGGTCAAGTTGGAAAGTATCTTGGACACCAAGGTAGTAGAGAAGACAAGGAAAGGAGTATACAAGCATTATCTTGTCAAGTGGGAAGGGTTACTAGAATCAAATGCTATGTGGATGTCAGAATTAGATATACTTCAGCATGGAACTCAAGGGACTTGAGTTCTTTGTCCCAGGGGAGTATGGTGTAGGGCACCTACCACTCCATGTAAATTTGGTTTTTTCTTAGTATTTTGTTTTGTTTTTCAATTTATAATAATGGACCAACCATTTGGGACTCAATGGAGCCATGGTTGAGTTGTCCAGGCTTTTGTTGTGTTTAGGATGTTGATATCCTTGGAAATGTAATTTTGATGTTGTTCACAAGAGCACTAATCTATATTAGAGTCATCATGTAATAGGGTGTCATGTATTGTTTCAGGTCTCCTGGGATGCATTGAGGGCCTTTTTGAGCCTTGGAGTGCACTTGAGTGCAATGTTGTATTCTCAGGATGAAAAGATGTAAAGTTGCTAAGCAACATTTGCAATTTGAAAAAAGTTGCATTTTTGTTGATTGGTGGTGAAGAAGTTGGTTCCAACCAACTGAATCATGTTGTTTAAATCTAAAAACAACTTTATTGTATGGGTTGGAATGTAGATTAGCAAGTTTGATTGTGTCTAGTGGCAGAGATTCAATCCATTCTCTGTGACTAGGTGCAAAACCCTTGACAACTAGGGTTTAAGCAAGAAATGGCTCTAACCTGAGCATCCATTGATGGCACCAGTTGAAATCATGTGGAATGATAGATTAGGGTCTGTAAATATGTTTATAATAGGTTGTGTGATTTTGTAGAACTTTTTATTGAAGTTACAATGATACCCTACGCTCATAGCTAAGAGTGGGTGAGTCTAGGACAGCAGAAGATGTGCGATTTCAGAGCACATGTGGATTGGTAGAAGAAAACTTTAGAAATGGTTGGAGAACCCCATGAATTCCCTTAAATAATACATGACTAGTTTTGGCAAATGTTCTAACTGGTGAAGCCTTCCAAAGCCTTGTTTACAAGTCACTCGAGTAGGCCTAAAACCCTTAAAATAGGACAGTATTGGAAACCACATGTGTACAGAGAACCCAGATGGAATTTTCAGATATTGTATGTATCACTAAAAATGGTGTCCATAAATGTAATTTATTTTTGGTCTTGTGTGGGAATATTTCAAGCTAAGCCTTGAAAACCATGATAGGAGGGCTAATTGCATTAGGCCTATTTGGAGCCCGGTAGAGACAAAGTGAGGTTGGGAAAGCTTAGCGATGCAATTGAAGGTGTTATAACCCCTAAAAGACATCAAATACACTATGTAATTTCATTTTAAACACATATATCAAGTTGTTGAAGTAAGATCCTTTGCAAAGGTTGTTGGAGCCCTTAGAAGTGGTGTTAGAGATTGAGGTGGAATCCTCACTAGGAAGTTAGATTGTTAAAGATCAGTTTCTATACCTTGGAGGAAAGCCAAATTGGATTATTCCTTGGAGGTATAACTAGTAGAACCCTTACCAAGTACCATTGTATGGGCATGAGGAGCTAGTGGGTTGGAGAGATCAAGGAAGAGAACTAGGTGTTTTAGAGCAACTCCAAGAATCTCTACATCAGAGTGGTATCAGAGTCACCCTTTGAAACATTGGTGTATGTCACACTGTGAGGAATCAAAATGAAGTTCAATGTCTCCAAAGGCAATGAATCCAGAATTCATCTGGAAGATGGTGGGAGAGATGATAGAAGGATTGAAGGCTCAGGAAGAAAATAAAGGGAGCCTAGATGTTAAGAAGGAGAAGGGGAAGGTTAAGATAGAATGGGGAGATGAGACAAATGAAGAAGTTGAAGATGAGGAGGACCAGACAAGAATAGCAATGCCTCAAGACCAAAAACTATTCCTGGATGCATTCAAATCCATCTCCATGGATAACTTAGATGGATTACCCACCTATGGAAGAAATCTCAATGCAGAGGAGTTACTATATTGGATAGAAGCATTAAATAATCCTTTGATTATAAGGAGGTAGTAAAGGAGAAAAGAGTAAATGTGGCCAGGTCAAGATTGAGGGGATCCACATTGGTTTGGTGGAACATGATGCAAGAAGAAAGGGTACAAGTAGGTAAGAAAAAGATAACTTCATGGGAGCGTATGAAGATAAGGTTTAAAGCTCAATTCCTACCAGGGGATTATGAAGTTCAAATCCAAAAGAGTGCAAAATTTGAAATAGAGGGATCTAGATGCCAATGCATACACTGAGGAATTCCATAAAATAAGTTTGAGGGCTAGGAAAAATGAGAATGAAGTGGAGAAATTGGCAAGATACATGAATAGACTCAGGTAAAACATACAAGATGAAATAAGCATCCTCACATTGGACACTATTCATAAGTGTTTTCAGTTGGTATTAAGGGAAGAGGAAAAGATAAAAAGGAGAAGAGAGCATAATCAGAAGCATAGAGGAGGTAAGAACTTCAAAGGTAGAGGAACCTTTGGAAGAGGGGTGAATGCTACAAGAAGTGAAGAACATCAAAACAAAGAAGGAAGTGGGGACTCACAAAGAGGAACATATAGAGGATCCTTTAGAGGGAGAAGCAATTTTAGGGGCATGTTTGCAAGCTCAGGGAGAGGAAATATAGTCTTCACTGGTAGGTGTTATCACTGCAACCAAGTTGGACATACCATGAATAGGTGCCCAGGAAAAGCCTCACGTTCAACAATCTCATACATGGGTGAAAGGAGGACTCAGTTAGTGCAAGAGGAGGATACTCAAAGTGATACCTCTCCAATTAGTAAGGTAGGGCCAGTGATAGATGGAGTAAATTTGATGATGAGAAGAACAATTGCTAAAGATACCCCAAGCTCAAGAGCCACCATAAAGGAAAAGTCTATTTAGGACCACTTGTAAGTCACATGGAAAAATTTGTAAGGTGATTGTGGATTCAGGTTCCACAAAGAATATTGTCTCAGTTGAGATGGTGGATGAAGCTCAAACTAAAGAGGTTGCCTCATCTCGCTCCCTATAAGTTATCATGGCTCAACCGGGGTCAACATGTCTTAGTTGATGAACAAGTATCAGTGGACTTTGAAATTGGTGAATGAAAAGACAAGCTTCTATGTGACATATTGCCTATGGATGCTTGTCATTTGCTTTTGGGTCGTCCATGGCAATATGATGTGAAAGCTTGTCATGATGGAGAAAAGAACAGTTATCTCATCAACAAAAAATGGTAAGAAGTATCAAATGGATCCATTACTTGATCCAAAGGAGGAAAAAGAATTAGGGTCAAGTGTTATGTTGTTGAGTGGTAAATATTTTCTTAAATTATTAAAACAAGAAGGTAATCAGCACAATCCTATAGTGCTAAAGCCTAAAGATGAAACTAAAGACAATGCAATGAGTGAAGTGCCTCAAGAAGTGCAAGGTCTAGTAGAGAAATATGTAGAAGTCATAGGAGATGATATATCTAATCCTTTGCCTCCAATGAGAGATGTAAATCATCAAATAGACTTCATACCAGGGGCAAATTTGCCTAATAAAGCTGCTTATAAAATGACACCTAGTCAAAATGAAGAGATCGCCAAACAAGTGCAAGAACTCTTAGACAAAGGGTTTATTAAAAAGAGTTTGAGTCCTTGTACTCTTCCTACTATTCTAGTGCCTAAAAAAGGAGGACAATGGAGGATGTGCACTGACTCAAGAGCAATTAATAAGATCGCTATAAGATATCGGTTCCCCATGCCAAGGATAGAGGATCTATTGGACAATCTAGGTGCAACATGCTACTTCACAAAGGTGGAATTTAAATCTAGTTATCATTAGATAAGAATCAGACCTAGAGATGAATGGAAAACAACATTTAGAACCAATGCAGGCCTATATGAGTGGTTGGTGATGCCTTTTGGTCTCACCAATGCACCTAGTACCTTTCAAAGGCTCACGAATGAAGTCTTAGTTGAGTTTATTGGTAAATTTTTTATTATGTATCTTGATGACAATTTGGTCTTCAGCAAGTCCAAGGAGGAACACCTTAAGCATGTGGAGATGGTCTTGAAGAAGTTGAAGGAGGCTCAACTCAAAATCAACCTTCAAAAATTTGAGTTTTAAAAAAAAAAGAGTTTACCTTGGTTTTGTAATTTCACAAGGTTGTTTAAAGATGGATCCAATTAAGGTAGAAGCAATACTTAATTGGCCTATACCTAGGGGCATAAGTGATGTTAGAAGTTTTCATGGAATGACATCTTTTATAGAAAGTTTGTGAGAAACTTTAGCCATGTTTGTGCTCCTATACTCAACACCATTAAAGGAGGGATTAAATGTCACTTCAAGTAGACAAAGGAAGCCAATAAGGGATTTGAATTGTTGAAAGATAAGATAGCAGAGTTGTCAACCCTCAAATTGCCTGATTTCAGTTAGTTGTTTACAGTAGAGTGTGATGCTAGCCAAAGAGAAATAGGGACTGTTTTGAGCCAAGATGGTCATCCTATAGCATTCTTCTCAGAAAAATTGAATGAAGGCAAGCAAAGATACTCCACATATGATTTTGAATTGTATGCCATGGTGCAAGCATTGAAGAAATGGAATTATTACTTGCTGCCCAAATAGTTTGTAGTTTACACTGACAACCATGCCCTTAGTTTCCTTAATGGGCAAGAGAAGTTTAATCAAAGACACCTAAAGTGGGTTGAATACTTACAATCCTACACCTTCACTATCAAGCACAAAAAGGGAACTGCAAAAAAGGTAGGTGATACATTAAGTAGGAGAGTCATGAATATGCAGGAGATACAATTGCAGAGTGTGGGATTGAATGAGTTAAAAGACCTCTACAAGGGTGATAAAGATTTTGTAGATATATATACTATTTGTTCTGATTTTTCTAATACCTCACATGTCTCTTATTCAGAATATATGATACAAGAGGGTTTTTTGTTCAAAGGACACCTTCATTGCATTCCCCAATATTCTATGAGACAAAATATTGTACAAGAAAAGCATCAGGGAGGTCTAGGAGGTCGTGTTGGCATAGATAAAACTATGGAGTAGGTTACTAGGTTTTACCATTGGCCCAAGTTATAATCAAAAGTTAGAAGGTTTTTAGAACAATGTGCAATCTGCCAAAGAGCAAAAGGTTCATCAAGTAATGTAGGTCTGTACCAACCTTTGCTCATACCTTAGAGGCCTTGGGAATGTTTAAGCATGGATTTTGCGTTAGGCTTACCAAGAACTCTAAAGGAATTTGATAGTGTGTATGTAGTGGTTGATAGGTTCAGCAAAATGGCACATTTTATAGCTTTCAAGAGCACCAATGATGCCACCTATATTGCAGGACTCTTCTTCAAGGAGGTAGTAAGAATTCATGGCTGTCCAATCAGCATAGTTAGTGATAGAGATGTAAAGTTCTTAAGCCACATTTGGATGACACTTTGGAGAAAGTTGGGCACAAGATTATCTTTTTCATTTTCCTACCATACTCAATCAGATGGTCAGACAGAGGTAGTAAACAAATCTTTAGGTAATTTATTAAGATGCCTCACCAAACAAAATGGGCAGACTTGGGATTTCATACTCGGCTAGGCAGAATATGCATACAATGACTCAGTTAACCAAAGCACAGGTAAAATTCCCTTTGAGATAGTGTATGGATTTCATTCTAGGGGCATACTAGAGCTTAGAGATCTCAATTCTATCACACCTAAGAGTGCAAAAGGTGAGAATTTTGTAGAAGGAATCAAAGAAGTGCATGATAAGGTAAGGCAAACCTCATAACAAAAGTCGGAGCAGTATACGATGAATGTTGATAAAACAAGAAGGAATGTGCAATTTCAGATTGGAGATTTGGTCCTAGCATACCTAAGGAAGGAGAGACTTCCAAAGTGGCAGCCTACTAAGCTATTGATTAAGAAGATTGGGCCTCTCAAGATGGTGCATAAATATGGACAAAATGCATATGAAGTTGAACTCCCTCCCAGCTTGGGTATTTCTCCTATCTTTAATGTATGTGATCTCTATCCATACAAGGGAGAATCACAAACACATCAGTCGGACACCTCATCATAGGGTACTGAATATTGGGTGAGAGATTTGCCACCAAGAAAATTGGTCAAGTTGGAAAGTATCTTGGACACCAAGGTAGTAAATAAGACAAGGAAAGGAGTATACAAGAATTATCTTTTCAAGTTGGAAGGGTTACCTAGATCAGATGCTATGTGGATGTCAGAATCAGATATACTTCAGCATGGTGTGGAAATTGCAGACCTCTTAACTCAAGGGACTGGAGTTCTTTGTCCCAAAGGAGTATGGTGCAGGGCACCTACCACTCCATGCAATTCTAGTTTGTTCTAATTCTTATGTGTTTTTTTTCAAGTTGTAATAATGGACAACCGATTTGGGACTCAATGGAGCCATGGTTGAGTTGTCCAAGCTTTTGTTGTGTTTAGGATGTTGATATCCTTAAAGATGTAATATCGATGTTTTTCACATGAGCACTACTCTAAATCAGAGTCATCATGTAATAGGGTGTTATGTATTGTCTTAGGTCTCTTGGGATTCATTGAGGGCCTTTTTGAGCCTTGGAATGCACTTGAGTGCAAAGTTGCATTCTCAGGATGAAAAGATGTAAAGTTGCTAAGCAACATTTGCAATTTGAAAAAAGTTGCATTTTTTTTAATTGGCGGTGAATAAGTTGGTTCCAACCAAATGAAAGATGTTGTTTCAAGCCAAAAACAACTTCATTGTACGGGTTGGAAGATCTGGAATGCAAAAGCATGTTTTTGAGTTGTAAGGAAATCTTATTTCGACTCCGTTTTGACAGTTTTCTTTGTTTTTGTTGTCTTGTACAGTCCAGTACAGACTTGTCAAAATAATCTCATTGCAAGGAATGAGAGTTTTTTGAGTGTACTTTTCAAAAGTGTATATTAGCAAGTTTGATTGTGTCTAGTTGCAGAGATTCAATCCATTCTTTGTGACTAGATGCAAAACCCTTGACAACTAGGGTTTAAGCAAGAAATGGCTCTAACCTGAGCATCCATTGATGGCACCAATTGAAATCATGTGGAATTATAGATTAGGGTCTATAAATATGTTTAGAATAGGTTGTGTGATTTTGCAGAACTTTATATTGAAGTTGCAATGATACGCTAGGCTCATAGCTAGGAGTAGGTGAGTCTAGGACAACAGAAGATGTGCGATTTCAGAGCACATGTGGATTGGTAGAAGAAAAGTTGAGACATGGTTGGATACCCCTATGAATCCCTTTAAATAATCCATGACTATTTTTGGTAGATGTTCTGACTGGTGAAGCTTTCCAAAGCCTTGTTTACAAGTCACCCGTGTACGCCTAAAACCCTTAAAACAGGGTAGTATTGGAAACCCCGTATGTATGGAGAACCCAGATAAAATTTTGAGATATTGTATGTAACTATAAAAAGGGTGTCCATAAATGTAATTTATTTTTGGTCTTGTGTGGGAATATTTCAAACTAAGCCCTTAAAACCGTGATAGGAGGGCTAATTGCATTAGGCATATTTGGAGCCCGGTAGAGAAAAAGTGAGGTTGGGAAAGCTTAGCGATGGGATTGAAGGTGTTATAACCCCTAAAAGAAATAAAAGACACTTTGTAATTTCATTTTACAAACATAGAACAATTTGATGAAGTAAGATCCTTTGCAGAGCTTGTTGGAGCCCTTAGGAGTGTTGTTAGAGATTGAGGTGGAATCCTCAATAGGAAGTTAGATTGTTAAAGATCAGTGGCTATACCTTGGAGGAAAGACAAAGTGGATTAGGCCTTGGAGGTCTAACTAGTAGAATCCTTACCAATTACCATTGGATGGGCTTGAGGATCTAGTGGGTTGGAGAGAGCAAGGAAGACAACTTGGTGTTTTAGAGCAACTCCAAGAATCTTTGCATCAGAAATGTTACTAGAAATAGTAGCCCAGTTGGAAGCCTTGATATAGACCATAGAAGAGGCTGAAATATTGATGTAAGTGAAGATGAAGGAGAAGAAGCCCTGATAGAACAAGTAAACCCACCGACGGTTGATCCGGATGAGGAAATTTTTTTGAGCATTTTGAGTAGGGCGAATACTAAACCTCATTTTACCCCACCAAAATATGATGGAAAGTTGGATTCAGATGAATTGATGGATTGGATCTTAGAGATGGAAAAATATTTTGATTTTGAAAACACTACAAAAGAAAGGAAGGTGAAATATGCATGTACCCAGGTCAAAGGTCATGCATCTCTTTGGTGGGGGCATTTACAGGTTGATAGACAAAGAAGAGGTAAAGGGAAGATCAAGACATGGGATTGAATGGTTGCTAAGTTGAAGTCAAAATTTATGCCAGTTGATCATCAAGTAAATCTGTTTTGGAAGTTGTAGAATTTGAGACAAAAGGAATCTATTGTGAAGGAGTACACTGAAGCATTTGACATGTTGAATATCAGATCCAAACATGTTGATGATGAAGTTGAACAAGTTGCTAGATATTTGAATGGATTTTGGGTGTCTATACAAGATCAAATCAGTATGATTAAATTGTAGAGTGTTGAAGAAGCTTACCAGTATGCCCTAAAAGTAGAAGAGAAGCTGAACAAAAGACATGAGCAGAGGTAGAGAGGCAGAGGTGGAAGGTTTTTATGAGGAAGATTTCAAGGAGGAAGAGGATATACCAGAGGTAGAGGAACTTGTATGGATCAAAACAAGGAAAAGGAAGTGAGCAAAGAAGGCAATTTATACCAGAAAGATGATAGAAATTTCTATCGGAGGAGAGAACTAGATGGCTACTGGAATGAGAATTTTGGAAGAGATGAAAAAAGACAAGACAAGAGAGTATTTAGAGGAACTTGATATAAGTGTGGAGGAGAAGGACATCATTCTTTTGAATGTAAGAAGATAGAGAATACCAAAAGAACAGTAGTGGTGGAATTTCCTCATCAGATCAGCTAATAAATTGGAAGATGGAGAACTTTTGATGATGAGGAGATCTTTGTGTCATACTGGGATAGACGAAGAGCCCTTGCAAAGGAAGAATTTGTTCAAGACCAGATGTAAGGTATCTGGTAAGTGATGCAAAGTTTTCATTGATAGTGGTAGTTTAGATAATCTTGTTTCAGAAGAGATGGTGAATAAGTTGAATTTGGAAAGAGTGAAACACCCTAAGCCTTATCAGATAGAATGGATTCAGGATTAACATAAGTTGTTAGTAAGTGAGCAATGCTTGGTGAAATTAAAAATTGGGAATTATCATGATGAAGTCTTGTGTGATTTTATGCCTATGGATATTTGTCACCTTTTTCTGGGTAGACCTTGGCATTTTTATAGATAGGCAATACATGATAGGAGGAAGATTACATACACTATTGCGGCCAATGGGATGAAGCAAACCTTGTTTCACTTGCAGGAGCATTTGAAGAGTGAAGTTTGTATGAATTCTAGAATTGGTTTGGTGGATGGATGGAAATTCATGGATGGATTGAGACATGAGAATGTGTGTTTTGCCTTAGTTCCTAAATAGACTGAGAATCTAAAGCATGAAGAAGAAAAACTAGAAGAGATTAAATATTTGCTGATAGAATATGAAGACATCATTTCAAATAATGTGTTTGATGGATTATAGCCTATAAGAAGTATCAGTCATTGCATGGACCTTGTTCTTGGAGGTAGTTTGCCTAACAAAGCTGCACACCGGATGACACCAGCAGAGAATGAAGAGTTGAATCGACAAGCGCAGGAGCTATTGAAGAAAGGTTTGATTAGAGAAATTTTGAGCCCTTGTGCAGTATCAGCAGTATTAGCACCTAATAAAAATTGAGAATGGAGAATGTGTATTGATTCCAGAGCAATAAACAAGATCACAGTGAAATATCAGTTTCCTTTGCCTAGGATGGATGACATAATGGACTGTTTGAGTGGAGCCAAGTACTTTGCAAAGATAGAATTGAAGAGTAAATATCATCAGATTAGGATCAGAGAAGGAGATGAGTGGAAGACAACATTCAAGACAAATGAAGGATTGTATGAATGGTTGGTGATGCCTTTTGGGTTACCTAATGCACTGAGTACCTTCATGAGGTTGATGAATGAGGTATTGAAGAAATTCTTGGGTAAGTTTTTTATTATATATTTGGATGACATTTTGATTTTCAATAAGACAAAAGAGGAGCATTTGTTGCATTTGATACAAGTTTTGCAGAGGTTGAGAGAAGAAAAATTGTTGATAAATCTTAAGTGTACTTTCATCAAAGATGAGTTTTTCTATTTGGTATTTGTGATATCTAAGGATGGTTTGAAGATGGACCCTGAGAAAGTAACTACATCGGAAAGCATTGGAGAGGTAAGATCATTTCATTGATTGGCTAGTTTCTACAGAAAGTTCATCAAAAATACTAGTTCAGTTTGTAACCTTATGACTGAGACAATGAGGGGAGATTGGAAGAAATTCAAGTGGACCACCAGAGAAAACAAAAGTTTTGAACTGTTGAAGCGAAAAGTGACTAAGCAGAGCCTGTGTTGGCTTTACTGGATTTCAATAAAGTATTTCAAGTGGATTGTGATGCAAGTTAAACAGAAATAGGAGAAGTCTTTGTTGGCAATATAGATGAATTGATTATGTGTTGCATTGATGTTTTGTCATTGATTTCAACACTATCTGTTATTGTTGGTTACCGACAAACAGGTTTTGGTTACTGGTAGAAGATCTAGTGTTACCGATAGAAGAGACTATTTGTTGGACACTTCCAACATGTTTGGATCAATGGAGTATGTTTGATTTTATGTGTTGCATTCTTCTGGAGCATATTTTGATCAGTTGGTATTTACTTGGTAATCGGATTCTATCACACACTCTTGTAAACCCTTACCAACATAGGTTTAAGGTTTAACCAGCAGAGCTTTCACTGAGAAATCTTGACAAGATGATTAAGTGGTGTTGGTGCGGCTTCTAGATGGATTTCAGGATGCTAAAGATGTTTTTTGATCGTGCTTCAACTGATTGAAGACATTTCTTTGGCATGGTGGACCCAGATTAGGTCTGATACCTATCTAGGTTATGGACCAGTATCATGTTAACGTGTTCTCTACACATTACCAGGATGTTTTATGGATTGGTTATTGTTGTTCTGGTCTTAAGCCGACATGGCATATCATTGTAATATGGATGTATGTAATATTCTTATTGTAATATCTTTTAGGTGGCTGACCTAATTGGTTTAGGCCTTAGGGTTGGTATAAATTAATGTAAGATCTCATTGTAGAGTATTTATCATGGTCATGGAATGTAATATCATATGTGAAGGAGATTTGGTCGATCATAGGTGATCGAATTGGGATTAAGGAAGAGGTCAAAGGCCTCCGGTATTGAGCTTAACCAGGACTGTAATCAGGCATGGTAGATGCTATCTATAGAAGTTCATTATTCTATATTGTTGTCCATTTATCTTGAGGTGGTTATAACCTCTCTATAGTCAGTGAGACTATTTTGTAATGAGCAGTACGCTCTAGGCACTGTGCCTTCATGTATGTGTTGGCCCCTCATTGTATCACATACTTTCTACAGAAGTATCATCTATCTATGGGTAGGCTTTCCACCATGGTTTTTCTCTTTCTGAGTTTTCCACGTACAAAACATGGTGTTATGTGGTATGGTTGCATTGTGTTGATTATCTATTTTATTGTTAAGTTGTATTGTTTACCAGCATTTGTTTCTGCTATTCCGGTACTTAATGTTTATGTGATTTGAATAAAGATTATCAAGTGGTTTGGTTCATATAATCTGTTAACAACTGATTCACCCCCTCACCCTCTCAGTTGTTCACCAGTTATCCTAAAAATTGGTATCAGAGCCTTGGTCCTCTTTTGCAGAAGCTTAACCGCTTGAGGTAGATCCTATGGCAACTAACACTTCAAATCCACCGACAACTATTTTTAGAATAGAAATCCCTAAGCTTGATGGAACACATTATGAGATATGGAAAATCAGAATGGAGACTCATCTTAGATGTCTTGGCAAGGATATTTGGGAGATCATTGAGAAAGGATATACACCTTATGATTTGGCATCTAGCAATCCTGCTCCTACACATCTGGACAAGAATATTGAAAATGATTGCAGAGCTAGAGAAGTCCTCTTGTGTGCACTTACTGATCAGAAAATCATGGGATTGACTAATAAATCATTGGTAAAGGCTATGTGGGATAAATTTAAAACTCTGAATGAAGGTGATCCTACTATCAAAATTGCCAAACTTGATGGTTACTGGGTAAGATATGAAAACTTGAAGATGGAAGATAATGAAAGAATTGTTGTGTTTATGGAAAGAGTAAATGAGATTGTTATGGGAATTCAATGTTGTGGAGGATCTCTAAGTGAATAAGAAATAGTTTCCAAAGTCTTGAGATCCCTTCCATCATCTTACAAGATGAAGGAAACTATAATTAATGAGCTGAGAACAATGGCAAACACTTCAGTTAACAGAGACATTCTGATTGGGAAATTATCTACTTTTGAGCTTGAAGAATTTGGATCTTTTGGAGCTACAAAATCTGAACCTTCTTTTCATGTATCATCATCTACTAGAAAAAGTGATTGGAAAGCCTTATATGCAAAACAATTAGAAGATATGAGGAAAGAAGATGAAGAATTTGAGAAACTTGAAGCCTTATTTGCTAGAAGAGTACCTAAAGGACCAACAAGAAGTAAGTATGAAGGAAAAGAACCTTTTAAATGTTTTGCATGTAATAAGATTGGTCATTTTGCATCTAGATGTCCTGAAAGGAATGAAAGATTTGAAGAGAGAGTTAAGAAAACATTTAAGCCTAATTAGAACAGATATAGATTCAATAAAAGTAAACAATGCTACATAGCGAATGAGGAAGGAGTAAGTGATGACTCTGAGGATGAACCGATAGCAGACTCTACTAGTGGATTTGACAATGGAAAGGAATGGGTGTTCTATGCTTTAAAGGATGATGAACTAGAACTGGCTATCTTGAATGAAGAAAAGGCCCTAGCAGCAAAAGTTGAAGATAAGGATGATTGGGTAATTGATAGTGGATGCTCGCATCATATGACTAGAGATAAAAGGAAATTTTTATCCCTACAAGAATACAATGGCAGTCAAGTCAGGTTTGGAGATGACAAAGCATGTATGATCAAAGGTAGAGGTATTATTTCTCTGGATGGTAAGCATAATACTGATAATGTCTATTATGTAGAAGGTTTAAAGCATAATCTTTTGAGTGTTGGTCAATTGGTGGACAAGGGTTTCCAACTTCAGTTTAAAGATAGAAAATGCAAAATCATTAACAAGACTGGTTTGGAGATTGCAACCAGTATTCAGACTAGAGGTAATATCTTTCACTTGAACACTGGTAATAAGACATGTTTGATTGCTCATATTGATGAGAGTTGGTTATAGCATAAGAGGTTGTGTCATGTTAATTTTGATTGTATTGTTAAGATCAATTCAACTAAGGCAGTTAGAGATATACCTAAGATTATGAAGCCTCATAATCCGTTATGTAAGGAATGTCAATTGGGAAATCAATTTAGAACTTCTTTTAAGAGAATACATGATAAATCCAATGATGTGCTTGATTTGATTCACACTGACTTATGTGGTCCAGTAAGGACTAGAAGCTTTCAAGGTGATAGGTATTTCATGCTGATAATTGATGATTATTCTAGAATGATGTGGGTGACTTTTCTTAGGGAGAAGTTTGAAGCCTTCAAGAAATTTAAGATCTCTAAAGCAAAGGTTGAAATAGAAACTGGATTGAAAATCAAATTTCTAAGATTATATCAAGGTGGTGAGTTCACTTCTCATGAATTTAATAGTTATTGTAAGACAAGTGGAATTAGGAGACAGTTATCTGCACCTCAGACTCCTCAACAGAATGGAGTAATGGAAAGAAAGAACATAACCATTTTGGATGCAGCAAGATCTATGATGATGTAAGCCAAATTGCCTCACATATACTAGAGAGAAGTAGTGAGTACAACAATCTATACATTCAACAGAGTTCACATCAAAGGTGAAACCGGTAAGACCCCTTATGAATTATGGTTTGGACATACACCTAATGTTATATATTTGAGAATTTTTGGAAGTAAATACTATATCAAAAGGGATTATTCAATTGGGAAGTTTGATCCTAGATGTGATGGAGGAATATTTCTTGGTTATTCAATTCAAAGAAAAGCATATAGATGTTATAACAAAAGATTGTAGAAAATTGTGGAGAGCACTAATGTGAAAATGGATGAGCAATACAGAAATCAATCTATATCATATGTCAGGGAACCGACAATGCCTCAACCGGTACAGGAAACTGAGACAGTTGCACTAGTACAATCAGAAAATTCAACTGTGACTGATGATCAAAGCAGTGAATCTGAAGTTCACAAGACACCAAGGTATGTAAGATTACATCATTCTGAAGATCAAATCATTGGAGATAGGAACAAGGGAGTTATGACAAGAAGAAGACTGGCAAATGAAGAGGTATGTCTGATTTCTCAAATTGAACCGGCATTTGTTATTGAAGCTTGTAAAGATAAAAATTGGTTAAAGTCTATGGAAGATGAATTAGATCAAATAGAGAAGAATGAGACTTGGACTTTAGTTCCCCAACCTAAAAATAAGAATGTTATTGGAACTAAATGGGTTTTTAGGAATAAATTGAATGAGGATGGTCAAGTTGTAATAAACAAGGCTAGATTGGTTTGTAAAGGATATTTTCAAATGGAAGGAATTGATTATGGTGAGACATTTGCACTTGTATCTAGAATTGAAGTTGTTAGACTATTTCTTGCCTATGCAACTTATAAGAACTATAAGGTATAAGAACTATAAGGTTTATCAAATGGATGTTAAATGTGCATTTTTGAATGGTGAACTTGAGGAAGAAGTATACATTGAACAGCTTGAAGAAAGCTTTATATGGATTGAAACAAGCTCCTACAGCTTGGTATGCAAGGTTGGATAAATATCTTTTGAAGCTTGGTTTTACTAAAGGCAGTGTTGATAGTAATTTATATTATAAGATCATTGATGATGATATTCTTATTATTGAAGTATTTGTTGATGATATCATTTTTGGAGGAGAAGATAAATTGTGCATGGAATTTTCTAATAATATGAAAAATGAATTTGAAATGTCCATGATTGGTGAGATGAGATTTTTCTTAGATTTGCAGATTACCCAAACTAACAAAGGCACTTTTATCTATCAAACTAAGTATCTAAGGGAATTGTTGAAGAAGTTTGGTATGGATAATTCCAAACCAATAAGTACTCCTATGGTGACAAGTGAGAAATTATCTATCAAAGATACATCTACACCAGTAATTTGACAAGGTATAAGTCTATAATTGGTGGCTTGTTATATCTAACTCAGACTAGACCGAATATTATGAATGCAAGATATCAAAGTAATCCTAAAGAAAATCATGAATGTGCAATAAAGAGGATATTTTGGTATTTGCAAGGAACAACACAATATGGCTTATGGTATTCTAGAGATGATGATTTCACTACTTTATGTGCATATACTGATTCAGATTGGGCAAGAGATACTGATGGTAGGAAGAGAACTTCTCGTGGAGCTTTCTTTCTTGGAAAGAAACTGGTTTCATGGATCAAAAAAAAATAGTCATGCATTTCTTTATCTACTGTAGAAGTTGAATATGTTGCAGCAGCAACTAATTGCACTCAAGTCTTATGGATGAAGCAAATGTTGAAGGATATCAAGGTAAATTGTAGTGAACCGGTAGTTATCCGCTGTGATAACTCTACAGCTAGTGACATGTCTAAGAATCCGGTATTTCACTCTAAGACTGAGCATATATCAATAAAGTATAACTTTCTATAGGATAAGGTAGAAGGAAAGGAAGTCAAATTGGTTTATGTGAACACTAAGGAGAATATTGCAGATATATTCACTAAACCGTTGTCTAAGGAATCATTTGAGTATTTGAGAGACGGGTTAGGGGTTTCTACCCCTCCAGCAGAGACTTGATTAATGCATTTTGTCATCATTCTGGCATGCATTATCAGATATACTATTCATTCTGGCACTGATGAGTGGTGCTACTACTTAGGGGGAGTAGTCAGCTTTGAGATTCAAAGATTTATATTCTTCCTTTGATATTTTTGTCAGATTTCTAGCATTGATGTCAAAGGGGGAGAGATAGTGATGTGAAAAATAAATTCAAAACTTTACATAGATATCATTCACAAGGGGAGAGTTATTGAATTTCAGGAGATTGTTGGTTGTCTTCCACAGGGGGAGACATGTTTGGCATTTTTTGGTACTTAGATGTTTTTCACATCTAGTGTTGCCATCAATGCCAAAGGGGGAGATTATTGGCAATATCGATGAATTCATTATGTTTTGCATTGATGTTTTATCATTGATGTCAACACTTGTTGTTATGGTTGGTTACTGATGGACAGGTTTTTGTTACTGATAGAAGATCTAGTGTTGTCGACAGAAGAGACTATCTGTTGGACACTTGCGACATGTTTGGATCAGTGGAGTATGTTTGATTTTATGTGTTGCATGCTTCTAGAGCATGTTTTGGTCAGTTGGTATTGACTTGGTAATCGGATGCTATCACACACTCTTGTAAACCCTTACCAACATGGGTTTAAGGTTTAACCGGCAGAGCTTTCACTAACAATTCTTCACAGGATGCATAAGTGGTGTTGGAGAAGCTTCTAGATGGATTTCAGGATGCTGGAGATGTTCTTTGATCGTGCTTCAACTGATTGAAGATATTGCTTTGGCGTGGTGGACCCAAATTAGGTATGGTACCTATCTAGGTTATGGACCTGTATCATGTTAATGTGTTCTCTACATGTTACCGGGATGTTTTATGGATTGGTTATTGTTGTTTTGGTCTTAAGCCGACATGGCATATCATTGTAATATGGATGTATGTAATAATCTTATTGTAATATCTTTTAGTTGGCCAACCTAATTTGTTTAGGCCTTAGGGTTGGTATAAATTGATGTAAGATCTCATTGTAGATTATGCATCATGGTCATGGAATGTAATATCATATGCAAAGGAGATTTGGTCAATCATAGGTGATCGAATTGGGATTAAGGAAGAGGTCAAAGGCCTTTGGTATTGAGCTTAACTAGGACTATAATCAGGAACGGTAGATGCTATCTCTGGAAGTTCATTATTATGGATTTTTGTCCATTTATATTGAGGTGGTTATAACCTCTTTGTAGTTACTAAGACTCTTTTGTAATAAGCAGTACACTCTAGGAAGTGTACCTTCTTGCATGTGCAGGCCCCTCATTGTATCACATACTTTCTGCAGAAGTATCATCTGATTGTGGGTAGGCTTCCCATCGTGGTTTTTTCCTTTCCAGTTTTTCCACGTACAAATCATGGTGTTATGTGGTATGGTTTCATTGTGTTGATTATCTATTTTATTGTTAAGTTGTATTGTTTACCGATATCTATTTCTGTTATTCCAGTACTTAATGTTTATGTGATCCGGTTAAAGGTTACTAAGTGATTTGGTTGATATAATTTGTTAACAACTAATTCAGCCCCCCCCTCTCAGTTGTTCACCAATTATCCTAACAGTCTTGAGTCAAGAAGGGAGAGCAGTATCTTATTTCAGTGAGAAATTGAATGATGCCCAGAGGAGATATTCAATAAATGATCAAGAATTTTATGCCATAGTTCAAGCCTTGAAGAAGTGGAGACATTACCTGTTTCTTAAGGAGTTTGTGTTGTATATAGGTTATCAAGATTTATAGTATTTGAACAGCCAGAGGAAGTTGAATTAGAGACATATGAGATGGGTAGAATTTTTGCAGAGTTACACCTTTATGTTGAAGCATAGAAGTGGAAAATCTAACAAAGTTGCTGATGAATTGAGTAGGAGAAAGAATTTGCTAATAGAGATGAGAGTGATAGTATTAGGATTTGAGGAATTGAAGACCTTGTATGATGATGACTCAGATTCTATAGAACCTTGGAGAGCATGTAGAGAACCGGTTACGATAGTTAGTGTTGGTATTTGCATGAAGATTGCATTAATGAAGTTTAAGTGTTGTCATTGATATCAATTGTAACCGGTAATGGAGTTGTATTGCAACTGGTAGTGATGCAGTTACACAACCGGTAGTTGAGTAGTGAAGGAAACCAGTATTACTATTGAAGGAGAGATCAACCAGTAACCCTACCTATTGATATACCAAACCCTAACTGATGGAGCTTGGTGAATTAGTTGTGTTGATATATGATCAAAAGATGATTGGAGATTATTATGCCATGTATGCATGATGCATGTGATGAGTTTCAAGTGGTTTTTGGCATGTAGAGATAACTATTTTATCTTGGGAATGAGCGAGTACATTGCATGAAGTGGAAATCGTGTGATGACTTACAAGATTCGATGAGCAGTGATCAAGGATCGATCAAGGTTGCCTAGTACAATATGTTGATGATTGCTATGTGATCTAATGGTCATGTTTGAACCAATTTGTTTGTAATCTCTATGAGATCTTAGGTTTATAATGTGTTATCAACCTATTATTTTGCTTATAAGGTTGATGAGTTGTTTTGTAGTAGTGTTAGAAATTTTGGTTAAGTGTCAGTGTGATTGATTGCCGAACCAAAAGGAGTATCTATAGTATGTTTGAAGGTAGATAGGAGAATGAAAAGGATCTGAACAAGTAGAATAGTGCTATTACCAGATCAGCAAAAAACTTGTTGTTCTCTAACAATTACAATAGTTAAATCCCTTAACCGGGTAAGCTTTAATAGGCTTGGTGTTTTGTAAATCCTCTAACAAGGTGATCCATTAGCTTAGATTTCAAATCCTCTATCATGGTTACTCGTAATAGGGTATTTTCTTTAACAAGGTATTATAGTCAATCCCTTAATCGAGTGGTCCTTAAACAGATCTGTTCCTAATAGGACATTTTTGTAAAAGCTTTAACAGGATTGGCTCCAATAGGGCGAACTTCAGAAGAGTTCAAAATACTTGTGGGTATTCATCCCCACCATGGTTTTTCCCATTTGGGTTTCCACATCAAAAATCATTGTGTCAAGTGGTGAATGGTTTTTGTGGTTGTTTTTTATATGGTTAATTTGTTTAACTGATAAATCCACTTCGATGTGTTAAGATGATTGGATGTGATCTTAAAGTGCTTTTAATAATGTTAGTAAAGTATTTTGATGTTTTGGTTAAATTTTTTGAGAGTTTAAGATCTATTACACTGTTATTTTGTTATGCCAGTCAACCAGTAAACTTGACAGTGTAGTTGCAGTTTGTAGTTTGGTGTTTGAACCGGTTAATTCAGTGATTGATTTGTAAGTTGGGTTTTGAGTTTGGTAAAAGTTTAGTTATTTTTCTATCTAATGATTCACCCCCTCCTCTTAGTAGTTTTCCAGATCCTTCTTGATTCATCATATCATTAGATAGAAGCAAGTGGTTTGATTACTTCATTGAGGATGGGATGTTATTTAGAGGAGTTCAGTTGTGCATATGTAAGAGTTCTATGAGGGAGAATCTAATAAAGGAGAAACATAGTGGAGGATTAGCCAGACACTTTGGTGCTGACAAAATAGTAACATTGGTCACTGAGCATTACTTTTGGCCCTAGATTTATAAGGATGTTAAGAAATATGTGCAAAGTTGTAGATTTTGTCAAGTTGAAAAGGGTAGTAACCAGAATGTGGGATTGTATAAACCTTTGACAATACTGTTAAGACCTTGGGAGGATATACGCATGGATTTTATACTTGGATTGCCTAAAATGCAGAGAGGGAATGATTCTATATTTCTAGTAGTGGATGGATTCTTGAAGATGGCTCATTTCATACCTTGTAAGAAGACATCGGATGCATTACATGTAGTAGACCTATTTTTCAAGGAAGTAGTGAGATTGCATGTATTACCTAAGAGCATAGTTTCAGATAGAGACACTAAGTTTGTTGGTTATTTTTGGAGGATACTTTGGAAGAAGATGAAAATAGATTTAAAGTTCAGTTCTATTTTTCACCCATATATTGATGGATAGACAGAAGTAGTTAACCAGAGCTTGGGAAATTTGTTGAGATGTTAAGTTGGAGACAAAACCAGAAGTTGGGATTTGATTCTTACACAAGGAGAGTTTGCCTATAACAATTCAGTAAACAAGAGTACCGAAAGAACACCTTTTGAGATTGTTACTAGAGCACACCCTAGAGGTATATCAAAATTAAGAGATATTAGCACTCAAAACCGAAGAAGTTTAGAAGCAGAAGAATTTGCAGATCACATGAAGGACTTACATATTCAAGTTAAGCAACATTTGAAACACATGAACAACAAGTATAAGGAGAAAGCAGAGGAGATGAGGAGACATGAGGAATTTTAAGTTGGCAATAAAGTGATGATGTATCTGAGAAAAGAAAGATTCCCAATTGGAACTTATAACAAGTTGCAGATGAGAAATTTTGGACCTTGCAAGATTTTCAGAAAGTTCAGTTCTAGAAATGCATATGAAGTGAAGTTACCAGATAGTCTGAGATTTCACCTATGTTTAACATTGAAAATATTCATTAGTATGATGAACCAGAATTTAGTGAGGATAGTATTGTAGACTTGGAGAAATAGTTGCCCCATAAGGAACCGGATCATATTGAAGACATTTTGGACAATAGGATTGGACATAGTACCTAGAGCAGTTAGTATAAGGATTATCTTGTGAAGTGGAAAGACATACCAGTTAAAGATTCATCTTGGATTTATCATGCATAGGTAGACCACCTTGGTTTTCCTCTGACCCCAGCAAAGTGAGAGACTCAATTTTTCAAGAACCCCAGATGTCTGATGCAGGAGCAACCAAAAATATTTCCTTTTTGTTTTTCTTTTTGTTTGCAGTTTCAACATTTCTTTGTATGTTTCCTGGATTTGTCTCACTGAAACATATAGAGTTGGATTTTTCTTCAAGACTTGATCATCTTTCTTATTCCCAAACCATGGATCATTTGGATCATTTTCTGACAAGTTATCATTACCGGTTTTTGAGACATTTTTTTGTTACCGATTGTTAGGACCTATTTGCATTAGTGATCTATCAGATCCTTTCCATAGCTTGCGAAGCCCTAAGCATTTATTTTGATGTTCCATGGCATCTGGCTAACCTTTCCTCATGATCTACACTTCATCCTTTGTATTTTCCAGAGGAATTTATTTGGCGGAGGCCGACCTTGTTGTTTTTACATGTTAGGTCTTGTTCTTTGAGTTTTGATCCCTTTTTGGACCGATCGGATCCTCTTGGATCATATTAATCATTGTAATAAAGTATTAGAATGTATTGAAGAAGTTAGATAGAGCATAGAAGATAGATCTTAAGATTTGAGGTCTCAGTTGTGACCTTTTATTTACTTTGAGCATGTTTTAGCAGGCCCGTGATCCGGTTATTGTAACCTGGTTGTTACTAGTTGGTTGTAATCATTTTTTATGATATGATTAAATCTATTCTACATTGCCTCCATCATGTCCTTATTCTTCTATTGTGTTTACTCTTACTAATCGATCTAGACTAATCTCTTTGAGGTCCCTCCTAGCCGATGACTGCACCAGTATTCCGTCCTTACCTTTCAAAGTTCTTCAAGTGCACTCACAAGCTCACCTTCAAGATCTACCTCGGCTTCAATTTCCTCATCAACCACACATTAATCATGCAACTCTCCTATTTCCATAAAGAGATTTACTTCTCTTTCATTTTCACTCTAGCACTCATCAGACATACTTTCTTCATCAGTGGCATCTTCTTCAAATGTGTAAAGGTTGTTCATTCTCCTAAAGTTTCTTCTTCTTGGCTTGAAATAATTTTTCATCTTCTCTTTACCATAGATCTTCATATTTTGCTTCTCATTTTTATCCTTCTCCCCATAGGGACATTTAGATCAAAAGTGTCCAATCTTACCACAGTTGAAACATTTAAAAGGAAGCTTACCTTTATATTTACCTGAACCTTTCTTGAGATTTCTTACAAAGTTGTCTATAGCAGCATCAGAGTCATCTTCCTCCACATTCACAACTTCTTCTTTTCCTTTTTTTGTAGTATTAAAAGAAGCTTCCCTTTTTTAGGTTTCATTACCAATTGTCCTCATCTCATAGGCTGATAAGGAGCCAAACATCTCATCCATGGAGAAAGTTTTTAGATCTTTAGCTTCTTCTATTGCAGAGACCTTTGTGTCATATTTTTAAGTGAGTGATCTCAACACCTTTTTGACAGTGGTTTCATCTTTCACTTCCTCTCCAAGTCCTCTTATAGCACTCACAATCCCATCCACTCTTTGCAGATAATCCGCTATCTTTTCCTCTTCTTTAATTTTTAGGCTTTCAAATTGAGCCCTTAGATTCTGCAATTTGGCTTCTTTCACTTTGGTATCTCCTTCATATACCTTTTGTAGCTTATCCCATTTTTCCTTTGCTAAAGTGCAGTGCAAGACTTTGACAAACTTTGTATCAGAGAGACCACTTAAGATTGCATTCTTAGATTTGGCATCATTCTCATATTCCCTTTTTGCATCAAGATCAGTAGTAGGAACTTGAGGAACATTATAACCATTTTTAACTGACATCTAGACATCAAATCCTAGAGAGGATAAGTAAGTTTGCATTCTTCTACTCCAAAACACATAGTTAGTACCATCAAACATAGGTGATTTAGAAGAGGATTCATTCCTATCCATTGTGTTCACAAGATAGGATCTACCCAAGCTAGAAAAATCTTTACAACAAGGGAACCTTGTTCTGATACCAATTGATGAACACAAGTGAACACTGAGAGGGGGGCCTGAATAAGTGATAATCTAAAACTTCAATCTAGTGTGTGCGCAAGTAAAACAAAACCAGAATCATACACACATAGGGATACATCACATAACACCAGTAATTATGAGGAAAACCCAATGTGGGAAAAACCTCAGTGAGAATAGCTATTGGAGTCTACTGCTCCAATCCACCCTCACAAGTAAATCACAGTTACAATATAATTTAGGGTACCAAACCAAGGAGCACCAACCCCTATGATTTTGAGCACCAACTCAAGGAGCACCTACCCCTTCTCTAAGTACCCACTCAGAGATACACATCAACTCAATGAATAGTTTATTACAATTATTGAAACCTTGTTACAAATGAGTTTTGTAATACCTATATGTTTCTCTAAAAGATATACCTTAATGACACTTCATCATTGTCTCTTTGTTTCTATCTTCTTGTCTCTTCAAAATCATCTTTTATTTCCACCCAATTTCCACCATGGCCATCATGGCATTTCCACATGCCACATCATCCCTATGTTTTTTGACATATTATGTATCCTTAATTTATCCTCAATCTATCTAGGTCACTTGGTCAAACTAGGTCAACCATCCACATTGACTATTGAGCTGCCCATATCAGCTAATTTCCATGCTATCACTAACCTTCATGTTATGCTACAAGTATTGCACCTATCGGGTTTACAATAGGCTATTATATCGATCCACTATGTTTCTATGTTACTCGTATCGAGTTAACTCATTCTGATAGATCTCCTTGAAGCTCTATCAAAATATCTTTAACTATCGGGTTAACATCTAGCCTCTATTTCATCTTCACTAGCTATCTTGATGACCATTTGATTCCTTTGAACACTCTCATTGGCATTGGTTGCTGTGATTAAAAAACTCACCTTTGATTTCACCTATTACCATAGGCTATCCCAAAGCACAAAATCCATGTTGACACTCTCCAACAGCATAAGTTGTCCCAAACTGAAAGACCTCAGGCCAAACGACCACTCATCGGGATGACCACAACTACTGGCGTAAAAAATACTTGTTAAATCAACAAAATAAGTTATACCGATGCCATAATATTTGCCTCCCTTTATCGACATAACTATCTTGACATGGATATTCCACGGTGACTTACTTCATTAGAACAAGGTATCCCAATACTCATACTTCATGGTGACAATCATCATTGATATAGCTTACTCCGATGAGAACCTCCATCAGAATAGTTTACATTATTGGCATGGTGTTAGGTTGTTATTCTACCTTCAAAAACTACTCCGATAGGTAATCTTGGTCACCTGGTTGGCATAGCTATTCCAACACACTAATTGACAGAGTAGTTTACTCTATTGGCATGACACAAAATCGCTACTCTGCCTTTGTCATCTATTTTGATGCACCTCCACGGTCTCCTTGTCGGCATAGCTATTCTGATATACTAATATCAGGGTAGATAACTCTATCAGTATTACTCAAAAATATTACTTTGCCTTTTTCATTTATCCCAATGTGTAGCATAAACTCTATATTTGGTAGAGCTACTCCAATATCATCACCACACCTACATAACACATGATCGGTATAGTTATCTCGATCTGATCACTTCTGCAACCTATAGCCTATAGAACACCTGATTATCTTGTTCTGGTCTCCTTCTCTACATCCTCTTGGAATCCCTATTGCACTTGCTGACATCAATGACAATAATGCCAACACTCTTAACTGTCAATTTGTGAAATATTGATAAACGAGAACTTGACTCTTGTCTCCTATGGTAGACAACCCTGCAAAATGCCTCATTGAGGCTGCCACATATACTAGATATGAAGTCATGTAGAACTTCAAGGTGGTAGGAACTTTGGTAAGTTGTTCAGACAAAGCATCAACTATTTATTTACCCCAATAGATTTTCTTCTTATTTTGCTAGATAATATGGATGTACTGATACATTCACTTGTGATAGGTATCAGAAATAGAAAGTCCTTTTACTCTACTAAAAAGAGTAATCAAGTAATTCACCTCTTCAATGAAGTCACTCTGATGAATAGTTTCAGGCCACCTTGCAATAGTGGAACTTGGGGTCTTCAACCAGTTCTTGTTAATTTTCCTTCTGCATTTATCTAACTTGTTATCATAATAGGTTATTGTTGACTACATATCAATATTGGCATATTGATCTATATGCGGATACTTGAAAATAGTGTCAAAGAAATCCTCATCCAATTTGATGAGAGTCTTCTTTCTTCTACATCCTTAGCTAAAGATAACATAAACTCAAGGTTTTGTGCTGACATGGGGAAGGCCACAACCAAATCAATCCCACTATTTATGGTTGTCTCCATTTTGTAATATTGTGCTGGCTCTTTGACCCTTTTCAAGAATTCCTCAAGATCAACGTGCCCTATCTATGTGTCCCTAATCTTGTCAATATTAGATGACACAGATGAATGCAGAAAGGCCAGATGTGGGTCTTAATTCTTGAACATAATTATTCTCTTGCTTACTGAGGGCTCTGTCATTTGAGTGTGATGAAAACTACAATATTTTGCAAAGATCATCACCATATTTAAGCTCATTAGTCCCTCTATTAGGATTCCAAAAATCTTAGTTGATAGAACAAAAATCTCTTATTGAGTGCAAATTGGATTTATATTTCCAATTTGCAAGTATGTGCATTTAGTGTAAATCAAGACTTATAAGTCTATTTTTCACTAAAAACTAGTGAAAAACACAAACAAAGTGCATATCGAACTTACAAGTCTAATTTACACTTGGGGAAAGACAAGAATCACAAAGGTGCATACCGAGCTTGTAAGTCTGATATGCAACTTGGGAAGGGTTGACAATTATATAAGGTGCATGTCGGACTTACCAGTGCGACATGTGCTTAACTAAAAAGCAAATAGGAAATAAACTATCTTAGTTGCTAATATAGGTTGTAACCTCAACTTACACCTAAGAAAGTGTCATGCCCAACTTTTGGGCACAAAAACGGAACAAAATTTATTTTTTTTGACATCATGAACTCGCAACATATACTACAATTATAATAACTTGATTAGAGATTTGACTTATCTAGGGTGAAAATAAAATTGTTTACTAAGGTTGGGTTAATTAACCAACTCGAACGAGTGACTTAATTTGGTGGGGATTAATCAGCATCACAGATTAGTTAGCTAGCTCAATTACCTTACCTAAGTTGTCGTAATTTGAAACGAGGGATAAATGGATATCTTGACGTATTAATTCATCCCCAATCATATAATGATAATGTTATTAATTAATTGATGCACGTGCAAATTTACTATTTATATCCCACCGATATCG
Organism: Cryptomeria japonica; assembly: GCF_030272615.1. Classification (NCBI taxonomy): domain Eukaryota; kingdom Viridiplantae; phylum Streptophyta; class Pinopsida; order Cupressales; family Cupressaceae; genus Cryptomeria; species Cryptomeria japonica. The sequence continues at coordinate 394,189,399 of NC_081406.1, read as the reverse complement.
TTTAAATTCTTATAACACCATTTCCCACTAAAACCGATATTAGGCTAAAGCCAATTCTAATTTTCCTAACCTTTTAATTTTGATGATTTAATTATTTCGGCCAAATCGGTCACAAGGCTTATGGGTCATAAAATTAATTTACAATTTCACCTTTTTAAATTTTTCCCCATTTACAATATAACCTAATGCCCAATGAGTTGAGGAAACTCTATTGGTTAATTAAATAAATTAATCGATTTAATGTATGGTGCGTCCAACTATAATAACTCCTCATGTTTTAACCCCTTTAATTTTACTATATTAAAAATTTAATCCCCTAAGGAATAAAAATTCATATAATAATTCAATCATTAATTTAACCCCAAATATATATTCAAATCAAATTTTAAAATTCCAAATTAAATTTCCCATCCCTAATTAAAACTGGGATTTTATATATATATATATATATATATATATATATATAGGTATATATTTTTCAATATATATACTTATATATTTATAGATATATATAATTGAATGTTAAAATAATAGGGCTGAAAACCCTTATATTGTTTTGAGATTTTAACAATTAAACATTATGTTCTTAGTCTTCTAACAACATTAAGAATAGGTCTTATTTTTCTTCTTTTTAACAGTCATACATCATGCTCTCTACAGCAATGTAAAAATACGATTTTTTTTTTTTTACAGTCATAAAATAACAGAAATTTAAACTATGCAAGTAAATAATGAAATCTAATGCATTTTTTTTCCTTTTCATTAATATTGCAGTAAATAAACAAGTTAACAGACCAGATTTAGATGTAGTCTACAGCACCATAATAGACATCAAAATTTAAATAAAAAGTACATTGCTTTCAGAATAATAAGTTACAATAGCCCATATATAGAATGGGTGAATTATCTAATCAGTCTTCTCTCTCTTAACCTTTATACAGAAAATAAAAGAAATCAACCTAAAACTCCTTTTTCACATATATTTATTTTGCTACAATTCATAAAGATTACATTTTCTTTTTGCTTTTCTGCATTTAAATAGAAAATCTGTATCTGAATAACAATCTGCAACCAAGCAAATCTGCAACTCCTAGTCTTTTTCCCAAGCAACCTGCATGTAAAATTTTAGGACTGTGACCATGGGATGCTCACCTCCCAGCCTAGGCTTACCAGAAGCCACCCCCGAGCTTGGAGAATCAAGACCTAGACGGGGTTACAACCAAGCAATACAGCAAGCAAAAGGGAATAGAAATCAACACAACAAACACATCCCTTCCCAAGCTGAAACTCCATCACAAAATGTGATGCCTTACTAGGGTGGAAGTGGACCAAGTACCCTAGGGGAGAAATCTGCTAAACAAAACTTACAGCCAACTCATGGCACCCATGATTGTATAACCAGAATTCAACCTTGTTCCCTACACCCTTATGACCCCCAACAAGGCAAGCATGCCATATTTGCTCCCCCTTATGACCCCCAAGTGTAATAACACAAAAGAAAGCAGCAAGGGTCTCATGGACAGACCCTTGAGATCACTCTCAAAATGAGAGCCTCTCACCCTAAGGGCTGTCAAGCTCCTTCCACCCCCAAGACCAATCTTTCCTCCCAAGGAAAGGATGGTCTTGAACACTCCCCAACACAACATTACATAAAACAGAAATAAACAAGAACACATACAACACAATAAAGAGTTACAACAATTTCCATTCCAACATTCTATAACATTTTTATATTTACATGAGAAAGTAAAAATAACACCAACCTTGACCTGCCAAAGGAAATCTAAGGGAAGGCTTGATGAAGAGCAGCCCAATCCACTAATTCTTTTCTGCAATTTCTTAGCCCCCAAATCTGCTATCCTATAACTGATCTTCCTCCAAAATTTTCCAAAAAATCTCCAAGGATGGAGAGTGGGTGATTAGCTCACTAAGCTTCCATTCTTAGCCTAAGAAGGCCTCTCTCACTCCTTCCAACCTCTTGGATAGAGTGAGGGATCCCCCATTGGATTGGTCTTCCCTAGGTGTCTAGAGAAGGGAAAATGGAATGGGGAAGAGGGATTACTCCCTTCAAGAAGGTTCTCCTACCAAGGAGGGCACTCCTATAGATGGAATTCGTCCATCTTGGGAAAACCACTTTTTTGGGTGGTTAAACAAGTCCTAAGGGAAAGACACATGGCCAATTTTGGCCTTCACCCATAGGTACCCCATGAGGCCTAATAGAAAAGCTCTAAAATTGACTCTAGGAGTTGATTTGACCCTCAGAAAGTCCACCTGAAGTTAACCTACGGGTCAACTCTGAGTTGACCTTTCTTGTGGCTCACTAACCTAGATTTCTTGGTTCCTTCAAGAATAATTAGGAGATATAACAATTAACAAAAATAAAACTTTCCAAAAAGGTGACAAGACAATTTGCCAACACAACATACTACATAGGTGTCAAGTGACACTACAACATAATTCCACATCACAATTACATACATGGCAATTGTCCCTAAAACAATTTAAACAATTCAATAAATACAATTTACACTCATGCAACATTTTACATTTACGAATAAAATACAATACATATGGGGTGTTGTCTCTCCAAATAGACAACCCCTGGTTTTACTAACGCACATAGGCCTAGGCTTGATTCTCCATAATATTTCCATGGTCACATGGATAATCTCCTGCACAACTCAATTTAAACATTAGTACTTCCCAATAGCCTCATATAATATAAAATACGTAATCAAAATACAATACATCCACTCTGCAAAGACTTGTCATTATAAAATACGATTGTCACAAATCAAAGCAATTCATCATAATCCTCAAAATTTGATCCATCTACAAGATATGCAAATGTATTTCTAACATTATAACAAATCCTGAAATTCAGATAATAACATACATCATCACAATATTACCCTAATCTGGAATCATATAATATTCTATAATCCACAAGGCATAGAAATGGAGCATCCAATATATATCAATATTACCAAAAATCGTGGGATCGTAAAAAGTTCTATATCCATAGTGTGTCAAAACTAGCATCCAAAATAGTTCTAACATGAAAATAACTGAAGAGATAGGATAGGTCAGGGTAGGGCCTCACAGAAAGTACCATGGTGCAAGTTAGGGTTACAACCCCAATTAGCAACCACATTAAGCACTTAGCAAAAATGTAGTGAAAGGAATGATGCATATAATTGTGTATGGCAGAGCTAGGGCCCTGACATGCATTGTTGGGTAAGTCTCTGGTACATGGTGGGGTCATTACTCTGCCATCCACTACTCAGGTAATATGTTCAAAACACAGTATTGTGAGTTGAGGGTAAACCCCAACACACATCGAAAGCTAGGACTTTAGTGTGTTGGGGTGGTAACCCCAACACACACGAAAACTAGGGCATCAATAGAAAGAAATAAATGATGTATGTCAGGGTTTAAAACCTAAAAAAAATCCTCTTTCATCCAAATAGAATCAAAAGGATATTTAGACAATAGTGTAGGGTGAAGCAATAATAATGACATACATCCAAAACTATCCTGGGTGTATGTCATGATTGTTATCCCGACCTATACTAAAAGGCCATTAAATCCAAGGTCGAACAAGCAAAGAATATTGTGAAAGAATGAATGAAGATGGAGAAAAATACATACTGGATAAATGATAGGCTCAACCTGGAACAAAAAATCTTTAAGTCTCACAAACAACTCCAAGCAATACATGCATAATAATGGTGTATTTCAGACTTACAAGTCCGATTTGCACCATTAGACCAAAAGAGGTGTAAGTCAAACTTTTAAGTCTAAAATACACCTAACTTAGACCACTAAGTGCAATGTTTGGTTCTAAGTCCGACTTTACACCTAATGAGCCAAAGATGGTATAAAATCGAGTTTAGAACCCGATTTTGCATTAAAACATCAAAAACTCATTTTATGTTAAATTTTAAATTTTAACAAAATAACATTTAAAAAATGAATACAAATTATTCAAAGAACAACGAGGTGAGCAAAATTCCTCTTAAAACTAACTCTTAATGAAATGAGAATCAATTTAAATAAAATTTGTAGGGGGTTGTCTTGTTTTCACCTTAAACGAAAATGAGGATAACAAAGCTTGATGCATGTTGTATTAAACCCTCCCATGGATGTTCAATCAGATACTCTGTGCAATGACATATGGGTCAAGTGACTACAGTCACTATCCTTCCCTTTCGTGATTAGAGATCTCTAGAGGTAAGTTCTTCTACCTATTCTTCACTAGGAAGTGATATTTTCATGTTTATCTATATTTCTATCCCTATTATACATTGGAATTCATGCAATTTCAAGAATATGAGAAGAAAAAATAGTCTTTCCTTCTTTCAAAGTGTTGGTTAACCGATTTTCCCTTTGATGAAAATAAAATTATCACCTCTATTGCCCCTTTAAAGAATAAAACACTAACCAAACAGTTGGGTAAACTTATGAAAGTTTCCCTCTGAATTTTTCTTAGGTAGAGCTCCCTTTTATATTTTCAATGAATGAAAACAAGAAAATAAACTACACATATACTTTTAACCAGAAAGTACCAAAGGCATTTCCACATTTACACATCATTATGTTGTAAACATGATTTTTAGAAATATAGTTCTCAAATGACAAAGCTCATAGGCTTTGTTATGTCTTGCACCCGTTCATTCAAAAGAAACTTTTAGACTAAATTTCTCATCAAATGCATAACATTTCTTAAAGAAACAAGAGACTATTTCGACAGAAATGAACTCCAACAGAAATTCAATTTCATTCATCAAACACACATATTTGAAACTCCAAAATATTCACTTTCATTCATTCACAGATAAATGAGTGTTTTCTTTTCAAAATATTATCCAACTGTAAAATAAAGTATATCAATTCTTAAAGCCAAAAATTCTCGGACCTTCACATAGTCTTTTTAAAACATATATATAGCCACAGATTGGCTAACTGCAGTTTAGGGAAATACAGAGTTACATAACTTTGCCCCAGAGTCAAGATTCAGTTTTGAGATATAACCAGAAAACTAATTTCTGAAAACTGCCCTAAAATTCATCATCAAATAATTTTAAAGGGCTTGCACGGCCGAGATTGAAGCTATGGAGCAAGATCTTCAGGCTGATTTTGTATTGCGATGGTGACACGTTTCCATTCCAGATGAGCGGCCGAAAAACTCTATAGAACAACATGGTTTGGGAGTCCACTATGAGTGATTCTCTATCACCACACTTCCTTGTCTCGCCAGACTTGGGCCACAATATCCACATGACTACCCAGGTGTTCTATGCATAGAAATAATAGGGACTCAATTTTTGCCATAGTTGAGAAAACATTTGTCGTTAGAGTTTTTTCTTCTCTAACATAATTTCCCTTGAAGGATTGGGTGATAACTTCCAAAATATCTATTGTTTTTGCATCCTCCTTCAGATATTTGATTCCTATGCATTTCAAGTCATTCTGCATGGAAAAAACAAGTTGAGCTAACTCATTTCATAGTTTGGCAGACTCTTCACATCCCTGCTTCATAATAGAGTTACGCCACTCAATAATTTTCTTGCACACATAGAGAACATTATCATCCAAGCCTTGCAAAGGTTTTAGAGAGCCTCTTCAACTACACACCTCCACCTTTTTTTTAACTCTATCAAATACAACACATATCTACTAAATTTACCTTCTTGGTCAACTATGTACCACAAAAAAATCTTCTCTCCAAAAAGAAGATTAAAAAATAAACTGCTTGAGCCACTATATGATATTTATTGTCTATTTTATTCAGACTAGAATCCAACCATATTGAATGCCACCTTCCTTGTTTTATCAACAACCTAAGATATCTGGTCTTATCTTGTAAACAACTCACATATTAAAAATATATTTCCAAGTAAAACTTTGATCAACATTTACTCCTTTCCCTATTTGCTTTGTAGACTAAAAAATATTTGTATGCTCTTAGCTTCATAGACCTGTCAATTGACATTTTATCCATATAGCCTTCACATGTCACTCAGTCACATGGTGGGTGATGGACCCATCAACAAATGCCTTTTCTCACTAAAGGTCCATGTAGAAGAATTCCACATTGGATTCATAGGCCACATGATGAGCTTGACGTATCCCATGGTATGACTAACACCATGTGATATGTGCGTCTCCTTATCTTACTATAGTTCTGCAAGTGGTTGGCCAGTCACTTCATGTGAACCAGCGAGGTTCCAAAAGCTATAAGTTCATTGATTGTTGACTGTGTATTATGTGCTATACACTTTTGCAAGTGACCAGACAGTCACTTTATCTGAACCTATAGAGTTGCAAAAGCCACTTTGTGGTTGCAATCTAACTAACATATCATGTTATGTGCAGCACATACCATCCACCCACCTAGTCAATGACTATCATTACATTGTGGCCTCCATTTCTCTGACACATAATCTACCCATGGATGTGTTGGTGCCCAAAACCATAGATTGGGAAAACAAGAGACTACCAGCCCTCTTTCTATTTCCACAATCAATCGTAGCCAACAAACGGGAATGGTCGAAGACCAAATTCCCCTGCACTCTAGGCTTCACTAGACCTAGGTGGGTGTACCCCAATCTCCAAGCACACAGAGATTGCTTCTTTATAGTGAATTTAAAACTTGAGGACAAATGTTTAACATGAACGGTGATTTTCCCTAAAACTTTTATTGAAACTTGTGTGCTTTAAGAATGTTTATAACTGAATTCTTGTAAACAAAATGCTGAGAAAAATGTATACTGAAAAAAGAAACAGCTCTAGGATTGATTAGTAATTATGAATAGGACAGAGATCACAAGAATTCAAATATTCTTCTTTGTTAGGGACCTTAAACATATATCAGAATTGTTCCAGAAATCAACATTAGACCAGTGCCTTCATCCGACAGTTAGTGTATTACTTATGGACATAAATCTTGATCAGACCCTAGAGACAGTTTTAAAACTATCACTAAAATGGTTTCATTAAGTGCTGCAAGAATAGTAAAAACTTAATTTTATATTCAATCACAACAACTTGTGATGGCACATTACAGTGAACCCTTATAAGATTTATCTAGGGGACTCAGATAAACATCAACATGAAATAATAAGACAATGATCAAGGGATGAGAAGCAATAAGTTTTATATATTAATCCTGAAGAAACAATACTGAATACACAAGTTGCACTCACAGAGATTACAGGATTTCTCAAAGACTTTTCATTCTCATTTACCCTTCTATAACATAAGACTAATAGTCCCTTGGCCCTTTTTAAAACTATAGACCATTCTCTTCTTTTCTTTTGATACAAAATGACTCAATACAAATACATATGCCAAGGGACACGACTAAAAGGACACACCCTTTCATTATCCTATACAACTAACTGAACAATAGCTAAACAGCCTAACTAAAACATTATTTACATTACAGACATAAAACTAAACAATAAACTAAATTTTTTGGTCCAACCGTTGTCCACACTTGTGAATGTGCTGCAAATAGCCCACGTCTTTGTAAGTTGTAGTGTTGAATATTGCATCCCTAGCTGCAATCTCAATCACATAGAAGTTCTCAAACTAATCGACAATGTCATTCATATCAAGAATATCTATCTTGGAAATGGCTTGGCCTACACTAAGTAAAGACTTACACTCAGAAAGCCATATGGTCTTATCCTTAATTACACTTGCATCGTCCACCAAATCGGGAACCCCATGCTGAATAATTTGTTGGCACTCATAAAATTTAGATTTCAACTCCTTTGTAAATTCATCATGTGTGACAAGAAAACCCTAAACCTTTTTCTTTACCTTTTCCCTAGTCGATGCATCTTGTAACAACAGGTTGAGTCTATCTCGAATTCTAGTGTTAGAAACCATATTGTCCATGTTCCTCTGATATACACCCCAGAATTCATCTAATGCCTTCTCCATGTTATCATATCTTTTACTCATCAATACACAAGCAGTATCAGCCCTAATGCTCTTCATCTCCTTCTTCAACCTAGTGTGCTCATAAGCTAATTTTTCAAACTTCTTCTTCTAGTCACTTCCTGAATCAGTAATCTAAGGGATTGGATGCCCACTCCTCTTAAGGGTTTCCTCATATAAGGCCTTATATTTATTTTTCTCTACTATCTCATGTTTCATCTGAGCCTTATTGAATTTTAAGATATCAATACCTATGTCAGCAGTGACCATAGGATCTACCTCTCCAACTTTTAGGGTCATCATATGACCAAAGACTTTATCCACATCTATGATTTTTGGCCTTTTATTTGGGGGGTACAATGCCCATAACAACATTGGCTATTCATCTAGATCATATCTTGATCCAATGAATATATCACTAAACCCTTGGACATCCAACTTGAAGTCATTATTGTCTGCATGTAATAGACTGTCAAAAATAAATGATGCACTCAAATCCCATCCTGGGAAAAGAATAATACCTACTTCCACTAGCAACAACCTCCCTCTCTATGAGATCATTGTCTCCACTTCTGCATCAATATCAGCCTTTAGCTTCTGCAACATTTCCTCCTCATTCTCTGGTGTAATATTAGGAATTGCTTCCCTAAGCTTCTTCCCTTTGTAGTGGTATAAGAAGGACTTAAACTCGTTAGACTTGATGAATTGATCATCTGAAACAAATGAAGTATGCTCTATCATCCTTTCATCTATTTCTGCATTTAGCGCAATGAGGAGCTTATCCTATGCTTCTAGCTCCTTCTTTTTATCAGGTTCATAGAGCTTAGAAACTACTTTGTTCTCCCCTAGATCACTTTGACTTTTCTCTCCCTCAATGTTTTCTAATATTTGTCATCTCTCCTCTAGTTTCTTCTCCAAGGTCTCCAAAACCTCTGCAAGCTCCTCCACTTCCTTATTTTTACACATGCCCTCAAATTCATCCTCCTCATGAAGGTAATCTCCCAACCCTTGTCTCTTCCTGCACATGTGGATGTAGCCCTCAGGATCATAATTCATTCTGGATGTGTGCTGGAATAGGTTCTACTCATCCACTAGCTTCTTGTTAATAGCCTCATATTCTCTAGTAGATCCAATTTTGAAATCCAGGAAATAAAGTGTGATAGGGAGAAAGGCTTTCTTGTGTGCCTCTCCAAAATGTTTGGCATTAGAGACACTTAATTGCCTTACAATTTCCAAAAAAGCAATCTTGTTAGGTGCAGGCTTCGGTAGCACATACGAGTAACCTTCAAATCCATAGCACCGAACAAAGGTGAAATTTTGGCATGAGTACCAATCACCCCAATTGTGATTAACCTTTGGATTTTTGTGCTCATGAGGCCTAAGAAACCTGTTTACATCCTCAGGAAATGATCTCGACAGAGGCTCACCAAAGAGCAAGAAAATTGGCTTAACAAAGAATTCTTCAAATTTGATGTAATGGGAATTTACATATCTGTAATCATAGAGAGAAACCCATAACTTAACTGGTTGATCTTGTCCATTCTTCCCAACTGTATTTACATTCAAACCCCCTAGCCATAACCCTCTCAATCTCCAATAAAATAAAACAATGTGCATTGACAATGAATAATGCTTGAAGTGCTTGTTTGGATTTTCTTTCAAGTTCAGGAAGCCTTCATGAAGTCTATCCACCAGGTATGAAGAAAAATCAAAAGCTCTAGTCTCATGTCTCTGAATATCTACTGCTAAAACCATCGGTCCCATGTTTTCTACATCAGTAAATTCAACTCCTCCAACCTAACCACATGCCATATATGTATACTGTAAATATTTCTTGAAAATGGTCACATCATAAGGAGTACCATCCTCCTCTATTAGCCTCCCCTTCTCTGCTTTGTGGATAGTGAGGTTCCAACCCTGGTATGTAGTATCCATTTTTTTGTATTCCTCTTCCAAATCCACAAAAAATAAGGGCACATTTGCCTCAAGATCCACTGCAAAAAGCTCCTGAATTGTGGTTGTTGCAAAGTGAACTAAAGCAGTCCCATCGGACAATAGAATGCACCGCTTGTTTGTATCATAATATCTTACCAGGAGCTTCAATAAATCAATATTTACAAAGACATTAGGTACCATGAGTTTACCTAAACTAGTACTCCACGGGTTTGAAATCGGCATGGGCTCATCCCTGCGGAAGTAATGGGAAAGAAACAGCTTGTGCCCTCACACTGTTGTCAATGCATCTCCAATTTCTCTATATCTGTCTTCTAGCTAGTCATGAATAGGCAAATCCACCTTAGCTCTACATGACCTAGCTCCTAGAGAGCCCATCTAATCTATCATGTCTTGATTTAATTTACTTTGAGCCTCACTGACTTCACCCTTTGATTTTTTAGATGTGCTACTGGATATTTCGACAACCTTCTGCTTCCGTTTTGAGCTTGACCCTTCCATCTCTGTAAATTCTTTTCTCTATGCTCAGTAACTCAAAATATTTCTCAATGAACACCTGATCACTTCTACAATAACTTTGTGTGAAATGTCATTGTGCAACACTAGTTATATATCCCCAAGGAGTCTAATCTTGTACTTAATTACTACAATCTTCATGGATCTGCTTTGTGTGGCATTGGACCTACCAAATTGATGCATTTAATGGAAGCCATCTTGTTAGTTTTTCACATCAAGACCTTCAACAGCTAATCAGCAAGACTTTTCCCAATGATTCAATTGTTCGACACCATTTGTTATGAATTTACTACTTCTTACCTTCTCATCGGCACAAGCTATCTCGACCAACTCATCAGGTCTTGGGATAGCATTTTTTCTCCTATCCCAATGGTTCATTTTATCTCGATGGATACTCCTTCAGTTTCAACTTTGCTTTTGTTTTCATGATCCATCGGTATAACTCTCCCTGAAACACCCACCTTCATTTTTGTTACTTAACCCATCACGTATTGGAATAGTTCATTTTATGTCCCTCCGATGCCTCAATGACCTGAACATTTCGGTCTGCATTCTAACTAAGCTTCATGCATTATCGACATAATTCACCCCGAAGAACTCCTTGCAACTCACCATCCACCATAACAGTCCTATCGGGCTTTGGTATAGCATAAAACTTTGTTAGTTCCCGGAAACAATTGAGAGGGGGGGGGTGAATCAGTTGTCTAATAAATTCAAGCCAAAAACTTATTAACTGACTTAATGCTTAATACCGGTGAATCAGTTAAGTATACCGGTAGACAGTGTTAACAGTAAATTGCTATACTGGTAATAATTAATGCATGAAACATAAACACAAAGTCATCCACAACACATGACAGCAATATTTGTACATGGAAACCCTGTAAGGGGAAAAACCATGGTGGGAAACCTTACCCATAATCAGATGATACTACTATAGATAGTAAGTGTACAAAAAGGGGTCTGCACATGCAGAAAGGCCAATAGCCTAGAGCTCACTGCTCAATCACAAATGGGAGTCACACTGACTATAGTTGGATGGTTAAATCCAATAAGAATGTACTGTACAAAATTGCATCTTCATATGCTAGATTCAGTACCGGTGTAATGTTGATATGCTTCTACAAAAACCTAACTTCACCTTCAAATGATGTCTTTGTATATGCCTCTACTTGATCTCTCATATACCTTCACTTAAATCTTTTTTTTGCATTCCACACTTGATCTTACAAATAAGATCTTACATTTATACCATACCCTAAGACCAATTTTACTAGGTCGGCTCTACAAGATATTACAATAAAAACATTTTACAAATAATATAATATCTGATGCAATAACCGATTAAACATGTCAGCTTACTACATTTACAACAATAATAAATCATCTCCATAGCGTGCCATGCTGATCTGGAAAAGATAAATTAGTCGGTGTAACCCTAGATAACCTGGACCTATTTGCCGGTAAAAGCAAATATGCAAATATGAATATACCAATGATTATTACTTCAAAATAAAGTGTCCACATGATGTCTTCAACATTACCAAGTGTCTTCCATGTCATTCCAGGTATCGGTGAACATTATATCATGTCGGTTAACCATATACCAGTAACTGTTGCATAGATTACTGCTTGCCGGTGAATGTTGCTGGATCTCCAAAGTAGGTGTATTCAGTAGGTGTTCACATCAATGACAAAACCATACCAAAATACCAACAATCTCCCCCTTTGGCATTGATGGCAACACAAGATGGAAAAACCATCACAGTGCCAGAATAGAAATGCCAAATAATATCTCCATTTCTCCCCCTGGGAGTAACAATACCAATTTCTCATACCAATTTCTCTTTAGATGTATTTTTCAAAATTTCTTCCTTAAAAATCTCTTTTACTAAAGATAATGTGTTTTTCCTTAGATATCTCTCCCCCTTTGACATCAAATGCCAAAGTCACAAAAGGTCAAGTTCATACAAAATACCAACCACTTCAATATACCAACTACTCCCCCTTTGAAGTAGCTTCCTCATCAAATACCAGAATAAAGATTTGTCCATTTAATTTTGTTAGTTGATGACAATCATCAACTATCTAAGTCTCTATCGGTGGTGGTATGACTCCGAGCTAATCTCTGAGATACTCAAAAGTTTCCTTAGGCAAAGGTTTTGTGAAAATATCTGCAAGCTATTCTTTAGTATTCACATAAACCAGTTTTATCTCTTTTTCTTCAACTTTTTCCCTTAGAAAATTTAGTTTGATAGAAACATGTTTTGTTTTAGAATGTAATACCAGATTTTTAGATATATCAATCGCTGTAGTGTTATCACAGTATATAGTAATAGGTTCCTTGCATTTTACCTTTATGTCTTTCAACATTTGCTTAAGCCAAAGTACCTGTGTACAGTTTGTTGCTGCTGCAACATATTCTGATTCTGCTGTTGATAAAGATGTACAACTCTGTTTCTTAACCAAGAAACTAATCTCTTTCCAAGAAAGAATGCTCCACCAGTGGTGCTTTTTCTATCATCCACATCTCCTGCCCAATTTGCATCTGTATATGCACATAGATCAAAATTTTCATCTTTAAGATACCATAATCCAAGATTTGTTGTGCCTTGTAAGTACCGGAAAATCCTTTTCACTGCTGATTCATGATTTTCCCTAGGATTACTCTGAAATCTAGAAACTATATATACTACATTCATAATATCAGGTCTGGTTTGTGTCAAATACAGTAAACCTCCTATCATAGATTTGTATTTAGTTGGATTAACAGATGTAGATTCATCCCTTTGAGATAATTTGTCATTTGTAGTCATAGGTGTGCTTACCGGTTTAGAGTTCTCCATCCCAAATTTCTTAAGTAGTTCTTTCAAGTACTTAGATTGACTCAAAAATATATCTTTATCAGTTTGTAAAATCTGCAATCCTAAAAAGAATTTTATTTCTCCAATCATAGACATTTCAAATTCTTGTTGCATTTCAAGAGAAAATTATTTACATAATCCATCTTTAGTCACTTTCTCTTTATGTCATCATTAGTTACTTTTTAATATAAATTGCAATCTGCATTTCCTTTAGTAAAACCAATCTTTAAAAGATACTTATCCAATCTTGCATACCAAGCTCTTGGGGCTTGTTTCAATCCATACAGGGCTTTTCTTAATCTGCAAACCATATTATTGTCATCTGTCAAAGAAAATCCATCAGGTTGTTCAATATAAACTTCCTCTTCAAGATCTCCATTCAGAAATGCACATTTAATATCCATTTGATAAACTTTGTAATCCTTGTGAGCTGCAAAAGCCAAGAATAATCTAACTGCCTCAATTCTGGCTACCGGTGCAAAGGTTTCATTTTAATCAACTCCTTCTTTCTGAGAATATCCCTTACACACTAGTCTTGCTTTATTTCTGACAACCTTACCATCTTCATTAAGTTTGTTTCTAAATACCCATTTGGTTCCAATTACATTTTTATCTTTAGGCCGGGGAACTAATGTCCAAGTATTATTTTTCTCAATTTGTCCTGATTCTTCTTCCATAGCTTAATCCAAAATTTATCTTCACATGCCTCATTGATAGATGATGGTTCAATTTGAGAAATAAGACATACCTCTTCATTTGCCAATCTTTCTCTTGTCATAACTCCTTTAAATTTGTTTCTAATTATCTGATCTTCAGAATGATTCAGTCTTACATACCGGGGTGTCTTAGTCTGTTGTTGTTCTTCAATTACTATGGAATCCTCTGATGATACCGGAGTAACTGGATCATCATTCTGTATCAGTGGATTCATCGTAGGTTCATTTGTCATAACTTTTGTTTCCGGTTCAGAGTCCATATACCTTGAAGTTCCTCTAAATTGTTCATCAATCTTTACATTTGTACTCTCAACAATTTTCTGTAATCTTTTATTAAAACATCTATATGCCTTGCTCTTAGATGAATAACCAAGAAATATTCCTTCATCACTTCTAGGATCAAATTTGCCAATATACTTATCTCTTCTAATATAACATTTACTTCCAAAAATTCTGAAATACTTAAGAGTAGGAATATTACCAAACCATAGTTCATGAGGGGTCTTACCAGTTTCACCTTTGATGTGAACTTTGTTGAATGTATAGACAGCAGTGCTTACTGCCTCTCTCTAGTACACATGTGGTAGATTTTCTTCTGATAACATAGTTCTTGCTGCATCCAAGATAGTTTTGTTTTTCCTTTCAACAACTCCATTCTGCTGTGGTATCCGAGGTGCTGATAACTGTCTTTTGATTCCATTCACTTCACAGAATGTATTAAAATCTTTAGATGTGAATTCTCCTCCTTGATCTGATCTTAAACATTTGATTTTCTTACCGGTTTCATTTTCAACCATTGCTTTGAATAGTGTAATGCCCCGCCAGGAAACCCCTAAGGGTTTAAGTTAAAAACACTCAAATAGAGTGTAAATATTTTTTTTTTATAATAATAGTTAAGAGTATTACTGATTAGTTACAACATTAAGATAATTTTGGAGTTATCTAAAACTAGATAATACAGCGGAAGGCTAAACGAACCTAAGGAGTTTCCCAACGTGATTACGTAACCTTACACCTAACTCAACCCGCATCAATTGATCCAAGAAGTTGGATATCTTAATTTATGAGATAATGCATACGACATGGTCATATGTATGTTCAATGAATTGACATCTTAGAGTTTTAGGAAGTGTTCATTTACTTTGGGTGGTTAGGAGGCTATCGTGAGGTTTTTTTTTTTTTTACTCAATACACTTTAAAACATAATTAATTTAAGAGGCCTCCCTTAGGGTTCAATGCGATTAATATATCGAAGTTCATTTGTTTGGGTTTAAGGTAACCACCCACAATTGTTATCATCTTTTATAATTAAAAGTATGGTAAATAAGATGAGATTCATTCCTTAAGGAATAAACTACCATTAATAGAGTGAGGTCCCTTCATTTGAATTTCAAGCATAACCAACTAATGAGTCATAGTTCTTTTATGGAGGATAAAATGTAATTAGCCATAGGGATCATTCATTGAAGTTTTAATAATGCTAATAGAAGGAGCTCAATTCATTAAGGTGAAAATGTAATAGGAACACATGAGTTCATCCCTTTAGTTAAGGTATAGTTAGCAAGATGATATTCGTTATTACAGGATTAGAATATAAGTTCATAGTGACGTTCTTCCATTAGGATTAGAATATAACTATCTTGTTGCATGTCACTCTTTTTAGTTAAATGTGGATAATATGAAGAGATACATTTACTAAGATTAAGATATAAACAACTATATGAATTCTTCCCTTTCCAGTTCAATTTTAGCAATTATAAGAGAATTCTTTTATTAGGGTTATAATTATGGATAAATAGTTGAGTTCACCCAATTATCAAGTTAGTTTGGTAAAGATTATTTGTTAAGATTAAGACGTGAAATAGCTAAACAAATCCATCCAATATAGCGAAAAATAATTAACATGGCGATACACATTTAAGAAAATAAAAGTAAATACCTATATGATGTTCATCCTTTAGATTTCAACTTTGGAATTATGACATTATTTCTAACTTTGTTACCCATTCACATTCGTTCAATTTACCAACTTATATCAAGCTAAAACAATAAAGGCATCCTAATGAGATTCTTTCCACCATTATTTCCTTTAATTAACATAAACCAAATCCTTTTCCATAATCATACTTACAATGTTTTATGAACCTGATTACTACATTTATCAAGATGAATAATTTTATGCACTTTTATTTAGCTTCATTAAATTCCCATTATACACTTATGAAAAGCAACCATACATGATAACTTATAATATGAAATAAAGAAACAAGACATCGCATAACACGGATATGATCTTGGAGTTCACCCCTAAAGGGCTACATCTCCAGGTCTGCTTAACTGCAAGACCCCTCTGACATTTAATATAGTTAAGATTACATAAGTTTCATGACATATACATCCTTGCCATTTCGGCAATCACAATCCACTATACAATGACCACTTCGGCCAATGGATACATCTCTACATGTTATCCAACCAAGTTCACATAAATGACAACATCACTCGTCTAGGTATGTTATTTAATCCCTAGATAAACACTAATGACAAGTTGGTTTTACAACAATAATCTAGCCCCTTCTCTAACTACACAAAAATTACCCTTTTACTATATAAGAAAAAAAATACATTAAGAGTGAATAAAGAAATGGGAAAATCATTTCCGAGCTAAATTAAGCTTCTATTGCATACATTTAAAATTTAAAGACTAACACCACCATTTGATTTACTCATTAGCATCTAAATGAGAGTCCCAATATTTTCCCACTTAAATGAAATAAAAACTAAATACACATTTCAACATTTGTAATTATAATGAAAGTCATTGCTAAATTGAATTCCAAAAATCAATATTAATAATATATTTATCCCTTTTTTTTTTTTAATTTAAAACATTACTTACTAAAATAAAAGTTTCAACTCACATTTATAATATAAAATATTACTAATAATAAATTTATATTACTAAGTATTTTCCCCCCTTTTTTTTTTTTACTAAGCAAACTCCATAATCAAGTTTTAACTTTAAGTAAAATACTAAATAAAAAAAAAAAAAAACAATTAAAAATTAGAGGGTGGCCAAACCCTAGGGCGGCCGTGCCCTAGCCGAAGAGGCTGCAGCCTCCACGGAGGACGCAGGCCCCTCGGCCTCCACTTACAGTGGAGTCAGGGGTACTGCGCCCGCCGTGGGGGTCGCAGGCCCTTCGGCTCCCCACATAGTGGCGTCGGGAGGAGCTGCGGCCTCCATGGGAGACGTAGTCCCCTTCGGCCCCCACTGTGTGTGGGCACCGAATGGAGCTGCGGCGGCACCGCAGGGAGGGGCGGGTTGAGCTTCGGCTCCCCCCCCAAAAACCCCAAATTTATTTTCCCTCCTTTTTTTTTTTTTTTTTTTTTTTTTTGTATACATTTTTTTGATACAGTTCCAGTTTCGATTTTTTAAAAAAAATTTGAATAAAACTAAATGGAATGATAAAAAAAATGTAAAAACCCCATACCCCTTTTTTTTTCACAGTCACAAATATTTTCCAGTTTGTTCAAAACAACGGTATGGGAAATTATTTTCTCAACTAGTCTAAAACACAGAATCCATTAAAACCAATTTTTTTTTTGACCAAAGAACAACCCATTTTTCCAAAACTGAAATCTATAATTAACAACAATCATGGAGATTTGGAGTAAGAGATCTTCAAGAACCAATTTCAGTGTTATACTCAAAATTTTAAAAGGAAACAAAAAAAAGTGCATTCGAATCCTACCTTTATCGCATTTCCAGGCGAGATTTCGAAGACAAGCTCCAACCCCCTGCAAGAAAATCTCCATTTCTTCCCTTCTTTTCTTCTCCTTCCTTTTTCCCCAAAAAAAAAAAAGACCAAAGGAAAGAACCCCCAAAAATATTTCAAAAACTAGGTTAAAATGAGAAACCCCCTTTTTTTTGACCTAATTTTCAATTTCGAATTTAGGCATTTATTTTTAAAATAAAAGAAAATGAAAATGGAAATCATTCCTTTCCACTTTTCAATACATCTTATTCTCTTTTCTAATTAAAATTAAAATGCTTCTATTTCTTATTTAATTCTAATTTTCATTTCCCCATATTACTTTAGCCAACATTTATAATTTGAACTATTAACAAGGGCAAGGTATTTAAATTAGTTTAAATTTCCAAAAATCAATCCTTTATACTATATCAACTTTACAAGTAAAAAGAGTAATTTCCTTTAAATAATAAAATTTACCCTTTCTCTTCCAAAATGCGAAAATGATTAATTTATTTCTATTTCCCAATGACTTTAAATCTTTCCTTTCTAAAGCGCATAACTCATTGAATTTCCTTATTATTAAAATTAACTCGCTATAACATAGTAAAGCGACCTTTTTAATAAATGACTAATCTCATGAAAGAAATCTATTTATTCTAATTTTCTCAACTACTAATGCGTAAATGAACACATTATTTCAATTTAAATGCTTTAAGCTTGCTACAATTATAATTAAAGCGATCTCTTTAAATTAACGATTAATCATATAAAAGAAACTACCTATTTTAAATTTCTAAATTACAAATGTGTACATCCTCACATTAAATTGGATTAAATACTTAGGATAACAAACTCCACTTACCCTGCGCAAGGCACGCAAACCGAGGAAGTCCACCAAATCACACGACATGCAACCCAATGAAAAGAAAGCCCCACGAACCACACACGATGCTCACCTAACCATGGCTAAGGCAAGATGAGAGTTTTATGACCCCCAAATCCGAATTCTAAGGATGGGGGAGGTATACTCAACCCTGCGAATCCGAAGGAGATGAACCTTGCCCTAAGCAGTGTTGTACCTGCAATCTCCTGCACCCATGAATCACGCAAGCATACATATACATAACTATATTCAATGAAGGCGTTAGCTCGAGATTTATCACAAGAGTTAGGAAACAATTACATTTACACAAGAATCGATGCAAAAGCACAATAAGAGGTATGCACGATTATTTATATTATCTAAACTCCACATTGCATCACGGTTAACCTACCATTCAAGAATGCCACATAGGAAGTCAATCAAGGTCAAATGGTTTTTACAAGTCCGACCAGGGTAGGGGCATTACATTCTCCCCCCCTAGGCTCCGACTTACTCCTAGAAGTCACAAGGCTAAATGGAAGTCATACAACACGTATTAGCCCTTAAACTCAATTAACAATTATCAATTTGCACAAACAACTATTTTTTCAACATTATTTATAAATCCTCTACGAATGTCATTATCCATTAACAGAATGCATCTGACATCATTCACTTCTTAAAATATTCTAGAATTTACACACAATCATAGTAGAGAAATGAGAATTTTCCCTTTTTATTACACCAAATTAAAGCAATTAAAATATATAGACACAGTTATCATACCCATTTATGAAACATGACAAGAAAGTATGCCCTCAAGATCAATTTCTTTCACCAATTCATCTCTTTTCACAAAACTTTATTGTATAGAACCAACTTCAAATATCAATTTCTACAACCAAGTTAACTTTCGACAAATAAGAGCAACTTAAGAACTCAATTGTTTACACTTTTCAGACATACAAGAACCTTTCCAATGACTATGCCCCATAACATAGTGACAAGTAAATACCATTTAATAAATGATTACACATAATATCCATCCACAAGACTGGTTTGCACAACACAAAAGGCCACATGTGAGCATGTCTAATGCTCGGTCAAAGGTAACATATACGATCAACATCTCTATACCTGCTCTCAGAACAAATACATGATCAACAATATCCATCATCTCACTCAAGGGCTTGATGGTGCTAGGGTACACCATAGCGGTGCTACCTTCCATACAAGTCCCTTGTGAATATCCCTTGTTGTGTAAGATGTTTAGCCTCCAAGAGATAGTCACCACTCATAGGTAGGTAGTGGATCCTAGCTGTCTCACAGCCTCACATACCTCCATCCTCCAGGTTCACTATGTCTACTTCCTTGTATATACTCATCCAAGACCGTCTCCTACATCCTTGGAGAGGAATTCACATTGCAACACAAGACTAGCATACAAAAACAACAAGGATAAACCGGTTTAGCCACCAAAGTACCAAAGAATAAAGGTAATAATTGTCAATTCCAACAATAAGAAAAGAAAATAATTTCCGGATTTGCAACATCAAATCAAGTAAGATCAAGATTGCAAGATCGTGGCTAAACTGTCAAGGTCAAAGTAAAATAAATTGCTGGCCCACAAGAAAATAAATAAATAAATAAAAGAAAATCATAAGTGCACATTACATCACTACATGACTAGCAGCTAGCCACCAATGAGGAAGGAAGGAACAATCATCTAGCTATCCTAGTAGCTCATCATGTGGTGTGGTCAAGTCACACATATCAATAATTATCTTAATGTTGTAACTAATCAGTAATACTCTTAACTATTATTATAAAAAAAAAAATATTTACACTCTATTTGAGTGTTTTTAACTTAAACCCTTAGGGGTTTCCCAACGTAGTTTGAACTTCCCAAGTGCTTCTGATTTTTCTCTGAGAAAAGTAACCCTACACATTCTAGAATAATCATCATAATTAGCATGAAATATCTATCACCTTGTAAGCTTTTAGTTCTAGCTGGACCACATAGATCAGTGTGAATTAAATCAAGAGCATTATTGGATTTTTCTGGAATACTCTTGAAACTAGCTCTAACTTGTTTTCCAAATTGACATTCCTTGCAAATTATATTCTGAGGTTTCACAATTTTAGGTAGATCTCTAACTGCCTTAGAAGTACTGACTTTTATCATGCAATCAAAATTTACATGACATAGTCTTTTATGCCATAACCAACTTTCAGTTATATGTGCAATTAAGCATGCCTTTTCACTGTTATTCAAATGAAAGATATTACCTCTAGTCTTATTACTGGTTGCAATTTCCAAACCAGTTCTATTCATGATTTTGCATTTTCCATTTTTAAATTGTAACTCAAAACCTTTCTCAACTAATTGACCAACACTTAAAAGATTATGCTTTAATCCTTCAACATAGTAGACATTGTCAGTGTTATGTTTACCATCAAGAGAAATTGAACCCTTACCTTTGATTGAATAGTCTTTGTCATCTCCAAATCTTACTAAACCTCCATTGTATTCTTGAAAGTTCAAGAATTTACCTTTGTCTCCAGTCATATGATGTGAGCATCCTGAGTCAATAATCCATTCATCCTTTGATTCAACTTTAGCTGCTAGGGCTTGTTCTACTGGTTGAGCAGTAGGTGCCGGTTGATCTTCTGTTATAGCAACAAAAACCCATCCATTATGTGCTAGATCCTCATTAGAATCATCAGTCATACCTTCATCAGCAATGTAACAAGATTTATCTTTGTTTTTCTTAAATCTGTATCTCTAATATTTAGGATTAGGCTTGTATGTTCTTCTAGCTTCTTCTCTTAGTCTAGCATGTCTATCAGGGCATCTTGAAGCCATATGACCAATCTTATTGCAGTTAAAACATTTAAAAGGTGCTTTACCTTCATACTTACTTCCAATTGGACCTTTTGGCATTTTCCTTGCAAATAGTGCTTCAAGTTCTTGAAGCTCTTCATTTTCCTTCCTGGTTTCTTCAAGTTCTCTTGCATAAAAGGCTCTCCAGTCTGATTTGTCAAAAGATGGAGCAGATGATGTTGATGCTTTGAAGGCCAAATCAGTCTTAATAGTAGCAAAAGGACCAAATTCCTCAATTTCAAAAGCTGAAAGTTTTCCAATCAATGTATCTCTAGTTACTGATGTATTAGGCATTATTCTCAACTCATTCATAGTAGTAACCTTCATTTTATATGCCGGTGGCAACCCTCTTAATATTTTTGAAATAATATCATCCTCACTCAAGGTTCCTCCACAACACTTGATACCCAAAACATTTTCATTTACTCTTTCCATAAAAGCAGAAATCCTTTCATCTTCTTCCATTTTCAGATGCTCATACCTGACTCAGAAGCTTTCAAGTTTTGCAATTTTGACTGTGGAATCTCCTTCATTCAGTGTTTCCAAATGATCCCAAATAGCTTTAGCAGTAGACCTATCTGATAATCCCATGATTTGTTGATCTGGTAATGCACTCAAGAGTGCTTCTCTTGCTTTGCAATCATTTTCTTCATCTTTGGCTAGGGTATTTGGAGCAGTCTGACCAGGTACAACAGCAGTATAACCATTCTTAGTAACTTTCTAGATGTCTTTACTGATGCAATTCAGATGTGTCTCCATTCTGATCTTCCATATCCCATAGTTGGTTCCATCAAGTTTAGGAATGTCCTTCCTGAAATAATTAGTAGACATTGGATCTCCTCAAGTTGTTAAACTTCTACAAAAAGAGGACTAAGCTCTGATACCAATTGTTAGGTCCCAGAGACAACTGAGAGGGGGGGGGGTGAATCAGTTGTCTAATAAATTCAAGCCAAAAACTTATTAACCAACTTAATGCTTAATACTAGTGAATCAGTTAAGTATACCGGTAGATAGTGTTAACAGTAAATTGCTACACCGATAAGAATTAATGCATGAAACATAAACACAAAGTCATCCACAACACATGACACCAATATTTGTACATGGAAACCTTGTAAGGGGAAAAACCATGGTGGGAAACCTTACCCACAATCAGATGATACTACTACAGATAGTAAGTGTACAAAAAGGGGTCTGCACATGCAGAAAGGCCAATAGCCTAGAGCTCACTGCTCAATCACAAATGGGAGTCACACTGACTACAGTTGGATGGTTAAATCCAATAAGAATGTACTGTACAAAATTGCATCTTCATATGCTGGATTCAGTACCGGTGTAATGCTGATATGCTTCTACAAAAACCTAACTTCACCTTCAAATGATGTCTTCATGTATGCCTCTGCTTGATCTCGCATATACCTTCACTTAAATCTTTTTTTTTGCATTCCACACTTGATCTTACAAATAAGATCTTACATTTATACCATACACTAAGACCAATTTTAGTAGGTCGGCTCTACAAGATATTACAATAAAAACATTTTACAAATAATATAATATCCGATGCAATAACCGATTAAACATGTCGGCTTAATGCATTTATAACAATAATAAATCATCTCCATAGCATGCCATGCTGATCTGGAAAAGATAAACCTGCCAGTGTAACCCTAGATAACTTGGACCTATTTGCTGGTAAAAGAAAATATGCAAATATGAATATACCAATGATTATTACTTCAAAATAAAGTGTCCACATGATGTCTTTGACATTACCAAGTGTCTTCCATGTCATTCCAGGTACTGGTGAACATTATATCATGTCGGTTAACCATATACCAGTAACTGTTGCACAGATTACTGCTTGCCGGTGAATGTTGCTGGATCTCCAAAGTAGGTGTATTCAATAGGTGTTGACATCAATGACAAAACCATACCAAAATACCAACAAACTTCACCTCCTGATGTCTCAATGAGTCTTCACTTCATGTTACTTTATCGGTATAATTCACACCGATATCCCTGCAGGCGCTTTTATCTTTATTGGGGGTCGGAATAGCCTTTTTCTATTCCTCCCAATCCTGATGTTACTCTGATGCACTTTCATGCTTTATACCTCCAAGTCTTCTTTATCGATATAGGTAATACCGATGGTTCCACCTTCCTATTCTCCATGTCATCAGGGATCGGCCTAACAATTTTTGCATTATCACGATATGGTCTTTTTCTCTGATCGACTCGCCTTCAGTTCCCTTCAATCATCGGGTATCGGGATAGAGTATTTTTCATTATTTCTGATCTCACAATGTTATAATTTCATGATCTGCATTACCTTTTCATCATTACAATTTACACCCATAGCCTCTTAGGCTATCCATATAGCAATTTTTACATTTTTCCGATAAGTCGATACATGCCGATAGAAAACACCCTCCTTCTGCCTCATCGGAATAAGCTATCCAGATGGTATGACTTTTCCAAGAGCGTGCATTGTGATGAATATAATTTAAGTGCTCCAATGAATCTGCCTTCTGATTTATCGGTATATGTCATGCTGATAATCCTTCTTTTGCTTGCAAATGTTGTTTCATCGGGACTACTTATGCCGATAATTGAAATTTTGCAGTTTTGAAAAAATGAGCCATCCACCATGAATAATAGTGATCCCAGCTATCCCATAGGGTCTGATACATAATGGAAAACAATCTTAGATTATACCATAATTATTTTGCCATTGATAAATGTTCCCATATTGGATTCCTTGTGCAGTCTATACTGAGTGCATGCCCTTAGTGTGCCCAAGTGGTACCTTGGCATTCCTAAAACAATTGATCCTTAGAGAACTTTACTCATGCTAATAAGGTTCTTGCACATGCAAACCAGCAGTAAATGCTCATATAATAGGAAAAAGGACTCCATATAGCACAAAATGTTTTGTAAAAATATGTGCTAACAATGGCTCTTTCTGGGGATGGATGTTCTTTTTAAGGACATAGAAAGATTCTAGTTATCTCTGGAAAGCAGACCAAAATGAAAAATGAAAACAAAAAGCAAAAGGAAACTTAAACTATTATGATACAAAAATACCCCTTGCTCATCAAGAGAAGAAATTCTTAAGATATTGAGCATGAACTTGTAACTCCTGCACCTAACCATCGGTATCCTGCAAGTAATAAGAGTTTTCTCCACTTTTTTCTAAAATGATGAAAAGTCCTAGCCAAATCACATTGAACTTGCCATGCTTCCCTTTATCTTGATCCTTCGCATTCCATTTTAATACCCATTCTCCTTCCTTAAATGACCTTTCACATGCTTTTTTATCATGTAAAGCCTTTACCATTTGTTGTCTTTGCAGATTTCTTTCTTGAGCTTATTTTTCTACATTCATCCAACTCAGCCAACACCATCAATCTATCCCCCATAAAGTTTACTTCTTATGAAAAACTCTTTTGTAACAAATTTATAA
Organism: Cryptomeria japonica; assembly: GCF_030272615.1. Taxonomy (NCBI): domain Eukaryota; kingdom Viridiplantae; phylum Streptophyta; class Pinopsida; order Cupressales; family Cupressaceae; genus Cryptomeria; species Cryptomeria japonica. Next base: position 394,164,433 of record NC_081406.1, on the reverse strand, counting down.
ACTGGGAGAAAATTATTCAAGGGTAATTGTGCTTCTTTGCCATATACAAGCTCATATGGAGCAAATCATGTGGACTTCTTAACTGTCGCTCTGTCAACCCATTATGCTAAGACCAATTTTGAATCCCAAGCCTTCTTATTATTACCCAACAAGTTTTTATTGTTGGATTTTGCTTGTCCATTTCCTTGGGGATGATAGGGTGATGAATAGGACAAAGTGATGCCATAATTTTCACAAAAATCAAAGAGCTCACTGGATCTAAAACACATCCCATTATCTACCATAATCTTCCAAGGTACCCCAAATCTAGTTAGAATATTTTCCAAAAGAAACTTTATCACAACTTTGCTGGTAGCCTGTCTTGTGGGAATGACTTCAAGCCACTTAGTAAAATAATCAGTAGCCACCAAAATCCATTTATGCCAACCACTAGCTTTGTTTGCTAACTCTCCTATGAAGTGGATACCCCACATTTGGAATGGTTCCTTTGTATGCATGGGTCTGAGAGGAATGGCTCCATTATACTTGAGCTTCCCTGAAAACTTTTGACAAGCCTCACATTTTCTGATATAAGTATGACAATCCTTGAAAACTTGAGGCCAATAATAATAGGTATTAAGAATTTTATGAGCAGTGGTTTTAGCTGATAAGTGGCCTCCACATACACCTTCATATAAATCTTTTAAAACAATAGACGCTTAACACTTATCTAGATACAATAAAAGAACACCATCTTTATTTTTCCAGTATAGATCTCCATTAAGTAATACATACCTAGATGTTTGAAGCTTTAATGTTCTCTTCTGACTATCATTTAAATTATCTAGACATTTCATGTACTTCAAATAATATACAATATGTGTATACCAAGGACACCTCCAATGCTAATTTGTACATCTTCCAACTCTACCCGATTTATTTGTGATGCTTCAAGATTTGATTCTGCCATCAATTTTGCCAGACCCTAACCTCTTACCAACTTTGTGATTTGTATATCAATATTGAATTCTTGGATCTGGTTTATCCATATGCATCTCCTTCCAATAGTTTTTGATTGTCTGAAGATGTCTTTAACAACAACAATTGGCACATAGGCAATGACAGTGGCACCAACTACATAGGGTCTGAAAGATTTCATAGCTTTCACAAGAGCATAAGCTTGTTTTTCATTTAAATCATCATTCAATTCAGATGCTTGCAATGTTTTGCTAAAAAATGCCACTGACTACTCATGACCCTCATCATTCTTTTGTAACATGACAACAACAATAGTATGGAATGAGGCAAATGAAAACACCTGAAAAGGTTCAGAGAAATCGGGTGATTTTAACACAAGGGCTTCCTTGATGGCTCTTTTTATATTTACAAAGGCTTCAAGAGCTTCATTAGTCCATTTTATTTCAGCACTGTTTTTCAACATTTTAGCAATAGGCTTTATGATTTCGGAGAAATTTGAAACAAATCTTCTTACAAAGTTGATTTGATCGAAAAAAGATTGAATTGCTTTAACAATTTTTGGGATTTGAATTTTATCAATAACAACAATCCTTTCTGGATCAATTCTCACTCCATCTTTTGAGACAATATGACCCAATAATTTTCCTTTAGTAACCCCAAAAAGATATTTTTTAGGATTCAAAGATATGCCATATTCTAATACTCTAATAAAAATCTTTCCTAGATCATCACAATGATTTTCTACCTTTATAGAATAAGCAATCATATCATCCTGGTACACCACCAAGATATAATCAATCATACCCTCAAAGGCCACATCCATAGCCCTCTAGAATGTAGCTTCTACATTTGTCAATCCAAAAGGCATCCTAACATAGACATAGGTACCCCAAGGTGTAGTGAAAGCAGTTTTGAACTTTTCTGCTTCCCTAACCTTGACTTGATTATAGCCTGAGAAGCCATCCATCATAGATAACAATTCATTCCCTGTGACTTTCTACAAAACAACCTCCATGTTAGGTAAAGCACAGTTATCTTTCAAGGATGAAATGTTTAAATTTCTGAAATCCACACACAATCTAATGTCACCGTTCTTTTTTCTGACTGGGACCAAATTGGATACCCATGTTGAGTGCCTTATAGGCTCAATAATACCAACATTCCTCATTTACATCAGCTCCTCCTTCATCTTAGGAGCCAAAGTAGGGTTTATCGGCCTTTTTTTTTGTCTGAAAGGTTTTGCATCAGGCTTCAAAGGTATCTCATGCTGGAACAATCTTCCTTGTATTCTTTAAGGTCATCATATGACCAAGTGAAGACGTGCCTATACTTCCTCAGAAAATTAATCAATTTTGTTTTGATTTTTGATGTGAGATTTTTTCCAATATATACTTCTCTTGGGTTGCTTTCACTTCCCAAGTTTATTTTTTCAACATCCTCACATCCTCCTGAATTAGGTCTGAAATTTACTACATCTTTATCATCAAACATTCTTTCAAGCTCTATCAATCCTTTTGGAATTTTATTGTTTTTAGCTGCAATACCTATTTCCCAAGTATAGTTGCTTTGTCATCCTTATCATCCACAAGTTCATTCCAATCAATCCACTAGTGCTCATATTGATCTTCACAAAATAAGAATTTTAGCAAATCCCTATCATCATCAAAAACTTGCCAACCTTTTACATTGTCAGGCACTGACGGTCTAGTCTTGATTTCTACTTGGGTAATATCATCCCAAAGGATGTCATTATGCTTGATAGCCAAGTTATCCATGAATTTTGCCCAAATATTATTGGATCTTTCAGTCCAATTGATGGAGAAAGCGTCGAATAATTCAATGCAATCCCAAACTTCGTTCCTGTAGTTTCTTAATTTTTCATTTTTTGCAGCAAATTTGCCTCTAACTTGTGAAATGGCTAATTCTCAATCACCATAAACCATTAGTCACTTAATGCCATGTTTATTTTCTAGTTTAAGTCCTAATAAGAGGGCCTCATATTCAGCAACATTATTAGTACACTCAAAAGTTTACAAGAAAGAGTATTTAAAAAAAAAATCATTAGGTGAAATAAGTACAACTCCTGCTCCATTTCCTTCCTTACTGCAGGCACCATCAAAGTATAATTTCCTAATTAAATTTTCATTTTGTTTAACTATTTGTGTAACTTTATTGATTTCTAAAGGTTTATAAATACTTACCTGAAAGTTGTCCATATCAGAATGGCAAAAGCAAGTCACTTCATCAGGATCAACCTCTTCTATGAGGTATGAAGATCTTGGTTCTCTATTTATCCTCACCGATGTCCCTTCTACTGGAATAGTAGCATATGACAGGTAAAGCTGAACATGTCCACCTACTAAGTTGGACCACTATCTGGATAGCAGCATCCCATAGTTTGCAGACACTTGTACAACTGTGATATCTATTTTGTATGCAATGTCTAGGTAGGCTGGGAATATGAACTCAACGTCCTTCATGATGCCTACTACAAGAACTGACCTGTTGTCCATGGCATAGCACTTACCGTAAGGTGTGTCAACATGCATTCCCAACTCTTTCATGACATCCTCTGGCATGATATTTATTGTTGCTCCTGAGTCTATCATGCAATTTTTTAGCATTTTTTCATTTATCAATAGTGTTAGATAAAAAGGATCTACCTGTGTGAGATTTTTGGTAATAGATGTGCCAAGATACACCATAGCAGGATCTTCCTTTGATTTAGGATCTCCCCTACTCATTTCCCCAGCATTAGATATAATTTTTAAAGTCTCATTTTTGTAATCTGGAAGTTTCATTACTTCTAGCAAAGGCATAGATATCTTCACCTAGGATAGTGCTTGAGACATGAATGAATTATAATTTGAATTAGGATTACTTACTTGTTTCTTCTCTACGGGCTTAACAAGCTTTGGCATTTCAATTTGTTTAGTCTTTTCCAGCTCTGTCCCTTTTTTGGCACTTGCATCCTTGCCTTTGGCTATGCTATTTTTTGTCCCACTAGATTTTGTGACACTGGCAAAAATACCTGTTGTCTTGTCCTTCTCATTGTCGACATTCCTATTCCTCGGCTGATAATTGCTTTTCACTTGTTCTACAGCTACAATAGTAAAAGCTTTCTTTTCTTCTTTAGTCAGGTTTCTCAAACTCCCAGAACAATTTTCTCAAAATAGGGATATCTTCATCATCATCAGAAAAAACATGTTGTATGCTACATTGAAAAGTCTCTCTTCTTTGATGCACATCAGAATATTCTTCTTCTTCAGATAAATCCTCATTTCTTCCCCAATATGGATCAGATGAAAGGGCATTCACAATTGGTTCATAATCCTCATTTTTATCTTCCTCTTCTATCAAGCCTTGAGCAATCATACACTATTCTGCAACATGAGGCAAATTACATACATCATACCATGGATACTCATCCACAAAGTTTATGAATTTCTTTAATAGATCAGGAGTCTCTTTGTTTATGTTAGGTTTTACTAGCTTTCCATCCTTCCAATTTGTGTTATATGGCATGTCATGCAACTTTGGCCTATTGTAATTTATTTGCTTATTGTTTCTGTATGGTGACCTTTCATTAGGATTTTGCTTACCCTTTAGGTCTTTAAGCATGTCCATGATCTGAGTAAGATCATCTTTCTTGGGAACCCTGGAGTTATACAGCTTTGGATCATCTCTCTTAGCAACCTTCCCAACCACCTTCCTATTATTTTCAATAGTAGCAGTTGTCTTGAATGCTTGTTGTAAGGTATCAAGTCTATGAGACAAAATATCATAATGGGTTTTACTGTCAAAAGCACTCAAATAAAAGTTAATAAAAAATGAATCAATAGGTCTGACATCTCTGGGTATTCTATTTTATACTTTGTTGAATCTTTTATTAAATTCAGCAACTAATTCATTTTGATTATTCTTTATACTTGTTAATTCATGGGATGCAAATGAAGGATCATTGTGATCTCCAAATTCTTCCAAGAATAGCAATACAAATTCCTACCAACTACAAATACATCTATCAGGAAGGCTTCCATACTAGACTCATGCATCCTTTGTCAAATATTGAACAAACAATTTCATGAATACATCCTCATGAGGAACCTCAAACTCTTCAATGATATTTTTTACATTAACTACATATTGTTCTGTTGAATCAATTCCATTTCCTGAGAATTTGGGGATTGCTAATCTTAAATCATTAGTGATCTAATTTGGATAACCAACAATGCCAGTGAAATCCAACTGTCTGTATCTTTCAATGATCAGAGGTTGTCTGCCAACATGATGATTGTTTTGATTATTCATACTTCCTCTATTGAATCCACCATTGTTGTCATAATTATGATTGTTCCCTTTATTTCCACAGCTACTATTATTGCCATTATTATTACCATTATTATTGTTCTTACCTCCACCATTGCCACTTCCATAATTGCCATTGTTACCTCTATTGTGTCCATTATTTTGATTGCTCCCATACCCATTATTTCCTACATGGTTACCCCTATTTGTGTTATTCCTATTCCTATCATTTCCCTCATCTTCATTCCTTCTTCCATCCTCCTACCTTTCTTCACTTTAATCCCTATGCACATCGCTCCATCTTCTACTCTCATTTACCAACGAGTTATCATAAGTTACGAAAGGCTGGTCTATTCTTCTCATATGAGGGGGACTATACTTTGGAACTACTTGTCTAATTTTCTCACCCCTCTCTCCTTCTACCTTGTTTGTCTTGGGGCTTGAAATATTATTTCTCTCTATTCTGAGTTTATGTAACACCCAATCTAGTTGCCTTTTAAGTGCCCTCGCCATCTTGGCATCATATGCATTCATATCAACCATTCTAAGAATAAGTTCATCCCACTGTTTTCCTTCCTGTTCCTCAACAGTCGTGATCTCATCATGGCTATATCTATTATCTTTTGCATTTATTTTGTAAAAAGGATTTTTCTCTCTATTTTGTAAAAAGGATTTTCCTCCCTACTAGGATATCTCTTATATCCTTCAAACGCCATGTTTGATTTCTTCTCTTTGTTCCTTTTCTTGGGACTCAATTGAACAAGATCTTCTTGTCCTTTGTGTAGAGACCTCCTCCCCAGCATTAATTTTATTGATAGATGTCTAGGGGTTTCTCTTATTTTCTAAAAATACCAACTATTATTCATGTATTGAAATGTAGAGTCACCACCTCCTAAGAGGAAAATATTACCAATTTAACTGATCTTCTGGGATCCTCCCTCTAGTAGAGTCTAAAACAAACTACCAGAGATTCTGAAAACTTTGTATAAAAACTACCCTAGCAGAGTCCCCAATCTGTTGGTGCCCAAAACCACAAATTGGGAAAATAAGAGATTACCGACCCTCTTTTTATTTCCACAATCGGCCCTGTCCAATGAACTGGAATGGCCAAAGACCAAATTCCCCTGCACTCTAGGCTTCACTAGACCTGGGCAGGTGTAACCCAATCTCCAAGCACACAGAGATTGCTTCTTTATAGTGAATTTAAACTTGAGGACAAATGTTTAACATGAATGACAATTTTCCCTAAAACTTTTATTGAAACTTATGTACTTTATGAATGTTTATTACTGAATTCTTGTAAACAAAATGCTGAGAAAAATTTATACTGAAAAAAGAAATAGCTTCAGGACTGATTAAAAATTATGAACAGGGCAGAGATCACAAGAATTCAAAGATGCTTCTCAATTAGGGACCTTAAACATATATCAGAATTGTTCCAGAAATCAACACTAGACCAGTGCCTTCATCTAACAATTAGTGTATTACTTATGGACATAAATCTTGATCAGACCCTAGAGACAGTTTTAAAACTATCACTGAAATGGTTTCATTAAGTGTTACGAGAACAATAAAAACTTAATTTTATATTCAATCACAACGGCTTGTGATGGTACATTACAATGAACCCTTATAAGATTTATCTAGGGGACTCAGATAAACATCAACATGAAATAATCACACAATGATCAAGGGATGAGAAGCAATAAGTTTTATATATTAATCCTAAAAAAACAATACTGAATACACAAGCTGCACTCACAGAGATTACATGATTTCTCAAAGACTTTTCATTCTCATTTACCCTTCTATAACATAATACTAACAGTCCCTTGGCCCTTTTTAAAACTGTAGACCATTCTCTTCTTTTCTTTTGATACAAAATGAATCAATATAAATACATATGCCAAGGGACATGATTGAAATGACACACCCTTTCATTATCCTAGACAACTAATTGAACAACAACTAAATAGCCTACCTAAAACATCAATTACATTACAAACAATAAACTAAGATTATTGGTCTAGCTGCTGTCCACACTTCTGAATGTGTTACAAATAACCCACATCTATGTAAGTTGAAGTGTTGAATATTGCATCCCTGGCTGTGTTCTCGATCACATAGAAGTTCTCAAACTAATCGGTTGTGTCATTCATATCAATAATATCCATCTTGGCAATGACTTGGCCTGCACTACGTAAAGACTTACACTCAAAAAGCCATGCTGTCTTAACCTTAATTACACCTGCATCGTCCACCAATCCAGGAACCCCATGCTAAATAATTTGCTAGTACTCATCAAATTTAGATTTCAACTCCTTAGTAAATTCATCATGTGTGACAAGCAAACCCTGAACCTTTTTCTTTACCTTTTCCCTAGTCAATGCATCTTGTAAAACCAAATTGAGTCTATCTCAAATTCTGGTGTTAGAAACCATATGGTCCATGTTCCTCTGATATACACCCCAGAATTCATCCAATGCCTTCTCCATGCTATCATATCTCAGCCCTGATTCTCTTCATATCCTTCTTCAACTTAGTGTGCTCATAAGCTAATTTTTCAAACTTTTTCTTCCAGTGGCATCCTGAATCAGTAATCTGAGGGATTGGATGCCCACTCCTCTTAAGGGCTTACTCATATAAGGCCTTATATTTATTTTTCTCTGCTATCTTCTGTTTCATCTGAGCCTTATTAAATTCTAAGATATCAATACCTATGTCAGCAGTGACCATAGGATCTACCTCTCCAACTTTCAGGGTCATCATATGACCAAAGGCTTTATCCACATCTATGAGTTTTGGCCTTTTATTCGGGGGGTAAAATGCCCATAACAACATTGGTTGTTCATCTAGATCATATCTTGATCTAATGAATATATCACTAACCCCTTGGACATCTAACGTGAACTCCTTATTGTCTGCATGTAATAGAATGAAAAAAATAAATGATGCACTCAAATCCCATCTTGGGAAAGGAATAATACCTGCTTCCACTAGCAATTGCCTACCTCTTTGTGGGATCATTGTCTCCAATTATGCATCAATATCAGCCTTAAACTTCTGCAACATTTCCTCCTCATTCTCTGGTGTTATATTAGGAATTGCTTCCCTCAGCTTCTTCCCTTTGTAGTGGTATATGAAGGATTGAAACTCTTTAGACTTCATGAATTGATCATCTAAAACAAATGAAGTGTGCTCTGACATCCTTACATTTGTTTTTGCATTTAGCGCAATGAGGAGCTTATCATGTGCTTCTAGATCCTTCTCTTTCTTAGGTGCATAGAGCTTGGAAGCTACTTTGTTCTCCCCTAAATCACTTTGAGCTGGCTCTCCCTCAAAGTTTTCTAATCTTTGTCTTCTCTCCTCTAGTTTCTTCTCCAAGGTCTCCATAACCTCTGAAAGCTCCCCCACTTCCTTATTTTTACACATGCCCTCAAATTCATCCTCCTGATGAAGGTAATCTCCCAACCCTTGTCTCTTCCTGCACATGTGGATGTAGCCATCAGGATCATAATTTGTTATGGATGTGTGTTGGAACAGGTTGTACTCATCCACCAGCTTCCTATCAATAGCCTTGTATGCTCTAGTAGATACAATTTTGAAATCCAGGAAATAAAGTGTGCCAAGGAGAAAGGCTTGCTTGTGTGCCTCTTCAAAATGTTTGGCATTAGAGACACCTAATTGCCTTACAATTTCCAAAAAAGCAATCATGTCTGGTGCAGGCTTCGGTAGCACATAGGGGTAACCTTCAAATCCATAGCACCGGACAAAGGTGAAATTTTGGCATGAGTACCAATCACCCCAATTGTGATTAACCTTCAGATTTTTGTACTCATAAGGCCTAAGAAACCTCTTTACATCCTTAGAAAGTGATCCCTACAGAGGCTCACCAAAGAGCAAGAAAATTGCCTTAATAGAGAATTCTTCAAATTTGATGTAAGAAGAATTTACATATCTATAATCCTAGAGAGAAACCCATAACTAAACTGGTTGATCTTGTCCATTCTTCCCAACTGTATTTACATTCAAACCCCCTAGCCATAAAACTCTCAATCTCCCATAAAATAAAACAATATGCATTAATAGAGAATAATGCTTGAAGTGCTTGTCTGGATTTTCTTTCAAGTTCAGGAAGCCTTCATGAAGTCTATCAACCAGGTATGAAGAAAAATCAAAAGCTCTAGGATCATGTCTTTGAATATCTGCTGCCAAAACCAGTGGTCCCATGTTTGCTACATTAGGATTCAACACCTCCAACCTGACCATGTGCCATATATGTATACTGTAAATATTTCTTGAAAATGGTCATATCATAAGGAGGACCATCCTCTCTATTAGCCTCCCCTTCTCTACTTTGTGGATAGTGAAGTTCCAACCCTGGTATGTAGTATCCATTTTTTTGTATTCCTCTTCCAAATCCACAAAAGATAAGGGCACATTCACCTTAAGATCCATTGCAAAAACCTCCTAAATTGTGGTTGCTACAAAGTTAACTAAAGAGGTCCTGTTGGGCAACAAAATGCACCACTTGTTTGTATCATAATGTCTTACCAGGAGCTTCAATAAATCAATATTTACAAAGACATTAGGTAGCATGACTTTACCTAAACCATTACTCCACGGGTTCAAAATGGGAATGGGCTCATCCCTGCGGAACTAATGGAAAAGAAATAGCTCGTGCCCTCGCACTGTTATCAATACATCTCCAATTTCTCTGTATCTATCTTCCAGCTGGTCATGAATAGGCAAATCCACCTTAGCTCTGCGTGACCTAGCTCCTGGAGAGCCCATTTTATCTATCATGTCTTGATTTAATTTCCTTTGAGCCTCATTGACTTCACCCTTCAATTTTTTGACGTGCTTCTAGATATTTCAACAACCTTCTACTTCCCTTTTGAGCTTGACCCTTCCATCTCTGCAAATTCTTTGCTCTATGATTTGCAGCTCAAAATATTTCTCAATGAACACCTGATAACTTATGCAATAACTTTGTGTGAAATATCATTGTGCAACACCAGTTTTATATCCCCAAGGAGTCTAATCTTGTACTTAATTACTACAATTTTGATGGATCTTCTTCATGTGGCATTGGACCTACCCAATGGATGTATTTAATGGAAGCCATCTTGTCAGTTTTTTGCATCAAGACCTTCAACGGCTAATCAGTGAGACTTTTCCCAATGATTCAATTATTTGGCATCTTTATGAGTTTATTGCTTCTTACCTTTTGATCAGCACAACCTATCCTGACTGACTCATCGGATCTTAGGATAGCAATTTCTATCCTATCCCGATGGTTCATTTTATCTCGATGGATACTTCTTTAGTTTTGGCTTTTCTTTTGTTTTCAGGATCCATCATTATAACTCTCCCTCATACACTCGCCTTCATTTTTTTTACTTAACCCATTGGGTATCATCATGGTTCATTTTATGTCCCTCTGATGCCTCGATGACCTCAACATTTCAATCTGCATTCTGACTAAGCTTCTTGCATTATCGGCATAACTCACCCTAAAGAACACCTTGAAACTCACCATCCGTCGTAAGAGTCCTATTGGGATTCGGCATAGCATAAAAATTCTCCTCTTGATGTCCTGATGAGTCTTCACTTCATGTTATTGTATCGGTATAATTCACACCGATATCCCCGTAGGCACTTTTATCTTCATTGGGGGTCAGAATAGCCTTTTTCTATTCCTCCCGAAGTCCCGATATTACTCCAATACAATTTCATGCTTTATACCTCTAGGTCTTCTTTATCAGTATAGGTAATATCAATGGTTCCGCCTTCCGATTCTCTATGTCATCAGGGATCAGCCTAACTATTTTTGCACTATCCTGATATGGTCATTTTCTCTGATGGACCTGCCTTCAGTTCCCTTTAGTCATCGAGTATCAGGATAGAGTTTTTTTCATTATTTCCGATCTCTTGATGCTATAAGTCCATGATATGTGCTGCCTTTCCATTGTTACAAGTTACACTGATAGCCTCATAGGTTATCGGTATAGAAATTTTTACACTTTTCTGATAAGTTGATATATGCTGATATAAAACACCCTCCTTCTGCCTCATCAGAATAAGCTAGCCCGATGGTATGACTTTTCCAAGAGTGCGCACCGTGCTGAATGTTAGTTAAGTGCTCCAATGAATCTGCCTTCTGATTTATCAATATATCTCATGCTGATAATCCTTATTTTGCTTGCCAATGTTGTTTCATCAGGACTACTTATCCGATAATTAAAATTTTGTAGTTTTGAAAAAATGAGCCATCCACCATGAATAATAGTGATCCCAGAAGGGTCTGATACATACTGGAAAACAATCTCAGATTATACCATAATGATTTCGCCATTGATAAATGCTCCCATATTAGATTCCTTATGTAGTCTATACTCAGTGCATGCCCTTAGTGTGCCCAAGTGGTACCTTGACATTCCTAAAACATCTGATCCTTAGAGAACTTTACTCATGCTAATAAGGCTCATACACATGCAAACCAGTAGTAAATGCTCATATAATAGGAAAAAGGCCTCCATATAGCACAATTTTTTTTGTAAAAATATGTGCTAACAGGATGAAAACCCACCGTAAGATTAGGTAGTGGTAGAAATGATGTGTTATTCTACACAAGTAATGCATGTGACTAACATGACATGAGTGATAACACAGTGTGTTATACATTACTGCAACTGCACTTTTTCTGAGTCTTAATGATTTTCTCAATGCCTTAACCACTCTATGGCCTATGTCTTATTTTGTCCAATTGAAAGTCCTAATAACACACTCCATTCTCACCTATTTCAACTTGAGACAACACCATCAATATCAATATGACTTTCATCTATTTTTGTAGAAGATTCCAAAAGGTGTACATTGGCTACCCATGATGCAGTCCCTAAATTAATATTTTCAATGGTGAAATCCTTTTCTAAAGGATTTCCTACCTCTTTATTTGAAATAGGATGAACTATTTCAGTAATCCAATTGCTCGTATCTTGGTCAAAACCCATTTCTGAAATTTTTTAAAGATTTTTAGACTTTTGAGTCCTTCCCAAACATTTACTAACCATATCCTCAATGGGAACTAAAACAGGAACCAGATTTCTCTTTTTGCTGTTAAGAGCAGTTTCTAACCAATCAGGAGCACTAGAATCTACATCCTTCTTTATTTGGAATTGTTTAGCACCAACATTTGCTAAGAGCAACGAACCTCTAATATTTACTTATTCTCCAGGATTCTCAGTATGACCAACTTCCACAATGGACATCTCGATGTTTTTCTCCATAATTATATTCCCCATCTCTTGGGACCCTTCTAAATCCACCACTATTGTATTTTCAGGTAGCTTTTTGCTCTTGTTTTTGGTTCTTTATCTAGTGATATGGGTTGGAAGATATTATACAAGAGATTTCTTTGAACCTCTGGTAGTATCTACCTAAACTTTAACTTTGGTGCCACCTACAACACAAGTTTTAACGAATTTATTAGAAAAAACATTTTGAACTAGAACAGGAGAATCTTTGATTACTAGCCTCCCATGTCTCTATTTCTGTAACCACTGCTCAGTCCTACGAATAATAGGGAATGTTCTCATTTGAATTTGATCTTCTTTCTTGTCCCATTCTATTTCTAGAATTGAGGATCCTTGTACTTTCTCAGCATACTGCGGATCAATCGAATCCTCAACATTATCTACAACCCCTACTAGATTCATTTTGAGTTGAAAGGTATTGATCTGATCCATCATGAACCTAGAAAATATTCTCCTCCTTACTTCAAACTCATCACTGCCATCCTCCCATAAGTTCTCAAGTTGTGGGATGTGAGAAAAACCTTCTTTGAGAGCTATATGTGCTTGAGCATAACCTTTGATGTCAAATTTAGGTTGAGCTGTATAATATTGAAGATTAAGATTTTTGAAGTCAATGTCTAGGTTCAACCCATCAGAAATAGTTCTGTAAATATAATAACCCAGTTCAACTAGGAAAGAAACACCTGAATCTTTCCTAGGTAGAGTTCTCTTATCAATGTGAGCAATGTGAGCAAGATGCCTACAAAGTTCAATCAGCACGAAGCAGTCAAGTGCAAACCTTGGTAATTTAAATGGTTCTCCTTCGAACCCTCCAATAGTGATGTAAGTGAAAAGAGGATACTAAATAAAATCACTCCCATATATGCTCATTAGTAACATATTTTCATCAGATAGTCTTTTGTTTATAGTCCTTTGAAGTTCATAGATTAATCTCCCTACAAACACATCATGAACCCTCTAGAAATTCTCATGGCACTTTTGCAGCTGAAGGTGTGGATGATAATCATAAATCTTCATTCCATCGACCCATTCCTCATAATACAAACCATGCCAAGGCCTCCCATAGGCCAAACAATAGAACAAATATGAAGACATATAGAAGTTTTACACTCGAGGCAGTTACTTAGTCCTTCATGTAACCTTTCAGCAATTAAATCTGCATAATTTATATAGCACTTATCATCTAATATGACCTGAATGAAAAATTATATCCAGTCTTCCCAACAGAATGCCTGTTGGCTCCCTTTCACCTTGTGCAGTAAAATGACAATGTCCCTTACCTCCCTGATAAAGTTCTCTCTGGTTAAAGGCTTGGGTAACCAAGAACTTCCTTTCTAAAATTTCAAGAGCCAACTCCTGGCTATGACACTCTTATACTAGGAATTCTTTTCAGTGAAGAATCCATAGGTTGTGGTTATCGTCCAATCCTCATATGGTTCCTTAGCAGGGATTTTCAAAATAGCCATAAGAGCTTCTCTATTTGCATTCAATAAAACACCCCCATTTGCATTTCTAGTACATCAGTTTTCTAGGTCATACCTATTCATGCACTCGAGAACTAATTTGGGGCACTGTATAGTAGGAGGAAAAATAGTAGCTTCTATTAGCCAACTATCCTCAATCTTTTCCATCAAGGGTGAACCAGAAGGATTCTTAGCTCTTTCTAAGAATTCATTCAAATCAACATGAGCTAAGGATGTGTCCCCAAATTCTAGGAGAGAACAACTAAGAGCTAATTCTGGTGCTAACTTTGGTGGAATGGACCTCATTTTCAATTTTTTCTTAAATTCAGCACACTAACACATACTGCAATGACACACCCACTACAGCTACAACAACAAAAATTAACAATTTCTTCTTTGAAGCATGAAAATGATAGAGAATGCAAATATTTTTAACTTGCCTTTCATGCAATTGAGTGTCTGCTAATCCTGAGAAGTGAGAGAATTACCTCCAGTGCCGAAGTCTCACCTTCCCTAATTTAGCTTCTCTATGATGATATAAATCTTTTTGATGTCAATATAAATGGCTAAAAACTTGGTTTCATGATTACCACATCCCATTCATTCCTGTCAAGTTATTGTTGAAGTGACACTTCTGACACATACTTTTATTACAAAATACTTCACATGATCTCTTATCAAGAAATTGATTACCTCCTTAAGTGAGAATTCCTTAAAATAAATCACCGCGATTCCTAAAATATTCTCCTTCATGTTGGTCATTTTCCTCCTTTGGCCTCCTGCTTTTACGATGTTTCCATTTTGAATGTGGAACTGTTGAACCATTGAATCATTGAACTCTTGAACTAACGAAGGTACAAAGGTTCAAGTTCATTCTCCGCACAAACTTTTCTGTGCAAGATGAATACCCACAACTAAGACATAATACATATAATGACTCAATGAACTGATGAACTCTTGAACTAAACTCCAGGTTCAAAGAAAAAGGTTCAAAGACATGAACACTTAGATATAAAGACGCACTGACCAAGACAGGCTTAAAATAGAAAGATGACAACTTAAGAGAATTAATTATGTTGAACTAAACAAATATTATTTCGGCACAAACATACCAATGATAGGAAAATCAATTAATGCAAAAATAAGGGTAATTGGCTCTGACTGGGGACCGGGACTGTAAAGGACACGAAAATGAACCTAGAATCTTTGGTTATGTAGAAATGAAATCTAAAGATCCAAGACACACCCAAAGAAACAACTAGATACGACACAAACCAGAAATAATAAATATGAATAGGGGGAACCTGTTCAACTTTATAACTAATAGATTTTAAGATCCTTCCCATTATAGGATAGGGAAAGAGGTGTTCCATCTAGATAGGATAGTTTGAAATAATTTGGTCCTAGTACCTGATGAATCTTGAATGGTCCTTTCTAGTGGGAGTCAAATTTGCCATGTTCTCCCTTGGGTTCCCTTCTTCTATCCCAAAGTAGAACTTGATCTCCTTTCATGAATTTCCTAGGTCTAGCCTTATTATCAAAGATCTTCTTAACTCGAGCTTGATGATTTGTAATATGATCAACTAGCTCATTCCTTTCCTCCTCTCTTTTGGTCAAGTACATTACTCTTTTCTCCAAAGAACTCTAAAAATACTGATCTTCAATCACCTTCTGCAATTTGGTTGCCACTAGCTCCAACGAAAGTGATAACTAAGCTCCCACTCCATATACCAACTCAAAAGGTGGCATCCCTATTTCCCTCTTGGGTAATGTCAAGTCATCCCATAGTGCTTCATATAGAATTTTATACCAATCTTTGGAGTTATCACTCACTAACTTCCTCATAATAGCTATCAGGTTTTTATTATTGGACTGTACCTGTCCATTCCCCTGTGGGTAGTATTTTGATGAAGGAGAAAGTTATATACCATGATCGTAGCAGAACATAGCCAATTATGTTGAGGAAAAACTTGTATCATTATCTTTCACAATCTTTTGAGGAACGCTGAAGCATACTAATATATTTTCTTTGAGAAAGTTACACATAATCTTAGAAGAAGTCTTCTTAACTAGGATGGCCTCTACCCACTTGGTAAAATAGTCAGTAGCAGTCAAGATGTGGGTGTGCCCTGCACTTGAAGGAGGTGAAAGGGGCCCAATAAAATCTAAACCCCATTTCTTAAAGGGCTCTTCTATAAAAACATGTCTTAGTGGTAGCGCTACTAACTATGGCTTTCCTAAAAACAATTTGCACTTCTCACAATTGGCTACCCATTTATATGCACTTTTAAACATCCCCAGACAGTAATAACAATAAAAAAATCACATACTTTTCCTCCTTCAACCTCATATTTCTTCTCTCCCTTGAGGATAGGTATTCTAGAAATTATCCATATGTCAAATAGTGTGTCACATCAACAAACCATGGGTCTTGAAGACTAACAAATAGGACTATCGGTAACTCTTCATCTTTCTTCTCCCTATTCTTAGCAATCAATCGACACAAACATTGTCCTCATACAAGCTTTGTTGGATTAATATCTAGATAAAACTCATGTATCTTTGAGACCCAAGTATCATGATTATTCATACCAACCTCCTGTTGGGTTAGGATACTCTTCACAGCTGAATGAGGTACAAACATAGTAGAATGAGAATGCAGCATATAATACCTAAAATGCTTAACGACTTTAACTACTACAAATACCTGCATCTCGACCAAAGAATATTTGAGTTCATGTTTCTTAAGTGGTACACTCATGAAGGATATAGGAACTTCATCATTTTGTTTAGTCTTTTGCAAAAGAATACCAGACATGGTATGTTTAGAGGCATAACAGTAAATAATGAACTCTTTTTGAAAATCTAGGTCGACCAAGGTAGGTGCCTAAGCGATAGCCTCTTACACCTTTTCAAAGGCCTTCTTTGCTTCTTCATTCCACTTAAACACTTATATCTCACTCATCATTCCCACAATATGTTTAGTGATGTTTGCAAAATTTGGTACAAATCTTCTGAGAAAATTAACTTGCCCAAAGAAGGACTTAACGCCAGTTATGTTCGATGGAAGAGTCAACTACTGGATGACTCTTACTATGTCTAAATCAATTTTGATACCATCCTTCAAGATGAGATGCCCTAATAGCTTCCTTGTTGTAACACAAAAGATAGATTTCTTCGGCTTTAAAGAGATACCATGATCTCTATGATACTTATAAGGAACTGAGAGGGGGGGTGAACCAGTGCAAGCAAAAACTTAATAAATTTGATTACACCACTTATAAACTTTAAGATCAATAACCCTACAAGAAATATAACCACATAAGAAAACACCCAATGAAGCATGCAAACCATAACACAATGATTTTTCACATAGAAACTGAAATGGGAAAAACCATGGTGGGAATTAGTACCCACAAAGATCAACTATCTGCAGAATAGAGTTCTGACCGGTTAATGTCATAAAAACACCCTATTAGGAGTGACACCTGGTTAAGAGTGCTTTAGCCTAGTTAAGAGCTATTACAATAAGGCCTGTTAGGAGCTACCTTGCTATAGGATTTTCAAACACAAGCTTATGTGTCACCTTGTTAAAGTATTTTAACCTTCGGGCCTGTTAGGATCCTACTGCACCCTGTTAGGAGTGACTTGGTGAGAGGATTTTGTTGTTGCAACTGTTAGGGAATGACAAGTTTGACTGATCTATTGTTAGCACCTATGTGCTTGATTAGATTCACTTCATTTCTGCTTCTAACACTGACTAAACATCATAACCTAACTCCTTCTTCCACGACACAATCAAATTTACACTCTTGATCTCATAAAATCTCATGATATACATCACCTTGTAAAAACACTGTTAAGTCAACTGAGAATCCTTGGAAAAATTCCCTAGGTTCATTGAACCTATTCATCTTGCATAACACACTTCCCTTATGTTGGAAAAAGAACACTTAACTCAAAAATATAACAAAAGGACTACCAATGACCGATCAAATTGTCTTTGCTTTACAGGTTTTGTGTTCTTCATGACTGTCATTGTTCTACCGATCATAACTTGCTCCATACTCTGAATCCGCTAATGCGGTTTCAATCATAGACTCATATCAATGTCATAAACATGTGTTCCAAATTGCAACACTTAACTCTTTACCAATCATTTGTACCGGTCTGATCATCAATTCTCTATTCTTGTTTACCAGTTGCCTGCCACTTAGTAGTTTTCATGTTTAACTGACTCCACTATCGGTTAAGCATTACCGGTTTGTCAAGATGACTTATATGACTAAAAAAACATGGTTTCTATCAATGAAAACACAAAAAAAATCATCAATCAACCTATTACAACTCTATCATCATCATCAAGCCAACAAACTCCCCCTTTGGCATTAATGGAAAGACTTAGGAAAAAAGTTGTCAACTAAGTGTCACATTACAAAAATGATAGAACTCAAAATAAATAACTCCCCCTTAGAAATTACATGATATCAAAAATTATAATAATCCCCCTTTGAGAGCAATGAAAAAGGTAAGCAAATACATGAAAAATATGAATACAATATACATCAAAATTTAAACTACCAAATATATATATATAGGAGTTCAACAGTTTTACAATGTCATCTTAAGAAATACATTTGCAATATTATACTTCAAAATTTTTAGATCATTATCCCAAGTCTCCAAAAGTGTCCCTGTGATATCAATATGTGTCCTGATCTGATATACAAGCTCCTCCATTGCATCAAGTGTGCTCATCTACGGTATAATCAAAATTGCTTCAGTTTCCTTGTAACCTCTTTGCAAAATATCAATCTTAGGGACTAAAAGAGTTTGTAACTCCTGCAATGAAGTTGTCATTTTTACCTTCTCTGCCTCATATGCCTTCATTTTATGTTGTAATACTATAACCGATCTACCAAAATTGATTGTTGAGCTTTTTATAGGATCAAAAGATTCAATTAACCTCTTCAGCTCCTGCTTAGATTCCTATGTTTTCTTTTCAAGATCATCACAAAATAATAAAAATTTGGCAATTGTGGAAAGGATTTTACCTCCGGTCATCAATTATTCTTTAATTAGGTCCATGTTGATAGTAAGACATATTTTGTCTTTATCAATATCCTTCATCAATTGTTTAATTCTCCTTTTTTCATTTTCATTTTTCACATTCTTGACAACGACCTCTTCAAGACTCTTCATCTGTTCTCCTACTGATGTAACCAAGTGGTCCAATTTCTCAATAGGAGATGTGAAATTATCTCTCAGTCTCCTGTAACAGACTAAACAATATATCAACAACAACCTATAGGATTTGTGCCTCTTTCCTCTTAGCTCTCCTTATTTTCTTATGTGCCCTAGATTGCATAGCAGATGCAATCTCCATTAGCTCAGTAGGACTCAACATATCCATATTGATCAATCCTTGAATTTTAACATTGTCATCCTCTTCATCATCATCAACAATTTTCTTAGAAGTAAGTGACTGGGGGGTCACTTTTTGTTATGATTCCTTCTTCTCATCTATCTTGACCAGTGGCTCTACTTGATCTTCTTCAACTTTCTCTTATGCCTTCTCCTTCACTGGTGCCTTCTCTTATACCTTCTCAAGTTCCTTTTCCTATTGCTCAGTTACATGTACATCATCAACTTGTGCACTATCTATTTTTTCAGTCATCACATCATTTATACCAGTTGGATTCACTTTTGGTAACATTATCTCTTCATCGATGATAATGATTGTTTCTTGCTCAGTGTGTCTATCAACTGGTGTGTCATCAAAAAATTTCATCCAATATTATATCATCAATATTCAAATTTTCAAGGAGATCTTCTCCCTTAATTCTCTCTGGTTCCTCTTCTTCAGGTACCAATCTTAAAAACTTATTCAAATTTTCCTCAGTCTCATCTTGGATAGACTGGGACTCTCCAACAAGAAATCTATTCAACCTCTTCTTTGTCCTAAACAATGATTTTAAATTATAAATAATGTTTTGTATATCCTCCTTAGAGGTTTTCGGTTGTAAATTAACAAGAACAAATTCAATAATCTCCTTATCTTGTTTTATTGCTACCTGTCATCTTGCATCTAATTTACTATACAATGAATTAGGTATCTAGCCTTGCAATTCAATTAGAGCTTTACTGTACTTATTCATCAACTAAACAACTGCATCTTTAATCTGTTTTTCTTCTTCTTCTCTAAAATTGACATAATGCCTATTTACACCAGCTAATATTTCATACTTAATTTTTCCAACAATTTCTCAAGTGAAGTAAGTTTACTTACTGGTGGATTAATAGATTTCACTATGGATTCTCCAACCACCTTTGATTTCTTGCTACTAGCTCTTAGTTCTCTCTTTTATCCTTCTGATTTTGTTTCTTCTCCTTCTTCAATAGCAACTCTTTTTTCTTTTTCCTTCTTCCTTTTTTTGGTGGCTACCAATGTTGGTGGCTTGATTTATTTACATATCCTTCTAATTTGAATCTTAGGAGGAGGAGGGGGATTCTCCTTAACAACTGTACTTCTTGTTTGTCTACTAGTAGGTGCACTATATGTTCCAGCCTTCTTCTTTTTAAATATTTCTCTAGCTTCAGCAATCATTTCTTAAGTGAAGCCTTGTTCAACTACAAATTGTTCAACCTCTTTTCTTACTATCTTAGCAATTACCGGTTTTACAAACTCAGAATGTACCTCAATAGATTTTCTTTGTAAGTACCAAATCTTGTTGCATTAGGGTCTACCAGTTGTTCTTGGAGATGATCAATATACATAGTCAAAATATCTACTTCCACTTCATACCCCATAGGCATCACCCATGAATTTCTAGGATCTGTTGCCTCCATCTTATAGGTGTTTGTATCCATCATAAAACAAATAGTGTATTCATACTTCTTCACTACATTCTCCGATATTCTCTCTCTATCATGAATTTTCTTCTAGAAATCTTTAAAGTATCCCTAGATGGTATTTTTAAACTCATTACCAAACATCTTGATACTATTCTTGATTTGTAGGGATGTCAGTGTATCATCTGACCATTATATTTCACCTATACTGGGAAAGAAGGTTTTAAAATAGAAAAATAGACCAACAATCAACTGACAAAATTTGAATTTTTTCCACTTATCTTTCTTGATTGATTCAAGATTTGGCACCAATTGGGTTGTCATTGCTTCTGCTAGATCATAATTAGAATGCTCCTTCAATATCTGGTAAGCTGTGTGGATAGTAGCTCTGAGAATGCTATTCATCCGGCTTGAATGATAAACTCTATAACCAATGAACATAGATGCAAACTTTACCTCAAGGTCCTGAATTTCATTTATTGTCATAGCTTGTCCATCCCACTTAGATTTTGTTAACAGGATCACTTCATCTTTAGGGATTGATCTAAGAGTAGGGACATCATCGGTTTCCCACAGTCCAGTGACAACATGAATAGATTCCTTTGTGATTTTATGCGGTCAATCTAGCCACATAAACTAGTCATGAACTCTTCTCAAAACATATCTAACATGCTCCTCTTCAAAATCGTCCATAAAGTTTAAAGCATGATGAAAACCTTTATCAGATATCCATCTGAATTGATCTTTCAATACACCTTACTTATCACACAAAGTCCGATACTGATCAAAGATAGCAAATATACCTAGATCTTCAAGTTTGCAATGAATTTAAGATCAAATATATTTGACATGCAATACACCATAGGGAACACTAGATAGGGCTCCAATTGGATCAGTTTAGGTTGACTTATGCAGATGCCTCTTAAATTCTTGTCGAGGTCTTACAATAACATCAACAATGTGTGGTGTATCCATTGCAAAATATCAAACACAAAATTAGATCACAGAACAATACCTTTCAACTCCTTCGCAACTAGGGTTTCTAAACTAAATGTATTTTCACCGATCCACTTCACTACAAATCTCCTCAATCCGTTGTCAACTTCACCAATGCAGCAATAAAAATCCCTTCTCTACTTAAGTCGCTCTCCAAATGTGCTCTCAAGAATGCAAGGTGAGAAATGAAACTTGTAAAACACCTTTTATATTCCTTTTAACAACTACATTGAATGATATACCAGTTGAACTTACCCTAAACATCGTTCAACCCTAAAACTTGTTACCGATTCAAATAATACATCAAACTTACAGATTTTGAAGTATAATTGGTTTAAGATCACTTCATAACATCATATTACATCAAGATATACAGATTTAACTTACTGCACAATTATTTAGGGGGTCTGGAAATAGATCTGACAATATGCTCCCCTAAGCTTTATAGATAGCCTAGTTTATCAGTGAGGGATTCTACACACTAGGTGAAGAATTAGAATCTTCTGATGGTTTCTCCTCACTTTTATTCCTCCAGATCTTGTTCATCTCACTTATGGTTTCCTCCACATAAACCTTATTTTTACCTTTTTGGTCAGCAAACTGATTAACCGGCTAGTTCATTCTTGCTCTACAAAAATTTGCAAGGTGTCTCAGTTTGTGACAATGAAAACATGTCATTCTAGATGCTCTCTAGGGTCTAGCATTACCTCTACCAGTTATTCTTCGTCAATTCATAGCAACATGTCCATAGTTGTGATAGATTGAGAATGTCACATTCTATCTATTCTCCATTTCATATGGACTAGATCGGTTCACATAAGGTAGTTGCCAAGTAGGGTTTCTTCGTTCATTGTAAGATCTCTGCCATTCACCATTAGACCTCTGATTTGTGAAATATCTCTAATTGTTTACTCTAAACCTACACTTAATAAATTTATGCCCATACTTATTTCAATTGAAGCAATATCCATCAAAACTAATAGGCTTATAACCTCCTTATGCATTAGGTCTATATCCATCAAAAGTACTGGATCTACTTCTACAAACATTAGCAGTATAACCGACCTTGTGATAGTTAAAGCATATTGGTTTGTAGGTTTTCCTAGAGGTATTCTTCTTTGTGTTAGGTGCATATTTGTTTTCATGCATGGTATCCTTGGTACTAGATTGCTCTCCTTGTTCAATGTTTTTGTATCCCTGTTAGGACCCGGGAAGGACAACTGAGAGGGGGGGTGAATCAGTTGTGAACCATATGTTAATAAATTATAACCCAAATGCAAATTATTCCAATTTAAACTTAGTACCAGTAAATAAAACTTAAGTGTCGGTAAAATAGATTAACAGTTATAGTAGTACCGGTATAACTTAATCCATGAAACATAAAGAGAAACAACATCCACAACATATGACACATAGATTTTGACGTGGAAACCTGGTAAGGGGAAAAACCATAGTGGGAAACCTTACCCACAATCAAATGATACTACTACAGATAGTAAGTGTATACAAATGGGGTCTGCACATGCAAAAAAGGTTAACCGCCTAGAGCTCACTACTCAATCACAAAATAGGAGTCACACTGACTACAATTGGATGGTTAAATCCAATGATAATGTACTTCTCAAAATAGCATCTCCAATGTTGGATTCAGTACCGGTTTAAGCTTTGAACATGAGTGACAAACACCTTCATAACCTTCCTTCAACCCTCAAATAATGTCTACGTGATTTTCACAAGGATCTGCTTATTTTTGCTCTTCAATATTCGAACACACTCATACCATATACCATATCCTGATCTTCAATAAGTTCTTACAATCATTTATACAAAACCTAAGACCAAATGTATAGGTCGGCTCACTAAAGATATTACAATTAAATCAATTACAAATAAGTCTTGATGCGATAAAACATGTCAGCTCAATACATTTACCACATTATCCAATCAATAAACAATCTCCATAATGTGTCATGTTGATCTAGAATAGATATCATGTATTGGTCCATAACCTAGACCTATCTGTCGGTTAAGACAAATTTGTCAACTAGATTAGACCAATAAGAAAAACACCAAATCCAAACATCCAATCCATGTCTTCAACATAACCAAATGATCTCCAAATGATAACAAGTCATTATCTCTGTCGATGAACCACTAACCTCTTGGTGAACATATACCGGTGACTGTGCATAAGCCACTAACCATACCGATGAACCATAATGTCGGTTCAACAGTAAACCAATATAACCCTACTACCAAATCAAAAATGTAGACCTCCAAGAAGATAAGTGTTGACATCAATGACAAAATCAATGCAACACATGATGAAGTCATCCATAATATCAACAATCTCCCCCTTTGGCATTGATGGCAACACTAGATAGAAAAACATCTAAGTGCCAAAAATAGAATTCCAAAAACCAACAATCTCCCAAAGATAGATCAATACAAAGTTCTATAATAGAAACGGAAACCAAAACCAAAAATACATATATCCAAAGAGTATATCTCTCCCTTAATGTTTTTCCATATATATCTCTCCCCCTTTGACATCAAATGCCAAAGCAGTAAAGAATTCAAAACATAACACTCAGCCAACTACTCTCCCTGAGAAGTAGCTCTCCTCCATCAAATCCGGAAAAAGATTTTTCTGTTAGTCCCTACCAGTTTGATGCCAATCTTCATTATCTAAGTCTCTATTGGTGGGGAAATTACCCCCAGCTGCTCTCTAAGATATTCAAATTTTTTCTTAGGCAAAGGCTTTGTAAAGATATTTGCAATTTGCTCTTTAGTATTCACATAAACCAATCTTACTTCATTTGCTTCAACATTCTCTTTCAAAAAATTGTACTTGTCATGCCTGTGAAGTGTATACCTGTTCCTGCAACACAAAACACTCAATAGATCATTATAAGCATGGTTAGAAAATTAAGCAAAGAAAGATAAACCATAGCTAATCGATCTATCGCCTCCTAGTAAATGCGAGTATGAATTTTGCTCTCAGATCTGGTTATGCAAATTCCAATGACTTGACTACACTTAAATGGAGGATTTAAATGATAAATGATGCATTTAAGGTAGCAATGATAATGATTAAGATACATGATTCCATGATTATGCTAGAAAATAAGCTAGATTTAAGATAAAATTGAACATGATGACAATGCTAAAATGATATTGCTAAGAGCTATATGACTATAGTAACAATGCTTGAATGCAAATGAGATGGGATGATTATTGCTCCAAAATGGGATCTATTTATAGGATTTCCAAGGCCAGGGGTGAGGTGGCAGGAATCAATGGTCAAGATTAAGTTTGAAGATATCAATGGTGAAATTGGAGGAAGTTGGAAAAGAGGTTGGATGAAAGGGAACATTTTCCATCTCTATGGTGACAAGTGTCAAGAAGCTTCTAGAAAGGATGGATGAAAGGGAACATTTGCCATCTCTATGGTGACAAGTGTCAAGAGGCTTTTCTCATCAGAGAGAAAATGTCTAAGGAAAGGGGACATGGTGGTTAGGATGTGGAAGCTAAGATGGGGTTAAATAAACCTGGGGTTAGATGAAATGAGTTAGGTTTAGAAGGGGTTAGGTTAGGTGGTTATAAGTTAGAAGAATTTGAATTTAAAAATTCAAATAATAGGAAAAGGCTAAATAATTTCAACAACTCATAAATTTATTTGTTTTAATTAATTATGGGATTTAGAAGAAATGAATTTGATGATGAATTTGATGGGGGGAATTAATTAATTTGAATTAATTAATCAAAGGGGATTATGAAATGAACCTATTAAATAAATCCTTACATTTATTAATAATTAGATGAAAGGGAGAATTTAATTAAATCACTTAGTGAATTCAATTAAATTAGGAAGGGGGATTAATTAAATAATTGCTTATTTAATTAATTATCTTCAGACCATTTTTAGGTGTATACATTTTGCCCCTCTTTGAAGCGAGGTTTGATGACGCATTGATTCAAAGAATAATCTCAATTTGATGATGATATTGGTTCGATAGGATGCCCCATCTCTTGATTGATAGATTGTGATATGATGATGCCCCCTTGGGAGATCAATTGAGATAATTGATCTTTTGGCTCATAGAAGGTCTTGGGAGCATATAAATTACTAGAGTTTTTGAATTTTTTGTGAAATTGATGTCTCAATTAGAAATGATTTGATGTCTGCAACTATGGTTGATGAAAATGTGAGTTCTACTATCACGGTGATGTGGTTCTTGATGATTGATAAATCTTGATTGATTTGATTGATAAGATTGAGATTTAGTCTAGTTTCAGGAATGACACCTCCTGTATAAGACAAAGATGATCAAAGCATCTGGTTTCAGGAATGATATATCCTGTATAAGACATGATTAGAATGTATGGTTTCAGGAAAGATACATCTTGTATAAGACATGAGAAAATTGATTTAGATGTGATTGATTGACAGAATTGATAATATTGATTGGATAAAGAATTGACAGTTTGTTGATATCAAGTTGCAGAAAGATTTAGATATGTTGATGTTGGTTCTGGTGAGAGGGTAGCATAAGATTTTCTTTGGGTCCACAATATCTAGAGAGATATGAGTAATCATTCTAATTGTGTATACACTTGTGATGATACCTTGATGATTCTTGTGATAGATTTAACCTTGGATAAAAGGAGCATGCGCAATCCCATGCAACAATGAAATGCAAGCTAAAATGCAATGCAAAGCTACGAGCAGACCAGTAACTAGATTATTGTGTTTTGTCATCATTGAGATTTTTAAAATGTGGTAAGTGAGTGCAAACATCGATGGTATAATTAAACCATGATGACCTGAGCATTGTTTTCTTGATTTTTTATATGGCAAGCTAGCACAAGCATCCAAGTATAATTGAACCAAGATGACCTGAGTGTTGCTTGCATAAAATAGGTAGTATATATCATTTCAATACGCAAATCAGAAATGCCTTCAATGATACTTTTATGATCATGTCCTAAGACAAATTTGCACATATTAATGATCAATTTTCAAATAGCAGACAAGAAAAATATCATGTTTCTTCCTTGTTCCTGGAGTCACTCAAAAATCATGATAGAAAAAATCAATATAGCAAATAAAAGTTGAACAATTATGTTAAAATCATTATCTAAAAGATATCATCCATGTGTTTAGACTGACTTTGTGATAGTTTGATGGTTGATAATTTGATCTCGTGTTCAATGTTGGATATGCCTCATTTTTTGCTTGTTAAGAGTTGTCTAACCGTTTGTTCTACCTGTTTTATTAAGCTCAGAATCGATCAAAAGTTTTGCCCCTAGCTAAATGCAGGATTTTGCCCCAAGCCTAGAAACAAATTCGTTATGATATACCCAATTATCCAAACCATGGCGAGAAGCCACCCGGGATGCCTATGTATGTACAAAGGTTGTATGATGGATATGAACAACACTGATGGAAAATGAATTCAAGCAGAAAGATAGTGCCTGTTTTCCAGGTTTTCACTATATGTTTTTATTGTACTTTTTCTCATATTTGATTTTTTTGGATTTTCTTTGCTTTTTCATTTTTTTTGGATTTTTTTCTTTTTTCGCTGTTTTTTATTTTTTCTGCTTTTTTAGACATAAAACTTCTTCAGATGCATGCTATTGATTAGTTCTTCAAGTTGATCTTCATCCTATGTTGATAGCTGATATGCTCCTGATCCAAATACTATTGTGATTACAAATGGACCTAACCAGTTTGGTTCAAATTTTCCTTTCTTTTCTCAATCTGCATGGTTGCATGGATTTTCTTTTAGTACTAGTTCTCCAACTTGAAAGATTCATGGTTTGACCCTGTGATTATAGCTCCAACACATTCTTTATTGATATACCTTTAGATGATCAAAGGCATTTTGTCTTTGTTCATGGATCAGTTCTAACTCTTGTAGTCTAGATACTCGATGTTCTTCATCTTGGATGATACCTTTTAATGATACTCGTAGAGAAGGTATCTCTACTTCTATTGGCAATATTGCTTCTGATCCATAAACAAGAGAGAAAGGTGTGGCACCTATTTGTGTGCAGATACTAGTATGGTAGGCCCATAGAGCAGGGTTCAATTGAATATGCCAATCTTTTCCAGCATCATTTACTGCCTTCTTGAGGATTTTTAGAATAGTTTTGTTTGATGCTTCTTCTTGCCCATTCCCTTGAGGATAGTAGGGTGTGGAGAATCTGTGTGAATCTTGAATTTCTCACATAACTCTTGTACATCTTGATTCTTGAACGGTCGCCCATTATCACTGATATTGGTCATTGGTATTCCATAGCGACAGATGATATAATTCAAGATAAATGCAACAATTTGTTTTCCTGTGATATTTATGAGAGGTACTGCCTCAATCCATTTTGTGAAATATTTTTTAGCTACAAGGATGAATTTGTGACCATTAGATGAAGAGGGATTTATTTATCCTACTAGATCAAGACCCCATTGACAAAAAGGCCAATATGTTGCCAAAGCATGAAGTTCTTGTGTTGGTGCATGAATCAAATTCCCATGGATCTGACATTGTTTGCATGTTCTAGCTATCTAAAAAGAATCTCGTTCTATTGTCGGCCAATAATAGCCCAAGCATATGAGTTTTTTTCAAAAGGGTAAGACCACTTGAATGAGTGCCACAAATTTTGTTATGGGCTTCATGTAAGGCCTTCTCAGATTATTCTTATTCGAGTCATCTTAAAAGAGTGTCATCTAAACCTCATTTAAATAGGATATCCACGATAGGAGTAAAATGGGAGGATTGGCGAATAAAATTTCTCTTTTGATTCTTCAGTAAGTCAGGAGGTAAGGTGTTATCTTTCAGGTATGTGTAAGTTTGGCCATAGTGTGAGGCATCATGCCCCACAAGTTGACAGATAGTTTGGGAATGAGGACAATTATAAGTGGGGTAAAACAACTCTTCCACCAGGAATTCATAACGTTGTTGATTTTCTTGTGTCTAAAGGAGAGAAGAAAGTGTAGCCATGGCATCTGCTACTTTGTTGTCATTCCTTGGAATTTGCTCAAAATTTATTTCTACAAAGTATTTCTTGATATCATCAACCATCTTTTTATAAGGCATTATCTTTTCATCCTTTGTTTGATAGTCATCATTAATTTGATTGATGACGAATTGAGAGTCTCCAAAGACTTGAAGTTGTGTAATGTTCCATTCTATAGCCATTTTGATACCTGTTACCAAAGCTTCATATTCTACTATGTTGTTGGTGCATGGAAAGCTTAATTTGTATGCTTTGGAATTGTATGACCTTGTGGTGTGATGAATAGAATACCTACTCCCAATCCATGTTGTGTTCTATTATTGATATCTACTCCTGGACTAATATTCAGGTGATGTATCATAAGATATGGATCGAACCCTGGAATGTCTATATATGAACAGGTAAAATTGATTTGCCTCCTTTTCAAGGGCTCCAAATATTTTTGCCTTGCTAGCTCTAATAGAGAAGTTGCTGGATATAGATCAGTTGTGCCAATGATAACTGCCTCTATTGGTTCTATTAGTATAGATAACTTCTTTTGATAGAATTTAGGTAAGGTGTCAAATATCCCATCTTCCGGAGCCTCAAGGAGGTATTCACCGTTAGACACGTCCTTTATTTTTACTTTTTCTCAATCTAATGTTGCCAATCAATGGTTTTCAACATTAGACCTGATATTGTTTTCTTTATGTTCACTTTTGCGACTAGGAGATTTGACACCCATTTGACTTGAAGATACATTAGCAGAATCCCTGGTGAGAGTTGTTGTGGGTTTGATTTCATTAAGATATAAAGATATGGCATGGTCATTAGGAAAGGTATCAATGGTGGTATGTCCTTCATTTTCCTAGTCCATAGGTTCAGGATGAATTAAGGATAAAGGATCCTCATGTTAAATTATGTCAAAGATATTAGGGGTCATGATAGAGATGTTAGAGCTTTCATTATGTATTTCAATTTCTAGAATGATACTCTCGTCAGAATGACCTCGCACAAGTAGCTCTTGATCGTCCTCAATTAAGTCCATATCAATCGAATGTGATTCTGATTCAAGTAGACTAGTTCCTAGCATTTGTCCTACATACGCGTGAACTATATTGACTCCTTCATCTGCTTCTTCCCTTTTGATTTGAAGTTGCTCTTGTTTGTTTTTCCATGATAGCATATATTCTCCATTCCCTTGATCTTTTAGCTACATTTGTTTTTCCATGTTTGACAAAATTGATGCAAATGATTGTTCCTTGGATTGTGTGCTTGAATATGCTGCCTCTCTATTATGTGAAACAATGACCTCTTGAGCTGATTTCAGATTATTACAACACTGCACTGGATTGGAGTCTGCGGAGATCATGATTTCCTACCAATTATAGGGAAACTTTAAGCACTAATAACATGTTGACGGAATAGCCTGTATGTCATGTATCCATGGTCCTCCCAAGAGTATGTTATATGGTACGTCCAAGTCTAGAACTCGGCATGTTGTGTCCTTTTGTAAAGGTCCCACCTTGATAGGTAACATCACAATTTCTTTAGAGTAATGTTCTTCTTCACCATATGCTTTGATTTTGATCTTTTTCAGGGGATCAACTGCATCTTCTGAATAACCCAAAGTACGAACAAGACTCAAAGAGAAGATGTTTAAGCTAGCTCCCCATCTATTAGGACACGTTTAATGAACGTTCTATGAATGAGGACTTCAATTTGCAAGGAAGCACTATGGGGATGTTGCAATGAATTAATACTTGGATATGAAGGAGATGAGCTTTGAATAGGATCCTCTGAAATAGGCTTGATGGCAATTATGGATATCCCTTCAGGAACTTCATCTTTGGATGTATTCTTTGGTGAGGATGCTATGGAAGATTCTTGCAATATTTCAAGAGGTGTAGGAATAGATTCCTTTGGAGAATTAATTTTCTTATGGAGGGATGAGTTGTTCTTAGACATAGGTGCATGATTTTGATCTTTCTCAGCCAAATCCTTTAGGGATATCTTTAAGAGTTGCATAAAAGAACGACCTTTCTTTGGAGATGTATTTGAATCCTTGTGAGATTTTGACATAGTTGGATTTTAATTATGGACTTGTTTGATTGCTCTGATATGTTGGCTTGTTATGTCTTCTTCTTGTGTTCTACTTTGGTATGTCATGTTGATATGATTTTCAGCTATTTCAAATGTTTATGTTTTTGTTCTGCAATTTTTTGTCTCTGAGCTCTAGTTAGAATGAGCATACATGTGTGTTAGATATTGTGCTAGAATTCGATTGTCCAAAAGTTTGTTTTGATAAGTGATCAATTGTCAAGGTAAATGTGATAGCATGATATGACATGAAAAGATAGTTCAAGTGTTTAAAGTTTTGCAAGTTTTTTGATCTTCGGTTTTGGAATGCAATGATGATGATTTGATAAAAACCAAGTCCAGTAGGAATGATATATCCTATGATGTGGGACAAGATTATCCTGACCAAACATTTCAGTTTCGTGGTAGAGGATGATAGATTATGATGAGAAACTATGTTTGAGTGATCAGTTTACCAAAGAGGGTGATAATGCACTTTGAGATGTTTACATCTTAAACTTGTTGGGGGTGAGCACTTGAAAATCTTGAGGTGTTTATGTTCTAAAGTCTGATTTTGATGGATGATAACTTGACCAAGCCAACAAAGGAGACAATCCAAGCACAAAGCGACAGATAACAGATGTTTATGATTACTGCAAACTGATCAAGCAAAATGACAAACCTAAAAAAGTCATGCAAAGTGGCAGCTCTGGACTGATAAAAAACAGAGATTCGTACGACAAATTATACAGCCCCAAATGACAAGAGATATAAGACCACATGACAAGTCAAAAATTTCATGTAAAAAGCTCAGTTTCGTACGACATTTCTTTCTGAACCATACAACAAAAGATTAACCTCATATGACAAATCACCAGATAGTACGACAGAGAACCTGACTCGTATGATAGATAACAGAGCAGAGATAAAAAAATGTTTGTTTTGTCAAATTTGGATTGATGAATTTTGATGTTTTGCTTATGTTTTGCTTATGTTTTCCAGTTTTAGATGTCCGATTTTTTAATTTAGGGATGAATACTCAACAAACACATGATGTGATAAGTGACTCCAAGCATTCTAAACCCTAATGAAGTTATTTGAGGAGAGAAAACCTTTGCTTGCAAGCTTAGGTACACACCCAATAGCTAATCAGAATATGGCTGTTGAGTCTTGCGCAATGGATTATCAATGCCGTATTATCCAACTCCAAATGCTAATGGGGGCATGATATCACAAGTATCTTGGGAGAGTTACTATCTCTCTTGCATAAAGATTATCACCCTTTCAGAGATGAATCGGGTAGCTTCTATTTTAACTGGAACTAGTAAGGGATCCGTTCAGCGTGTCAAGGTATAATACTCAATTAAGAGGTCTACCAGCCTTGAAATCCAAGGTTTGATATACCCAAAGGTAAGAAAGGAGAGATATTCCCGAGCACTGTCGTTGACTTGATTTTCATCAAATCACATTTATTTTATAGTGGGTTGGATTACTTGGCATTATCCATTCCCACTTAGGTTGTTCCTCTCTCACCGGTTGTAATGGCTTTAAGAGTTATTAACTCCTCGGGAGGGTAGGCCTACTAAAGAAATGCACTAATGAAAGTAAAAGATGAGTCTACCTTCTGATCACCTAAGAAAGGTGAGCGCATACTCGCCTATCATCAAAGACACAAAATACATGATTGTTCATTGCTTTAGCAAAAGATAAGTGTGTCTAAAAATATTTAAGGAATACACAAAGTTTTGTTGAATTCTTTTAGGCAACCTACAAAATAGATCCATTAGTAGTCATTGATGCATTTTGAATTTGGTCTTTGACTAGCGTACCTTCAACAATCGTCCTGTAGAAAAGAGTTAGGCTGCCAAAAATCTCATAAACAAAATAGAGTTAGTGTTGGTGGTAATCAATTAAAGCATCAAAACCCTTGACATGCAGTCAATTTGAAAAAACCATAGAATTAGAGTGTCATACGATACACCTTACCCACTCATGCGAGTATCTTTCTAAGACCATACAAGTCTGGATGAGAGCTCGTACGAGTCAGGATGAGAGATAGTACAACATTAAAATTTCCTACAGGCTTGTATGAGTTAGGATCTCTTTTTGTTCCGGCTCACAAAGCATGTTGTACTAGGCCAGAAATGAGTTCGTATGAAATTTTGATTCAGACCCGGGAGAGACAAATGTTCATGAAGCTTAAGAGGCCAAAAATGATAATTCAAGCCCCATGGTGGGCACCAAAATGTCATGCCTATGAAGTGTATACATGTTCCTATAACACAAAATACTCAATAGATCATTATAAGCATGGTTAGCAAATAAAGCAAAGAAAGATAAACCATAGCTAATTGATCTATCACCTCCTAGTAAATGCGAGTATGAATTTTTCTCTCAGATCTGGTTATGCAAATTATAGTAACTTGACTACACTTAAATGGAGGATTTAAATGATAAATGATGCATTTAAGCTAGCAATGATAATGATTAAGCTACATGCTTCCATGATTATGGTAGAAAATAAGCTAGATCTAAGCTAAAATTAAACATGATGACAATGCTAAAATGATATTGCTAAGAGCTATATGACTATAGTAACAATGCTAGAATGCAAATGAGATGCGATTATTATTGCTCTAAAATGAGGTCTATTTATAGGATTTCCAAGGCCAGGGGTGAGGTGGCAGGAATCAACGGTCCAGATTAAGTCTGAAGATATCAATGGTGAAATTGGAGGAAGTTGGAAAAGAGGTTGGATGAAAGGGAACATTTGCCATCTCTATGGTGACAAGTGTCAAGAAGCTTCTAGAAAGGATGGATGAAAGGGAACATTTTCCATCTCTATGGTGATAAGTGTCAAGAGGCTTTGCTCATTAGAGAGCAAGTGTCTAAGAAAAGGGGACATGGTGGTTAGGATGTGCAAGCTAAGATGGGGTTAATTAAACCTAGGGTTAGATGAAATGAGTTAGGTTTAAATGGGTTAGTTTAGGTGGTTAGAAGTTAGGAGAATTTGAATTTAAAAATTCAAATAATAGGAAAAGTCTAATTAATTTCAACAACTCATAAATTGATTTGTTTTAATTAATTATGGGATTTAGAAGAAATGAATTTGATGATGAATTCGATGGGGGGAATTAATTAATCAAAGGGGATTATGAAATGAACCTATTAAATAAATCCTTAGATTTATTAATATGTATATGAAAGGGGGAATTTAATCAAATTACTTAGTGAATTCAATTAAATTGGGAAGGGAGATTAATTAAATAATTGCTGATTTAATTAATTATCTTCAGACCATTTTTAGGTGTATAGAGTACTTAATAGAAACATGTTGTCTTATAGTGAAATACCAAATTCTTTGATATATCAATTGCTGTTGAATTATCACAATAAGTAATTATTGGTTATTTGCATTTTTCCTTTATATCCTTCAACATTTGCTTGATCCATAATACCTGAGTACAATTAGTTGTTGCTGCAACATATTTTGATTCTACTATTGATAATGATGTACAAGTTTGTTTTTTACTTATCCATGAAATCAATCTTCTACCAAGAGAGAATGGACCACTAGTGGTACTCTTTTTGTCATCTACATCTCCTGCCCAATTTGCATCAGTGTATGCACATAAATCAAAATTTTCATCCTTAGGATACCATAAACCAAGATTTGTTGTGCCTTGTAGGTATCAGAAAATCCTTTCTACTGTTGATTCATGATTTTCTTTAGGATTGCTTTGAAATCTAGATACAATACATACTGCATTCATTATATCAGGTCTTGTTTGTGTTAAATACAGTAAACCTCCAATCATAGATTTGCACCTTGTCAGATTAATAGGAGCTGAATCATCCTTCAATGTCAATTTATCAGTTGTAGTACTTACCGGTTTGGAATTTTCCATACCAAATTTCTTCAAGAGTTCCTTCAAGTACTTTGTTTAACATATGAATATACCTTTATCTATTTGTCAAATCTGCAAACCTAGAAAAAAATTTATCTCTCCAATCATAGACATTTCAAATTCTTTTTGCATCCAGTTAGCAAAGTCTTTACATAATCCATCTTCACCTCCAAAAATGATATCATCCACAAATCCTTCAATAACCAAAATATCATCATTGGTAACTTTGTAATACAAATTGTTGTTAGCATTACCTTTTGTGTAACCAAGCTTCAAAAGATATGTATCCAATCTAGCATACCAAGCTCTGGGATCCTTCTTTAATCCATATAAAGCTTTCCTTAACTTGCAAACCATATCCTTATTATCTGTCAAAGAAAATCCATCATGTTGTTCAATGTAAACTTCCTCCTCAAGTTCTCCATTCAAAAATGCACATTTTACATCCATCTGATAAACTTTATAGTTCTTATGAGCTGCAAATGCAAGTAATAGTCTAACTGCCTCAATTCTGGCTACCAGTGCAAAGGTTTCATTATAATTTATTCCATCTTTCTATGAATAACCTTTACAAACTAATATTTCTTTGTTTCTGATTACTTCACCATCTTCATTAAGTTTATTTCTATATACCCATTTAGTTACAATTACACTTTTGTCTTTAGGTCAGGGAACTAATGTCCAAATATTATTCTTTTCAATTTGTTCTAATTCATCTTCCATTGCTTTTATCCAATGTTCATCCTTACATGCTTCAATAAGAGATGTTGGTTCAACTTGAGAAATTAAACATACCTCTTCATTTTCCAGTCTTCCTCTAGTCATAACACCTTGATTCTTGTTTCTAAAATTTTGATTCTCTGAATGATTCAATCTTACATACCTAGGTTTGTTATGATTTACATTCACAGGTTGTTGTTCTTTAGTCATAGTTGAGTTTTCTAATGATGTCGGTGTGACTGGATCTTCACTCTGTACCAGTGCAATATGTGTCGGTTGATCTATAATCATTTCAACTGTCGGTTCTACAGATCTTGAATCCCCTCTAAAATGTTCATCTATCTTCACATTAGAACTCTCAATGATTTTCTGTAACCTTTTATTATAACATCTATATGCCTTGCTTTCAGATGAATAACCATGAAATATTCCTTCATCACTTCTAGGATCAAACTTACCAATATACTCATCTCTTCTAATATAACATTTTCTTCCAAATATTTTGAAGTACTTGAGAGTGGGAATATGACCAGACCATAGTTCATAAGGAGTCTTACCGGTTTCACTTTTGATGTGAACTCTGTTGAAAGTATAAACCATCGTATTCATTGCTTCTCTCAAGTACACATGAGGTAGATTTGCTTCCATCAACATAGTTCTTGCTACATCTAGAATATTTTTGTTCTTCCTTTCCAC
This sequence comes from Cryptomeria japonica, assembly GCF_030272615.1. NCBI lineage: Eukaryota > Viridiplantae > Streptophyta > Pinopsida > Cupressales > Cupressaceae > Cryptomeria > Cryptomeria japonica. The sequence continues at coordinate 394,128,136 of NC_081406.1, read as the reverse complement.
AACTCCATTCTGTTGGGGTGTCTAGAGTGCTGATAGTTGTCTTTTGATTTCATTCACTTCACAGAATGCATTAAATTCTTTAGATGTAAATTCTCCCCCTTCTTGATCTGATCTTAAACATTTGATTTTCTTGCCGATTTCATTCTCTACCATTGCCTTGTATATTTTGAATCTCTCAAAAGCTTCTAATTTCTCCCTGAGAAAAGTAACCCAACACATTCTAGAATAATCATCAATTATTAGCATAAAGTGTCTATCTCCTTGTAGACTTCTTGTTCTTGCTGGACCACATAAATCGGTATAAATTAAATCAAGAATATTAATGGATTTCTCAGTAATGCTCTTAAATGTTGTTCTAACTTGCTTTCCCATTTGACATTCCTTACATACCAGATTATGAGGTTTCACAATCTTAGGTAAATCCCTTACTGCCTTAGCTGAATTGGTCTTTACAATGCAATCAAAATTCACATGATAAAGTATTTTATACCATAACCAACTTTCATCTATGTGTGCAATCAAACATGCCTTATCACTGGTATTCAAGTGAAAGATATTACCTTTAGTCTGATTACCGCTTGCGATCTCCAATCCAATTCTATTTATGATTTTGCATTTTCCATTCTTGAACTATAACTAAAATCATTTTTCCACTAACTAACCAACACTCAAAAGATTATGCTTTAAACCTTCTACATAATAAACATTGTCAGTATTATGCTTACCATCAAAAGATATAGTTCCTTTTCCTTTGATTAAGCAAGCTTTATCATATCCAAACCTTACTAGACATCCATGAATTTCTTGAAATGATAAGAATTTTCTTTTATCACCAGTCATATGATGTGAGCATCCACTATCTATAATCCATTCATCCCTTTCTTCAATTTTTGCTGCCAGTTCCTTCTCTACTGGTTTGACAATGGGTGTCAGTTGATCTTCTTTTATTGAAACAAAAGCCCATCTGATATCTGTTGGATCTTCATCTGAATCATCTATAACACATTCATCTGCATAGTAGCATGACTTATCTCTATTTTTCTTAAATCTATATCTCTAATATTTAGGGTTAGTCTTATATGATCTTTTTGCTTCCTCCCTTAGTCTTGCATGTCTATTAGGACATCTAGAAGCTATATGACCAACTTTATTGCAATTAAAACATTTTAAAGGTGCTTTACCTTCATACTTACTTCCTGTTGGACCTTTAGGCATCTTCCTTGCAAATAGTGCTTCAAGTTCTTCAAGTTCTTCATTTTCTCTACTCATATCTTCAAGTTCTTTTGCATAAAGTGTTTTCTAATCAGTTTTGTCGGATGATGATGATGCTTTGAAAGCTAAATCAGTTTTTACTGTAGGAACAAGACCAAACTCTTCAAGCTCAAATGCAGAAATTTTTCCAACCAAGGTATCTCTAGAAACTGAAGTATTAGGCATTGCTCTCAACTCATTAATAGCAGCCACTTTCATTTGTAAGCCAGTGGAAAAGCTCTTAAAATTTTAGACACAATTTCATCTTCACTTAAGGATCCTCCACAACATTATATTCCTAAAAAAATTTCATTCTCTTTCCATAAATGCATAAATTCTTTCATCTTCTTCCTTTTTTAGATTTTGATACCCGACCTGGTAACATTCTAATTTTGCAATTTTGACAATGGTATCTCCTTCATTCAGTGTTTCTAGTTTATCCCAAATAGCTTTAGTAGTAGATTGGTCTAATAATCCTATGATTTATTTATTTGATAATGCGCTTGGAAGTGCTTCTCTTGCTTTGCAATCATTGTCCAAGTCCTTAGTCAATGTTGGTGGATGAGGTTGATTTGGAATAGGAACAACATAGTCATTATTTGTAACATCCCATATATCTCTTCCAATGCAGTTCAAATGTGTTTCCATTCTGATCTTCCCTATACCATAGTTCCATCAAGCTTCAAACTATCCTTCCTAAAAATATTTGTTGTCATAGGATCTCCTCAAGCTGTAAGGCTTCTGCAAAAAGAGGACTTAACTCTGATACTAATTGTTAGGACTCAAGAAGGACAGCTAAGAGGGGGGGTGAATCAAGTTGTTAATAAATTATAACACAAATGCAAATTATTCAAATTTAAACTTAGTGTCAGTAAACCAAACTTAAGTGCCGGTAAAATAGATTAATAGTTATAGCAGTACCGGTATAACTTATTGCATGAAATATAAAGAGAAACAACATCCACAACACATGACACAGATATTTTAATGTGGAAACCCTGTAAGGGGAAAAACCATGGTGGGAAACCTTACCTACAATCAGATGATACTACTATAGATAGTAAGTGTATACAAATGGGGTATGCACATGCAGAAAGGCCAACCGCCTAGAGCTCACTGCTCAATCACAAAATAAGAGTCACACTGACTACAATTGGATGGTTAAATCCAATGATAATGTACTGCTCAAAATAGCATCTCCAATGCTAGATTCAGTACCGGTTTAAGCTCTCAACATGAGTGCCAAACACCTTCATAACCTTCCTTCAACCCTCAAATAATGTCTGTGTGATTTGCACAAGGATCTGCTTATTTTTGCTCTTCAAAACATACTCATACCATATACCATATCCGATCTTCAATAAGATCTTACAATCATTTATACAAAACTTAAGACCAAATGAATAGGTTGGCTCAATAAAGATATTACAATTAAATCAATTATAAATAAGTCTTGATGCGATACAACATGTTGGCTCAATACATTTACCACATTATCCAATCAATAAAAAATCTCCATAATGTGTCATGTTGATCTGGAATAGATATTATGTATCTGTCGGTTAAGACAAATCTATCAACTCGATTAGACCAATAGGAAAAACACCAAATCCAAACATCCAATCCATGTCTTCGACATAACCAAATGATCTCCAAATAATAACACGTCATCATCATTGTTGGTGAACCATATAACCTACTGGTGAACATATACCAGTGACTGTGCATAAGCCACTAACCATACCGGTGAACCATAATGTCAGTTCAACAATAAACTAATATAACCATAGTGCCAAATCAACAATGTAGACCTCTAAGAAGATAAGTGTTGACATCAATGACAAATCAATGAAACACATGATGAAGTCATCCATAATGCCAACAATCCCAAGCCATATGTTTCTCCTTTCTGCCTTTGTGACTGGATCTGCTCATCAATCATAGCAATTCTTTTGTTGAATTTAGATAGTAACTCATTAGCATCAACCAACTCCTTAGTCAAATCCTCATTCTTCTTCATAATACTTTCTCTAACAGACATAGGCATGTCTAGATCATCCTATATTTCCTCTTTTTCTTCTTTTTCCTCATGAAGATGTGCTGCAGGGTATGAATCTCTTGGTTCAACTTAAAGATCTCATGATCTTTCTCTCTGATCTTGTCTTTAGAAGTCCTTTTGGCTTCCAACTATTGACTCATCCTAATGGTCAGGGCTTCCAACTATCTTCTCAAATTTGACTTCTCATCATTCATCTTTTCCACCTCATTAGCTAAGGAATCAATGTTTGCTTCCTCAGATGAATTGTTTTCACTAAGTTCCATCAACTTCTCAGCTAGCTCTCTCCTCTTAGCAAATGAAGCTTTTTTACTTGACCCTTAACTCACTAAGGGCTTCTTCAGATTTTGCTAGCCTATTTCATAGATCCCTATAACTCATATCCCCCATGTTAACCTTAAGGATTATTCCCAAGTGATTAAGCCTTAAGGGAATTATGCTCTGATACCAATTGATAAACTTATAAGGTACTGAGAAGTGGGGGTGAATCAATGCAAGAAAAAACTTAATAAATCTGATTGCACCACTTATCAACTTTAAGATCAATAACCATGCAAGAAATATAACCACATAAGAAAACACCCAATGAAGCATGCAAACCATAACACAATGATTTTTCACATGGAAACCCAAATGGGAAAAACCACGATGGGAATTAGTACCCACAAAGATCAACTATCTGCAAAATAGAGATCTGACCGGTTAAGGTAATACAAACACCCTGTTAGGAGTGACAGCTGATTAAGAAAGCTTTAGCCCGGTTAAGAGCTATTACAATAAGGCTTGTTAGGACCCTGCCCTATTAGAAGCTACCTTTCTAGAGGATTTTCAAACACAAGGTAATGTGTCACCTTGTTAAAGGATTTTAACCTTCGGACCTATTAGGATCCTACCACACCTTGTTAGGAGTGACCTGGTGAGATGATTTTCTTGTTGCAACTATTAGGGAACAACAAGTTTGACCGATATGTTGTTAGCACCTCTGTTCCTAATTATATCCACTTTAGTTATTCTTCTAACATTGACTAAAAATCATAACCTAACTTCTTCTTCCACCACATGATCAAATTTATAGTCTTGATCTCATAAAATCTCATGATATACATCACCTTATAAAAATATTGTTAAGTCAATTGAGAATCCTTGGAACAATTCCCTAGGTTCATTGAACCTAGTCATCTTGCACAACATGCATCCCTTATGTCGGAAAAACTAAACTTAACTCAAAAATATAACAAAAAGATTACCGATGAATGATCAAACTGTCTCTGCTTTATCGGTTGTGTGTTCTTCATGATTGTCATTGTTCTACCAATCATAACTTGCTCCATACTCTAAATATGTTGATGCAGTTTCAATCATAGACTCATATCAATGTCATAAAAATGTGTTTCAAACCGCAACACTTAACTCTTTACTAATCATTTGTACCAGTCTGATGATCAATGCTCTATTCTTATTTATCGGTTGCCTGTGACTTAGCAGTTTTCCTATTTAACTGAATCCACTATTGGTTAAGCATTACCGGTAGGTAAAGATGACTTAGATGACTAACAAAACATTTTTCCATTAATAACAATACAAACAAAGTAATTAATCAACCTATTACAACTCTATCATAATCATCAAGCTAATACTCTACACCTTTGTAGGATAGTCCGCAAATCTCTCAAGTGGTTCTTTCTTCTACTAGAAAAGACAGTTAAATCATCCAAATAAATAACAATTATTTTATCAATCAAATAACCAAAAGAGAGTTCCATTTCCCTTTGTAAGTTTGTGCCAACATTTATTAAGCCAAAGCGCATGTGGTTGTATGCAAAGATTCCCCATGGAGTGGTAAAGGTGGTTTTATGTTGGTCTACTTCAGCTACACTTATCTAGTTATAACCAGAGAACCCATCTAACATTGACATCATCTTTGATCCAACAATGATTTCAAGTATATGATCCATGACTGGTAGGGGGATAATTGTCTTTGAGACTAACTTGATTTAAATTCTTGAAATCCACACAAATTTTGATTTCCCCATTTTTCTTGCATACTGGGACAATGTTAGCTACCAATGTTCAATGTTGTATTTGATATATGATCCTGGCTTTTAACATCTTGTCCACTTCTTTAAAAATACCATCTACAAGCTTGGGATTATAGTTTCTCAACTTCTGTCTGAAAGGTGTTGCTCCTGGTTTCAAAGGAATATGATGTTGAAACTGACCTTCCCTAAAATTATTCATGTCATCATAAGACTAAGCAGAGACATCGTTTTAGTTTAGAAAAAGGTTATTAAACCTACGGTTTTCCTTAGGTGTCCAACACTTTCCCAGATTAACAAACTTTGGGTTATCCTCATCCCTTATATCCACCTTTTCATAATCTCCTAATTGACTGCAATTGGGCATATTTTTTATTCCAGTATACCTATCATGACGATCAAACAATTATTCAAGCAACACTAGACCCTTGGGAATTTTGTTTCCATTCAATTGAATAATATTTTCATCTAGATTAACCCCTGGATCAAGACAAAATTTCTTACATTTAGAGCAGGAACCTTGAAAGAAAGTTGTCATGAACATTCATGCACTCTATAGAAACATCAATTTGTTTGTCACTTTCAAATACCTGCCAAGACTTGGAATTATTAGGCATATGAGGATGATAAACCACCTCAATCCTATATGTTTCTTCCTTAAAATTAGGATGAGGAAGTAGAAGAGAAGATGATACAGGTAATGAATCAGCCCGGGTATTCTGATCTCTAGGAATTGCCTCAATTGAAAATGCGTGGAAACTTTCTATCTGATTCTAGACCCTATTTCTATAATGCTTTAGCCTTTCATTCTTCATAGTAAAAATACCTCTCACTTGTTTAACAATCAACTTAGCATCCCCTTTAACTTGAAGCTACTTTATCCCTTTCTTTTTAGCTTCCTCTAACCCCAATAATAGAGCTCCATATTATGTTGTATTATTAGTGTGTTTGAAATCCAATTTAAAAGCAAAAGGAAAATTTTCATTGTTAGGAGAAATCAAAATGACTCCTACAACTGAACTAGTTGATGAGCAAGTACCATCAAATTCCATGACCCTAAGATTATTAGAAGAAGTACTAGGCTCTTGTCTTGGGCTTCATAGATAATCATGTAATTACCGAAATCACACTCCTGATACAATATTTGAGATTTAAGATCATCAGAAGGAAACATGATAAATTTTGGCTTAGTTTCAGGTTGCAACACCACCTTTTGTTTTCCTACTGAAGTAGTTGCTTATGACCAATCCATTTTAATCTCTCTTCCCAAGTCTTTACAAAAAGTTTTGCTTAACAACATGTCATAACTGGCGAGTATATCAGCCATAAGCATAGTCAATTTCACCCTTTTATTAGGATGAGCTTCTAGAGAAACTTGCACATCCTTAATTTGAACAAGCAAAGGGATTTGTTTTGAATCCATGGAATAGCATCTACTGAATATCTTAGTAAGGGATAGGCCTAAATATTTAGCTACGGTAGAAGGCGTGATATTATATGATGCGTCAGAGTCAATAATGCAATTACTAAGCTTGTGACCATTGATAAATGAAGGTACATAGAATGGATCAGGCTTTGGGTCAAATAGAGGAGGAGAATCATTGGGTTCATTAGCAATCAAAACAAGGGTAGGCACAACTAGCTCAAACAGCAAAATAGGAACTTCAACATCAAAAGACACAGCATTAATGGAATATTTACTGCTAGACTCAATCCTAGGATCTTCACCTTTGATGTACTTTATTAATTTATCTAGTTCCTTGGGGTTCAATCTAAGATATTCAGTAGGAAAAATTTGAATTTTTGATGACTTATAAAATTCCACAATATCAAATGAAGCATCAGGATTTGGTCTTGTTAACAATTGAACCTTTGAACTACTTGTTGGAATCCAAGAACACTAAGAGGGGGGGGGTTGAATCAGTGTTCAACTGGTGATTAGAAATTTAATTCCTTTAGATACTTTACAAATTAACAATCGGTAAGCATACTAACAAGATATGATAAAGAGAAAAGAAACCACAAAGATCAACACCATAACACCACAAATTAATACGTGGAAACCTCAAAGAGGAAAAACCATGGTGAGATTTGTGACCCACAATATCTATCCATTGGCCAGCTGAATAAATATTACATAAAAAGGGGGCCTGCACATGCAGGAAGGCACACTTATTATAGCACACTTCTCATCACAAAAGAGCCTCACTGATTACAATTATAAAGTATTGAATTACAAACAAAATTCTAAACTATGAGTGTGCATCTAATATATTGGATGAGTTTTAGTTTAAGTACTGATTGTACCTGTTATCAATGTCTCTTTCCTTACTGGTAACCTTGTTTGATTCCCAAATCTCTTGAAAAATAACCAAGACTGACAACAGATCATTGCATTCGCATTATGTCGATCAATATCTCACTTGCATAATATCACACAGCCTATCACATCTATATTACAAAATGACCTAGCTGGACTGACTTATATACCCTTTACATACATAAATATGAATGCCTTATGTCATCTTACAATCATATTACAAAAGATAAATACATGTCGGCCTAGAAAAAATATAAACTTTAGTCTTTGTGACCGATGCCACTAAAACCTTTTCCAGATCAATCTTCTATGTCGACCTCCAAATACCAGTTCCTAGTTTGCCAATTTCCCTTGCTTGTCGGTTTCCTTGAATGTTGGATGTTAAACCTTGAATACCAAAGGATACCAGATAAGTATCCAACCCAAAATGATGTGTGGTTCCATCAATGACAACACTATAAGCTTGGATGAGTGTTAATTGCCAACAATCTCTCCCTTTGGCATTGATGGCAACATTCATGTGAAAAATGGATCAATGAAGTGTTGTACTGGTTCCTATCCACAAACTTCCCAAAACTGATCTCAAAAAGCTGCTCCCCCTGAGCTATACATTACTTCTTATGTCCCTTAACATTTTTCACATCTAACCTCTCCCCCTTTGACAACAATGCCAAAGCCAAGGCTAAATGAAAGAATCAAAATTGTGTTTACTGGATCTGGATGTGCTTGAATACAGTCAAGTAAGAACCCTTCAAAAATGCCAAATAAGTGTCCCAACCAGATTTTAAAGTTCCCAAAATTGAAACAAACCCATTCAGAATGTAAGCATGCAATTCTTCTTCTGTTAATGTTGTCAGTGTGGACATACTCATCTATTCCATACATTCTCGCTTATTAAGTGATAAAGTATTAAGTCAAGGACTGACAAAGCCTCTCAATTCTCTAGCCTGCCAGATTAACCTGTCCTTATCCTTCTCCAAGGCTGAAATTTCTAACTCTAAAAGAAAAATTTGACCATCAATAGTGTTGGTCAATGACTCAGTACCAACAAAATTGACTATAAGTTGTTCTATCTGGTCCTTATCCTCCTTAATTTTATTGTCTAGGACTGTTGTTAGTTTTGTTGTGTTAGTGCAAGACCGATATATATGACTACATTGGTGAAGTGCTTCATCAATCCTTATTATTTCTTCTGTCAGCTTAACTTTGTCTGATGTGATCATATTATCACAAGTGACCTTCCTAGCTACATTGTATCTTTCCACCAACTGTCGATTTGACACGTTGAAGAGTTTTGTACTTTTTTACAATGTGCTAAGTTAAACCTTTAAATTTACTAGAGGGGCTAGTTGTTTGATTAAATTTGTGTTCTAGTGCAAGCTATTACAAGACTGGAATGTCTTTCTCATTCACCTTCTTGTACTCAAATCCTTCCTTCATTAACTTCTAAGCTACAACAAACATTAACTCAAAACTACTCATCTTATTTATGTTCTTCTCTTCAAAATACTTGAAATCTACTTGATCAGATGAGTCAAGTACCAACAATGAGGGAACAACAACAAGTGAGGGTGTCGATACCCTAACTTCAATCTGTTTATGACCTTTCTACTTCTCCTCTACCTTTTGATCCTCTGTATCATGTACCTTCTCCTCAACACCGATGGATTTGCCACTTAGGGCAGATATTTCTTCTTCCAATACATCAATAATGGGAGGAAAGTTGTCCTCAATATCTACCAGTTTAGTTTCCTTTATATCTTGTACATCTGTGACTACCGGAGGAATATCCTTAGTTGTTTTCTTATCCAGAATGAGTGGATATTCACCTAATATACCTTTCCCTCTAGCATCAATAGGGATGTCTGGAATGTTAGACTTAAGATGAATGTATGGTGATGTAAAGAATCTTGGATTATCAACAAATAATTGTACCCATGCCTCATGTGTCTCCTTAACTATTTCTTTCACTCTTCCTACCATTATGCTAATATGCATGTGCTTAATCTAGAAAATTGTTTTATTTGCAAATTCAAGACACTTTTGCATCTCATCTTCAGTTATAGCACCACAAATAGTTAATAGTTCCTGAATATTTATATACCTATCTTCCTCCAGTGTGGATAGTCTCCTAGTATATAATTTATTATACAACCCTGTCAAAATTTTCTTTTCAATCTCAAGTAAGGCCTTCTTATATATATCTAGGTATAACAAAACTGCTTCATCAATTTCCTTTTTCTCAACATCATAAATAATTTCATAGTAATATTGTAAATTACTCAAAATTCCATCCCTAGTAATTTGTTCTACCAATTCATCTACAAATAAAGGAGGGATAACTTTAACACTTTTACTAGATTCAAGAGCCACATCCAATTCAGATTTCTTCTTCTTACCAGGAGTGGGAGCTATCTCTTTTACTGGTTTCCTCCTCTCTGTAGGCTTCCTCTTCTTCAATGATTGCTTGAGAGCTACCAGAGGGTGACCTTGGTTTTCAATAGTTTTCCTTTCTTAGGCTTCTTCCTCTAAATT